>NC_041052.1:33490382-34122882 GCF_900634775.1 Gouania willdenowi
ACAGGAATATTTCAACAGTTACATCACCTGTCTTTCTTGAAGCAATGCCGGCCATCGATTGCGAATATCACTTAGTAGTGGTTCATCACCTCCATCAACTCATCCACCATGTCACAATCGGGGATGGTTTTAAGCATTTCCCTCTCCGTCTTCATACGGTTCTCCTCCATTACTTCTTCACTGTCACCTTCCTCTGGCCCTGGACAAAAGTGAACTTCACCTTTTTTTGACTTTTTGACTTTTCTTTTTGCCTCTCCTCCTTTTCGCTTATTCACAACCACTTCTGGAAGTCCAGCAACTGCCAAGTCACGACGGAAGTTTCCAACCTTGTATTTAAGGCTATGGACCCACGAATACCATCCTGCTGCAGACCCAGGATCCCTCAAGCTTGGATGCTTGTCCACAAGTGCTCTCGCCACAATCTCATAATGATGACTTTCAGGATATGGGGTAATTTTACACATACCATCTGCAAGACAATCTAGAATGTCTGACTTCATTCCTTTGTTTACCTCTAGAAGGTATTCATTCTTTGCATATTGTGCATTGGCTTTCATCAACTTGAGTTCAGTGTCATAGGAGAACTGAGGTATTGGGTAAGGGTCAGGCCACTCAGCCAAATCCACGGTACCAACAGAGCGGCTAGACAAGCTCCCCGTATCCAGTGTAGAGTCAGAGCTTTCTCCCGAATCAGCAGTAAGGAGAACTTTCAATGTTGCTCGGTGTGCGGGAAGTTCTTGTATATCTTGCAGATTGTGGGGCGTGTTACCAAAGTCAGGGTCCTCAAATTGTACAGAAAAGCGACCTCTTATTCCCAATTTGTTTCGGAGTATCTCATAAAGTTTTTCAACAGTAGGTGGTCTTTCTTCAATGGTGAGGCGCCTTATGTCATTTGGAGATAGGATTACTCGTAGGAGCATTGTGGATTGCCTCAGCTAGAGAAAAGAAAAAAGAAAAAACAGTCCCTGTTAGAGCTGGGAAATTAAATGCAATTTAATTGAAATCACAATCTACTTTGGTCAATATCTGTCATAGGACTTACTAATTTTCAGGTTTATAACTATTTCCTTGACAGAAACAGAACTTAGTTTTGATGTCTGGATGAGAAAATGGGAGATATTTGTTAAATGATACAGATGAAAGTATTTTTGTTTGAAGTTTGAATTAAAAGGTATGTCTATATAAGTTAATCAGCCACAGGTATTTAATTTATTGTGGAAAAAAATCAAATCGAAAAATGAAAATCAATAGGGGGGGTTTGAATTCTCATACCATTTGTGAGTTCACAAGCATAAAAATACATCTGGTGCTGCTTGCATAGATTTGTTCATTAATAATAATAATAATAATAATAATAATAATAACAATAATAATAATACATTAGCACAACTAAAGAGTGACACAAAACATGACAAAAATGCAACAAAAGAGCGACAACAATAGTGCTGGAAAAGCAACAAAGATGCAACTGAAACAAAACTGAAAACAAAAGTCACAAAAGGCGTTAAAAATAAAGACACAATCGTGATGAAAAAACAACAACAAAAAAAGATGAAAACATGCCAAAAACGTTTAAAGTAATCAAAAAAGACAAAAAACATCAAAAACTACTTACTATTACTTCAGCAGGAAGCTTCTGGGCGTAATCAGAAGGCAGCCTCGAACAAAGTATGCCACAAGAGGAGTGTAGTCGTTGAGTTCTTCCTTTTGAACTAGTAGACAAGGAGACAGGCTTTTCTTCAGCTGGTAGCTCCTCAAATGCTTGACATAGTCAGCTGTAAAAGGATCAATTATAAAGCAGGCATGTGTGGCTGAAACAATGCATATTTGAATTATTTTCCCAAAATTGGGCAGTCCACTAGTGCTGCCAACAGATACAAACATATTAATGCAATATTTTGTTCCATTCAAAAAAACATGTGGCGTCAGGTTAATGTCCTCAATATCACCAAACCTACTCAAAACAACCTGTTGCACAGCATTGTCCAGAATTCTCAGTGGTACAGTTGTCAACTTAGAAGTCTCTACTTCAGGCCTGAAAAGGCTTGGCATTGCCAAGTAGTATGCCAACATAAGTTGATGCCTTGTGGCCAATGTACGTAAAATGTTTTTAAAGTTGTTGACATCATGCACAACTTTCTTGAAAAATGAATGTTTTGCTTCAAATCGGATTGTCCATGTGTCAGTAGGAGGTCCAAACTTTTTTATCAAATCAGGATAATGTTCAATGAAATGATTCTTTGGTCGCAGTTTATAGTCAGGGAAAACTAACAGTAGTTGCTGCCTGTGGTCAGATATTTTTGATTCCAAGTAACATAAACTGGCTGGAGTGAAACAGGAAATTGATAGCAACTCCACCAACTCTTTCAGTTCAAGGACCAACTCCCATGTTTCATCATCCTCTGGAATTTTGTCACCAATGACAAGTGGTAGGAAGCACACAAGACTCCAATTCTCATGTCCATTTCCACCAAGGCTTCTTTTCTTTTTGAAGGTAGAAGGAATGTTTTGAGGTCTATTTGTATTGTCCGAAAATTTAAAAGGAAAGTTTTGTATTCTCTCATTGAGTTCATCTAATGTAAAATACCTCTTAGAAATTAGGTTTGCCAAACACAGACTGAGCTCAATAGGTACAATTCCTTCAAGGGCATCATGTAAGAAGTCTGGTGGAAAACCTGTGCATGCATGAAACCCTGCCAATTTATTAAGTGGACATTCTCGTTTCACCCCATCAATGACTCCCACAATGCTCTATTTCAGTTCTTCCACAGCTTTGTCATACAACTCTGATGATCGTAACTCAAATTGTCCTCTTTGAACGTCAAAAGTTTGCATCTCTTCACGTGATGCAAGACAAAACCTACAAAACTTGTCCACATTAAAAGACTCCTGAAATCCACAGAGTGAGTGTGCAGCCAAGTTATCAGCAGCAACTGAAAAAACTGTCCCTTTCACACTACAATTAAGTTTTTGGATGTACACTCCAACTGTTTCCAAATGCTGAATGTCTGAAATCAATGGTGCCAAAACCTTTTCATAGCCATATACTTTAACATGTTCTGTTTTGCACAATACCGCAAGGTAAATTGAAGCCAAAGATGATCTGTGCTGCTTTGGTAAATTTGCTAGTGACCAATAAACACCACAAATTTTATGTTTTTTTCTGGATGTACCCAAAGGGTTGCAAATTTCGAAGTCGTCAATGTATAAAAGCAATGAAATGCTGGGTTTACCAGAGAGAATTACATTCCTTTTAAAGTAATCCCCATCCTGACATGAACTATAGTGCTCTGAATGCTCAGCTGTGTTTCTCAATGCCTCCAATATTTCATCTCTTTGAAGAAGTTCAGTGAGTAGTTTTAGAATAGGAATATACACAAATTTATGAGATTTTTTCAATGAATTCAGATCATATTGAACAGGCTCAATAACAGAAAAATGGCGTCTATAAAATGACTGTCTTTTATACACCGTACCGAGTGGTCCTGCTCTTGAAAACCAGGCATAGGAATTTGTACTTTTTAACACTTCAGTCACAGATGATATCAACTCCTCAGAGGTACAATGGGCCTTTAGAACATCAAGCACAGCTTACTCAGTTCTTTGACCAGCACAATCTCCAATATCAAACAGTTCATCTACAATATGTTGAATGGCCGTTGTTGACACATGAAGGACAGCTTGCATGCACAGGAGCAGAGAAGCAATTGGCCGTTGTGTAGGGTCTTCAACAGATTGATTTTCAGGTTCAGCATCAATTAAATCCAAATCCAAATCCTCCTGTTCCCCAGTTATAAAGGCTTGTGGCAAACTACCAACAATTAGGTCTGGTCTGATATCATCCAAGGTAGCAAACTTGTGACAACGGGTTCTGTGACTTGAAAAGCTGCTGTAAAGCCTTGACTTATAAGGACAGCCTGAAAATGGACATCCAACTGTTTCTGAAGTTTTTAAATGTTGACTTAAATGAATGAAGTAGCGTTTGATGGTGGTGGGTTCCAAATAACGACATAGTTCACACCGTAGTTTTTGGACAGGACTGGGTACTTTGTGCGTTTTTAAGTGCACCGTTAGAGCCACATATGATTTTACAATTGTTGTGCAGTTTGGATAAATGCAGACCAAACCTCTTCTTCCATGTCCATGTTTACCTTTGTAATGATTTAGTATTCTTTGTTCAATGTCAGTTGAGAAACTGCAAAATTTACAGATCCACTTCATCCACGTACTCAGGTAAAGGGTAAGGCTCGTTCTTCCACCTGAAACACAAAAATTTAATTAAAATGTAATAAAACATTCTTAATGACTCCAATTTGAAGACGGTCCTGGTCAAACAAATGTTTCTTTCAGCTACACAAAATGAAATTTCAAGCGCCACTGCAGGTGTCGTAGAATGTTGCAAGAGCAATATTGTATATCCAATTACACAATGAACTTTTTTTTTTCACTCAAACTTGGCTGTAAATACTGTTTAAGTGGCGCTAGCCCGCAGTTAGCTTTGCCCGTTAGCTTCTTCGCGATTCCATTAGTGTGTATTGGTGACTCCGACCCAGAGGCAGCGAAGTTGCAATTGTGGTTTTCTGGCCAGAAACACCAGGGCAAGATGAAAGACCCCCCAATCATCCCATTAACACTTGTATTACCCCGAGAGGAACTATGGAAAGGATTTATTAAGGTGAACAATTTACTTAGTACTGTTTTAACCAAGCACATTTTTTCCAGTTCGGCTTTACCTAGATCTATGAAAATGTACTCTGTTCAGGCAGGGGTTGAGAGATTAAGACAGTATAAAATAGTAATTATGTATGCAATTTTTTAATAAATTCTTAGTGCAATAAAAACCTAGCTCCCTACTCTCATTACTTCTGCAGAGCTAACCCTCCTTTTAAACACAAATTCAGATGAAAAAAAAGAGAAAAAGATGTGTCAATAATTTGTGCCGTTTCATTATATTTTTCTCTAATGGTTTTTAATATATATTAATATTTTTATTGCATGCAGTGGTTGGCACTGAGACACACACAATCAAGCAGCAGAGAAGTCTCAAGACTTTTAACCTTGTGATTTAAAAAAAACTGAACAGCACAAAACATCAGATGTTTTGCAGCCTTATAATGGACAGGGTGACCTCCGATCAGATAAAAGAATCATTAATATCTAAAATGCTAGAATAGCACAAACCAAATAGTTTACCGCACACAATTGACATAATTTTAGTATGAGAGGCAGTTTCAAGATGGAACGATGCTGGTGGATTTCCATACATTTCCAGACCTCCGTGAATGCGCGTTTGTAAAATGAGGCATGCACGCGCAATGTCCTTCAAGACAAATGCGTGTTGAAGTGCATCATAAACACATAGAAAAAGATCTAAATTTGTTACAAGCACAAACGATTGGCATACATTGAACGTGAAACTTGGCCAAAACGCAGACAAAATAGACTTCAACCTCTCAACCCCCATCTGAACCGAGCATACTTTCTTCAATTTGGCTTTACCAATAAACAAGAAAAGCTTCTGGAAAAAACCGTCAAAATAGCGACGAAAACAAGGATGAAAACACAACAAAAAAGTGACAGAAGAGCGACAAAGAAAACCCAAACAAAGCAGCAACCAACGTGCCGGAAAAGCAAAAAACGTGCAGGAAAAGCAACAATTAGAATAATAGACGTGTTCCGTCAATTGTTACTTCTACATAGGGTTTTTTGTCGCTGTTATGTTGCTTTGTTGTTAGATTTGCGTGATGCCAAATTGGAGAGAATGTGCTCAGTTCAGGTGGGAAATGAGGTGAAAATGGTTACCTTCGTTTGGTGCAGGGGCTCGACTGCCCAGTCACCGCGGAGACCACAAGTTGCGTGGAACAGCATTTAAGCAATGCGGCGCGGAAATTGTGCAAGTACCAAAATACATGCTCGACAGGAAAAAAAAACCTTAGAAGTTTACCTTTGCAAGGGCAGGGGTGTAGCTGCTAACTCTTTTCCCGACCTCGACTTGTTTCTGTCCGACCCGGAAACTGAACTTTAACTTGTCCGTCAGTGAAAACTATCCCAAAATTGTGGAACACGAAGCATGTGGGCAAATGAACAAGTATACCCATTTATATGACAAATGCCGTCCCTATATGTAGATTAAAAAAAAAAAAAAAAAAAAAAAAATACAAAAACCGCTCGCCGACCCCCAAGCTAGCTAGAGCACCAAATGGCTTGCTCAAAATGACCAAAGTATAACAATATTTATATGTGCGTACAGCTTTAGGTAGTATTGTGCCTCTTTCATCTGTCTAAAACCCAAGTAAAATATAATGTACTTACTTTCAACACGCTCCACGAAGACAAAACTCCACCGCAGGAAAAGGCTGAGTTGTGGCCGGCTGGCCGCGAAGTCAAAGCGAAGGGCGGAGTGATGTGAATAGTGTCCTTCCGCTAATAGGCCTACCTCAGCTTTATCGAGATTTATTCATGTTAACAGCCATTTTTGAAGATGTTACGTTATATTTATTAATAAAAGTACGCTTTCACCCTTCAAAAGTCTGTATAATATTTAGTCTGCATTTCCAGGACTATATGTGCTGCGCAATAATATGGTTGTGGGGTTACAAGATCCGGTCTCTTTCTAAAACTTACCAAACAAAGTCAAGTTCATGTATTTAAATGTTACCTCAACACACCTCAAAGAGTTATTCACCTTTGAACTTATTGACATAAGTTAAAAACTTAAAACGATCATTGTCATGTGAAAACAAAGTACAATCTAATGTTACAATAACAAAATGGGCATACGACTCTTAACAGTGATGGTAAAAACCCGTGTGTTGTTTAAAGCTGTAATGCTAAACCGTAACAGCGCTGTTATTAAACCCACTAAAGCAGATTATTGTTTCTATAACACTGGATTTGGGTCTGCTTTTACACTAAAAAAATTAAATAGAGGTTTATAACATCACGGTAAAATAGATTTAGTATTTTATTGTTTTGTTTTGTACCTGTAGACTTTTGAACTTGACCGGCAGAGGTTCCCAAAGTGTGGGACGCGGCCCTGACGACAAAGTATCAGAGCCACTGACATGAAGTCAGAGTAAACACTAATGTTATGAAATAAAAATGACTAATCCTTATTACATGGTCATTACTAGATTTGTGTCATAAATGGGATTTCTGAGATTGACTAATGTGATGTATTGCTGCCTCACAGTGAGAAGGTTGTGAGTTTGAGTCCAGGTTGTGTTTGTATTTCTTCCTGAGTGTGTACAGGGTTTTTATTCAAGTGCTATGGTTTCCATCCACTGTGCGGAAACACTAATTTTCCTTTTATTTTATCCGGTTCAATTTTATTTTATTTTTACAACGCCAAATGCAATGTCCTCCCATGGCACTCATCATAAAATAGAAAATCAGAGTATCTAATGTGTGTGCGTAAAGTAAAAAAAAACAAAAAGTATAAATGCACCTTTAACTCATTTACATTTGTTTAAATGTTTACATTTGACATTTCAAATTCAAACTTTGTCCTGATGTTGACTCAGCATTTACATGCTTGTACATTTGCAAACCCTATTTTGCAGCCTGGTGACTTTCTCACTTTTTTTACTCTGATTGCTATTTTTTTAATCACAAATTTCAGGTTAAAATCATAAATGATAGTTATTTTAGTCTTTATATATCAAATTACTAAGTAATTAAATTATTAAGTAATTTCTAGCAATACATTTTTGGGTTTATCAGACCTGTTCACATGACACAGTTTGGTGACATGTCTCATCTCTGTTTTTGTTTTCTTCGAGGCAGGTATCTGGACAATCAACTTGTAAATGATGGATGTGATTATGCATCGCTGTCCATATTTGGCTCGTGCACCTTCTTCCAGCAGTCCAGAAAAGTTCTGGTCGGGTATGCCCAGCGATGCCCAATCATGATGGAACTGGCTGCAAAACCCATGGCCCCTACGATGGCACGGGCCCTCTGCTCCTCCTCTTCTTACAAGGTTCCAGAGAATGCGTCTGTCAATAAAGGTGAGTGTGAAGAAATAGCATTTTGTTCTATGTCATGGGCAGAAAAAAATATCTCTTAAGTTCTCATCATAACATTTTACTTTGCACACCTGTAGCACCTATGGAGGAGGCAATCTCTAAGCTGCCTTCTGGTCATCCAATGCCACCATCAGGGCAGGCACTTGCTTCCAAATGCCCTTTCCTGGCTGCTGAGATGGGCCAGAACAACAGCAGTGTTGTCCGTCAGGTGGGTATGGAATTTGAAGAGCATGTGGATGAAGTCCGCACTGTCCAGAAAGGTCTGTTTGATTGCTGATGGAGTGGATTGGCACATTAACATTTGTATTTTTCCCACTTATATTTGTTTATTTGTATTAAAATTTTAACTTTTTTATTTTATCACGTTTATTCATTTAGTCATTCATATTTGGTTTTCCATGTAATTTGACACATTCATGTATACAATAAATAATAATGTACAGGCCTAAAACTGAAGTAAATATTCAGTCATTTCATTAAGTCATACAAGCATTTAGCTTCTACACAAGTGACGTCAGCATGCGCAACCTTTGTAATCATTTATATTGTAAAAAGTGTTTTTATTTGAGTCTCACTTTCATCATGAATTGTGATTGAATAAAGTTGAAAAAGACCTAAAGTATTGATTCACTCAGATTAATCGATTGAATGCATGCATTAATCTGCAGGTGTTCCAAACACTTCCATGGTAGGAAACACAAATTCTATTACGTAGGCATACAGACCACTTACACATATAACAGCTTTTTTGTTTTGCTCTGCCGCTGAGTTCTTTTACGCTTGAGCGTTAAACAATTTGGACAATTTTACATCCCCAACTTTGTGTTTGGAGTCGGCTCTTTCCTCTTTATAGAATCTTGACCTCAACCCAAATAAATCTTCTTTGGGGTGAATTAAAGGGATGTTTTATACATGTTTTACATTCTAGGCTTAATTGTTCATCATCTGACCTCCAAAAGAAAGTAGCCAAAAATTGTCATTACAGTGTAAACTTCTTTAAAGGATCTAATAATTTACATTTCGGTGCATCCATAATATTTATATTTATTTACTTCCTTTATCCTTTATGCAGGTTTTCTCTGAGAGAAGTGCATAATATGTAGTATGTATTTATCTTTTAGACAGCAGGTGTGATTTATGTTTGATTGAAAATTAGATTATTAATGTGATTTTAGTTTTTCATCATCATCATCATCATCTTTTATTTCAGATTCAGGAGTACATTTTAAAAATCATGGTAATGTGAAATTAATTATAGAAAAAATAATTTCTCAAGAAATAATCATACCAAGATCAAAATGAATGTTTTTTTAAATTATTATCAAAAAAAAAAAAAACATGAAGGCAAATTAGAAGATGTTTTATTTCATTTTTTTACAGGATCATGCTTGTGGATGTGCAAACGGTGTAAATGGTTCTTTCCGTGTTTTTGGCCCAATTTAATCATTGTGTATATTGTAGGACGTGCTGTATTCTGTGTATGGTTAGTGCATGGTGACTGTACAAAACCTGAAATTCACTTTTTCCCACAAATGCTCCATAGGCGAGTGTTTGGTTATGATTTTGTGTACATGTGGGCACTTTTTGCAGACATAATCCACGTAATATCGAGCCAAATCAAAGCCTCTACTTGTAAACTTTTTTGTAGGTAGTTTTAATGCTGATGTTATGAATAAATAGAACAAATTTTGCAGTGGGATATTTTTTTTGACATAATCCAACCAGATTGTGTAAAGAGAAGCTTCAGTCCAAGGAGATAAGAATCTCAAAGCTGCTGCTAGGACCTTAATGTTTAGTCTGAACATCAAGCTCAATACATGTGAACAAAGAAAATGAGTTTTTATGTGTTACACACATTCATAAATACAGTTTCAAACACTGATTGCCTTATTCTAGAGTTTTTCAACCATGGGGTAGCTAGAAATCAAATGGGGTCGCCTGAAATGTCTAGAGACTGATAAAATAAAATAAAAAAAGATTAAAAACATATAAATCTAGTTTAAATAAAATGCAGTAATGTCACTTTAAGGCACTAATTCTGGCCCACTCTGTATTTGTAACGCAGTGTAACAACCATTATCAAAAATTAATTCTTGGGGGAAAATGTCTCTGGGGCAGGGCCGGCCTTCCCGACAGGCAACACAGGTGGCCCCCTATGGCGCTATCTGCTGGAGAGGCGCACCCCTCCAAATTTATATATATTTTTAATATAATTTTAAACGGTGAAACACACCCTTTACAATAATAACTGAACATGTTTTCTCTTAATTGAATATTAATATTAAAAATCTATAACTGTACCTGCTAATCTTCTGCAAATTGTTATTTTTTATTTTACTTTTATTCTTGTTCTATTCTATATCATTCTATCATGTCGTTTGCACATTGTGTTTTTTTTATTTTAAGATATGTGTTGCTGAATAGTAAAACCAAACAGGAACGTAGAAAGTTCCTTCTACTGAAACTTTTAGATTTTAACTTTTGATTGCAGTGTTTTGCAGATTATGGATTTTGCACCATTTTTTTTTTTTTTTTGTTCCCTCGAGACATTTGCACTATATCTGTAAGTATTATATTGTATTATAGTGCATTATTCTACATTTCAAAATAGGTTATATATATATATATATATATTTCCCCGATGATGTGTTGTTTTGCATAATTGCATTGTTTTGTCTTGATATTTAAAATAAATAATAACGTGTACACACTGTGTATTGACTTAAGAAAGAAAAAAAATACAACCCAATAAAGGTTGGGAACCATTACGTCATCCACACTCGACAAAAACAAATACGTTACTTAAAAAAAAAAAAAGAGCATTATTTAAATTCCATCTCTCACCCTATATAAGCGGTTAGAAAGAAAACAAACTGTTTTCCAACAGTTGTATCTGCAGTGCGCTGTGCAGTCTGCAAGGAAAACTCTGTCAGGAATCGTCAGCGACCCTTTCTCGACATTATCAACAAGGAATTCACACATTAACAACCCCTGCTCTCAAAATGAGGTAAGTAGAAGTTTTATTAGGCTTTATTTGACCGGAAAGTAGTTCCTACTATATTCCGCCAGGCGGCAGCATAGTACATGTGGAGGTCATTTATCACAACGTATGATAATAATAGCAACATAATTACAGATATAACTACCAATTCACATGATATACAGCTGATAGCAGTGTGGGACACCACTATTTACACAAAACTGACTTATTTTTAATGATGTTCTAACACTTTTTTGTAACCGTTGTATTTTTATTTAAATTTTTTGGCTAAGTGTGTTATAGAAGAGCAATTTTCAAGTGTTTTGTGCGACCTCTAACTATTATTTCATTTGCATAAAATTGGAATTCAAATAGTTTCGCAAGATATGGGTAATTTTGTGTGGTTTTGGAGTCATGTGTGTTTTTGTTATTTTTTGGGGGGTTCTTATTGTAATATTGTGTAATGTTCTGTCTTTTTCTGCATTGTTGTCATGTATTGTATGTATTGTTGTTGATTTGTGCGTTTTTGGGGTCACTTTCTGTATCTTTATTGTTGTTTTTTGTATTTTCCTGTCATTTTGTGTAACTTTGTTGACAGTTTGTGTGTCTTTGTAGCTATTCTATAATGTTTTTGTTGTTTCCAGAGTCATTTTGTTTGTTTAAGTAGTTGTTGTGTCTTTGTTAAGTCATTTTTGATTTTTTTTCCCCAGCATTTTATTGTTGATTTGTGCTTTGGGAGTTATTTTGTGTGTGTGTGTGTGTGTGTGTGTGTGTATCTTATTTATTATTGTTTATTTCTTTGTATCACAGGACACCATTATCCATGGTGATGGAACCTTTGGTGAAGGAGGAGGAGGAGGAGGAGGAGGAGGAGGAGGAGGAGGAGGAGGAGGAGGAGTTGCAGCATCTCCTACCTGAGATTACCGATATTGTGCAGGTCTATCCAGAGGTTGCAGGACTGGTGCACTGGGCGACTTACCCTGTGCCATCATCTACTCATGTTTGTAGATGTCCTCCTCCACCATTAACAGACCTCAAAGTAAGAATCACTGAAACACATGGTGCCAATGTGGGCAACATCACAGCATACATTTGTTCATCCATTAAGAACAGACAGGCCCTTCCTCCTGCTTCTATATGACTCTGTTGTTGTTAGAAGCACAGTTTTAATAGATTTATTTAGGTCTTTTTATCCAGTTCTTATGTGGCATTGGAATATCACTCAGTTTGTTTTCTTTGACAGACCCTAGCAGTAGTTTTTTGGTGTATGGTTGATACCATGGCTGGGGTAAAATATAATTGTAATCACATAATTGATAATTATTTACAATTATGAAATAATTAAAATTGTAATTGTATTTGTATTTGGGGGGAAAAAAACTGTTGTTGTAATCATAATAAAGTTGTAACTGAGTTCAGATAATTGACTTTGTAATAGTAATTGGAATGGAAATTCTCAAAAAACGGTCAGTAGCAAGCCACAAAAATGTAAAAATCTGGGAATTTTTTCCTGATTTAAGGCTATCATAAGAACCTAACACCTAGTTCAAGTTTGATGAACTCACTTAAACTGGAGTTAGAATCCAGTAAGGTGTAAAAAATAAAATAAATAAATAAATAAAATGCGGAAGAACGCCCACTTTCAGAGATATGGCTGTATAGAGTAAAGCATAAAAATGGAAAAATATGGCCTTTTTTTTTTTTTTACTGTTCAGACAATTTTAATATTTGAAGGAAAAAATAATAATTAAGGGGTATACTGACAGAAAAGAGGCTCAGACGCCCACGCCAAGAACATGAATATCATTTTTTTTCATTAATTAGGAATTCTAACAAAGTAACCAAGAGATGAAGAACAAATTGGATGATAGATAATAATTTTTAGTGTATTTTATAGCTGATTTAAGATGTGGGAGACAACTGACCCGTTATTATGGTACTAACAGAAAGCTAACATAAGAGGAAGGTCACGTTTTATGAGGTTTATGAGAAATTGACAACGTAATTGTAATTGACTTTCAGAGGGAAAATTATATTTCTAATTTGAATTGTAATTGGAAAAATGCAGGTCATCGTAATCATAATATAGCTGTACTTGAACATTTATTATTGAGGATGTAATTGTAATTGAAAAATGCAACTGGTGTCTAATATTCATGTTTTTGTGTCTCCAGTTTTACAGCAGTCCATTCTTCCCACCTGAGTGTTTTCCTTCTTTTGAAGAACGGTAAGCAAAGCAAACAAACACACCTGATCCATCACAGACGTTGGTCCACATGTTTGTGACATGATTTCTCATCCCGCCTGTTTATGTTTTTATCTTTGTAGAGATGAGTTGGATGAGTTATTGGCTATCATGCCACCAGAGGCCCTGGAACCCGTCCCAGTACCAAAGTAAGTGTCCTTGAGTTGTTTTAATTGTCTTTTTTCCTGAGTAACTCTAGATCAGAGTGTCTCCCTGCTCTCTCTCTCTACTACTCTCAGCTACTGTTTCCCTGCCCTGCTCACTGTTTGCATTTTGTTCCTTCAGGAAAAGAAAACACGAGAAGGATAAGGGGACGTATGTAAAGAAACCTCCCAACGCATTTATGCTGTTCTTAAAAAGCGAGAGGAAGACAGTCCAGGAAGAGCTCGGCATTAAGAACAGTGCCGCAGTCAATCGAGTTCTTTCTGAACGCGTAAGTTTGTTTGTTCCTCGATGAATGATCTGTGATCTTCACATTTTTGTCTTTGGTGTGTGTGTGTGTGTGTGTGTGTGTGACACTTTGTTATTGTTCATCCACAGTGGAAGTCTTTGGCAGAAGACAAAAGGCAGATCTTCCAAGCTGAAGCCCAAGTGGAAGCTCATATACACGTTCTCAATAACCCAGGCTGGAGCAACAAAGTGAATTACGTAAGTCTACTGCGCAGAAATGTTTACCCATCAACCTTAGAGATGATGACATCATGACTGTGGAAGTGTTTTATCAGCTGACTAGAATTGTCACGTGTCTGTTTTTAGGGGACAAAGAGTAAGAAATCAAGAACCAAAGCTCCACGTCTGCCTCCACCCTCCTACTGATGGGACATTACTACAACAAACATTACTAACATACTAACGGTTAGTATCATTACTCAAAACATCACTTCATTTTATGTTGATTTTATTTCAAAATAGTTTTTCCACAAATGTGAAATCAAGTCACCAGTTACCACTGCTCCTCAGGGATGGGTTAAATGCAGAGGACAAATTCCATGTATGTAACAACATTACATGACCAATTAAAGGCGAAAGCCCCGATTTAATCTTTAATCTTAAGCTTTAATCTTTAAATTTAATCTTTAATCTTTAAATTTAATCTTAATCTTATAAAACAAGAATAATGTGTATCTAAACTGATGTGCAGACACAGACACACTCTGAACACAGGTTTAATCTCAGATGTGTCTTAGTCTAAAACACGTGTCAAACTAAACTTTAGAGCATCCAATTCATCCCCTTGGAACAAAAGAAATTGATTTCTCATCTTCTCCAAATATTTCAAAGAAACTCTAGTCTTTTCATGCTTAGATCACATGACGGAAGTCATCTTTAATTGCATATTGAGAACTCACAGTTTTTCTCAAACTGTGCAATTTTCATTAAATTATTTCACAAGGGTTCCCTGAATTAAATTAAAGTTTTGTCACAATATAAGAGAATAACCTGCCGGGAATAATATCCCTCACTTATGGCTTGGATATTGTCGATACCTTAATCAATACTAATGATAATCAATCAATGCTCTAAAACAAAAATGAGGTGTACCTTAATGTGATGTGCAGACACAGACACACTCTCGGAGAACAAGTTTAATCTCAGATGTGTTTAATGTCCGAGTCTAAGAGTGTTGAGGTTTGCATCAGTATAACTTCATTTTGTGTCTGTGCTCTCCATAAATTGTTTGAAATGCACATATCAGCATCTAAGATGACCTTTAACAATGGGAATGACTTTAGTTCATGTTGGATTCTATCATAGAGACTCACCTAGAAACAAGCCTGCAGTAGAATCAGAAGACTCATCAGCTGTTCTCTATTTTTTTTCCTAGCACCAAGGACAACAACGACATCAGCAGCAACAACAACAACAACAAGGGCAACGTCAGCAGCAACAACGGCGACAACAACAAAAAGGGCAGTGTCAACAGCAAATTCAGCAGCAACTACAGCATCAGCTGCAACAACAAGATCAATGTCAACAACAGTATCAGCAGCAACAAGAAGGGCAATGTCAGCAGCAACAGCAACAGAGGCAGCAGCAACAACAAGGGCATCGTCATGGCAACATCAACAGCGGCAACTGTTGTTGTTGTTGCTGCTGACGTTGTCCTTGTCGTTGCTGCTGCTATCACTTTTGATGTTGCTGCTGACATTGCCCTTGTAGTTGTTGCTGCTGATGCTGTTGCCGCTGTTGATGTTGCTGCAGACTTTGCTTTTGTTGCTGAATCAGAAAACTCACCACTTGTTCTCTATATTTTACTAGCATCAAGGACAGCAACCACATCAGCAGCCAGAACAACAAGGGCAACGTCAACAGCGACATCAGCAGCAACTACAGCATCAGCAGCAACAAGAAGGACAACGTCAACATCAACAGGGGCAACTGTTGTTGCCCTGAATTATGGCAAGTTAGCATTAACAATTCCAATATTGTCATAAAGACATCACAAATAACAATTTTAAATTCAACTTCACATTTCTTTTTTTTTCTTCTTTTTTTTTAACCGTAAACGCTTATCACTTTCAGACCATGTCACATTTTGTATGTATTGGGATTTTAATTAACTGAATGAAGTTAAATTTATTTATTTATCTATTTATTGCTTTGAAATTTCACAATGAAATATTAATTTTTTTATTCTTGTCAGGAAGCTGTCATCTTCAAGACACATACATCACCCGCCTCACCAGAAAAGCTACCTGGATTGTGAAAGACGCTAGCCATCCCTCACATAGCCTGTTCAGCGTCCTGCCTTCTGGGAGAAGGTATAGGAGCCTCCGTGCCCGCTCCACCAGACTCACCAACAGCTTCATCCACCAAGCTGTCAGGAAGCTGAACTCTCTCCCCTCTGTCACCTCAGTCATATCCACCAGCTGAATCCCCCCCCCTCTCCCTCCCCCCCCCACCAAAATAGCAACAAGACTGAAAATGCTGTTATTTATTACTGTTTTACTGACTGCTCTTTGTACTATCACTCTTGCACTACTACTGTATATGCAGAATTTTTTTATGCTGCCAAGACCGTTTTGCCTTTGCACTATCATAACAAACTATATAGGAACTCATGCTGCTACTCCCACCTACACACTGTATTTATATATTAGTATTAGTTTTAGTATTTGGTATTAGTAAATGTTTTATCTGTTGTAAAAATTGTATGTCTACCTTTAGTATAGGAATGTCTTTTCTGTTGTGCCTGAGCACTTTATCTGTTCACCGTGGGAGGTGAGAAACGTCTTCTCGATTCCCTTGTATATTTGTGCATGCAAAGGAATTGACAATAAAGCTGACTTTGACTTTGACTTTGATCTGGTGTCATGTCACAGTTTCAACACCAGGGGTCATATATGTATGAATAATAATGCTGTTGAGTCCTTGGGCTTTATGTAGCAAATTTCAGGAATTATTAGTTGATATTGTAAACTATTAAGACATATTTGATGCATCGATTAGCCCACTGACAAGAGACTATTCAACCACTTTCTCTGGATCAGCTCATACAGTAGCCTCCACAATTAGACATAGTCTTAATTTCAACTGGCCTAGGACGAAAATATTATTTAATTGTGCTTTAATAGGGTTCATTACCCGTAACTACAATATGTAGTTCCTTCGAGCACCAAATATAGAGGAAAGCTAATGGCAAAGGTAATGAGTGCCCGAAACTTCCCCGGCTTAAGATGATTGTGTTGCCAGGAAGTTGTAATAAGATAATCATTGATATTTTATGTAAAGTATAACATTACAGAATAAAAGGAAGGCAGGTTATTTGTTCGCAAATGTTAGATATCACACTGATTTTTATTTTATGTTTATTTTTTTATTTTTTTTAAAGCCAAAGTCCATTTTGCAGTGATTGTATCTTTCATTTACTGGGTCAAACAAGCAAAACCAATTCAACAGCTAAACTTTTAACTATGGCCTCCATCCCATGCATCTTCTTATCAGATGAGTGTGGTGGAAGGCTCGTGCTGCCAGGAGCACAAAAATGGTACATCCTGGACACTTTGCCAGTATTAACAATGACTTAGAACATTTTCTCCTACTGTCAATTTGGAATGCTTTAAAAAAAATCTAGAACAATAAAAATTATGTTTACTGTATGCAAGGGAACATGGGGGGTGAAAGTAACTAGTAACTTTTACTTTAAGTACTATTTAATTGAACTAATTTTTACTTGTACTTGAGTATTTTATGTATGACTTACTTTTACTTGTACTTGAGTAAAATTGCAACCAAATAACAATACTTCTACTTGAGTAGGATACATCAGTACTCTTTACACCTCTGTCTGTCTATCTATCTATCTATCTAACACAGTGGTCACCAACACGGTGTCCGCGGGCACCAGGTAGCCCGCATGGACCACAAGAGGAGCCCTCAGGCCTGTTCTTACTGGACCACTATTACCAATAAGCTCCATAAAAATCTGACTTATTTGCCAGGCTTTAAGCTCACAAAGAAAAACACAGGTGATAGATGTAGTAGAGTTACTGCTGCACTTGACAATTTTGCTTGTTATAATGTTATGAGTTGCTTTTAAAAAAAAATGCAAAGTGGATTTCTGTAAAATATTAGAAAATTGTTCTATTGTACAAATGTTAAATGTTTTTAAGATTAGTAGGAAAAATGTTAAATGTCCTAATCCTTATATAACCACCTGGAGTCAGTAGCGCAACAGTCAAATAAAAAAGTAGTGGATTTGACAACTTCAGATTTACAATATTAAAATAAAAGAAAAGAATTACACTTCATTGCGACAGCCACAAATGATTCCCTATAAAAATGAACAAAAATGAAATTATTTCTTAATTAAAAAAAACAAAAAAACATGTCCTTTTGTTAGAGTAGTGAGATAAATCTCGAGTTCAGTACCTGAGATTGCATACAGAGACAGAGACAGAGTCAGAGGTTTTGTTTCGCTGAATCAATCAATCAATTTATTAGAAACAGAAAATTAATCTCTATTTTCAAAGGTTTAAATCTTACAGTATTTATTTTAATTTGAAGATGTTTTACGTTTAGAAATCAAATGATCAGCTCCTTGTATTTAGTTAAAGATGACATTTACTTGTGATTTAAAACAATATAAATTATGTTTAAGATTGATTGATTTATTCATTATTATTGCTCATTCATGGGCCTACGGCGTCTGTTTATTTGATTTATTTAGGTCGATAGAACACGAGTTGTTTAACGTGTATTACGTTTAATTTTAAAACATAATTATTCTTATTTGTTAATGATTTAGACTGTGCATTTTACTAGTGTTAATCTGATTGCCTTGTTTTTATCTGATTTGTCTCGTCGCTTACGTACATGTTGTTTTTAGATTTAGATTAAGTTGAAATCAGATGTTCTGAAACTGTCCTTGTCCTGAAAATGGCAGCTAACAAGTTGACCTGAATATATTTTATGAATATATTTATTGAGTATAAAGACATATAATTATAGTATTACACACAAAAAGAAACCATGAATAGTAAATCCATTCTAACACTAGCTTAGAGTAAGTTTCCTTATTAGCTTCCCTTTTAATGAAAGTGAAACCGTGAAAATGTAGTATTTATAAAGTGTGTATGAAACCGGTGGCTCTTCTGATTATACAAAACAAGTTCATTCACCTTTAAGAGATAGATTGTATATTAACCATTGCCTTATTTTCCCACGTATTCGTGAGTTAAACACTGGGAATCATGCATGTATCAGCATGTTTTAGTTGTTGTTTTTTGGGGCGCTTGTGCATCAATTGTGCGCGCACGTGTCAGCGTGTCCTACAGTGACACACCCTGGGAGCCGCTCACACGCGAGCCTGATCCGATCTTTGACGTCATCGCTGAAGTCTCGCGTGGGTTTTACTCATATAAGCCCAGGCTCGTCTTCGTCCTTTTCGTTCGTCCTCAGTGCAGGATAACGTAATAATTTCCTTCCACTCCTCGCGTTTACCGAGCGAAGGGCATCAGGAACCCTCAGCTGTTTCCACGAAAACAGAGACAACTAAAAAAAAAAGGCATTTACCACCAGGAATTAAAGTCATTACCGGTGAGTATTCCAGGAAACGATGTCGTAATTTTTTGTTAGCAGGCCGGCCTGGTATTTGTCTTTCTCAGGCGTGGCTTTAACATTGTTTTACATATAAATCCATGTTTTAAACAACCACTCTAAGGTGAATATCAGACCCATATACACTGTAATAAATAATATGGTAGTTCAACTTAAAAGTCTTTGTTAAGGTTCTGCCATGAAGATTTGAGCTCATTGAAACAATATTGGCACCTTCAATCAATTGAAACAAGCAAGTTATAAATGGTTCATAAATAGGGATATAACGATTAATCGTAAGGCAGTTAAAAATCGATTCATAGGTATCACGGTTGATATCGATTTTCTGACAATTGAATCGCAGTACTTTTTTTTAACCAGCAGAGGTATCCGGAAGTGTTGGCGGTGGGCGGAGTCTGCTAATACTTTCTTTCTGGCTGCCTTCTACTCTTAAATATGTTAATAAATGATTCATTACCCCTTTAGCACCGAAAGAATATCTGTAATATTACTTGAATATCTGCAAAAGTCACGTTTTTCTATTAGCTCTGTCTGCTAGCATAGCTTCTCTTCTTCACTGCTAGAATATCTGCATGCCATCCGACCACTGTGTTACCAGCGCCCTCTGCTGGTCCAAACAAATATGACGTAAATCAGTGCAATGACGTTTTTTTTTTTTTTTTAAAGTCCAATTGTTAAGGCTCAAAATACATTTTCTGTTGCACTTTTAAAAGAAAAACTATTATGCAGTTTTGCATTGTTTATTATAGAACCAGAATTTAAATTAATAGGCTTCATTTTCATTTGTCTTATTCCTTTATTTATTTAATTCAAGATTTATTTTTAGTTAAATTGCATTGTTTTGAATAGTTTATCAAGGAATTCTTTTGACAATGAAAAATAAAAGGAAAATAATACAGTATTTTCTAATTTTTTCCCAAAAAAAAAATTTGTCTACAGTCCCATTTTGTAAATGAAAAAATCGTGAGAGAATCGTATCGTGAACCCAGTATCGTGAATCGAATCGTATCGGGAGTTGAGTCAATCGTTACATCCCTACTGCCTGATGATTACTGCAGCTTCACTCACGACACACCTGCCACTACACCTAACTACTGAAAATAGATAAGTTCAGTGAAAGTTAGGCAGGCACACATACACTAAATAGCAACAAAAAATATAAAAATGACTCAAAATTACACAAAAGACAACAGAAATGCAAAAAAACTACACTAAAAAATACAAAATGACTCCAGAATCACACTACTTAAGGCAACAAAAAATAATTGTACATAAAAAAAAAAAAAAAAATATTTATACAGGAAGTACACAAAACGACAACAGAAATGCAGAAAAATACAAAAAGGCTCAAAAAAACACACAAAATGACTCCAAAAAACATATATTACAGGAAAATACACCAAACGACAACAAAAACATGAAAATGACTCAAAATACACTAAACTAAATACTTATAATCTCACATGAATGCATACTTCCAACGGGCACTGTACATTACAGAACAATACACCAAAGGAAAAAAAATATAAAAATGACTTAAAAAAAATAACAACACATTTATCATGGTCATGTCTCATAGAGTTAAACCAGGGAAATTGCACCCACATTTTGCACCCGCAAATATACCCCTTATGCTCCCACATGAATACATACTTCCGACGGGCACTGTACTAGTCTACCTATCAAAGTAAGGGATGTGTGTGCGGATGTGGGTATGTGTGTGTGTGTGTGTGTGTGTGTGTGTGTGTGTGGAGCAAATATCTCCCCGACGTGGTGCCAGTTCGACCTGAAACTCGGTCGACGGGTTCCAAATACCTCGAGTGAGTGTATCTGTCATTTTGGAGTAATTTGGTCATTTCAAAATGTTTATTTTAATTTTATTTCACTTCTGGACGGCCCCGAAATGAAACCTATTCAACTTTTGACCTCAGGGTGTGAGGGGGCGCTAGCGCACCATCTTCACTGCACAGCTCAAGAGTAAGAGCAAGAGTCACGTGTGCGGCCAGAGCCAATCGCTGCACACACAGCTAAGCAGCTGTAAACACACGAGTGTTGCAATTCCACCCCCAGGTGGTGAATGTGAGAAAATGCATGTGACTGTGACGTGGAGAGTGGTGCATTGTGGGAGTGGGTGACTTGTGGAAGCGGTGTATTCTGGGAGGTAAACAGTTGTTGCCGAGCGGATTATGAGAAAAAGAACTACACAGTGCCTGTTTTATGATGCTCTAAGGGCAGTACCGAGACGGAAATAAAAGCCGAGTTCCTCTTACAAGCCACCGCCTTGCTGTCTGATTCTTCAGCGTGCTAACCCGGACCACTGGACGTAAGTTACCCGCCACAAGCCAGAAAAGTATTAGCTTGCTCCCAACTACGGTTCGGAGTGTGGAAGCTGAAAGGTAACACGAGCGATAGAGAAGAAGATAGTTTAGACCGAGACACAGAGCTCTCTGAATAGATCATTTGAAACCGTCAGCCACTGGTGAGTCTTTTAGAGACACGTTTCCCAACCCGTTCAATACTCCATCTGGAAAACTGAGGATTCTCTGTGGTGCCGTGCATGGAAGCCAAGCTCTTACCACTCGGTTCAAAGGTAAAAAATGATTTTTGTTTTTTCAAAAAAGACAGCCGATTTGTAGATAATACTTTAATTTACTTACTCACTCATGTAGTTTGGAGCTTTACGTTTTGTTTTGAGCAGTTTTGTTTCTTTTCTGATTTGTGCTACTATGTCTATGGAGTTTTGTTATCAGCGTCTCAAACATTCACGGGAACACACAATGTATTTATTTATTTGATGCGCGTTCACGGAGTCGGATGTAGACACACACACGGCTGATGCGTGTGCATGGAGGAGATGGATATAGACACACACACACACACACACACAGTATTTATAATAAAAATATACTAAATGAGTAAAATAAAACAAAAACTAAACAATATGTATACAAAAAAATACACAAAATGATTCCAGAATCACTACAATGGCAACAAAAACAATAATTATACAAATAATGCACAAAAACACAACAGAAAGATACTAAAATACACATAATAACTCCAAAAAAACATACAATACAGACAAATACACCAAACAAAAAAAATAAAAAAGTGAGTAAAAAAAAAAAAAACAACACACATTTATCATGCTCATATCCCATAGAATTAAACCAGGAAAATTGCACTCACATTTTGCACCCGCAAATATACCCCTTATGCTCCCACATAATTGCATATTTTCGACGGGCACTGTACTAGTGCTTTTAACAGAGCATGTTATATTACTGTGATGTTGCTGTTGGACTAACGTTAGCTTGTTAGCTCCTCTGAGGGAGGGACTTTGAAAAGTTTGGAGGCAGGGCAAGAGAGCAGCGGGGAGGGAGAGGGGGATCTGAGAGTTGCGGATTGCACCTTTAAGTAATGTGACTAAAATTATATTTTTACTCCCATGCTTACAGGGTCTACACATTTCTTAAACAAATAGTAAGCATACTTAAACAGTATACTGCAGTGGTTCCCAAACGGTGTGCCGCGGAACACTGGGTTAATTTTGATACCAGTAGATTGTAATAACAGTCATAATCGAGTGCGTTTTTATAATAACGGTTTCACAGTTTACCCTGGGAAATATAAAAATGTCATTTGAGTTATTATTGTGTTTGAGTGTCCATTAACAAAGGATGGCATGGTTTGTCATAATGTAAATTAAAACTGTACACATTTTGAAGGTTTTGTGTCGATTGTTACATAGAAATCATTCTCTGACCAAATTCTATGTCACTAATCCGTGTAAATCCGTGTATTGTTTTTCATTATGTAACAAAAACATGAAAAACGGAAAAAAAACACTCATTATTTGATGTTTGTCTCCAAAACCAAAATGAAAAAACGAAAAACGCTTTGTTTTTCAAATTCAAGCTCGTTTGCTTCGGTACAGAAAACGAAAAACGGAAAACGAACACCTTTATTCGTTTTCTCCATTACCAATTGGCCAAAGTACATGACCCTTAAACGTTTTTTTTTTATTCAGATGCATGTTTCAATTTTCAAAAAAGACGTCAAACCTCAGGTGAGCTGCTGCACAACGTGCTGCAAGCAGTATCACTGCTCCAAAACTACAGTCATTTAAGTTATATAAATTGGAGAAGCACTTTAATGCCCATGTGAAAAATGCAATAACATTTAAAAGTAAGATTCACATGCACGCAGACAGCCTATTGTGTAAATGCACATCTGATATCAATGCTGATTTAAAATTGTTCCTATTAGTTATACAAGTTATTTTTGTCCTTGTTCTATTCTTTGTCTGTAGTAATCATTTTATTTTGCTTCCATTTGTTTTACATATGTTGATTTGCTGTTGCACTTTACAGTGCAGAGATGTGGGTCATATGGAAGTACACCTCAATATGTGCAGCTGTGCCCAATGCCTACATACCTCTACTGAACCTATCCTAGTCACTCCTTCTCCTTCCCAACCCGCTTCAACAGCTGCACCAGTTCTGCACCCCCACTCTTCCACCTAAGGTACGGTCTAAAATGGTTATTGTCACTGTAGCCTCTTATTATTATGAATACATGTCCTTACACCTATCCAAAAGAAACACACAACACCATCACTTTCAGGAGGAACCCAGTAGACTACACTCCTCTCATCATCAATGGTGACCTGGTGGAGAAAGTATGGTTCTTCAGGTTCCTGGGTGTTCACATCCAGGAGGAGCTTTCCTGGGCCACTACCAGACCCATCCTCTCTGACCCCTCCCACCCTGCTCCCCTCAGAAGGAGATACGGATGAATCAAAGCTCCACCTCCAGAATGGCAAACAGTTTGTATCCCTGGGCCATGAGAACCCTGAACAAAAAAGAACCTTTTTCCTCCCATGACTCAAACTACATGTGCAATAATCCACATCAAAGTGCAATACACTGAGCCATATTTATTTATCACTTTATATTTTTACATTGTGTGTATGGTAATGTATATAGTTTGCTATAGTTTTTTAGTATTATATATTTATATGTCTTTCCTTTTCCAGTATTATATTTAAGAGTGTGTTTTATGTTATACTTGGAGAGCACCTTAATGTTGTACATGTGTACAATGACAATAAAAGCTTGTTTTCTAAAAGGGAGTTTTTACTCCACTGTAGCTGATGCTTGTTTATGTGGAATTGTTGTTTTTTCTTTATTTTATATTTTGTTATGAGCGTTATGATGTGACTTTTTATTTTAGTTGGCTTTTTATGAATAAAGTTGAATTGAAATCAAATTAAATAAAGACACAAAACAGATGTCTTCCTAAAGTTTCATCATGTTTACAGCCCATTGTATTTGTTTAATATTGTTTTGTGTTGATCTTACATAACTTAATTTGTACTTTTTTTGACGTTACTAAATATTGCCTTTTGTCAACCACTTATTTGTGGCTTTAGTTAGCATATTATTATCCATATTACTTATAACTTAAACAATATTGGTTTGATACTTCTTTGGAACAAAATTGTAGAAGGATTTTTGTAACATTTACTGTTAGTGCTCACCAAGGTAAGTTTTAGTGGTTCAAATGTAAGTGTATTTGTATCTGGCATTGTATACTTAATAGGTTAATAACAGTATGCCTATTCACAACTGTACATTTTTGTAGATTTTACTGATGTCATTAATATTAGATTTATGATATATATAGCATTACAAAATTCCTTGAGGTCCACTTTTAGTAGATCTGAGCTATAAGCTGTGCTTTTACTTAAAGACGATATACAGTGATTATCAAGCCGTGTGATTCTGCATATGATTAATTATTTCTAGTGTAATGTTAATGCAATTGTGCATAAATTATGAGCACATGAGACACCATCGTAGTGAAACCTTAATTATACTTTAAACATTAACACAAATTGTCTAATGTAAAACCACGTCTTGAACGTTTTGATATTATTTCATAAAACAATTAGCACTGGGCTAAAATAATATGACAGTTATCATACCGAATGAAATATTTTACCTTCGTGTGATGTACTTAAAGTTTTAAGTTGTTAACAATGCTGTGAATCTGTAAACATTGAATTTATCCTACAATTATCCTTGTTTTAAAGTTAAAACAAAGAGGTTGTGATAGGACTGCCTAGCCAACATGGCTATGCTATCAGTTTTATTTTGGTTTTTTTTTCTTCATTTCCTGATGTCACTTCCGGAGTGGGGCGTGGAGGTTCTGCAGCTGGACCCTCTTGAAATCCCACTCCCCACAAATTGTGCAATGCACATTTTAAAGGTGAACAAATGATAAAGATCATGTGTGAAATCTAATCTTCAGAGTCTGTGCTACTCTGCATGTGCTCAGTAGCTGCTCAATCTTTGCATAAGAACTCTATAAATATCTCCACATGTTTGTTTGTTTGTTTCAAACTATTTTACATCTTCATTCCATTTGTCTTCTTTAATGACAAACCAACAATCACACTAACATAAGCACGAAGCCAATTGTTGTATGTCACGTCCAGCAGGGTTGCTAGATTTACATTACATTTTAAAGTTTAAACACACACAAAAACCCTCAAATTTATTGGTGGAAAACAGCCTAATCTGGCAACAATGACTTGTTGCATCGTTCCCGCAGCCTGCCGATTCAAACAGACGCAATGGTATTTGTTTCCTTCTTCACCAGCCAAAATGAAGACATATGAAGACATCAGGAGAAAGATGCTGAACTCATTTTCTCCAAAACTGCTGCACCACATTGCTGAAGTTACAGCTGAACAGATCACAGCTTTGTTTCAGCCACGGGGGAACCAAGAAGATACTATCTTCCTCCATGAGGAGCCCAAGTCTCTCCCTGAGGAGCACACATCATTCCATGAGGAGCCCAAGTCTCTCCCTGAGGAGACCACGTCCCTCCATGAGGAGCCCAAGTCTCTCCTTGAGGAGACCTCGTCTCTCCCTGAGAAGTTCACGCCCCTTCCTGAGGAGCCCACGTCCCTCCGTGAAGAACCAACATCACTCCCTGAGGAGCCCATGTCTCTCCTTTTGGAGCCCACGAACTTCCTTGAGGGGCCCACATCCCTCCCTGAGGAGCTGACATTTCTCCCTGAGCAGACCACATCTCTCCCTGAGGACCCCACGTCCCTCTCTGAGCAGTCAGCAGTGAAGATGGAGGAAATTCGAAAGAAGAAAAAGAGTCGTAAGAACCGATTCATCAGGTGGATGCAGAAGAGGCTCTTCACCCGCATCCATCCTCAGTGACAAAAACTGTTTTTCCTTCAAAGATTTTAACATTAGTTGAAAAATATGGAAACATGAATGACTTTATGTTACAACCTGATACAATCACCTTGTAACAATGTACCATTTATTGTGAAAAAATAAAATGTGCAAAACAAAACTGATAAAGTGATTTGTTGATTTAAAACACAAATGAATAATAACCAATCATGGATTAACAAAGATTAATGCTTAATAATTATAATATAGACAAGTGGTTCCCAAGCTTTCCACAGTCCCGTACCTCTTCAGACATTTAATCTGAAGCCATGTACCCCTGCCACTGCACACTTAAAAACACAAAAATGTATTGCATTGTTTTTTATTCTTGGGGCCGTGACCCCATGGTGGGTCGCCTAGAATTCAAATGGGGTCCTGAAATGTCTATTAATGAATGATAATACAAATAAATACTGATTAAAAACATATTTTTCAAATCTTTTTTCAAATCACACCAACACACACAAAACAATCTGAAACAACAATATTCTATAGTTTCACTTTCTCAAATAAAAATCTAATTAAAATAAAATGCAGTTCAAAAATATCTGAGCTGTCATTTTGTGCACTAATTCTGGCAACAACAAACATGATCAAAAGCTAATTCTAGAAAGAAAGAAAAAAGTCTAGAGACACCAAAACTGTGTATCATTCGTTCATTCGTTTTTCATTATGTAACAAAAACACGAAAAACGAAAAAAAAAACACTCATTATTTGATATTTGTTTACAAAACCAAAATGAAGACACGGAAAACACCTTGTTTTTAAAATTCAAGCTCTTTTGCTTTGATACAGAAAACAAAAAACAGAAAACTAACACCTTTATTCGTTTTATCCATTACCGATTTGCCAAAGTATGTGACCCGGACGCTCTCAGAATCAGACGCTGCAACGACAGCACATCAAAAATCCCCTGCATGGGGCCCTTTCTGAGTAGTCACTGGCTAGTTGCTAGTAAGGGGCCCCGACAGACGGCAGATATCAGTGACACAACTTGAAACCCACCGGGCACATTACAGTGATACGTCGGGAACGTCCCTACTGGGGCCCCACAACTACCGGTCCACACACCGAAAAAAATGAAGTGGACATATCCCACAGGGCTCATGAGAACCAAGGCCATCACAGGAGACCCCTTACACCCTGCTCACCCCCTGTTCGACCTGCTGCCCTCTGGAAGACGCTACAGGTCAACAAAATCTCACACATGCAGACTGACAAACAGCTTCTTCCCCTGGGCCATACGGACTGCAAACACCCATGGATACACACACACACTCATTCAGGAACAATCTCCCATAACCCCCCCCCCCACACACACACACACACACACACACACACATACACACACACTTTAGCACTAAACACTACAGCACTTTAAACTGTTATTTATTCTGTAAATTAGTCACCGATGTCTCGTTTTAAAATTTTTATGCCGTACGTTGGTTTTTTATCATCTTTGTACATATTCAATGCCTTGTTGTTGTTTTCGCTCCAAAATCTCTCAAATTTCACTGTACCACCAAGTACCGTGACAATAAAAGACTATTCTATTCTATTCTATGAAGAGAAGAGTAAAACAAGAAGAGAATGAAAAGAAAAAACGTGATAGTGGTAAGTGAGAATGTGTAAGCTATGTGTGTTTATTGTAAAAAAAGTTTGTCCCAGTTAGTCCCAGTCATCCCAGTAAAGTAATTTCAGCCATTTACTTCTAAACACATTCATAAAGTTTGTTTATATGTATATATTAATTATTCAAATTTGACAGTGTGGTTAACACCAAACTTCTGTGTTATGACAAACTTAGAGCACATATTTATTCTTACTTTACACCAATTTTAACAGCTTTATGTTAAAAAGTAGTCCAGCTTTGCTTACACATCATAAGTCTTGTTACCAAAGGCTGTGTACATACTGTACATTCATAGCTACACAATAAGTCAGTCCTTTGCTGCCAGTGATCTTTTATCCCAGAATAAAGTGTTTGTTGTCCAATGGTAAAACTGATACATCCATAAATGTTCTGCTATTGCCTAAATGTTACATTAAATAAAATGATAACATGAAACATCAAAGTTGTTACTGCAAATGAATGTTCATTAATTATTCCATACATATCTCAAATGTTTAGTGTTTGTGTAGCATGCACATTTCTTTACTTTACTTTATGCAAGCCAACCAAATACATTGTGCTCTTTTCTTTTTTCTTCCTCGAGGTGCTTTGTTGAAGTTTTTTGGACCATCCCCACCACAACACCACCACATCAGCAGCAGCAGCAGCATTCCTCTCTACATGAAAGTAGGAACTTATTTAGTTTAACTTTTTAAAACACATTTCAAAGTTTAAAATATATCATGGGAGCTATCTGATTTGATATGACCACACAAATATTTGTCTCAAACAATTGCTTCTTATACGATTGTCTTTCTAGCAATATCAACCTCAGATCATGAGGGGGGTCTTGAAGAAGAAGAGTAGGATGATGGCACCTTCATGCAGCACAGCATTCCATCACCACCCACATGACACCACATCACCAGAACAGAAGGTACTCAAATAATAGTAAATCAAATAATATCAGATGATCCTGCGCTGTGGCCAAAAGCTATCAATGACAATGCTCAGTGTTAAACTGTGGGAAAAGAACAACTCCAAATAACAGACATGGATTTCCCCAAAATTCAGAAAACCCATCTCGGGAGATTCACCAAAGAAAATTACAAAATCCAAAGAGAAATGGTTAGAAAATCCAATGAGAAATGGTTAGTGTACTCTTACTTTACACTTCAATTCCTTGTTTTTTTGTTGTTTTTTGCTTGGTTGCATTTTTATCATACTTAAAAATTTACACATTTCAGTTGTGTTTGTTTTTCTGGCATTTACTGTAGTTTGCATTTAGTTTAGATAGCTATGTTATTTATTTTATATGTTAATTATTTAATAAAGAATTTCTTTACTGATCCGTCGTCCTGGACTTCATTCATCGTCATTCTGGGGCCGGGAGGCCCCATAGTCCTTCTTGCCTAGGGCCCCCAGGGGGTCTAGAAACGCCCCTGATAAGTGAAAACAAAAAATTACAGACAAGACGTAGGGCCGGCCTTCCTCACAGGCAACCCTGGCCGCCGCTTGGGCGCCATCTGCTGGAGGGGGGCCAAATTGCACCCCCATTTTTTATTTTTTTTTTATTAATAATAATAATTTCAAAATGTATAATAAACGAGAAACACACCCTTTACAATCATTGTACATGTTTAATTGAATATTAATATTAAAAATTTGTAACTATAGCTGCTGATCTTCTGCCCATATTTATATTTATTTAAATTCTTGTTCTATTCTATATAATTCTATTGTGTTGTTTGCACATTGTGTTCTTTGTTTTTAACATGTGTGTTACTGACTAGTAAAACCAAACAGGAAAGTAGAAATTTCCTTGCACTGAAACTTTTATATGATTTTTTCCTTTTGATTGCACTGTCCACTCCTGCCTGTGTGTGTGTGTGTGTGTGTGTGTGTGTGTGTGTGTGTGTGTGTGTGTGTGTGTGTGTGTGTGTGTGTGTGTGTGTGTGTGTGTGTGTGTGTGTGTGTGTGTGTGTGTGTTTCCCTCTCTGAACCAAAGTCAGAGTGAGCAAAGTGTTAGTAGCTCTTGGTGGAGGAGGTCATCTCTACTATCCTCTCTCTCTCTGTGTGTGTGTGTGTGTGTGAGTGTGTGTTGCTGATGGCGGGCTGCTGTGTGTCTGGTGATGACCGGGAGAACCAGAGGATCAATGAGGAGATCGAGAGACAGCTGAGGAAAGATAAGAAGGATTCTCGTAGAGAACTGAAGCTGCTGCTGCTGGGTGAGAGATGCTGGGATTGCACGTGCTCACTTTACACGTGTTGAAACCATTTCTAACTTCTGTGATGACTGTTGATCATCAAGTATGAGGTTGTTATTGTGCCATCATCATCATCATCATCAGTGACTCTGCATTTTATTGGAAGTTCAGGCACATTTCAACTATTTTACACATGATATGGTTCTAAAAATAAGAAATGAAGAGATGGAATACACTATAAAATATATACAGTCATGTTTGTTTAGGCACTATATTTGTGTGAAGGTGCTAGGACTGTGCAGTGGTTCCCAAACAGGGGTATGTGTACCCCTGGGGTTACAAGAGCACATTGCAGGGGGTACGTGGAAATATTTAATTAATCCAAAAAAATTAATAAAAAAATCTGGGGGGACTAATTCACCACAAACTAACAGTACAATTGCTCAATAAAATACTAATTTTCTTGTAATTTATTGAAACAGGATTATTTTACACTGTAGAGGCCATTTTATCACACTTGACAATAAAAGACAATAATTAGCTACATTTTACAAAAGAGATCATATTTACTTACTATTAAAGTAATCACGTAAATGTTGCATGGTTCCACTCATACATACATATATATATTTATCATTCTACATAAAATACTCAAGTGCAAGTAAAAAGTAGCTCAATTAAATAGTACTCAAAGTAAAAGTTACTAGTTACGTTTACCCCCACATTTACTTTTGATAATAAATCTTGGTTCCCTTGCATACAGTAAACATCTGATATAGAAACTTAAAAAAGAAGACACCAAATTTATCACAATTGGAACTTTATTTATTTTCCACAAATGCATCTGTATAAAATAAAAGGTTTGTCAAAATGTACAATTATTTAAAAAATAAAATAACACCATTGAATTCAATTCAAAATAATAAAAAAAATTCCCAGGCTTTAAGGTTCACCATTACGTTCAATCTGATTGGTCGGCTATGATGTCATTAATTTGATTGTTTGATTGTCTTTTCATTTTTTGTAGTTTCATAATGTATGTTAATCATTTAAAAAAAAATGAATTACTCAGTAACAGTTGGGTGTAGAAATGTAACCAATTACTTCTTTTAAAATGTACTTAAGTTCAAGTAAAATGACTGATTTAGAAAGATACTCAAAAAAAAGTACAAGTACCCACTGTAATGGTAGAAGTATATGCACATTATAATTACACATTATGAAAAGCAACTCAGTTACAGTAACGTGGATATAAGCATTGGGGGGGGGGGGGGGGGGGGGGGGGGGGGATGTGAGCCATGCAATTATTGTAGATTTTCATTGAGTTTTTAGTTTTTGGAGATATTTACAACTGAGTTAATGATTTATGTTTTATCTACTATTTTATTTCCTCCTGCGAGCTGAGTTGGATGTTCTAAAGCAGCGGTTCTCAAACTTTTTAGGCTCAAGTACCCCCTGATGTCCAACTACAACATTTTGCTCAGTATTCTGTGAAAAAACAACTATAACAACTATAAAGCACAATGATGGAAAGAATGAACGATAACACATTTTAAAGAATAGATGTATTTCTATACTTTATCATTTACGGTCATGATGTGGGACCAACACTGATCCTTGTATTTTCAGTTTATGTTCTAATCAAGATCATTTCTATCATCATTTTGTGTTTTATGTGTTTTTTGTTGTTGCGTGTCTGTTCTTTTTATTATTTAGTATCTTTTTTTTTTTTTAATCTTTTTGTGTGTTTTTGTTGTGGTTTTGTGAGTTGCTGGTAATATTCAGTGTGATTATCTTTGTTAACTAAAAATAAACATCGTAAAACCCCAATTTTTAATGCTTTCATTTGCTAATTAACTAAACATACCCCCATTTGAGAAACACTGCTTAAATGGGGGTACGTGTACTACAGAGGGTACTAATAAATATGGGTTTTCTAATGTTTAATTTTAGTTAAAAATGATAATGATGATGGAAATGATGTTGATTAGAACATGAACTAAAAATACAAGAGGCAGTGTTGGTCCTACATCAGGAGAGAGATGAACGGAAATGATCAAAACTACACAAATAATTCCATTCATGAGCCACTAAATACTGTTTCATTCACTTATTTACAAATGTGAATTCTTTAAAATGTGTCATCACTCATTCATTCCATCATTATGATCTATTGTTGTTTTTTCACAGAATTCTGAGCAAAATGTTGCATTTGGACAAAGAGGGGACTTGGATTCAGAGTAAATAAGAGAAAGGGGGTACTTGACTTAAGCCAAAAAAGTTTGAGAAACACTGACCTAAAGGGCCGTTTTTTTGCCCCCAGGCCTTGAGTTTGACACACATGCTGTAACGTATCATTCATTTGAAGCAGCTGAACCACTTCATTCAGTCCATCTGCGTTACTTTCACTGCAGTCGTTAGTTTGTACTTTGCACCTCCGTTAGAGCCTGGGTCAGTGTGTGGTGAGTTAGGAACCCATAACGTGTGTGTTTCATGCAAAGCTTCATGTAAATCCACCACAGAGCAGAAGTAATATAATCAACCAACACATTGGTTGATTAATAACCTTTACATTCAACAACAGTTGGATTTAGTTCAGCAAAGCATTTCTATTGAATTCATCCATCACTTTAGTGAAATAATCTCGCCATAGTTTTAGTGGTTTGTTTACATCTACTCTAGTATTCATCACAGAAATAATCAGACTTAAAAATCAAAACCAAACAGTGCAGGTTTCAAATCTATCACGTGCAACAAACACAAGAGTCAAAGGAAACATAAGTACCGTAGTAGAGCTGGGATGATACTTGGGATCAATCAGATTTAATAAGTGTTGGGATGTGATTTTAACTATTAGTAGGATTTTAGATAAACTTTTTTTCTAATTCGAAAAAAAAAAAAAAATAGTTGAATTGTAGTCTTTTAGAAACAAATTTGGGTCAATATATATGTATACGATTCTGGGGAGAAATATCAATGTCTAATATTCCCATGAAAAAAAAAAAAATTCTGATACATCATAAATCTTGACTTTCTCAACTAAAATAAATCCAAATCAGCATTTATCTAATAACCAGCTATATAATTTTTGATAGGACTGCAGCTATTAGCATCGTGTTAGCGTGCCTTATACAGTATGTAAAAGTAGTGACGTATTAGTGTGTGTTTCCCCTCAAACAAAGGGGGGGTCCTAACTTCGTCGCTATTTCTACACCATATATTCTCAGTCAAGCCTCATAGACGTCACTGTTTTAAATCAGAACACATTTTTTTAGTGTTTAACTGGAATGAATATTTGAGCCACTGATTTTGAAAAGGTTTTCTTCTCTTTCAAATGTAAGGTCATGTGTCACACACACACGTTACTAAAGCAGTGACGATGACGACACTCTTCGCTCAGGCTTCTTGTCTGCTTTGCATGACCACGTCTCCATTTCTCCAGTGTTTACATCTTTTCAAACAAGACTTAGACAAATTGTGAGGATTTGAATGTACCTTGTTTACAAGTCAAGTTTCTTAAAGGAGAGGTCGGTTTGGGGCAGACAGAGATAGAGATCCTGCACCTGTGTCACTAAAATTAATCTGACGTTATTGTCGCACATATATTCATAATTATGGGTTTATCAGTGTCTGAATGAAGTAACATTTGAACTCATGCGATCGAGGAACACATTAGAAGAACATTATCTTTACAAAGTGACCCATTCATATGGATGTTAGTTATACTGCAAAGCATCAGTGGTTACTTACTAGGGTTGGAGAAATTAAAAAAATATAAAAAATGTGACTTTGATATGAAATAACCATGGTAACATGACAGAACAGAAGTTGCACCTTGTATTTGTACACGGAAGTGGATAAAAAGTGATACCATTCTGCATCCCTCGATATATATTTGTTAAAGATGCACAAAGTTAGCATTAAGTTTACATGTTTATTATTTTAGAAACAGCAAAAAAGACATTAACAGCTATGGTGATTGTAGCACTTTGATCGATTACTGGCAGTATAAGAATAGCCATATGTCATATTTTTATCTAACACCAAAAACGTTCAGTAATAGTGTGAAGAGTAGCTAATTTAAACTTGACTTGAAAGGTTTTTTCCAAAGTGAACTCAAAGTTAGGAATTATGGTAGCGGCTAATGTTAGCATCATTTTCACATCATAGATAGATCATAGATTCTAGATATTGCTATTTCTAGCAGGTGGAAGACACATTATGATGTAAATGACCAGCTTTGATCCAACAGAATAACTTTAACTGTGATTATACGGTAAATTAATTTCACACAAGTTCATCCTGATCTTCAATCTCATCTTCATATGTTGTATTTTTATGAAGGGCTAAACTCAAGGCCAGGGGGCCAAATCCGGCCCTTTGGAATGTCCAAATTGGCCTGCAGCAGAAAGAAAAAATGACAAAGAAAACATGAATCACTGTGTAAGTGACCAACTAATTCAGTTGTAGATATTTCAGTCCTTCTAAATACACAAATTCAATGAAACGCCAGAATATTTGCAGTAGCTCACAGTTTTTCCAGACTTATATCACACATTGGCAGTCATTTTAAATTTCAACTGTTGAAAGAAATCCAAAATCCTGCAATTTTCCTGATATCATTCCACAAATCATTCCTAAATTAAATAATAAATTGGTCTCAAAATAGATGACATTTGTGAAGAAACTGCAGGGACTGATATCTTTGATAATGTCAATGTCTTGTACTTTATATATTATTTATACCAGGGCACATTAATGTTGAAACTTCTGAATCTGCAGCTCATTTAACATCAAACTGGTCCGTAGTTATTTATTGTTCGAGACGTCCCTGTGTTAAACCAATGGATGGAGGTCAGTCTGTAGTTCCTGCTTCACTTCACTGACAGACGTCCTTTTTGTCAGTCAAATGTCTCACATTCAAATCGTCCAGTTTGCAAAGACGAGTTAGTCTCAAGATCCATTAAAGTCATCATCGCTTTACTCTTCAGCTCCTGTATGTAAATCAGTGGTTTGGAATTCAAGCGTTAAAGTTTGTTTCTGAATCACAAAACTTCCAATAGTTCCTTCAAATTTGTACTTCTGGAGATTTTTTTCATTTATTTTTGTTGTTGCTTACGTTGTTCTTTAGGAATTTGAAGTGAAGAGACAACGTTTGGAGGTCATAAAAATTTGAATCTCATTTGTTTAGCAAAGTGTTTGTGTTGAATGGAAGGAAAGAGTCTGACCACCTCCTCACTTTAGCCTTTAGTGGTTCTCACACTTTTTTGGGGGTTCCCCACTTTGAACCAGGGCTGGACTGGGTGAAAAATTCAACCCTGGCATTTTCTATCCAAACCAGTCCACTACATTATCAGCGACACCATGTAGAAGCCTTTATTAAGTCAGTGATTCTCAACATGTGGCTTTTTATGTCTTAATTTTAATTATTATTCCCCTAGAAAACCTTAAAAGGGGGACATTTTTTGACTCCTTTTTACCGATTTACATTTTGCAACTTCCTTTGTCCCATTTTTGCCCCTTTTCAAAAAGTTCTGACACTTTTTTCAGACTTAAGCTACCTTTTGCCAATAAATATCTCTTTTTTCCCACTTTTTGTCAATTGTTCATCCAAATAAACTAACTTTATTTCACTGTTTTTTTTTCCCTACATTATGCCTCTTTATGTTCCACATTTTTGCCTTTTTTCACTATTGCTTGCCACATTTTGCCTTTAAAATAGCATAGGGCAGGATTTGTGAAAAACAAAACAAAAAAAATCATTTATAGTCTTTTACTGCTAATGAGTGATGAAGCGCTCACAACCAAAGAGAATGAGCCCACACACATTTCTACCTATTGCCTTGAACAGATTGTGTGTTTTCATTTTGTACTGCTGTTCTGGGTACACATTTTCCACGCAGTTCTGCAGACATGACGTCAAATGACGCTGGTGCACGTTCTCAACGGCTTGAAGAGGCGTCCCAAAACCCGGAAATAAAAAAGAAGGAGAAGACGACGGCTTGGAGACTGAAAGAAGACAAGCACAGTGGAGTGGACTAAGCTACTGTTAAGTTCCATAGATGTACGCAGAGGCATGTGCACAGGTCTTACAGTAAACAGTCACATGAACAAAGAGTAAATAAATAACACAGTGTCACAGCTGGAGGCGGATCGGGCCGCCTTTTCTCGTCCGAGTCCGACCCAACAGTGAAAACCTCATTTTTAGTGATCAGCACCGATTTTATTAACAAACAACTATTAATGTTAATATCAGAACAGTGCACAGGTATCAAGTGAATGTGAAACACAAACAAGAGACACGCAAAAGACCTATCGGATCTATTTACATAATCCATGTATCAAAGATAAGGATAATCCCTGTTATTGTGCAGAAAAAGGAATGTTTCAACATATTGTATAATAGTCCTCTGCTCCGTCATCCCTCCACTGGGATCATGTTCTCACTGCTTCAGTTAAAGCTGCATTCTTCAGGACTACAGCTGCAGCAGGAAAGGAAGAACGCTGCGTGTGACCGAACACGACCACCAGTTCTAAATATCCGCTCAAACACGACCCGCCTGGTGTCTGCTTTTGAATGTTTGAATGTTTCAATCTCTCCCCTATGGAAGGAGGATTTCATCCATCAGGACCAGAACCTCCAGGCACAAAAACAGTTCCTTTCCTTCTGCCACCAGCCTTATGAACACAGCCCTGGTCACCCTACTACTATTTGAAATGATAAATATTGAATGGGGTCAAATTCTCCTCATCTGAAGTGTGAGTGTCCGACCTGTTCATGTTGAGTTTCTCTGTGTCCGACAGGCACTGGGGAAAGTGGAAAAAGCACCTTCATCAAACAGATGAGGATCATCCATGGAGGAGGTTACACTGAAGAGGACAAAAGAACCTATGCTAAACTGGTTTTCCAGAACATCTTCAGTTCCATGCAGGCCATGATCAGAGCCATGGACCCACTCAGTATATCACTGGCTGATTCTGCAAACCAGGTGCAGCACCAGTGACTCGTGTTCATGTCAGGGTTGGGGTCAATTACATTATTCAATTACAATTACATCTTCAATTATCCATGTTCAATTACAACTCAATTACGATTATGTTGATCTGCGTTTTTTTCTAATTCTAATTACAATTACAAGCTTTCTGCTTCATTTTTGCTGCAGTACCATACATTAACTGCTGGGGGCAGCGTCGCTTCACAATTTACATTGTGAAGAACAATTGCGCAACAGAAGAAAAACCAACCTAAAGTCTCAAAAGTTTGGGACCATTTCACTGAAAACTTATACTACACACCTGAGGTAGAACTAACATCTGTGACATGAAACTAACAGTAATATATGAACAATTGTAGTTTTTTGAATGAATTTGGGAAAACTGTAATAAAAAAAAAAATTGTAATTGACAGTTTCTATAGAATGTTCATGCCAATTACAATTATAGAGTAAATTATCTGAACTCAATTACAATTCAATTACGATTACAACGGCAACATTGACGCCAACCCTGGTTGATGTTGTGTTGATGTTGTGTTGGTGTCCTCAGAGCCATGCCAGTGCAGTGCTGGAGGTGGAGGTGGATAAGGTGGAGGCCATGGATCAGGACATGGTGGCTGGAATCAAGAGTCTGTGGAACGATGCAGGGCTGCAGGAATGCTACGAGCGGCGCAGAGAATATCAGCTCTCCGACTCCACTAAATAGTGAGAGAATCCTTTACCGAGTCTTTGGAATCAAGACAATCATGTGACTCCAAACCTTTATAGAGCATTTGCAACTCTGATGTCAAGGTTTCTATACATCACATTATCTCAGTGTGGCACAAGAAAAGGCATTAAAATACATTTGTAGCAAGCGTTGATTTGACTGGAGAGGGAATATTATAATTTCTACTCTAAGATAGAAGCTTTTCACTAAATACGAAAAGCAAACGAGAGCCCTCAGAGCACAAACCTCCACCAAGCACCAAATCTGGTCTTTGTCAGATATTGGTAGTTATTCTGGATCAGTGATCCTGATCATGGTACCATGATTATTCACACCATTATTCACCCAATAATAATCATACAGTTGGTCTAACTGTATGAGCACCTACATTCTTTAGAAAGAATCACGATGAATTGCACAATCTGGATCTGATCCAGAAGAAACTCAGTGGGGAAGTCAAGTGAGGACAAACCCGACATACTGTAAAGATTGGCCGATTGCTAATCGAGATATGAATTTTGTAAATTTTGCAAATAATTAGATATTTTCTCATTGGTGGAGGTAATAAAGAAGTTCAGACAAGTGTAAAAAAAACAAACTATTTAGCTTATAGGAAGCTATACATACAAATAAATAGGAGTGGGATGATACAATAAGTTCTACATACGATACAATAACCGATAATCGGATACTGATGTCAATACGATATTTTTTGGAAAGGAACAAAGATCCAAAAAAAATTGCAGTTAAAAAAAACAACCATGTTTTTATTATATTTTACCTCTGGACATACTGTCATACTTAGTTGACTTTTACAACTTAAGATAAATAAGAAATTGGTGTGTAGTAGATTGTGTATTTTTCTTTTTATCTGAATGATTGTACCATCAACGTTGCATCTCGTGACGTTTTGATTTTCTATATTGCCCCACATTTTGAAACAAACATGTCAAAATTAAGGCAGAAGATATTTTTCGTTGTTCAGTTGAAGCCTCAGGGCTCACCTTTGGGTTCTGACCCATGAGTTAAGAAGCTTCAGTGATTGATCACGCCTTCTCGCTGAATGAGGTTTTTTTTTAAGGATGTTTGTCAGGAACCGACGGTTAAGTTTGTTTTCCAGCTATCTTTCTGACCTGGACCGCATCGGACAGCCTTCTTACCTTCCAGACCTTCAGGACATCCTCAGAGTCAGAGTTCCAACCACTGGGATCATTGAGTATCCCTTCGACATGGAGAACGTCATCTTCAGGTGAGACTTTCTAGACAAGTCTCCTTTTCCTGCGTGACTGTGGATGTTCTTCACACAGGATGGTGGACGTTGGGGGTCAGAGGTCAGAGCGGAGGAAGTGGATCCATTGCTTTGAGAACGTCACCTCCATCATCTTCTTGGTGGCCCTCAGTGAGTACGACCAGGTCCTAGCTGAGTGTGACAACGAGGTGAGGAGGGGGTTCCACTGTTTTTAAAGCTGCTGTGACCAGTGTCGCCTCACGCTCGTCTCTTTGTTTTTCTTTCTAGAACCGAATGGAAGAGAGCAAAGCCCTGTTTAAAACTATCATCACAACCCCCTGGTTCCAGAAGTCCTCAGTCATTCTGTTCCTCAACAAGACGGACGTCCTCCAGGAAAAGATCCAGCACTCACACATCGCAGACTACTTCCCAGAATTCACAGGTTGGGGACAATAAATATTTGTTTTAGGAAACTTTTCATTTACAAAGCAGACAGATGAACGGGTGGGACGACTGCCTAGATATTTGTATGAGTTCAGACTTAAAAAAAAAAAAAAAGACAAAAAAAAAAATAAAGACAAAAAAAAATAAAAAGACAAGACAAAAATAAATAAAAAACAAGACTAAAAAATTAAAAATCAAGACACAAATAAAGTAAGACTAAAAAATTGGACCAAAAAACTCAACTACAAACATACTAAGACTAAGAAAAAACCCAAATGGAAAAGAGAGTTGACCGTTTTAAGGTGAGAGTGAAATGTGATGTTATAGTTGTGTATATTGTGTTGTGTAATCAGCCAGTCTGGTGACAAGTGTGGAGAAATTGAAGATGGTGACACAGCATCCAGCTTAAGTATAATGTGGTGGCCGTGAACAGAGGCCTGGAGTGAGTGGTTAAACCTAAAACTGGTATTTGGGATCAACGTGTCTAGCGCAGTACGAGCTTATCTCACAGCCCAAGGCCAATGCATCCATGACCAATGTTTGTGCAAGAACCACTTCTGCAAACCCAGGCGCCGCCCTGGGCCCAAAGATGCAGCCAGGTGGGCAGCAAAAACAGGAGCCAAGGAGCCCCAGGCCACCCCCCACAACCGAGAAGTTCCCCTAGATGCCCTAGAGACCCCAGGCCGAGAGGCAGCCATTGCCCCCACACACACTCTTAAGAAAGTCCCAAGAAGGCTAAGACCCAGCGCCCCCCACCACCAACCCCACGGCACCCCGCAAGAGCCATCCCATGCCGCACCTGCAGGCATGCCCGCCCCGGAAGACCCCTGCCAGCAGGCCGAGCTCACCAGACCCCAAGGGCACCCCCCGGCACCGGGAACCCCTGAGGGCGAGCCTCCGGGTGAGGCCCCACGGAGTGAGCCCCCCCTGCAGCAGGACCGCACAGCCGCAGACGGTGAAAGGATAGCAGCCTAGGCCCCACCGCAAGCCACGGGGCAACACCCACATCGGCGCTCGACCACCCGACGGTCGGCCCACACCTGGTGTGGTATAGCAGCCCCCAGCCAAGGGCGCCTGGACCCACCTACTGGCCAGCAGATAGCAAGACAGACCCACCAGACAATCGACAGTACAGACGCCAGCACCTCCCCAACCACCATACCGGCATGGTGGGCTGCTCCGGGCCCACATAGTGGCTATTTTTAATTTTTTTCAGTGGCCCTAATCCTCGTCTGTATGATTTACTATGTGTAGTCCTGTATAAAACTTTTAAGAAATATATTTACTTCATAATGTGCATGCTAACTTTGTCCTATGATGCCCATTTAATAAAATATCATACAGTGACATTTATTTTCATATGATAAGAACAAATATCATGAACATTTTGTTGCAGGACCTAAACAGGATGCTGGAGCAGCTCAGGAGTTCATCTTAAAAATGTATCAAGACCAGAACCCGGACAAGGAGAAGACGCTGTACTCTCACTTCACCTGCGCCACAGACACAGAAAATATCCGCTTCGTCTTCGTTGCCGTCAAAGACACGATTCTGAGACACAACCTGAAGGAGTTCAACCTGGTGTGAAAAGACGAAGAGGAGGAAACACCTAAAAGCACTAAAACGTTCTGTGATGTTTTTTTAGAGCGATTAACTCTTGTTTAGATGTAATAACAATCACAGCTTTTACTGAATAGAAATGCATTTTTAACCAAATATTTCTGGTAGAACTGAGTGTGAAAAGCTGTACTTGTGTGAATTTACAAATTAATTTAATCATTAGTTCTGATTGATAATATCAATGATTTTTGATATTGTGAAGAATGGAAGTAGTTTTAGCCTTAAACAAGATGTTTAAAGTGCCTTTAAATAATGAAGAATCAGAATCAACTTTATTTACAAAGAGTGTATGAATACACATCAAGAATTTGTCTTGGTGACCTGTGCTCTCTCAGATAGTGTAACATTAAATAATAACAATCAACTAGAATAAATAAAAATAAATTGAAAAAGAAGTATAAACATAAATTTATAAGTATAAGAGTGGTCAATAAAGTCTATTCTGATATTCTGATTCTGAAGACAATCACATTTTGTGCTCTTTTAGATGTAAATAATCACAGTGGAAAATAATTATTGACGCTTGTTTTCACTTAATAAACAAATATTAATTTATCTTTGAGTTTTTGTTTGCAAAAAAAAAAAAAAAAAAAAAAAAAAACAAAGACAAACATGGCTTCGACTTTAAAACACATTTTATTATTTTCAAAAATCCAACCATGGCAGCAAACTTGTTCTCAGCCTTTCAAAATAAAATAATCCAAATATTTGGCAACTCAATTCAAAATGTTAGATTTATAACTACTGAGACAACAGCGAGAAATAAGTAACATTTTTATTTATTTTTCTTAAATATACTATTCTTTGCCTTACTGTTAAACATGTTTGCATTGCATATGTTCAGTATAAAAAGATAGAAATCAGAAAGTTACAATCTGTGACGTGTTATTACAGACAGACGAGGACGGTTATATATATATACAGACGTTAAATGGGGTCACATTAAGGTTCAGCAGGCTGATGGATGTCAGTAGCGTATAAAAATAGCATGCTAGCATTCTTCTTTCATCTGCAGGCAAATGGAAATCGCAGTTATAAATCAAGGGTCATGAATGCACAATGTGTGTTTAACTGGACAGGCTAGTTTAAACCTGGTGTGAATAAGTGAAATTGAACAATGAGCATGAAATGTGACACAATAATCGTGGCTAATTTTGAGGTTTTTAGTCAGAAGTGAAAGGTGTAAGCTGAGAAAAACCAGTGAAAAAAACAAGCCACCACTCTGGAATCAAACCTGAACCTGAATGATGTGCGTAAACTACAGGCTTTCCTTTTATTTATTTTTTTTACCATTTATAGAAGCAGCTACCTTTGTGCAAAATGACGAGTGCAGGCTTAGATAAACATGCAATAAAGATCAAAGGCACTGGCACTTAAACATTCCTCGCTCTTTTAGACGAGTCAGCACTTTGGTAAACTCTCTCTCGCATCTTCCAGTTTGGTGAGAACCCACTGAAAGAAAGAAAAAAAACCCAGTTCAAAGTTAGTGCTAAAGTATTATCAGGGTCTACATTTAGAACCGATGAATCTCACATGCACACAAATTACTGCCTTACTTTCCTCATTCTGTTCAGGATCAAACTAAGCACTTAATATGTTAAAGGTTCATTTATTAAGACAACTTTTTTCAGGAAATTTCAAAAGAAAGATTAAAGAAGCCATTGGGCCAACATTTTCAATGTTCTCAGATGGGCATTGGCTCGATTGAATAAATGTTCCTTTGATGTTGAAGTGAAATGTAAAACATCAAAAGAACATGTTTAAAAACCAATAATTGTTTTAGGGGAAATATGTCAAATTTACCAGCTGAGGTTAATAATGATGTGACTGACCAAAGCTGAACGTTACCAACCATGTTGTTGGATAAAGCAGTTTCCACGAAGTGTTAGTTTTCATCAAGATTAGTTTTAAACATGTTAGCCTTTTAAAAACAAGCTGCCCATAATATGTTATGGTTTCATTTATTCAAATACAACCTTTTTCAGGAAATTTACTTTGAAATTTACATCTTGACTTGAATACCAACTGTCATTCTTCTTCGAAGGCATCTGCTGATCGCTTTGATGTGTCCTTCAACATCAACAGGAATGAGGGGACATTTTGAATCTCCCACACCTGAGATTCTCTTCTACAGAAACCATCAGGCAGCAGGGGAGTGGCCAGCCTGAGAGAACTCTCAAGTTGGCCACACCCAGAAATAACTCATCAAAAAAAAAAAAAAATCAAAGCAATCAGCAGATGCCTCTGACAAAGACCGACAGTTGTCAGTTGAAACATGTCAGGAGATCAAAGTAGATCTCCTATATTAATAGTTGTCTGAATAAATGAAACCTTAACCTATTATTCTGGAATTAAATCACATGTTTCAGCTGCAATTTTAACCTTTTACATCATTTTTTTTTTTTAGGGCAAATGATCTTCGATTGTTTGATCTATAAGACGTTTTTTTCTGATAGAAAAACAATATTGTCTCCAGCAGCTTTAAATCAAAACATGAAATAATAAATATTCAAATTAAAATCAAACTGAATCACTTTTCTAAGCTAGACATAAAATGGTTGGATAGTTTAAATATAAATTTGAGCTCATCAAAGCTTTTCTATATTCTTCAAAATGCATTTCCATAAAAATGGAAAACTAGGGTGACCATATTTTGACTTTCAAAAAAAGGACACTTGGATCTACCTTGTAACAACAAAATACAATATAGCAGATACATAAAAATGCATTTATCTCTTTATAACAAATACTTTAAAACAATGACTGAAGTCAATCACCTTATGCATTATTACAATCTGCCCTTGAAAATATGTCATATAAACATTCATATCAAACAATGAGAAACATCTCCTCCTAGAAATAAAAGATTAAAAAACTCAAGCCTTACAGAACAATAAATAACCATTAAATATACACTAATATTCCATTTATTCTGTCTGTTGTCATGGAGACGGGAGGTGATGAGGTCTCGATCAGATGATGGAAACGTTATCTTAACTTCCTACATTCTAAGTTTCTCTCAGTGGTTCCTTGGTTTTCACATGGAGATTTTATGATCCAGGATGAACTTCTTGATATCTTTTAATGAAATCCACCAGCATTTTGTCTCTTTCAATCCATCTTGGACTTTAGTCTCTCTTCTCTTTTCCTTGTGTGTAACAATTTCGTCAAAACAAAACAGCATCTTTAATGATTCCGTCACAAGTGAGTAAAATTACCGTAATTACACAATGATACTGGCTGTAAAGAGTAAATCATTAGCGTTCAGATACTGGTGGAATTTCTCAGATTGAACAACTATTAGTGGGATTAGGGTCTTTCAAATTAACGAGTTCCCTTAGATGCGTTCAAGGTCCCTTGGAAACCAGGACATTTTGATGAGTTTGTAAAATCCAGCTGGACGATCGGGAAAAGACATGAAAAGAGGAAATGTCTGGGTAAATCTGGACATACAGTATGCTCCCCTAGTAAAACCTAGAATTCAATTGTTTTGCTTGTATATTATTTGATTTAAATAATGTTGTATTGGCGAGCGCAGCAGGTTGTAAAAGATGTTTGTGTCTCAAAGTTTGATGATGCAGACGTGCTGTTTTTTTTTTTTTTGTTTTTTTTAAATACACCCATAAAAATAAAAGACTTCTTCATCCCACCTTGGCTATCTCAGGAGTCTTGAAGTTTATGATCTTCCCAAACTCTTTGGCATGGAATACAGACTTCACTCGTTCCTGTAGGATGAAAAACACACACACAAAAAAAAAAAAAAAAACAAAAAAAAAAATGAAAGACACGCGTTAGTCAAACGTTTTACCGACAATTCCATTTGCAGACGAGGTGAGATTTAGTTTGTGTGCCTTGGCCTCGATGCGGAGTCTGCGATCTTCCACAATCTTTGGATCCGTGGTGAACTCTTCAAACAGATACTGCCACTCGCAGGTCAGCTGACCAAATGTGCCTTTAGTTACAAAGAATATTCCCCTGGAGCGTAAACGACAGGAGTTAGAGAAAGAAATAAAGAGCAACTGTAAAAAAGAGAGGACGAATGGAATGCACCAGTAAATAAAAACTGAGGAGCAGTTTGTTGATTATCAGCGTATGGTTTATTATTTGGTTTTCCTGTTAAAAAACCAAACTGAAAATAAACTAATAAACAGTGTGGTATTAATTTGACTGATTTAAAACCAAAACACAAATACAGAAAAGAAAAAAAAAGATAAGTGGTAGTGGTGTGTTCAGGGACAACTCACAAAACTGCCTAAACTACAATTAAACGTCATGTTTTAGTGAGTCTTGATTTCTGTTTAAATTTTTGTTGCTACAAACAAACTTTTTGAATAACATGTTAAGGTTCTTTTTATTCAGAGAACTTTTTTTTAAAGGAAATTAGTGAGTGAGGAGATCAAAGTAAAAATTTCCTAAATGAAACCTTATGATATTATTCCAAAAGAAGACAAAATGCAGTTGCTGGAATTCTTATGCAGAAGTCAAGAAAACATGAAAGCGATTCAGCAGACACTAGAAACATGCCAGGAGATCAAAGTAAAATTCCTGAAAAGAAGTTGTCTGAATAACTGAAACCTTAACCAGGGTTCCTACAGCTTTTTAAGACTTTATTGCCATTTGAAATTAAATTTAAGACTGACTTTACAATGAAAGGCCACAACAGTTACATAGGGTTAGGGTCATTTTTTTCTAGTGTCCAGTCCAGATGTGCAACTGGCAGTAAACACACAAAAATACACAAAACGACAGTAAAACACACAACAAAAATGGACTAAAATAATAAAAATCATTCCAAAAATACAAGAAAACACAAAAAGAAAATTAGCCAGAACTCTAAAATGTATGATCAACATGGGAAAACCTAAAATTGCCTGTCCATTTTTGTTGTTGTTTTATAAACAAATGTTACCATTTATTTTGAATAACTTCTTGTGTTGAAATTTAAGACTTTTGACACATTAATTTAAAACATTTTAATGACAATTAAGACCTTATTTATAGATTCATGACTTTAATGCCTTTTAAAACTTTATAAGGATCCGAGGTAACCCTGTTAAACTATTAACCACACCGTTTATTTGGTTTTGAAACGGTTGATCCATTAACGGGTTGTTCAGTTGAAAAAAACAGAGAATCATAAAATCTCCTGCTTTTAAAGGAGAAACACAAAACATTGTTGTTCTTAAAAATATTCATAGGTGAACATAAGCATATAGGAGGATATCCGGTGAAGTTCACTCACCTCTTGGTGATCATGAGGAAGTCGGACTCGTTGACTTTTGCATGAGCAAAATATCTGAACTTGGCAAAACGGCCATTTTCAATTTTCTGTAAAAATCAAACAAGAAGAGTTTTATTTTTTTTTAAATGTAGAAAAGCTTCGAAAGGGTCATGTCATTAAATGTTCAGACATCCCAACGCACTTTGGTCTCAAAAATTCAGAAATTTCTACCAATTCTTTGATGATTATTTGAAAATTTAGAAAATTGAGAACATGGGAAATTTGTTCAAAATAAATGTTTTTCTGATGCAAATGTTTTTATATATTTTACTAGTGAAAAACAAATTAACAATAAATGATTATAAGTCACAGGAGATTATAAGACAGAAGGGTTTTCAATATTCACGAGTGGTTGGGATCCAAAAAAAAAATTAAGAAGTTTCATTTTTATACAAGAAATAGAAACTTTTATACTATCAATTAAAACACAGATGAGATTTTTTCTTATATTCCCACATGCAGTTATGGGCCAATGAAAATAGTAAAAAAACATATTCTTTCAGGTTTCAAGAGCGTGTGAGCCAAGAACCAATGCATATATGAGACTAATCATTAGTGATGTGAACAGTCTATGTTCATAGCTCAAAGCTGATCAAATGCTAAGTTGTTTACTGCAGGCCCAAACATGTTCCAGACCCAATCCCGGACAAACGTTTTTCCAATTTTGAGGAGCTAGCATGTCCACCAGATAGGTGTAGATGTATAGCATATATTTTTGTATATTCTGAAAGAGTAGGTGGAGCTGTATTACTATACTACATTTCAGTTTTCTATGTGATGTAATCCCTGAGATATTAGAAGCTGGAAATGGAAAAAATAATAATAACGTGTGAAAAATGACACATACACCCCCACCACTACATTGTCCATATCTCAAAAAGTATTCATCTGATTAAACTAAACATTTACAGTGTGACTTGAGTAATCACAGAACAATTGGTAAAAATTTCTGAATTTTTTGAGACCCAAGTGCGTGGGACGTCCTGAAAATTTCTTGAAAAGACATGAAATGACCCAAATACAAAAGTTGAACGCGAACCAAACAACTCAACAAACTGTGAAGATCTTCCGATGGTTTTTACCCTGTGTGTGAAGAAGTAAACAAACCTTTCCTGTAATCCACAGCAATGTGTTTGTGAGGTGATGATGAGGTGAGACAAAAAGAAACAAAGATGACAGGAGGAATTTTGGAAAGAAAACAATTTATTGGGAATAAAAGAAAAACTCAAATGGGTGTGGAACATGGAAATGATAAGATTTAATGGGATGTGGGGGAGACACCAAGAAAAGAATCAAAAACATTTGAATCTAACCCTGGAATCACCTCTGGAGCTCAGTTTAAATCAAGCACAGCCTAAAAGAAGCTAGGCTAGTACAGCTAATGAGTGCTGGCTACTCTACTCGTCGACCTCATCCTCTGACGATGTTCTAGTGTGTTCTCTGTGGGCCGATGGCCTCTGTGGACAACAGGAGAGGAGAGTGCAGGTCAGAGTTCTCTGCTGGAGGTGGAAGCCTCTTATTAAAGCTAAATAAACGGCTCACATTTACACATCAGTGTTTTTTCAAGTTTAGAGGAAACCTAACCAGGATCATCTGATTATTTGTCTCTTCTGAGGACTGACGGATGTTCACAGGCTGTTCCTTTATTAAATCATACACACAAAGTCATGCTTATATACTAATCTAAAATCTGACAGAGGGGATTTACATTCTTAAGTAATGTTGACTTTAAATGTTATTCACAAAGATAAAAATTGTTCATAAGACAAGCAAACGAAAAATGCAATTTAATTAGAGATGCACCGAAATGAAAATTCTAGGCCGAAACGAAAACTGAAAATGAGAAAACTGAAAACCGAAATAAATGATTATGCAAATTATTAGTCCCACTGCATTTATGGCTCTGAATGTTGGATTTGAATTTATTGATCATTTAAAAGGGACAATGCACATTAATAAACAGATGTGCTGTAAATGAGCCAGAGTTAGCAAAAGAGGCTAGTTTTCATCTGGTTTCCCTGGCCAGATGAAGTGTACTAACCTCACTAAAATTAAAACATTGCAATTGTATAAATGAATATTAATGCTTCAAAGAATAAATCAATTAAAAATATGGAAATATTTTTTTAGCACTGACATTCCAACAATGCACAATATTAAATAAAATAACAAAATGTTTAACTTGAATCAGGAGTGAGGCGATGCTGCGCTTCCTAATGCGCCCTAAGTCCATTTAGCAAGTTTCCCTCTAATGAATATGCATAGTAGGTGGATCTCCCAGGGGGAGCAAAAATATGGGAGGAGGAAATGCAAATAAATTTACGCAGAATGAGCAATGCGATTCATGAAATCTGGAACTGTTTGCGGTGATAGTTTTAGTGCCAGAAAATAGTACGACTGAAAAGCAGGTGCAAACATACGCAGAGATCATCGTTGCAGTAAATGTAAATTGTAAAACACAGCAGAGATAAAAAAAAAGACTCCAGTTGTGTGTGTGTGTGTGTGTGTGCGTGCTTGTGTGTGTGTGTGTGAGAGAGAGAGAGAGAGAGAGAAAATAAGCTGGACGTGCGTCCATCTCTCCTCTGCTGATCACTGATCAGCCGCGAGCATGCACCCATCCGTCAGTCACATCCACGCACATTTCTCTATTGCAGGATGAATAAATATCTATCTATCTATTGGCTGTAATTCATCCATTTTTTATTAGTTTCCTCTACTACCAATTCTGCTGCTTCACATTTTTATTTTCGCTTCCGCGCACTCATGTTCACCCTCCATGTTCAACACAACACGTATGTGGTCTGCACCAGTTCTGCACTAATCATTGCTGCAGTCTTAATGAATTCTGCGCAGCAGGTGAGGAAACTGCGTCACTAAAGGATTTGAAAAGCAACTGGTTTACCGCCCTTTATTTCAGATCTTAGTGAATCCGCCCCTTAGTACATTGACATTTTTGTTGAAGCTTCTCTGCTTTATTTAATCCAAGCATGTTCTTAGAGACGCACACAGAGCGTGTGCCTCCTCTGTGTGCTTTGATTGCGGTGTGCATCATTTCTTGTGAACGCTGGTTTATTTTTAATCCCATTCAAATGATCTTTATAAGGCGGACCAAGTACAGTCGTAATTAAGTCCAGAGGATCTCTGTGAAATGTGCGCTGAGAGGATCTATTTACATAATCCATGTATCAATGATAAGAATAATCCATGTTATTGGGCAGAAAAAGGAATGTTTCAACAGTACATAGGGCCCTATAAAATCCGCGTCAACAAAATCGCGGAATCGACCAATGAAAATTGTTAAACGCGGAAATGGACAGAATCGGCATGAAACGCCGTCAATGTGGGACAAGTAACTTTTTTTAAGGGGGAAATGTTTCCCTGTTCTGGCTGCATTAAACTCTGCCTAAACAACCAAAGCACCCTCTAAAAACAATGCAAATCATCAGTGACTCCTAAATACAGAGCAACCAGTGCCCGCTTAACTTTGCTGTGCCTGTAAAACTCCATCTGTTTTTCATGTAGCGCAGCGGAGCTTTGTGAGAACGTGGTCAGCTTTAATCATCTTCCCCTGCTCAGTGTTGGAACTGTTGTGACTGGCTAACTAAGAATAACCTAGTCTGTGTTGTCTTTTAGTTCTTTTTATTCCAGCCTTTTGTCCGTGCCTCGTTGGTACACATTCACAGTCAGCAAGATACCTCAAGTACAACCGTTTCAATGGGAACTTCCGGTTTACAAAATAAAAGTCCGTTGGAGCAACGTTATTAGAATGCTACATTCAAACAACTTCTCATCAGAGCTACAGAAGTTAGGATTATATAAAATTACGTTAATTTAAACTAAGTTGATCAAAACTTAATCATTAAACCTGATCAGATTCAGTAAATCATTGATCCCTGAGAGGAAATTGTGTGACATTAATGCTGTTCTCATACATCTTTATATGACATATAAATAATTAAAAAGGAGCAGTCAGAATAATCCATCTCACTACAATTTATATCTACCTTTTAATTGTATCTTACTTTATTTTTGACATACAATTTTGTTTAATTCTGAGTTTTTATGTATTAGTATTTATTTTGTTTCCTCACAGGAGTTAAAAACCAACATTTTCTCTAAAAAAACGTAATTAAAAAAATTAAAGTGGAAAACAGAGAATTTGGGAAAAAATAAAACAGATTTTATAGAGCCCTAGGTATAGTCCTTTATAATTGTCCTCTGCTCCATTCTCCCTCCACTGGGATCCAGCTCTCGCTGTTACAGTTAAAGCTGTATTCTACAGGGCTACAGCTGGTGCAGCAGGAAAGGAAGAACGCTGGACGCAAAAGACACTATGTGACCGAACACAACCACCAGTTTGAACCCAAACCGTCCGGTGCAGTGTCGGGTATCCATCCTCTAGTTATAGTATATAATCAGCTGTGCTACGGTCCTAAACAGCCCCCAAGCAGGCTTGACTGAGGGCTGCAGTTACACTAACCACCGTGGTGTCACTATGGAGTCAGATGATTATATCCTATACTCCTTTAAATTGGGGCCCTTACCCAGCAGAGTGTTGTCTGCATTCGACATCTGCCATATTTGCAGTGAATGCACTCTCGCGTTGCACAGGCACAGTAGTCAACGATGCTAACGCAAGACTGCTGGGGTTAGAGTAAAAAAAACCAGATGAAACAATTTTGGAAAATTTCAATGAAATACAGTAGATTTAACATCGATTAAATCGATTGTTTCATTCAGCTCTACACAGAAACATAAAACACACTTATATGCTCTGTCAACTCTGCTCCGGAAAATGTTTTAATGCTCAGATGTCTTGAAATACAGCCGCTCCGTGAGTTCGAAAATAACTTGGCGGTGTTTGCTCGCGTCTTTACAACATCTTGTTTCGGTGGCTGGAATTTCGGTGCATCACTAATTTTAATATTTACATCTAATAACTAATATTGTTCCAAATTCCTCAGGGTGAATTCTAATTGGCTGCTTTAACATCATATCCTGTCCTTTCAGTAAAATGTGGCTATGCTCGACTAACCTGCTCCAAATGACATCAGTCTGTTGTTTCTCTAGTTTTTTTGTTTTTTGTTTTTATTCTGCCTTGAGCCTAAAGTCAGTTCAGTTGACAGTGCAAGATAAGCATGTACAGAAGACAAGATAAGCCTGGTTTTCAGTCAGTGTAGTCCTAATATTCTGGTCTGTCAGGTGTAGTTGACGAGACGCACACAGAACAAAACTAAGGCAGGGAGATAGTGACAAAGGAAGAAAAAAATGAAAACAGACGCTTTAACAATATTAATGAAATATTTGAAGAGATGATGGTGATCAAAAGTAATCATGTGACCGCCTTTGAACACTTATTAAAGCAAGTTATTAAAACAAAAACAATCATTAATTCAAAAAGGATGAAGATATTCCAGGCGTATAAAATAACATGGTGTCACATCACTGCATGACTTCCTCATTTGTCACCGTTTGTCTGAAACGTTGACACTTTTCTACACAGAGAAGCTTCACTACATCTAAATGCATCTCTGACCTGACACTCATGGAGGAGAACCTCCACCCACTCCATCCAGACGGACTGCATTAAAACATCACATCACAGAAGAAGAAGAAACTGGAGGAATTCTGCTTTAAAATGCACCTCATCTACACATCAAATACAACAGTGTTTTTCAACCTTAGGGTTGCCTGTAATTTAACTGTGACACCTGAATGTCTAATAATTACTGATTAAAAACATATAATGCTCATTTTATCACCTCTTACTCAGACATAGGCAACAGGAGGCTAGGGGGCCACATGCAGTCCACGTCTGATGTCTGTGTGGCCCCAAAAGTAAACACACAAAATGATTAAAAGAAACATAAACAAAAAATAACAGAGATTAACAAAATGACAACAAAAATACACTAAACGACTAAAAAAAAAAAGAATTACAAAAAAATACACAAAAGACCAACAAACATACATAAAAATAACACAAAAGAAATCTAAAATGTGAACACAAACACACAAAATTACCAAAAAGTTGCACAACACAACTAGAAATACACAAAATAACAGAAAAAATAACAAAAATACACACAATTGTTTAAAGAAACAAAAGACAACAAAAATGACAGAAAAATGTACAGAATGTACAAAATGACTAGAAAAACACAAAATAACAGAGAAATGTATGAATTGACAACAAAAATACACAATATGCCTCAAAGAAACATAAACAAATAATTACTGATGAAATATTAATGTATAAAAAATTTAAATGATCAAATTCTTCTTATATTACATTATCTTAAAATTAAAACACATGATAAAAACAAAAAATGTATTCTATGCTTTCACTTTCTCAGATATTAATCTCTTTCAAATAAAAATATCTGATGTACTGATGATCAAAAAATTATTGTAAAAAAAAAAATGTTTTGGGGATCGCCAGAAATTTGTGATAACGTAATGGGTTCACGATCCAAAAAAGGTTGGGAACCACTGAACTACAGCAGTTTTCTGTGATGTAATTGAGTGATTAAATAAAGAGTACTCCCCCCTCAGAGCTCCTCCTACTCGCTCCTACCTGCAACATCTGACTCCCGAGGCCTTCCCTATGCTTGTACGGCCGTATGACACCGTCCTCATGGATGAATCGAGGAGGACGCAAAGACTCCACATCCTGAGATGTTTCTGCTGCCCTGAAACCCACACGACAAAGGAACACAAAATTAATCACACGTACAGTACACACTCTTCTAACTAAACAACTGGTGACCAGTGGGGCTCAGCAGCTGAGTTTCCATTACAGATTTTCGCAAAATAAAAGCAATATTTCTCAATGTCGACAAAGTCTAATTGCGCTTTGAACGCGTTTCCATTAAAGTTTGTTTTGAAGCCTCGTAAGTCCCGTTAAATCTCATTCCGAGAAACTTATTATTTAATCGCAATTAATGCAATAAAGTCCCAGCCCTAGTTCAAACACCAGAACATTGTGTATGTCTGTGTGTCAAAGCAAACTCTGACCTTTTGATGCCTTGGAAGGTGCTGCTGGCCAAGTCGATGATGCCCCCAGTAGGTCTGGCTACTGCGCCCACTAAACCTTTACCCACACCCTTAAAGAAGCCGGCGGCACCTTCTTTCTGGGCTCCTGCCAAAGTTACACACATCATGATGTTAAAAAGATTAATCAGTCAGTTCACAACAATATGAATACATCTCATGTAGTAGGAGTCGATGTACCTTTAATAGGTTTGGTAACAATTCCTGTGATCCCACTGACAAATCCCTGGAGTGCAATAACACAGAAATGATCACAGATAAGTAATATTTAAACACTGATGAGTTATCAAAGGTTCAGATTGTATCATGCAGACATATTAAGATAAATCAGTAAACATTACGTACAGAGACGAGTCCTTTTCCTCCTCTGGCCAGACCTTCTTTCAGACTAGTGGGCTGTTTGTTCATGGTTTCTCGTCTCTTCTGCTGATATTCTTCATCCATTGTGATGGCAGCGACGCCCTTTGCCATGGCGCCTGTTATCCTGGAGGCTGCTCCTGCGATTCCCCCTGAACCACAAACATGAACCTCCTTACGTTACCTTACGGTTACTGTTAGAGCTCAGATTTAGGCCACGTTAACGGTCACTTAAAGCTGCTGGAAATAATATGTTAAGGTTTCATTTATTCTGACATTTTTTTTCAAGGAATTTACTTGATCTCCTGACATGTTTTGACTGCCAACTGTCAGTCTTCCTCAGAGGCACTACTAAAACACTAAAAATTAGTTGGAAAGTCACTTAGACAAAGTTTTTGGAGGCAAACATAAGAATACACAGAATAAAAACACTTCTATGCATCCATCTACAGGACTCCACAACCCAGAAAAAAAAGTCATCTTAATAAATGAAACCTTAACATATTAACTCGTTCTTCCATTTGACATTGTTTATCAGCTCACAAAATTTCATATAAATCTGTTCAGGACATTTTTTTAATATCCTGCTAACAAACGTTAAACGTTAACAGCAAGTGAAAACAAGTAAAAACACTTCTATACATCCATCTACGGGACTCCACATCCCACAATGCAATGGGCGAAACTTTTCCGACATCGTCAAACTTTAGAGCGGCACTTTCAAACTTTTACATCTTTTTTTCCAAGCAAATGATCTTTAATTTATTGATCTATAAGGCCTACACTATGGATATATCTGAGCAGCTTTAAACCTTTCCAGAAGGTACACATTGGATGAATAGGATATTTTAATCATGTTGATATTTGACTTACCCACAGCTCCTCCGACCAGAGCTTTCACACCAAGTGCCATTCCTTCAACAAACTCCTCCGGCCCCTGAATGGCTCCCTGGAAAACACCCATCAAACAGTTTTACTAACACTAAATAGCTTGTTGTTCTCAGATGCTGGGACAGAGATACACGTTTTGTACATTTGTAAATCAAAGTGGTCCAATGTTTGTGTCCCATATTACCTGATAAGGCTCATAAAAGAATGCCCCCACCCCCTCAGACAATCCTCTGATGAGACCAAAAGGGTTTCCAAGCACGTCCAGACCCAACACCAACACATACATCTGTTTGATGGCCTGGGAATGACAGAGTTCTGCATTAACATCTACCTTCACAACTGAGGGTTTGACCAGTTCTGTGATTCCTCTTCCACAGTCGGCCTCACCTGTTTGGAATAATGTCGAATGACCTCCGATTGCAGCTGCTGAGTGGTGCAGAACTGGAAGGTGAGCTCAAAAAAGGCCAGTCTGAAACAAACAGGGATCATAAATCACAAGCAGTTTGCATTTGGCTTGTCGTGTGGATTTTCTACCTGAAAATCACGTCCTGCACATCACTGAGTGTGGCTCCAATGCTCTTCAGCAGGAGGTTGAGCGACTGCACGGGGATGAGTTCGGTGTCTCTCGTCTCCTTCAGGCCGTCCTCTCCTCCGGTGCTCAGAGAGAAACTCAGATGTAGCTACGAGCACAAAAAACATAAAACAGGGAAAATGTCAGTAGCGACACGTTTTCTAAAATGTAAATTAATGGCTTCGTTTTTAGAGGAAACAGGCACCTTGATAGGGGATATGTGGAAATACTCGTATAGGCTGATAGGAGACGTGTCGGCAGCTGAAACGTCATCCAACACGGTCTGTAAGTACTCCAGGTCCTTCACAAAGCGCTCCACCTTCAAAGGAACCACAGACATCAACACATCAATCACGACTGGGTCATTCCATGTCATTAAAATTTGTTTTTTAACAATTGTTCCTTAATTCAATTGGCAAACTGTACATTTTTAGTTTGATCGGATGAATACTTTTTTTTAGATATGAACAATTTAGTGAGTCCATTTTTGTGCATTCTTATTTTTCTTTCACTTTCACCTTCCTATATCTAAAAAATTACACCACATAGAAAACTGATATGTGATATAGTAATATAGCTCCACCTACTCTCGCAGAACATACAAAAATATCTGCTATACATCCTATGGTTTGGGTCTGGAACATGTTTTGGGCCTTCAGTAAACAACGTAGCATATGCCTCAGCTCCCTGTAATTTGATTAGCTTTGAGCTATGAACATAGACTGTTCACATCACTAATGATTAGTCACAGATATGCATTAGTTCTTGAAACCCAAAAAAATATTTATTTTTAGTATTTTAATTGATCGATAACACCATGTGGAAATGTAAGAAAAAAAATCTGATCTCTATTTTCATTTATAGTATAAAGAATATGCTTTCCGTCATTATGTGACTTTTTTATTTTTGACCCCAACTTTGGGTTATTTCACCACTCGTGGATATTGAAAATCCTCTACATGAGGTCATTGTAGCTTGTCTCTGTGTCTTATAATGATTTAATGTTCATTAGTTACACATTACAGTGTGCCAGTTGAATAGTCACGGAACAATTGGTAAAAATGTCAGCATTTTTTGAGACTGAAGTGCATGGGCCAATTGTGAAATGACATGGAATGACCTGTTATCATCAATGATATCAATGACCATGTGAAAGCAGTTGGCTGACCTCTTGCTCTGAAGTCACAGCGCTGGCGTTCTCAGGGGTGAACAAGTCACGGATGGCGTACAGGAATCCCAAATCCAGCTTCAAATCCATCTCCTGAATCAACACCTTAAAGTACCTGTGGTGAAACACAATTTACTCAATCTAAAGAGCATATCCAAAGGGGGAGAAATGTCATATAGGGACAAAAATACATATTATGGAACAATAAAAGGTCACACAGGAAATTCAATTGTATAAAAAAGAAGTAATTACTTAATGCGAGAGATGTTGGAGTGCCCAGCTGCTCTGGTAACGATGCTGATATCTGTTAGAGGTTTGGGTTCTGGAAGTAAAACAAAAAGTTGGTTTAATTCGAGACAAACCTGAAGCTTTTAAAACACTTCATGGTTTTAAACTGGAAATGCAACAGACCTGAGTCCATTGTGATGGACTTTGGCAGTTTTACAGGATAGAAAACGTAAGGGAAGATCGCCCCAGGCAGTTGGTTCTGGATCTTTTTTCGACAAAAAAAAATAATTAATACAAAAAAGTGAAAAACTGAAAGCAAAGCATTCAGTTTGGTTGTTTTCACTTTATATGAACCGCCTAATATGACGTGGCCCAGCCTTTACCTGTATGCGGTTGATTTGGATGCGGTACGCTCTCTGTCGTGGTGACACGCTGTACTCCACCTTCACTCCTGGCAGGAAGTGTCTCCTGAGAGGAGCGTCAGTCGGCCGCAGCATCCGCATATCCAAGCCATTGGGAGTAAACGACACCTGGGGGTTAATTACACACCACAGAGTGAAACAATTAGGCCTGAACCTCATTACAACTTAATTACCTAAAGGACAACATCTCAGTTTAATTCCTCTGTGGCCATCAGCGTGTCTTTTAATTATTTTAAATTGATTACATCCATTTGAGTGAAATATTTCAAGATCAACCTGATAGTTGTTTTCCAGTTCAACAATGGCGTGGTCCACAGGCCCAGACTCAAGGTACTCTTTGAACCTGTTCTCCAACAGATCAGCATCTTTGGTGGTCATAGTTTTCCAGCGATTCTTCTTCTTTGGTTTGGCCTCCCACACTGCATCAGAGCTAAAGCAGGAAGACAAAAATATCAGAGTTAAATCTTACAGTTGCTGTATCAATATACCAACATTCTATCCGTACGCAGCACCCCTATTTGGCCAGTTTAGGTCACGTGACTAAGACTAAACCTTACCCTAAACCTAACCCTAAAAATTGTTGCGATATAGGGTTATAACCTAACCCTAATCCTAACCCTAAGACATTACGTACTTGTACTTCGGTAACTGTACCAATAGCACAGAGGGTTGTCCGTACGGCAACTGTACAAATAGACACTTTCTAACACTTATGACGGCTCTTAATCCCAAAAACAAGTACATCACTCATTTTCAATGCGTCCCATCGCACCTCATTGTTAAACAAGTTCGGATTAACTACGGCCGGGCCCGCGAAACGTCTCCGTGCCGAATAGCATGTACCACGTTCCCGACAATTCAGTCAAATGACTCAGTTCCACAAAGTAAAAAAATTCACGCCCCCGTGGCACATACGGAGTAATTCATATATTGGTATGTGTCAATGATTCGGTACCACCAACTGCTGCAAGATTTGACTCACAAATGAGATGACGACTTTAATGGAAATCGCAGAAAAAAGGCCCCTAGTCTAATTGTGCAAGGCATAATCGTAATCTATGTTGAAATACCTTTAAAACAATATATCACACGACTATGTTCCCATAAATTTGGAAATTACCGGAAATGGAGGGTGGGCCCCCGGGCCCCATTTCAAAGAAAGGGCTCAGAGCATCTCATCATATTTATTCATGGAGTATTCATACCAAATTGCATTCTGATCTAACGAGAACCAACGGAGGAGTAGTCATTTGACAAATGGGGACCCCAGGGGCCCCCGTGACACGAACGGAGTAATGGGCCCCATTTATACATTGGTATAAATGAGAAATCAACTTTAGTTTTATTTTTTTTTGCCCAAATCAAAAATTGGGCTCCAATAGTCGATGCATACACATCACCAGAGCTTATAGCTACCAAATTTCAGCCCGATCCGTTCACCAATAACAGAGGCGTAGCGATTTTAAGTAGTGTATACAACAACAAGAAAAACAACAAGGTGAGTGGCGTTTTGAGTCCGGTAACCCGGCCTAAAAACCGGGAAAGGTTATTTATTATCTTTACAGGAACCAGACTGATACACTGCTACCTCCATCAGTTCTTCTTACCTTGCACTATTATCAGCCTCAGGAGTGACCGCGTTGAGTCCAGACTGAGTCAGAATATGGATGTGATCGTTTCTGAACACACCCAACATGGTGATTTGGCAACTTTGTGCTGTTTATTCTTTCCTTCTATTACAAACTGCCTGATTTTTACTATATCCAGGCTGCTGCAGTGCTCTCTCTCACAGAAAATAAAAACAAATATTCAAGAGATGTATGACTTCTGCTGTCACTTGATTCCCTCCACTCAGACACCATCCTGGATACAGAGCACAATGCATCTGTCCTGTTATTAAAGCTGTGAGAACGTTACCTCTACCTACATTATCCAAAGCTTGTTTCTGAACGTTCAGTTCACCGTGATGTGTAGTGGCTGTTACTGTTCAGTCATTCTGCTGTAGGGGGACTGTGAGTAATATTCTGCCTCTGTCAGCCGCTTTCACTGGACACATGTGCGACTGACTGAAAAATCCACACAGAGCGCACTGCCGGAATGGCCTCACCCTCAACTTTGAATGAAAACAATAGCGTTCTATATGCCGGAAAATACAATAACAAAATATTGCGATTCATTTGTGCTTCTTGCTTGGTACCCACTCAATCCAAATGCAAATAAGTAATATCCTGCAAGTACAACTACTTCTCAGTTATTATGAGTGGAAACCAACACATGACATTTCCCACCTTGTGATCCCGATAAAGGAAACCTCCTGGCTGGTGCTGTTGTTGACCAGTGAAACGCCGACGTTCTGGAGCGACAGGATGATTTCCTGCTCAGCCATCTGAACTTTCTCATTCTCACAGAGTACTTTGTAGATCTGCTCATTGTCAGTGAAAACAACAACACGCTGGAGACCTGTAGATGGTCAGTAAACAAAAATTTTCATTTAGAAAAATAAAAAATATAGCCTTGACCTTTGTTAAACGTTGTAGAAAACGAATTGCTTCCTCCTCTAAAGCAGTGGTTCTCAAACTTTTTTGGTTCACGTATTCCCCTTTCTCTTACTTTTGAATTCAAATACCGGTAACCCTTTATGCCCGATGACAACATTTTTCTCAGAATTCTGTAAAAACAAAAATCTATAGATCATAATGATGGAATAAATGAGTGATAACACATGTTTTAAAGAATCTCATTTTTTAAATAAGTGGAATGAATAGATTTATTTCTGTATTTTCAGTTCATGTTTTAATCAAGATCATTTATATAATTTTTTTTGGTGCCATTTTGTGTTTTTGGTGTCATTCTGTGTGTTTTTGGTGTCATTTTGTGTCTATTGTTGTTTGTCTGTTCTTGTCATTATTCAGTGTATTTTTGTCTTTTTTTTGTGTGTCGTTGGTGTTAATTAAATTGTTCTATCTCAGTGTGTGTGTTTTTGGTGTCGTTTTGTATGTTTTCTGTTATTTTTGTGTATTTTTTTTATAGAGATCTTGTGTAGTTTTCTCTCGTTTAGTGAGTCTCTGTTCTTGTTTTGTGTGTTGCTAGTATTTTACTCTCTTAGTGTCACTTTGTGTATTTTGTTGTCGTTTTGTGAGTTAGTGGTAATATTTAGTTGGATTATCATTTTTAATTAAAAATAAACATGAATAAAACCCATATTTCTAATGGTTTCATTTGTTAATTTTCTTGTCTCTTTCTCAAGTACCCCCTGTAGTGCCATCATGCACCCCTAGCGAGAGAAACACTGCTCTAAAGGTTTTCTTTAAATCATATTCATTGTAGGTAGAAAATGGTTTCAATAATAATCAAGGGTGTCCCGATCATATATTGATATCAAATATTTGTTGGATATCAACAACAACAAATAAAGGACTCTTGTCATTTATTTTTTTAATATTTATTTCATTCAATTGTAGAATTTTTCTTATGTTTAAGGTTCAAATGTATTCAACCCATTGTTAATAATAAATGAGTAACAAAGCCTTTTCTAACACTCCACACAACACAATAAGTAATTAGGTATGTATGATCCATGCTGATATCGCATCGGATAGATATCGGTATCGACTAATACTTAAGGCAGCGATGGTATTGTATCGGAAGTGAAATAAAGTTGTATCGGGAGGCCCGTTATTAAAATTGAAAAAGAAAAGTATTGTGAAATGTTCCTCTAAATGCACTGCGATATGAACGTATGAAATATTTACAAAGCATCTCCTGTCAGATTACAAAAGAAATAATATAAACAAACATAATATAAAGGAAATAAAACGATGTAAAATAAATGAAAAAATTAAAAGGATACATTTCTAAATGTGTAACCAGTAGGGTGACCTCGTACTAACCTTCATAAAAGGAAATGACAAAAAGTTTTTTCTCGTCGTTCATATTTTCAAGCAGGTCCTAAAAACACGAGAGTGAAAACAGAGTTAATGTCTTCCAGAGTTATATCATAGCTAAAAAAACATTTTAAACATTGTATATTGTTTTAGATATACATAAACACACACACACACATATATATATTTATATCTTATATTGGGCCATGTACAGCCTGATAAAAAAAACCTGCTGTCAATCAGCGTGTTTGCAGATAATATGATTTACATGATAGTAAATAATATGCATTTATTTATGAATACTTTAATGCAGTGGTTCCCAACCTTTTTTTTGGTCGTGACCCCATTTTAATATCACTAATTTCTGGTGACCCCAGAGACTTAATTTCTCTTCAAGAATTAGTTTTTGATAATGTTTGTTATACTGCATTACAAACACAGAGTAGCTACAATTAGTGAGCATTTACAGTATATTATATTGTTTCATTTATTATATTATTTATTTATTATAAAATGATAGTTTTTTTACATTATATATTATATTATTATATTTTAGATTTGAAAAAGTGAAAATATAGAAAACAGTTGTTTAAAATTGTGTGTAGTTTTAATTTGGAAAAGAATACATTTTTATAAATTCATCAGTAATTTTTAATCTTTAATTACTTGACATTTCAGGCGACCCCATTTTAATTAGACAAATTTCTTTTTTTTAATATTACACATTATATTATTATATTTTTGATTTATGTTTCAGAAAGTGAAAATATAGAGTACAGTTGTTTTAATTTTGAAAAGAATAAGGAATAAATACTTTTTTAATTTATTTGACAGGGACATTGTACAACAAATGTGTTGCACTGACCAGAGATAGCTACAAGATAAATTAATCAGTAATTTTGTTATTTTTTTCAATTACTAGACCTTTCAGGCGACCGCACATGGGGTCACAAGCCTAAGGTTGAAAAACTGGAATTAATTTTGGTGTTTAAAATGCACATTTCAAATAAATAGGAGTTGTGTCCTTATTTAAATAAATAGCATATCTTCCTTCTAATTACTGAAATCAATTTACCAGTCGCTCAAATCCATTATTATTGTGTAGTTATTAGGGATGTAACGATTAATCGTAAGGCAGTTAAAAATCGATTCATAGGTATCACGATTGACATCGATACTTTGAAAATTGAATCGCAGTACTTTTTTTAAACAGCAGAGAGCGCTATATACTTATCCCGTCTCTTGTCCAGCAGTGGACAAGCGGCGGGCGGAGTCTGCTACTACTTTCTTTCTGGCCGCCTAATACTCTTAAACATGTTAATAAATGATTCCTTACCCCTTTAGCACCGAAAGAATATCTGTAATATTACGTGAATATCTGTAAAAGTCACGTTTTTCTACTAGCTCTGTCTGCTAGCACAGCATCTCTTCTTCACTGCAAGAATTTCTGCATGCCAACCAACCACTGGGTTACCAGCGCCCTCTGCTGGTCCAAACAAATATCTGACGTAAATCAGTGAAAAATACACAAATGCACAAAATACATTTTCAGTAGCACTTTTAAAAAGAAAAATAACTATTATGTAGTTTAAACGAGAATTTAAATTAATAGGCTTCTTCATTTGTATTATTCCTTTATTTATTTCATTCAAGGTTTATTTTTAGTTAAATTGTATTGTTTTGAATAGTTTATCAAGGGATTCTTTTGACAATGAAAAATAAAAGGAAAATAGAACAGCATTTTCTAGTTTTTTCCCCCCAAAAAAATAAAGGAATATTTTTCAGTCATCAATTGTCTACAGTCCCATTTTGTAAAATAAATCGTGAGAGAATCGTATCGTGAACCCAGTATCGTGAATCGAATCGTATCGGGAGTTGAGTGAATCGTTACATCCCTAGTAGTTATTAAAATGATTAATGACTTTGTTCTTTTAGAAAAACTATTTAGTACCTCTTCACTCTTCAGCTTCCCACTGTAGGAGCCACACTTCCAGCAAAGCTCCCTAGACCCAGTGGGTTCAGTCCAGGTGTAGTGCACGGCTTTCCCAGGCTCCAGCTCCTGCTTTTCAGTTTCCTTCTGTGAGCTTTGAACATAAAACATATAGTCAAACATATAGACTGCACACAAAGCTATAAGAAGCCCAAGAATACAAATTCCTCCTAAAAAAAAGCAACAACCAGAAAAACAGAACCGTTGAACACTGAGCCCAGTCACCACAAAACCAAACTAATGTAGAAAGAATCCACATTGAAGAACAGTTTTGGAGAACAAAAGCGGTTCCCATCCCATCCTTATGAAGAAATATGGCAACGCATGAGAGAATAAGACACCCAGAAGTTCCAAGGGCTCTCCTGAAAAAACACAGTTAACATGAGAAACATCTCAGGTTTCCTAAAACAAAGCTGATTGTAGAGGAGGAAACCAAGAACAAGCAGGGAAACCATGAAGGAAACAAAAGGAAGGAAGGTATCAGCTAGATGCAACACAACAACCGCTAAAAGAATGAATCTGTAGAACTACATCTAGACAGCAGCAGCATTCAGAGGCAGAAGTTCTACAATCAGAGGATAGAAGCTGAACGCAGATCAATACGACAAGCCTTAGATGTCCAATCTGCTGCTCTCACTTTAATCCAATCATCTTTAATCATCTGGTATTTTAAAAACCTACCAAAAGTAGAGGTGGAAATCATTCAGGGGTTTAAATCAAACGTGTGTCCATTTCAGGGTTGGGGTCATTTACATCTTTTAATTACAATTACATCTTCATCTATCCATGTTAAATTACAACTCAATTATGATTACGATGACCTGCATTTTTCCAGTTACAATTAAGATTAAAGTCAATTACAATTACATTCTCAAATACTAAAGTTCAATTCAATTATGGAGCCTTTAATAAATAACGCCACAAAATGTAACCTTCCTCTTGAGTTAGTTTTCCGTTAGCATTTCTTATGACTTCAAAAACATGATCTATCATCTAATTTGTTTTTCATCTCTTCGTTACCTTGTTAGGCTTCCTAATCAATGAAAATATTGATTTTAATATTTTTGTGTGGGGGCGTCTGAGCCTTTTTTGTGACAGTATAACTTTAGATTGATTCTTTATTTTAATTATAAAATGACCCTTAGGAGAACTGACAGGTTGTGGGAAAAGTTGATATAAAACATGTTTTAATAACTGTTAACCATGTATGTGTAAGATATAGAACTGTAACACTGTTCCCCCATTTTGTGTTTAATAAATTGTAAATGAGTGTTTTTAAAGAATTTTCATGCCAATTACAATGACAAATTCAACTACGATTACAAGAGCAACAGAATTAAAAAAAACATTACAATTACAAATATAATTTTGTCATAACTTTAATTAATGATCAATTATGCAATTGCAATTATAACTGACCCCAACCCTGGTCCATTTTGATAAATATCTAAATACTTAAACTCAGTGTTCAAATATTGAGGTTGCAAATAATGATGGTTTTTGATTGAGTAGCAGATTAAACACTTACAAAGGTCTACTCCTATTAAAGATTACCCAGCATGCTTTTGTTGACCTCTCAAAACTCAAGTGTGTTGTTACAAAGCTTTCCCTCCTTCAACATCAGACCAATGATAACCAAGTGCTGCATCATTTGAATATTACCAGTACTACCTGACATAAAATGACTCAAATAACACACAAACCTACGATAAAAATACACAAAATGACTCCAATAACGGACATTACAGAAAAATACACAAAATGACTCCAATAACGGACATTACAGATAAATACACAAAACGTCTCCCCAAAAAATACACAAAACTACATCAGAAATACACAAAAATGATTCAAATAACACACAAAATAGAATAAAAATACACAAAATTACTGCAAAAAACATACATTATAGAAAATTGCACAAAATGACAGCAATACCACAAAACTACAATAAAAAAATACACAAAATTACTACAAAAAACATAAAGCAAAATTAAAAACTACAATGAAAATACACAAAATGACTCCAAAAAACATATTACAGAAAAATTCACAAAATGACAAAATAATACACAAAATGACTCCAATAACACACAAAACTACAATAAAAATACACAAAACTACAATAAAAATACACAAAATGACTGCAAAAAACATACATTCCAGAAAAATACACAAAATAACTTCAATAACACAAAACTACAATAAAATTACACAAAATGACTACAAAAAACATACATTACCTAAAAATGCACAAAATTACCAATAAAACTACACAAAATGACTCCAACAACACACAAAACTACAATAAAATTACACAAAATGACAAAAAAAAAACAAAATGACTCCAATAACACACAAAATTACAATAAAAATACACAAAATTACTGCAAAAAACATACATTCCAGAAAAATACACAAAATAACTTCAATAACACAAAACTACAATAAAATTACACAAAATGACTACAAAAAACATACATTACATAAAAATGCACAAAATTACCAATAAAAACAAAATGACTCCAATAACACACAAAACTACAATAAAAATACTCAGAATTACTCCAAAACATACATTACAGAGAAATACACAAAATGACTCCAAAAAGCACACAAAACAAGAACAAGAATTTGCAAAAATGACAGTTAAAAAACCCCCCCAAAAACAAAGAAAAACCTTTGTTCTCTGCTGTGTTAATTTCAAATTAGTCATTATTCTAACTGCTGAAAGTAATGTTGATAATGTGACCCTAGGATCAGACAATTACAATTTTGTGACTCCTGCTGTGATAAAAGTTGCTCTGGTCTATCCTATAATAAATAAAGTAGATGGTATTAAACTAATGGTTGGCACCATCAGTCAAAGTGGGTATTTTAATATTGAATGCAAAGTCCATGTTTTCCTTTTACTTATCTGTATCAAACTAATCCTTTACACAACCTCTTAGCTTCAGAAATCCCACTAGTATGATAATAAATAAGCTGATGCAGCACTTTTAAACCCCACTGTCTGTTTATTTCCCTTTCAGTTTATAGTTTATTTCTTGAGTTCAGAGTGAGTCCAGAGGGTTTTTTTTTCTTTAAGTTGTATCTTTCTACCTTTCCTCCTCCCGTGAGAAGGAGAGGTCGAGCAGCTCATCAGGCACCCATGAAGTTTCTATCTCGACGCTGCGTGATCATTGACACACAAACATGAATCACTATCAGCAAAAATATATTAGTGCAGCATAATATAAAAATAAAAGATTGGAGCTGGTTGTAAGAGGGCGACAGGAAACAGTCACACTGCTGAAATAAGAAAATGTAAACATTTTAATAACAGTCAACATGCTGTTGAGGGAAAATAAACAAACAAGAAATAATATAGGAAACAAAAATGGACTAAGTGAGTCACAAACAAACTCACTGCAGTTGTCATATCATTCATATCAGTGGCGACCTAAAAACAAAACGATGTCAGGCATGTTACTTGGCAAACCTGCTACAGGATGATAAACGCAGAAGCGCCCTGACACAACTTTTTCATGACATTGCGCCTTTGAATGTCGGCCAATACAAATATCTAGGTATTGCAACAGTGTTCCACTGACCTATAGTTTCTGAACAATGACGGAGTGTAAAGCCAATGGTTGCTATAACAACAAGAGAAAAATCCCACAGAAACATTTATTTTGTGTCTTTAAGCCAAATAACAACACAAAGTCAGAGTTATCAGGACATTGGCTCCATAATAATACAATGTTAAAACATTTACGTTCAAACCCCATTAAGTGATATGCGAGGGCCGCTTCAAGTCGACCTGCTATGAGAGGGATCTGAGGGCTAAGCTAAGGGGCTAAGCTAACGGGCACAAAGCCAAAGTTACGTCTGAAATCAGACACGGTCCAGACACAATTCCTTCACAGAAAGTCCTTGAATGCAGCTTGTAAATGTACTTGTTTAGAGCACTACTATGTTTCTGTTTACAGGGGATACTATGGCCGGTGTCATGGCGCTAACCGCACCCCCACCACATTGTTCCCTCTTATTTCCTTGTGTCTAAATGATGAACTTACCTGTTGGTTAGGGTGCCGTTAGGTACTGATCCTCAGAGGTAATGGAGAATCATCCAATCAATGAACAGGTATCCTTTAATGCAGCTTTCATCACAGTTTCTAACCATACTTACGCACTATCAACACCTAACTACTCAGCCATGGCTCATTTCTGCTGCCAACAACAGCTCTGTCCGTTAAGTAGTGAGAAAGGTGATATTTAATCCTCTCCAAACATAGAACCTTGAGGCTGCACTTTTATTACTGAAAGAGAGGATACACACTGCTGCTTTACGGCAAGAGCCAACAGAAAAACTACACTTCCCTTAATGTAAACAGACCTATTATATATAATTTGTCAGTGGCAAAAACAGCTGCTTTACCATTCCCCTGGTTATATTTGTATGGATCTCACCTCTGATGGAACTGAAGCATCTGGTCCTCAGTGTGGTTAATGATGAGAAATGGAGCTGCACCATCGTGATACTCAGAGAATCGGATTGTAGCTGAGTGCTCAGACAGGTTCACGTCGACGATGATCCCTCCCACCTGTGAGGAGTAACAAACAACGTCAAGTAGCGTCCATTCCGCTGTAGATACACACAGAACGCTCCATTTCAGAACATGATCCCTGTCAACTCACAGACTTGTCCAGATGCAGCAGTAGGGAGTTCTCTGGTCGTGTAAAGTCAATGGTCTGAGGAGGTGACAGACAACCTTCCACTTTAATCCTTAGCTTCTTGTTTTCATTCTCAGGCCAGAAGGGAATGGCTGACTGGGAGGAGATAAACACAAAATAACTTTTTTACAATAGGTAAGCTTGGAGTAACAAACATGACAGCAATCAAGTAAACATGACACTCATTAAAACCTGTGAAGAATAAATAAGATGCTCTGACCTGATCCGGTTTAGCCTCATCCCAGTTTTCTTGGCCCTCTTCACAAATAAAGACACTGTGCTTAGTCCGGTTGACCAGCATGTAGAAGGGCACGAAGCTTACAATACGGGTCAGACTGAAACTGCTTGGTTCAATCTTTACCCCAACCTAGAGTTAGACAGAAAGCAATGTGTTCAAGACTTCCATGGTTCAAAACAGAATGCAGGAAAACAAAAAATATCATCTGTTAAAGAGCACCTGCAGTGGAAATGTATATAACAAAAAATGTGTTTAATGTATTACTAATAAAAATAATAAAAAAAAAAAACACATTAAAAGGACTTTTCAGAACGATTATATACATTGGGGCAACTATGGAGAGCTGCCATTTTGGTCAGGATATGACGCATAGATGTTGATCGGCATGGCCTGTTGCATTAAAAAAAATGGTGCATTGTGGGAAATACAGGCTTAACAGTGCAACTACCTGCTTCTTGGGTGCCTTCCTGCATCCACTCAACATGCCGAATTAGCCTGACAAACAGAGCTGTTGTTACCAGCAGAAACGAGCCATGGCTGAGTAGTTACTTGTTGGAAGTGCACAAATATGGTTAGCAACTGTGATGAAAGCTGCATGAAAGGATATCTGGTATAATATCCTTCTAAAAAGTCCTTTTAAAGTGTTTTATTTTTATAATAAGGTGCATATATTTTGTATATTGGTAATAAATTAAACACATTTTTGTGATATACATTTCCACTACAGGTACCCTTTAATGATGGAGTTGATGTAAATGTGTTGACATCAGGTGAAATTGTACCAGATAGTCCTTGTATCTGCCTTTACATTTCACATCTCCATGGCTGCCAACAGTGTCCAGAGAGAACTCATCTGATAGTTCACTGTCTGAGATCATGAGACGAATCTGAGAGGGTGACAAATGATAAAGTGAAAAGATTCAACACCTGCAAACACTTCTCAGAGAAAATAGAAAAATACATGTTGAAAAAGTGTTTCCTGTTTGCACCTTATTATTTCGCAGGAAGTATCGAGGTTTGAAGGAGAAGAGCAGAGGCATGTTGTAATCCAGGGGGTGTTTACGGTGAATTTCATCTGCTTTGTACTGCAGTAGCCTGCCCGTCTTATTCACCATCCAGTACGGTGAGTGGATAGCAATGACAGTCTGTCCTAGATCATACTTCACATGCACGGCTATATCCAACTCCGCCCTCTTTCTTTCCTCTCCTTCCACATCTTCTTCCTCCGCTTCTCGCAGAGACTGGAAGACGATGAAGGTGATCTCATCTTGGCCACTCTGCAGGCTGAAAATTTGAAAAATGTACTTACTATTTCTTGTCATTTTGGTTGTGACAGCTAATCTTACTCTATAGAAGAAATTAATAGATTTTATCACAATGGGGGGCCACAAAAATGTGATACTAGCAATACTAGTTACAGTCAAAGAACAATAGGTTTTGGCTATTTTTGTTGTGTTTTTAGATTCATTTTGTGTATTTTCGTTTGTTATTTTGTATATTTTTCAGCTATTTATTTGTAGTCATCTTGTGTGTTCTTGGAGTGGGCTGTGAATTTTTGCTGTTTTCTGTGTGTGTATTTTTCTGTAACTGTGTTTGGAGTCATTTTGTGCATTTACTTTAGGGGCCACATAATAATTATTGTCATTTTGTGATTTTTTGTTGTTTTGTATATTTTTCAACTGTGCATTTTTGCTTTTTGTATGTATTTATCCATAATTTTGCATGTTTTCGAAGTCCTTTTGTACATTCACTTTAGGGGTAGCATAAAAATTATTGTAATTTTGTATATTTTTGTTATTTTAATGTTTAAGGTTTTACTCATCGTAATCTTGTGTGTTTCTGGAGTGGACTAACTGTGTATTGTTGTTGTTTTTTGTGTGAATTTCTCTAATTTAATATGTTTTTAGTGTCATTTTGTGTAATTTTGTCATTTTTTTTGCTATTTTTAGTGTATTCTACTGTAATTTTGTGTGTTTTTGTAGTCCTTTGTACAATTACTTTGGGAGCCACATAAAAATGATAGTTTATTTTGTGTATTTTTGTTATTAATTTCTAATATTTTTCAGTTTTTTATTCGTAGTTGTCTTCTGTGTTTTTGGAGTGGGCTAACTGTGTATTGCTGATGTTATTTTGTGAATTTCTCTCTAATTATGTATTATATGTTTTAAGTGTAATTTTGTGTCATGCTTTTTGCAGTTTTTTGTGTATTTTACTGTAATTTTGTGTGTTTTTGGATAAATTTTTCCCATTTACCTTTGGGGCAGCATAAAAATTATTGTTATTTTGTGTATTTTTATTATCATTTTTAAATATTTTTCTGCTTTTTATTGGTAATCGTCTAGTGTGTTTTTGGAGTGGGCTAATTGTGTATTGTTGCAGTTTTTTTTGTGAATTTTGCTGTAATTTTGTGTATTTTATTTCTTTGGGGACCGCACAAATTCAGGCCGAGGTCAATATTTAACTGATGATGTATTCGATCATACTTGTACTCAGAAGACCAATCCTGAGCCAAGTAGTCCAACAGGCAGAGGTCAAGGCTTGACTGATCAATGACTGCCGTATGAAGCTGGGCTGAGTGACCCGGGTCCAAGGTGGCCTCTGGGAAGGAGATTCCACCGTCCTGTGAAGCAGAAGACACAAAAAAATATCTTTCATTTTGAATGCAGAATCAATTCTGCTATGAACACACTAGTATGGTTTAACAATAAATAAAGTTATTTTGAAATAAGTATTAACTATTTTGAGTGTTTTTTCTTTTTTTTTTAACTTTTTCTGCTTTTACTTAATGGCAGATATGCCTGAGTTGCAAGTTTCAAAAGTTCCATCATTGGTGGCTGTGATGCAGTTTTCTCTATAATCCATTTTATAGGTTTTTTAATATGTAAAGATAATAATAAGAATTAATTGTCTGATGCATGAATTAATTTAATGTCAATGATTTTCTTTTTCCTGTATTCTGCTCCATTTCAAAGTTTTGCTGTCTTGACACTCCTGTATTTTGTCTTGACTTTATTTTATTGTTTTGTATTTTTTTCTATTTAGTTAAAGGGGACATATCATGGTTTTAAATCCTTCCTTTTTACATATAAATCATACAGTTGTGGTCTATATAAAGCGGAACTGCAATGCTTGGGTCTACATTCCTCATTATTATAGCCCCACAGGCCCCTTTTCTACCCCTTTTCTGATGTGCTTCTGAGAGCAACTCGTTTTGGTGTGGTCTCTTTAAATGCAAATGAGACACTCCATACCCCGCCCCCTCTTCAGGTAACACTCGGTTCAACTCCACCCTGCTCGGCCATTTTTGTAGTTTGATAGAAGAGATACGGCTATGTAGCGGCGCATAAACTTTTTATTCAGAGGTTATTTACAAAATGTCAACAACAGAAGACTTGTCCATCCAGCCTTACATGTTACAGCCAGAGTCGGACCCGGCGGCGCGAGATGAAAATGAAGATGATGAACGTGCAGAACCCTAACAAGTGAGCTAACACAAGCACCGAGCTAACACAAGCACCGAGCGAACGCTAACGCCAAGTTAACGTCACGAAATGCATTTTAATACAGTCTTTTCAAAGACAAAAACGGCAAAATTAAATGACTAATGAAAACTTTAGACTTAAATTAAATCACGTAGGCCATATCATCAAGGATCTAGAACGAGCACACAGCGCTAACATATGAAGTCTAAAGACGGTGCAACTGCTAATGCTAACAAAACAATGACAGGGACGTCTTATCATCACACTTTTTAGCGTTATTTACAGCTTACCGAAGTGCTCTGTTCGTCGTCTCCAAAGATGGAAGGAATTGAACCCTCAATCAGACAAAGTCTTTCGGCAAATCCTTCTTTATACTGGCGGAGGTTGCAGAAGCAGTCATCCTTGAAGTGCTTCGCGCACACAAAAATGACCTGACCCACGTGGGCACATTTCCGTGAAAAATAAAACTCAACCAGGCACTTTGAAAAGGTTCTGATGCTGGGAGACGTTGTAATGAAGCGTGTGGGTTACTACATAGTTCAAAACACGTAACAGAGAATAGAAAAATTCAAACAAATTGAAAAATATGAGCAAAGCAGAATATGAAGATATCTACGGAGCACCTGAAGAGACTAATTTGATTTTTTCTGTACTTCTAAGCACTCTAAATATACAACAAAATGCATTTAAGGGCTAAAAAAGTGGATTTAGCATGATATGTCCCCTTTAAAGTTTAAATGTTATATCGGGAGCTCTCTTCTTCAAGCCCCTTGTGGGTTTTTTGGGTTTTCCCTGGCATGCCTCTAATGTGTATTAATTGCTGTTAATGTCTGTCCACTGTTGTTGATATTATTTTTTGTTGTATTTTGAACCATGTCAAATAAATAAATAAATAAATAAAATAAAATAAGTACAACAATAGTGTTTTTAATATCACTGGTGATGCCCTCTCCCGGTTACACTTGTACCGCACTCACAGAAAACACTTAATCTTCATCAACAACTGCTCCTCCTTCACTGCCCCTCCGGCCCAAGGAGTCTCCCAGGGCTCTGTGCTTGATCCTCTCCTTTTCACCAACTTCCTCCTCCCCCTCGGTCAAATCATTCGTCGTCATGATCTCCGTTTTCACTGCTACGCGGACGACGTCCAATTATACATCTCCACTAGAGCTGGGCGATATATTGAGTTTTTAATAAATATCGATATATTTATTGAAGAAATATAGGATAGTACTTTATTGTAATATCGATATAATTCACGTAACATTAAAAGTTTCTTCTGTAGAGCCGCCAGTATGCCTTTTTCTCCTCTCACTGTCTATCTTAACCCCGCCTCTCTCCCATTCTGTCCTTCTGGGTGAAACTCAACACACGCTGACTAAACACCCCCCTCTTCACTCACTCACCTCAGCAGCGACGGAGTCGCCAACAAAGATTTGGTTATTAAAAAAAAAAGTATAATGGTTAAATAATTTGGAAATGGTTTGGCTTCAGAATGTCACTGTGTGCAAGGGAGTGAGTGAGTGTGTGTGTGCGCTGTAAAGATCCGAGGTCTCTGTGGGTCAATAACGTTGTAAACAGGACTCAAAACAACTCGTTACCTTCACATTGCATGTTTATTGTATAAAGGGGAAGCTCAAACACAGCTTCTATGTCATTTCAGACGGGACGAAAACAGAAAATTAACATAAGGCTCCGTCCATGCACTCGGTACGGCTAAGTAAAAAGGTCTGACTCCACTCTGCACAATTGTCAGTAATAATAAATAAATAATTCATAGTTAATTATAATAAATAAAAAATAAAAAAACTGTACAGCACATAAGTTGTTTAATAAATTTTTATATTGTTCTCTATGCCTCTGTTAATAAAGGTCCCTGTGTGACATTTGACATGGGGTTTTAACTGACTTACCTTATTTTGAAAAAAGAAACTATTAATTAAACAGGTATGCCATGCTATAATAGTTATGGGAAACCCCAATTACGTCACAGAGAAAACATCAATATATATATTGAGTATTGCCCCTCTGGTTCGATTGTCTGCATCAAATCATCATCTCAAGGCAAGGGCAAAATATCGAGATATATATTGAATATCGTGATATAGCTTGAAAATAGAGATATTAAAATAAGGCCATATCGCTCAGCCCTAATCTCCACCAAGTCGATCACCCCTGAAACCCACTCCACACTGTCAAACTGTCTCTCTGATATCAAAGCATGGCTCCACAAAAACTTCCTCATTCTCAAACGGTGACAAATCTGACATACTCCTCATTGGTCCAAACTCTCTCACCCAAACAGCCTCAAACTTTCACCTCACCATTGATAACTCCACCCTATGTCCCGCCTCTCACTGACGTAACCTTGATATCATCTTTGATAATAACCTCTCCTTTGACCACCACATCAAACAAATCATGAAAACCGCTTTTTTCCACCTCAAAAAAATCACTCATCTCCATCCCTCACTTTCCTTCCCCGCCGCCGAAACTCTCATTCATGCTTTTATCACATCCTGCCTCGACTACTGCAATAGCATCCTCTTTGGTACAACCTACACACTCCTAAATAAACTCCAGTATATACAAAACGCCGCCACACGCCTCCTCACCCATACCTGCTCCCGTAACCACATCACCCCTGTCCTCCAAAACCTCCACTGACTCCCCGTTCCTCATTCAAACTCCTCCTCCTCACCCATAAAGCCCTTCATAATCAGGCCACCTCCTACCTCAATCTGGGGTGGACAGAGCTTTCTCTATCACTGCCCCCACCCTCTGGAACTCCCTCCCAAGTCACATCCTTAACTGTTTAACCATCCAGTCATTCATACCAGTTTTTGTCTTTTTTTTGGGTGATGTTCTTTCTTTTTTCTGATTTATATTTTGATGTTTTCATCACTGTATTGCTGTTATTTTAATCCTACCTGTAAAGTGTCTTTAAGTTCCTGGAAAAGTGTTCTTAATAAAATGTATTATTATATGTATGATTATTATTATTATTATTATACCAGAATTAAAACAGAAAAAACCTACTGCACAACATCTCTGCTTCGTAATGTTTACCAAAGGCATCTTACCTTGACTTTGTAGGAAATGGAGTAAGGCAGCAGGTTGCGTAGGAGGATGGAAGGCCACAGGTGAAGCACATAAGGAACGTCAAAGTTCTCCCCAACGTCCCCCGTGTGTTTAAAGGTCACCGAGTCCTTGAATGGCACCATGTTGATTTTCATCACACTGCCGCGGTCTCCTGATTGCCTGCAAGTTTGTTGGAGGCGTGTCTCTGGCTGCTCTATCCTGACGTCTTCGTAGCTGAAACCCTCAGAGCACTCAAACTGTTCTCCAGCCTCCACAGAGTTGTTCTCAACCACTGGCTGCAGGCTGAGCTCTGACCTGAAGGGGCAGCAGAGAGCAACTATCAGTAATAACAGTTATTAGGAAAAAATTTTTAAACATGCTTGCTAGAGTTGAGCTGGATACTAGATAAATCTCTCTCTCTCTCTCACTCGCTCTCCCTCTCTCCCTCCCTCCCTCTCCCTAATAAATAAAAAAGAACCTACAAAAATTAAAAAAATCAAACTGATCATAATAAATAATAATTAAAAGTTAATTTATTCTATCACGATGTTGCACTTGTATTTTCACCACAGCGCTGTACAGCACTTTGTGATTTTATCTGCAAAAAGCGCTTTATAAATAAATTACTTGTACTTAAAAAAAGAAAATTATGTTGAATATGAAAACTCTTGTTATTACATTTTACTTCATAATTGCAACCGCATGTGTTGTATTTATTGTTGCACAACTTGTTCTGTAAAAAGTTTGTTTGCTATCGTGATCAAAACCATTGATCTGAAGCTCAATGCTGATGCTGTCCTGTAAATCGTTTTCTAATCAAAAATAAATATTACAATTTCTCATCTAACCATATCAATAACATACCGTTAGAGCCCCGCCCATTTCAAGATAACCCAAGCCACTTCCGGGTTAAATCCCACCCACTTTTGAGTTAGGCCCCACCCAGTCCGAGTACAGATACAGATAGTTGATATGGTTAACAAATACAGATAATGCTGTACTCGCTCATCTCTAACGCTTGCTAGTATTCGCATGTCAAACAGAGTGAAACGTTTTGTGTCCAGCTACCCTCCACCCACATGCAGTATAACACCATAAAAGGGCCGCGACAATAAGAAAAACACAAAAAGCGATAATAGGAGAGTATTTACCCAATAATCTGTGTCTTTTGCTCTCACCTGTATGAGTCCAGAGGTACGCAGAACTCCTCAGCGGGGAAAGCAGTACCTAGACATGTGGATCCTTCAAAAACTTTAAAGGGTATAGAAAAATGATTGATAATCTGTAAGAAAAAAAAGAAAGGATGTCAATGATTTAACTTTGTTCAAAAAGGTTAATTATCAGTTTTTTCCCCCATCGTCAGTGCTTCGGACTTCTGATTCTATGCTAGTATAGTTTGCACAACATCCATGGAAATATACAAGAGTAACAGGATCGAGTGGTGATTTTTAAAGCAAATGCAGCTTAGTTTTATTCAAAATATTTTAGTTTTAGTCTAGCTTTAGTTAACTAAAACAAATTAAGATTTTAGATGACTAAACCTACAGCATTGCTTCCCAAGCTTTTTTGGATCGTGACACCATTTTGATACCACAAATTTCTGGTGATCCCAAAGACTTTTTTTTTCTAGAATCAGTTTTTGATAATGTTTGTTATACTGTTACACATACAGATTAGTGTGCAAAGTGATATTTTTTGTACTGTATTACTGCTTTTCAAGGTCGCAGAGATGTAATTTATTCATTTATTCTTTTTCTTTCTTCTTTTCTTTCATACTGCATTTTATTATAACTAGATTTGTGTTTCAGAAAGTAAAAGGATAGATTACAGTCGTTTAAAATTGAGTGTAATTAGAAAAATAATTAAAGAAATAAAAATATATATTTTTAATCAGTAATTATTTTTTATCAACTACGAGACAGACAATCGTTTGAAATATCAAGCATAAGAGTTTATGCATTTTTTTTTTTAAAGCTTCAATTACTATTTATCAACCCGATATGGGATGGTATTAAGTAGTTTTGATCAGATATTTAACAACAAAGAAACTTTGTTCTGATTGGATTTTGTCCCATGTAAACATGACAGGTTAGCTTTTATTAGTCAACGAAATATTAATATATTTTGATATAGCTTTCTTTCACATGTATTTTTTTTTCCAATTAGTCATTCGTTATTGTCACTTAAAAAAATATAGTCGACAAAAATCTTTAGCCAACAAAATAAACACTAACGAGATCACCCAAAGCTGCTCACTCTGGGAGAACATCCAAACCATCAGAGAAACACATGATGATTGGGATCAAATGGATGATTTACTTCCTGACCATTAAATCTTACCAAACCATGTATCGTTCTAAAGATTTAAAAAACAACATATGCCAACAGATCAGCTCAGTACCGTGAGCTGTAAGGTACCTGGAAAGGAGAACGGATCTTGACATATTTGCTGCCCTCGACAGAATAAATCTGACAGACCAGGAAGCGAGTCACTCCTGAGTCTTTGTGCACTACGCTGTACATCCCTCTGCCCACTTTAATGAGTGGGATCACACAGGCTGGTGTGTGACCAACTGGAGCTGGAAAAAAGAAAAGAAAGTATAAAAAATATAAATAAATAATATAAAACATTAGGTGCCTGTATTACGAAGCTGGATAAGTACATCCATGATATCTGTCCATTAGATTTACCAAACATTCTCTGTCAGAGAGCAGCTGTACTACGAAGCAGGATACAAATATGTTCACTTAAGCGAGTTGATTTCAGACCGACTACGTGCGCACTCCCGTGACGAGGCAGAGATTGCAGTGTCAAACCAATCACAATCATGGAAAACACTGGTGTAGAGCAATTTATGTCATAATTGAAAAATAATTCTTTAAAAATATGAAGAATTCAAATCAATAATTCAGACCAAAAACAACACGGTTGCTGAAGAAAAGAACACAGGCGGGAAGCTGCTCACACTGTTGATGCATAAAAGCGTATGATGATCAATATTAATCCATGGGATGATAAACGGACAGCGCTTCGATCAGTTACACTTAATTACAGAACACAAGTGTTTCTATTCAGGTAGTCCTCCTCAATTTATCACACACACTGCGATGAGAGCACATTGTTTCTCTATGGTATGTTCCTACTGATGGTGTCAGAGTCACTATAGCATATGAATGAATGAATGAATGAATGAATGAATCCATCCGTACATTTGTAGTGTCTCTTCACAAGCTTCATCAGCTGACTGTAGATTAGTCCATCAGATATAAATCTATATCTCTCCTAAAATATGTCATCACTAAATGAAATGATTAAATTATCCATTAATAATCTTTCTTTCCTAAACACAGCTGTCAGAATCTAAACCAACCAGGATCTTCTAACAATAAGCAGCTCATTTTCCAAGAGAACTGATTGGTCAGGAGGCGGCATGGTAAAATGGCAAATGGACTTGATTTACTGTATATAGGGCTTTAGAACAACACAGGTCCCAAAACTCGTTCACCCATTCACACTCATGCCAATAGGACAGAGCTGCCATGTAAGGCGTTAATAAACCATTGGGAGCAGCTTAGGGTTCAGTGTCTTGCCCAAGGACACTTTGACACTAGGGATCGAAACAATTTACAGGAGTTGACTATCTGTGCAATATCACATAAATCCACAGTTGGTCAGGTTTATCCTCAGCACATGTCTAAGTGTAAAGTGTAACCTACTAGGCTGTATGTAGTAATCTTTTCCACTTAATGAAATCATGGCTGAAAACTGATCCGAGTCAGTGGTGGTTGAATAGTCCAATCCTAGGTTCTGCCGGTGCTGCAGTTCCACAGTTGAGTTGGTGCTCAGCTGACCGATGGGGCTAAACATCTCACTGTGACGGACAGACACTGGCAGACCGAGGCGGTTCTTCACTATGAATGGAGCTTCATCCTTTTGAAAACACTCGGCCGTCTGTTTGGCAGCCTCTGCAAACGCCTGGAGGTAAACAAACACAAAATCGTGGAATAATGTTGATCTAGAAATAAAAATGAGTGATACACTATTTAATTTCAAAAAGAAAATGTCACAATATATTTTAGAGTTTTGTGAAGCAGTAGAAATGTTTGTGTGCTTTGTTGAATGTTGTATATAAAAAGTACATGTGTGTGTATATATATATATATATATATATATATATATATATATATATATATATATATATATATAAGTTTTTTTTGCATTATTTGAAAAATGGCAACACAAAAGTACTTTGTTCAACGCTTGCATTTGTTTTGTGTATATTATTGGAAAAGGTAACTTGAATGTATGAAAGCATTTTTTCCTTCCACCTGTTTCAGTCATGTTATATATACACAGAACAAAAATATAAACTAAACACTTTTGTTTTTGCTCCCAGTTTTCACGAGCTGAACTCAAAGATCTTAAACATTTCCTATATACATAAAAGACCTATTTCTCTCAAATATTGTTCACAAATGTGTCTAAATGTGTGTTAGTGAGCACATCACAGCTGTGGAATATCAAGATGCTGACTAGACAGCATGATTATTTGTTTGTTTCAGTCTAACAAAAAAACAAACTGAAAAGACAGGAAGATGTTTTTATGTTAAGCTAATGATGTCTCTCTCTGTTTCTCTTACTGTGCCCAGGTTACTCAGCATGGTCAGTCCACATTTGGAGAGTGTGATGTTGAGTTGGTCTTCACTGCTGATGACAATGACTGTCTTATAGTCTGGAGTATTAAAGTCCACTTCGTCTGAAACTCCTGAAAGAGTCACGTGCTTCTTCTTCATCTGTTTACAAAGCAGGGAAAATTAACACATAAGGTACTATCAATGTGCATGTGTAATATATTTACAGTACCAGGGTTGGGGTCAATTACATTTTTCCATTACAATTACATCTCCAATTATCCATGTTCAATTACAACTCAATTATGATTACAGTGACCGGCATTTTTTCAAACAATTCAAATCACAATTATTTTTTTCCCTGAAAGTAGACTACAATTACTTTCTCAATTACTTAAGTTCAATTACAATAAACAGGCCTGAAATAAATAATCCCATAAAACGTAACCTTCCTCTTGTGTTAGCTTTCTGTTAGCATCTCTTATGATAACAGGTCAGTTTGGACCCATGTCTTAAATCCGCCGTAAAATACACTAAAAAATATTATCTATCATCAAATTTGTTTTTCATCTCTTGGTTTCCTTGTTAGGCTTCATTATCCAGGAAAATATTGACATTAATAATTTTGGTGTGGGCGTCTCAGCCTTTTTTTCTGTCACTAGACCCCTTGATTTAAATTTTTTTTATTGTAAAATGATACTTAAGATTCACTGGCAGGTAGTGGTAAAAGCAAATAAGAAACATATTTTATAATTGTTAACTACGTATGTGTAAGCCTCAGACCTGTAACATGATTCCACAGGTTTGAGTTTGATTAAATTGTAATGGACAGTTTTTATAAAATTTCCATGCCGATTATAATTGCAGTCAATTTTCTGAAGTCAATTACAATTACAACAGCAACATGTTTTTTTCCCCAATTACAATTATGTGATTCTAATTATAACTGACCCCAACCCTGAGGACATGTGTCTATATCAGTACCTTTAGTTCCAGTCTCCAGGGTCTGAATCCATCCCTTGTCTCATCTTCTAAAGGCTCAAGCAATGGCTCCCACACACCCATCATCTCATTGTAGTAGTGGACCTAGAGATACAAGACACAGATCAAGATATACAAAAAATAAAAATCTGTTCAAATGGAAGCCCAGGTCATTTCTATTAGGGTGACCATATTTTCATTTAAAAAAAAGAGGACACTTGGGCCGACCTCGGCATACTCAAAGTACTCAACGTTTTCTTAAATCTACCTTGTGATGGTAAACTACAATATAAGAAGTTGTTATTGTCCCTAAGGTTTAAGAATACATTTCTCTCTTTATAACAAAGACTTAAAAACAATCTGAAATCAGTGGTGACTTAAGTCAATCACATTTATTAGGCATTATAACAATCTGTCCTTGAAAAACCTCATATAAACCTTCTGAAAATCTCTCAATCATTGAAACAATGAGAAACATCTCCTCCTAGAAAGTAAAACACACAACAAAAAACCCTCAAGGCTTGTAAAACATTAAATAATTATTAAATATACACTTCAATAAATAATTGTGACCTTAATTTTCAATAGAATAAGTTTCTCTGAACCTCCATGGAGGTTTTATCATCCGGGAGGATTTTCCCAATGACATTTTTCAATTAAATACCACCGGTATTTTGGGCTCTTTCAGTCTTTCTCTTCTCTTGAGTGCGTGTCTGACGAGCTTGTCAAAACAAAGCGGTATCTTTAATGATTCCATCATTTGTGCGTAAGAGTACCGTAATGACATGATATTGGCTATAAAGAGCAAATGATAAGCTTTCAGAAACTGCTGGAACTATACAGTATTTTCAATAAACGTGTTCCCGTGATGCATTCAGGGTCCCTGGAAAACCTGGACGTTTTCATCCATTTATAAAATCCGTCCGGATAAGATGTAAAAAGAGAACATTTCCGAGTAAATCTGGACGTACAGTATGGTCACCCTAATTTTGACGTCTCTATCTCCTGACTTGTGTTACCTCCAGATTGAGCTCGCTGTGTAAGTTGATCAGCGTGGACCAGTTTTTCACATCTCCTCGAAACGAGGACTTTGCGAGAAGCATTGGAATAGTACGATGTCCAATTCCAGCCTCCAGAGTCAGACAGATAGATTTAATGTTGACCTGCAAGCAATAACCAACAATACAGTCATTGATTTACACAATCCAGAATATTCATATTCATACTTTTTTTGTTTAAAACAGACATGTCAAACTCAAGGTCCGGGGGCAAAATCTGCCCCTTTAAAGCAGGGGTTCTCAAAATGTTTTGGCTTAAGTACCCTTTTCTCTTACTTTTGAATGCAAGTATCCCCTTATGACTACTGCAATTTGCTCAGAATTCTGTGAAAAAACAACTATAGATCATACTGAGTGATAAAACACATTTTAAATAATCTCATTTTGTAAATAAGTGGAATGAAACAGTATTTAGTGCCTCCTGAATAGATTTATTTCTAGTTTTTCTCCCCTCTCATGTGAGACCAAGACTGACCTGTTTTGTTGTTTGTCTGTTTTTTAAAAAAAATACTTTTTATTTTATTTTGTGTATTTTTGTTGTTAATTTGTCAGTTGCTGGTAATATTTAGTGTGATAGTCATTTTTAACTAAAAAATAAACATTTTAAAACTCCATATTTTTAATGCTTTCATGTGTGAAATTTCCAGTACCCCTGTAGTGCCATTGTGTATCCCTACCCCCATTTGAGCATCATATTTTTGGCCCACAGCAGCAAACCATGAATCATAGCGTAAATTACCAACTAATTCACTTGTATATATTTCCAAATTAATACAGAAATTCAATGAAACTCCACAATATTAACAGAGCTCACATTTCCCCACACTTATATCACATGATGGAAGTAATTTTCAATCTCAAATTATTAAAAGAACTCTAAATTTTTTCAAAATCCACAAAATTTCCTTAAACTACATGAAAATGGGTCACAAAATTAAAAAAAAAAAATTGATAGTAAATATCCTGCAGGGACTGATATCTGTCACATATTGCTTTGATATTATCAGTGCTGTACATATTTTATGATTTATTTATACGTGGAAGTCCAAACTAGTGCAAAATTATGATTAAATGTATGTAATTATTATATATTATTTGAGGTGGCAGAGCAGTCAAGCACCTTTAAGGACTCTCCCTGTGGTATCAACAGGGTGGATGACTTTGTGTCTTCATCTCCTTCCTCTTCCAGGAACCAGAGTTTCAGATCTTTCCAGCTTCTCTTCTCCCACAGGTCCATAGGAACTGGGCTCTCCAGCTCCTCTGGAGTCTCTGCTGTTGGAGTCAAGGCTGACTGGATGGTTATGACGGTGTTGATGATGATTGGAGAAACCTTACAAAGAAAAAGTGATTCACAGAGGATTAGGATTTTCATACGGAAGAGGATTAGGGCCATTTTTGATGGAGAAAATGATTTTGGCCAAATCAAGAATAAAGTCGAAATGTCGAGAATAAAGTCAAAAAACAAGATTAAAGTTGAAATTTTGAGAATAAAATTGAAATATAATGTTGAGGTTGAAGTAAGAACTTCAAAAACTTAATTCAAAATATAATATAGTGATAAAAGTCGAAGGTTTGCTAATTAAGTCAAATCTACAAAATCTGACGAGGGCCAATTCACCATATATGGCAACAAACAGCAGATTATGGCCGTCTACAAAATGCCGTGTATTGATGGATGCATTAAACTATACTTCAAAGTTTGGGTTTAGCTCATAAACACAGCATTGTAACGTCTGTAAGGACTTTGAAGAGATTTTGGCAGAAATCTTAACGTGTTCAGAATAAAACATAACGTGCCCGCATTTGAAAATCCTCAGCCTTACCTTTGAAAAATCCTCAAAATATTAACTGTCATGAAAAATAATGTAGATTGATTTATTGTGACCAAGCTAAGCGCTTCAGTAAATTTATAGTTGTAAATGGTTCATCCATTACATTTATTAATACCGGTAGGGAAATAACACATTATTAAACTCACCTGTTTATGCATAGAATTTTATTACGTAGTAGTTTCTGTGACAAACACAAAGATAAAAAATGTTGCCACTAATCAAGAGCCCTGAGTGAATGTCACCATACAGCAAGGTATCAATGGTCCACCTCCTTTCCTTCTTTGTCTACGACAAAGTTTTTTTCAAAATCCTCAAAAACGCAATTTTTTCATCAAAAATTGTCCGACAGGAAACATTTCTTCATTACCTAGAATCCCCATATTAGTACCAATGTTTTGATGCATGAATTGTTGCTGGTTATGAATTCAGATTTACACCTACAGTACATAAAATATCAGAGTCCAAAAACAGAAACTTTTTTTTTTAAATGCAATTTTTTCACCAAAAATGATCAGATCGGAAAAAATGTAGCACTAATGTAAAGCCCTGAGTGAATGTCACCTTACAGCAAGGTATCAATGGTCCACGTCCTTTCCTTCTTTAAAATCAGTCCACGACAAAGTTTCTTTCAAAATCCTCAAAAACACTATTTTTTCGCAAAAAATCGACAGACCGAAAAAAAAAAAATTTCAATACCTGGAATCCCCCCATTAGCACCAATGTTTTGGTGTGAGAATGGTTGGTGGATATTGCATTAAAAGACCTACACCACTCTACACACAGACAGACAGACGGACGGATGGCAAACTGATGACAATACCCTCCGGTCGAGGCTAAAAACCAGTGAAGTTAAGGAGAGGTGGAGCATTCAGTCCGTCTGTGGATATTGAGGAGCTATGGAAACACAACATTTTACTCTTATCACAATATTGTATATATATATACATATATATATATATAAAAAAAATAGATAAAAATTTCAACTTTATTCTTATTTTTCTCAAAATTATTATCTGCATCAAAATTGGCCCTAATCCGCTTCCGTATACCAATTAAAGTTAAAAAAAAAAAAAGAAGAAAAAAAAACATTTATACTCGTTTCCAGGGGAGAAGTTCTAAAAAAACTGATCTGATTACCTTTAGGGACAGAGAGTTGATGGAAACCTCCATAACCTGAGGTGAAGATGCAGGCTGAGTACTTTGATAGAAAACCTGACAAGGCTGCAGTACTGTTGTCACATTGTTCTTCCTCTTCTCTCTTAAGAAGGGACAAGCCACAACCTGTAAAACACACATTTCAAACACACATTTCAAACTATCCACTCATTTAAAGTATAGTATAAACATGAGCAGCACAATACATCAAGTTCTTGAGTATTACTGTGAAAAAGCATGACCTTAAGGTCCTGGATAACAGCAGTCATCTGTGAACCCTCAGCGTTGCTTTTCGTCACTAGTTCACACTGCGTTGTCATCACCAGAGCAGGAGCATCAGCACGCGTCAGATCAGCCACAAACACAATCTCTGGGTTACGCACCACAACGTTCATCTCTGATTTTGACACTGTGGTTGGAGCTGGAGCTAGAGCACAGGAAAGCACATGAAAAAGTTGCTTTAGTTTGACTGAATAAGTGTATGGATAGACAAAAATCAGACTAACTTTATAGCTAAGAAGGAAACCTGTTCTGTTATAATGACTAATGTCATGTTTAGGCAACATTAAAGCTGCTGAAGACAATAATTATTGTTTTAATCCTATGAAGACAGCCTTGGTCTCATAGTTCAATGAATCAAAGATCAACAGAACACTTTTTTATGGTTATTGTCAGAAAAGTTTTGCGAAGTGCAAACATACATAGAAGTGTTTTTATCTTAATCTTACTCTCGTTTCTTGTGTTTGCCCCAAAAATCACAGGGAAAACTTGGAACAAACTAGAACAAAAATGGTGTCCTTCCTTTCTGCGAAGTGTTGTTTCTTTGCCAAACAAAGAGAAGTAAAATCACTTCCATGCATTTGTCTACAGGACTCCACATCCCACAATGCAATGCGTAAAACTCTTGTGACAATTTCAATAAACCTAGAGTTTACAGTGGAGATCAAAACAACCTTTCGAGCAGCAATTTCAACCTTTAACATGTTTTTTTCTGAGCAAATGATCTTTATTTTATTGATCTATGAGGCCGTGTTGTAAAAATCACATTAAGCGTGACATTAAAATGAGTATGTAGTGTGTTCAAATTAGATAATATGAAAAAATAGTATGCAAGTGATACCCAGATGTTTACTATATCAGGATATTTTTTAAGTATGTACAGTGGGCACACTAGTCATACTCAACCGTCCCATGATGCATTTCGAGCGGAATGTAAAATCATCCTGGGACCCGTTTCAAAACAAATGCATCCCTTCTTGTCTTTTATTAGTTTTTAGCTCTTTTGTAAATAGGGCTCTTGTTTTAAAGTTAACCGGAAGTTTTGTCAGTAGCACAATAGAGGATGTCTAAAAATCTTCAAAATGTCGGCATGAAATGTGTTTTTGCCAGTTTTATGGATCGAATGACCACATATTGATATTCTACTTGGTCACTTTCTCACTTCAAATGCTTTCAGAACTTTCAAAGGTGGAGAATCACTGCCAATAGAACTAACAACAGCTGGATTAACCTTGATGTAGAGACAAAACAAGCTGCAAACTTGTGTGTCCAAAAGAGACATTCCCAAGTGGTGACATTATGAATGAAAAGGGAAAAACCTTCCAAACACCTTCGAAAGAGGAACTATTCTTGAACTGGAATGCTAACAACGTCTGGCAGGGAACAAGGCCAACACAAACAACGATAGAGAGGAGGAGGAATAAAAAAAAAAAATGTAAAAAAAAAAGACAACACTGACTACAGATGAGAATACACAAAAAAAGGACTGTTCAGAACAACTCAAGAATGTTTGACCAGAGAGACATGTAAACCCATGTAAATTTGAGATGGTAAAACAGGGGACGGGACCCAGATAAGAAAACTGCTTCTCTTGTCTCCTTTTTCGGCATGTACAAAAAAAAAAAAAAAAAGTGAATGTAACCATGTCGGAAATAAACTGAATAAATAAATAAATAAATAAATAAATCAACAGAGATATTTAGCCTCAGTGTGCTTCAGGTTTTTTTTTTAATTGTAGTTTCCTAATGCATCTTGGGAAACTGGCATCCCTATCCTCCTAACCATACTGATAGTACTGTATACCAGTGGTAGGCAGGGCGTTCCAAGTCGAAACCACCAATGGCAACACCAATGACAATTTCATATGTTTCTGCTGGCAAGCGTTAATTCAATTCAATAATTTAGCCATCTAACAAAATCAAAGTTGTAAAACACCATTAAAGAAATATAAACAATTATTTAATATAGCCTCCATACTCTCCCAACAAGATATATCTCATGACACAGCAGCACATCCGTTGTTTGTGTTAGAAACAGAAACACAAAGAAAATGGCAACAACCCTGAACAGCCTCAGTGAGGCGCATCCACAAAGCCAATTCTTCCTTTTGTACCATTCACTGTAGAAAATACGAACAATTTTCTGACCTTACCTTTGCAGGGCTCGAGACTGCTACCAAAATGGTCTCATTTGTGAGTATGTTTTCAGTGTGTGCGAGTGAAAATTTTATCTGGTCGTATCCGTGCAAGTTCGTATTGGATGACGTTATTTTATACGGAGCGGCTGAGCTATGAAGGTAGATATGTGGCAAAATGTGAGAGCTTGTAAAATGTGATGTGAGAGCTTGCAAAATGTGATTTGAGCTTGTGTATAAAAAATCCACACGTGAAATAAATTTAAATGTAAGAAATTAATGTGAGAAATTAATGTGAGAAATTTAGAGACTGATATTTACACAAAGTTACAGCTGTAAACTTGTAATCCAACATTAATTCACGTTTTTTAATTACTTGCGTAAATGATCGCTTCCAACCACAACTCTCCAATTACAACTTCTCAAATCTGCCGCTACAGATGCACAAACTACTTTTCTCGTGTGAATCTGCGCTGCTTGAGCTTTGCACCACATTTTGCGAGACGTCTGTAGCAAAACTGATTCATGCTCGTAGAAATGGCCCCTCCCCGCTCCCCCGTATGTGTGATTGACCAATCAGAAGCGAGGATTTGGAGACAGTGGCCTGTCTTTTTAGAGCAGCAGCCAGTGATATGACCAAAACAAAGTCATTATTCTTCATTGTAAAGGCAGGTTGCTGAAATTTACTTCCACGGGTTGTTAGAAAAAGGTTCTTAGAGTCATTTATGAACAAAATTGGTCATGGAGAGTGCTTCTCCTTGTTTAAATTTATGTTAACGCTATGTGGAGATGAGGATCAAAAGCTGACAGCTGATGCAGTGGCCAAGCGTTCACATACATGTTCATTGCTTTATTGCTTCGTCACATTATACAAATGTGCATGTCACTGCTATATACAGTAGACAATATATGCACATTGAGTTTGTAGTGCATAGTATCCAGATTGCCATTTCAAACACAGCCTGTCTTTATATGATAAATAATTATCGTCTCCGCAGCAGCTTTAAACTTACTCACTCATTACCCAAAATGCAAATGTAAAGATTGCACAGGAATTAAGTTTGTTTGGCTTTTTATTTTTTTCTCCTGGTATGTTACTTGCAAGCCACTGCCCAAAAATGCCCCAAAGAGCACCCAGGACTGCTCATCAGGACCCAGCAGGGGCTCTCCGCCCTAGGCCATTAACAAATAAGAATATCCACTTACCAGAATCTTTTGATGAGACGGAGGAGTTGAGGTGTTTTTTATCTCCACCAGCGCTGCTGTTCTTGGGTTGTGGACTCTGAGCAAAACCCTGCTCTGTGGCTTTAAGAAAAATGTGCACCACTGTGAGCAGGAACTCCATACTTGCACAGAGGTAGACGTCTTGCACCACAGTGTCTAGAGTAGTGCCATCTCGACCTTGGCGGTAGGTAACCTCTACCATCATGTTCTGCTCTGCGCCTGGACGCATGGCCATCATCCTGAAAGAGACAGAACAGGTGAAAATCACTGCTCTGAGGAACAGATTTGGGCTGAATCGAACCAAAGCTGGACAATATTCTTTTTGTTTTGAGTTTGTTAAAGAAATCCTCCACTGTTTTAACAAATGTAACCTAAAACCTTTGAAATGTCCTTACTAGAAGATCTATGCCTAACAAAACACATTGCTATTCAGACTGTTGGAAACACACAAACCCTGAGGATAGGGGTCCTTCTGGGTGTGAATCATTCAACTATCTGTGATTACTCGCCAACTTATGGTAGGTTCACACCAAGCGCGTTTTGGGCATCAAAAGTGATGGTGTGAAGTGGTGAGGAACATTGTGTTGAGAAGGCTGTGTTTCCGGTCGGATGTATTTTGGTGTGACTCAGTGTGTGCACTGCGATGTTAGAGGGCTCCAGAGTGGTGAGTGTGGTGTGTGGTGTGTGGTGAATAGAGAATAAAGTCTGAAGTTCCCTGCTGAACATGCCGCCTCCAACTCCTGTTCATCGGCTCTACATGATCGAGAGAGTGGCTTGGCTTTATGTGCACCTCAGCGCCGTTTCTGTATTCACCAGAGCTGCGCTCAGATGAAAGTCGCTTTCAGCGCTACTTCCGTCTCTCCCGTGCCCAGTTGGACGACCTGCTGACCCGCATCGGCGCTCGCATCTCCTACCAGGACACCAACTATAGGTGTTCTATGCCAGCAGAAAAGAGCCTGTCCCTCTGTCTCCACCTCCGGTTAGTGCTTTTTTTTTTGTCATTATTCTGTATATGTCACGGTTGGGGAAAGCTCCTGATTGGTCGACACGCCGCGATATGCCCCAAAAGTTCAACAATCCCAACTCCAGCGTCAGCCGCATTGGAGGTGCCGTACGAACGTCAAAAACGTCCGCAGCAGGAAAAGCTTCAAAACGTGCCGCAGAGGAGGCGCGGGATGCACAGCGGGACACACAGCGGGACCTCCGACACTCCCTAGAAGCACGTCCCCCATATATTGTGAATGTACACCTGCCGTTTTCGACACGTTTGGTGTGAACGCGCCATTACGCCAATATAGCATGTCAGCGCACTGTATAAGGGGGAGTAAAGGTCCCTTACGAGAACTCTTCATCTCTGCTTCATTGTCTACTACCAAACCACAGAGTTGGAACTGTCGCCTCCTGCAGTCATAGATTATTTTTCGGGTCACAACTGTTTTATCCTTTTTCGGTAAACAAAAGAAGTTTACATCAGCATTTTCTAACTTTTGAATCCAAGTACCCATTTGTCCGACTAACACATTTGGGTCAGAATTCTGTGAAAACAACTACTATAGAGCATAATGATGGAATGAATGAGTGATAATGGACATTGTAAAGAATCTCATTGTGTAAATACATGGAATGAAATAGTATTTAGTGCCTCCTGAATTGATTTATTTCTATAGATTTTATCATTTATGGTCATCTCCCTCCTGATGTGGGACCAAGACTGACCCTTGTATTTTCAGTTCAAGTTTTAATCAAGATCATTACCATCATCATTTTGTGTGTTTTGATGTTGTTTAGTTCATTATTCAGGATATTTTTCTATTTTTTTATGTGCTGTTGGTATCATTTGAATTATTATTTCTCAGTGTGTGTTTTTTGGTGTTTGTTTCTTAAATCGTTTTGTATGTTTCTCTGTTTAATTTGTGTATTTTTTAATAATCTTGTGTATTTTTCCTCATTTATTGTATCTTTGTTGTTGTTTTGTATTTGTGTTGCTGTTAATAGTAAGTATATTTCTCTCTTAGTGTGTGTGTTTTGGTGTCATTTTGTGTATTTTGTTGTTTGTCTATTCCTTTTATTATTCAGTATATTTTTATTTATTTTGTTTGTTTTTGTTGTCGTTTTGTGAGTTGCTGGTAATATTTAGTATGATTGTCATTTTTAACTAAAAATAAACACTATAAAAACCCGTATTTTTCATGCTTTCATTTGTTAATTTTCCTCCGTCTCTCTCTCAAGTATCCCCTGTAGTGTCATCGCGTACCCCTATTTGAGAAACACTGATTTAAAGCAAACACAATTTGTCATTTTAAACTAAAAAGCTGCTAAATTATATAAAAATCAGGCTGAAGGCTTCACTCCAATAGAAAACAATGGGATGTTTACAGGCAGTGGGGTCATGTGACATCATCAATCGAACTGTAACTATGGCTCTATGAATTCCGAATGACCACCAGAGGCGGTGCTTTAAGCACTGAATATTCCCCTTTGCGCATGCGCAGTGCGAGTATGTATAAAAACAATGTCATCCGTGACCCCTGGATGACCCGGAGAAAGTTTATATCTTCAGGTATCACTCCAGGGCACCGAAAAAATACCGTCCACACGGTGGGGGGAGGGTTTTGCTGTCATTGTAACACTGTACACATTTCATTGTAACCCAATGAAATTTGTGACCTGGGATGGCACCAGGCAACTCTTTTGCCCATTCACCTTGACAAGAGACGCTCTGTGTCTTGTGACACCTGGGCCCAGGATGGAGCACAGATCAGCCAGTCATCCAGGTATGGGAGAACCTTCAAGCCCTGAGACTGTAGAGGTACCAGGGCTGCAGACACACACCTTGTGAAGACCCTTGGGGAGAGAGAGAGGCCGAAGGGCAGCACCCTGAACTGCCAGCAGCGGCCGCGATATGCGAAGCGCAGAAACCCGCCTGTGTTGCTGAGCAATTGGGGCGTGAATGTACGCGTCCTTGAGGTCTATCAATGTTAACCAGTCCCCATGAGCCACCATTCTGACGACATCTACTGTGGTTAGCATGTGGAAAGGTATGACCTTCATAAATTTGTTCAACCCTCTGAGGTCTAGAATTGGGCGGAATCTGCCTGTTTTTTCGCCACTAGCAAATACGTTGAGAAAACCCTCTGTAACCTGACCGAGGGTCTACAGGCTCGATGGCGCCTTTGGCCAGGAGGGCGGACAGCGGACAGAGCGGACAGAGCCTTTGCCGGGTCGCTGATGGATGTCATTCTGACCCGGCCGGATGTGGGGGTCCAGCAGCGGAATTGAAGTTTGTACACGTGGGTTAGGGTGGCAACCACCCACGGGTCTGAAGCATGAGTAGCCCACTGTTGGAGCTGCTGATGCAAAAAATACCCCACCGCCGGCCCCAAGGCCTCAATCTCTCGGACAGGCTCTTGGAGCTCGAAATTGTCTGTCGGGCAGGCGAGCAGAGCCCCGAAAATCCCGGGCTGTTCTCCGTGCGGGACACTGGGAATCACTACGACCAGTGGGGTGTGTTGTCGGCGGCACGTGGGTGCGAAAAACAGCCGGGGGACCCCTAAGCATGCCGGCCAGGGGCCAGGGGAGGAGGCATCCGGCTAAGCCCGGCAAGCTGCTGTCTGGTTTGCCCTGTCTGGATGGTTTTTTCCAGCGCTTCCTGGGCTGCTGGACAAAATATCTCCCCCGGTTTGACCGGGATGCTGCGCAGCATTCTCCTGGCTGCCTCCGTTAAGTTTGACTGGGGCAGCCAAACCTGACGACAAGCTTGGACTAAGATGGACATTATTCGCCCAAGCTCTCTAGACATGAGCCCAAAAGCCTCCAATGAGGCATCACAGAAGGTGACCGCATCAGCATGTACACTGCCCTCCTGCAGTGAGGCTGAGAGGGCCAACATGAGGTGTGATAGGGAGTTTCTCATGCAACCAGAATGTGCTCCAGCACCATAAGCCCTTGTGAGAAGGTAATCAGTTATTCGACACTAGGGTTGAGGGCACCTAGCATCCCTTCGCAGTGCTTCATTTGGGGACACAATAAGAGAAGCGATGGCAGGCTCAATGGCCGGATTGTGATCCAGGCCAGCCCCCGCTGCATTATGGATGGCTGCCAGGGTCCGCCCATCTGCAGAGAGACGGGGGCAAGCCTTACTGTCCCTCCAACAGGACTGTAACTCCTTCAGATAATCCTCTGAATGTGGAATAGCGAAGGCTGCGGGGGCAGGGCTGCACCTGAAGAAGGCGCTTGCAGGTGCAGCCTCTGCCTACTGTGGGACAGGTGTGTGCAGCCACTGTAGAGCCAGGCGCATGATAGCGCGCATGAAGTGGTCTTCCACCTCGGCCCCTGAACTCTGATCTGAGGAGTGGGAACCCTGCTCAGACATCTAGGATCCGACATCCAAATTCTCCCCATGATCACAGAAATGGCTAGCCGAAGCTGCCAAAGAGAGTGTATCCTCCTCGGGCAGCAGCGTTGGCATTGGGGGAGAGAGTGCCGCATCGGCCACCAGGGGAATAACCAGCTGGCTGTCGGCTAGCAGGGATCTCATCTGGGCCAGTTCAGCAGACAGCTGCTCGACTTTAGATGATAACCCACTATGATCAGACTTTGTTCTCTTCCTGGAAGGGGCAGCTGCCGTAGCCTCTGCCCGCCTCTTAGAGCATGTCTGACGGGCCGGAGTTGGCTAGCCTGGGGGGAGGTCGACTTCAGCTACTGAGCCTTCCACCCCCGCCAACCTGGCAATCCTGGCTGCCCGAGGCAAGTAGCTGCAGTTCATGCAGGGTTTGCCTGATAGCGCCTCCCGCAGGTGGTCAGAACCAAGGCATGCGGGGCATAGGTCGTGGCCATCCTCTGGCTGTAAAGAAGCCCCACAGGATGTGCAGATATGAGAGCCATCCATTGTAGCTGCACTGATAAGCCACTAATTTCAACACAGGGAGGGGGAGCGTACGCCGCCTGTCCGGTATCACCCTGCACTCCTCAGCTTAGCCTGAGTGCGGACGCCGTAGAATGGGCAAATATAGGGACCGTATACTGGGGAAGGGAGCGCACACGCTGCCTGCACAGTAGAGGCCCAAATATACTAAATAAAAAACAACCACTGTACTGTGGTCCTCACCCAAACTGGGCTCTTTAACAGAGGATGACACTAGCTTACAGCCAGTAAAGCTAATGTAAACAAATCCATGCTGAGCTCTGGGCATGCGCACATGACCCACCAGCAAACAAATAAAGTCGGCTAACTTAAACTTCGGGAATAGGCTGCAAACGCAGCCGTCACCGACAATCTCTTTCTTTTTTAAAGACAAACCGTTGATCTGCCAAATAAGAGGCTACTTACCGTGTCAGCATGTGTCGTCGGGACCAAACACAAACCATAGGCTGAGGGGAGGTGGCGCTAATGCAGCCTGTGCCAACAGAGGTTGCCAATGGGTGAAGCTACCGCTATCCAAACACTCACCGTCGCAGCTCCTGGAGGGCAAATGCACGCTGCTCCGACCTACCACGGTCACGGAGCTACTAGCGACGGCAGCTGTATGCACAATCTTCCAGCAAACTGCGTGCGAGACGAAAAAAAGGAAAGTTCCCTGAAGTGATACCTGAAGATACAAACTTCCTCCGGGTTATCCAGAGGTCATGGGTGACAATGTTGGTATACATACTCGCACTGCGCATGCACGAAGGGGAATATGCAGTGGTTAAAGCACCACCTCTGGTGGTAAGCAGGGATGAAAGAGAACATTTGATTCCAAGATGGAAAAATACAGGCTCTAAAATGGTAAAGTAGTCCCATTTTTAAAAGGGTAATAAAACAAATATGGTGCAAAATAATGTTTTGTTAGGCATATATCTAATAATAAGTACATTTAAAAGGTTGCAGGCCACATTTGTAAAAACAGTGGAGGATCCCTTTTAACAAATATTTGGTACCTTGGGGTGACCATTTTTATTCTGGGTCTCTTGTCATCTAGAAGGCAGGTGGAGAGGCGAACTGAAGCTTTCATTGAGCTGTCGGAAAACATGTTGACAGATGTGGAGATGGTGCCCAGGGTGAACTCTGCCAGCTTCAGCTGCTCATCATGTGGGTCTGAAATCTGTAACTTTGAAGCAAACCCATGTTTTTACGTGTGTTTCGCAAACATTGCATAAATTAACACATGGTCGCAGCTCTATTACCTCATTATCAATGGGGCTGTACAAGACCAGCGTCATGGAGTCAAACTTGAACTCTAACTTTAACGTGGTCTTCAGTCTGTTGGTGTTGTGGGTCTCCACAACAGCAGCCGTCACCACTGTGTTACCTGCAGTAACGTTATTATAAGGTTGGGGTCAATTACATTTTTCAAATTATAATTACATCTTCAATTATTCATGCTGTATTACAACTCAATTACGATTACCAATATTATTTCCAATTACAATTACAACCTCAACTATCCATGTTCAATTACAACTCAATTATGATTATGATGACCGGCATTCTTTCCAATTACAATTGAAATTAAAATGATTTATGACTGCCTTTCAAGTGGTTCAGGTGGTTTCCGTCCTAAGCCACGTCTTTCACACAAAGTTCTCCCAGAATATTGTGAGAATCTCTTTGGACACAAACATTCAGCGGTAACTGCTTACTGCTGGGTGGTCCTGTGGTTCCAGATTCTTGCGACTCTTTGTGAGATGCAGATTCAGATGAGCGGTCTGTGGCAGTCGGAGCAGGAGGAGGAGGGACTGCATCCGACTTCTCAGAGAGATTCTCACCTAAAGTCCTCAGGACCACGATCATGTCGTCCTGGCAGAGAATCAACTGCAGAGAAAAAACACAAAGACTGGTTAAAATCTGGAAGGTATGTTGGAGCCTGAAATGTAACAACACTTGAATTATTATTTGAAAAAATGTAATAAAACCCAAAATGTAATAACTGTTTAATAATGTAACTAAAGTGCTGAGCATTAAATGTAATACTTTATTTTATTTTTAATAATTTTTTTTAACCAAAAATGTTAAAAACTGGTAAATAATGTAACAAGATGCTGGGCATTACATTAAAACTTTTAACCTGTTTTATACATATTATCTTTTTATATAATAACAATAATAATTTTTCATAGACACTCTTTTATATTTATGTGCATTATTGTTCCACTCTACACACGGTGGTGGTAAGCTAATATTGTAGCCACAGCTGCCCTGGGGCAGACTGACAGAAGCGAGGCTGCCAGAGTGCGCCATGGGCCTCTCCGACCCTACCCAACACTCACACACCACATTCATACAAGACAATGGGGCTAAAGTGCCTTGCCCAAGGACACAACAACAGTGACTTGCATAGAGCGGGAATCAAATCTCCAACCCTTCGGGTATTGGACGATCTACTCAACCACTGAGCCACAGATGCCCAGATATATATGTGTATTTATACTGTATATACAAGAAAAAAAAAACAAAAATGTCAAGGTTCCCCAAAAGGCCAAATAGGGACGCTGTGTATGGATAGAATATAAGTATATTGATACGGCAACCATACGGATAGCCACTGCCAGTATATATGCACACATACACATCTACATACACACATTTATGTATACTACACTCTACATTGACGCAATAAACCCTTTAATCCATAATTCATTGCCTCACTTTATGATGTAATAAAAAAATTAAACTGTGAGGAGAATTTTTTTTTGCCTGCCCCATAATGTAATAATGACAGCAAAAAGTTCTCACATTTTGGGCTCAGCATCTTGTTACATTATTAACCTATTATTACATTTTGGGTTTTATTAAAACTTATTTTAATTAGAATTTGGGTCGTTGTAACATTTTGGGTCATTGTTACATATCGGCCTCTAACACTGTTCCTCCATATGCTGGGAATATTTTGTAAAAATGGGACATCATTTATGCCGTCAGTTACATTTAAGTGTTCAAATAGGTAACAATTGATGAATAAATGATCATGTTTTGTCTAAATGTGTTCTTTTAGAACTGCAGTCATGTTCACTACTTACACTCATAGGCTTTAGGTGGGCAATGATCTCTATGTCAGGGATGCAGTGGTACCAGTTGGAGGAGAGGTTTCTCAGGATGTTTAGGTCGAGGCTGACTGGCATCAACAGTTGAGTCTCTCCCTGAAAACCTTCATCTTTATAAGTGGTTCTGCAATCAAAGAAAACAACAAAAATACTCAAAGAAAACATACTATTCTTGTATATTATAACCATTAAAACAAATGATATGTGTTTGTATTAAGGCTGCACGATTAACTGATATAAAATCAAAATCAGATTATTTATTACGATTTTTAAAAAGTCAAAATCAGTAACTCTATTTTCCCATTTAATCATGTGTAATCACAGCAAGACTTTCTCTCCCTTTACAAATTGTTGAAAAACAAGTTTCAAACATGTTTAGCGTGAGATCCCACTATGACCTCTATTTTTAAAAGTTAATTATGTGGGAGGGTTTTTCTAATGCAAGGTTCTCTTTCTAAAAATGCTGAGGGATTCATTTTTGGGTTGAATAGTTTGTTATTTTATCACACCCACAGGGGATTTTACATTCCTTGTTAAAGCTTTGCTGTTGCACTTTATTCCCAATACAGAAATGTGTTTTCACTTTTTCAATTAAAAGAAAATAATTGCAAGAAAACCCACAGGTGGGGGCAGCACAGGCTTAAAACTCCATCTGAGCACTTCTCAGCCGAGAAATCTGCCAATGAACGCTTAGTGTTTGTGCGTAAAATTGCCAGTCCCTCCTTTATCCAGCTCTGATTGGCCAGGGCTAAAGCCTGTTCCCATAGTGTTTTAGAACACTATTTTCTACAGGCTCTGAGCTTTGCAACGCTGTGTCAAACATTCTGATTGGTCAAAGCATTGCTGAATTAGACCCATGCGTAACAGCACCAAAGACTGGAACCAAAATTAGCATTACGTATGGCACCACAGAGACCTGAATAAAAATGGATAATGTGCTTATTTCAAGCCAAATTGCAACATCTAGTCAGAAATCACAAGACTAACAATGATTGGAATCAATTTGACTGACATATTACAGTTAAACACTTGTTCCCAAGCTTGTGAAAAACTTTGGCACAGTTGTGGCAAAGTGGGCTTCCGCTTGAACTTTTTTTGTACAAAAACATGCATCTTTGGCCTAATGTTTAATGTCGATACATTAGTTCAATTAATTCACATTTTGTAGACTTCAATAATGATAATTGGCTTCATATTTGATGTAAATCTCTAGTTTTTTTGGGCGGACTACAAACCTCTGTATTTAAAACATGATTTATTGTCACTCAGTATCATATATTTAAATTAAAATCAAGTTTTCAAAGTTAAAAAAAAAAATCGGGATTTTGTGTTGAGCTAAAATCGTGCAGCCTTAGTTCGTATATACTGTATGTATGTGGGTTCTAACCTGTACATCTTGAGGTCGGTCAGTTTTACAGACATTATATCCACGACTGGAGGGATCTTCAAGTTACTTTTAAAGGGCTGCTTGGCAAAATGGTTCTTTACAGACAACAGCCCGAGGTCGGCTACAATCACATTGGTGGAAGTGGAGGACTGAGGGAGGAAAATAATGGGCGCATTAAAGTGGACGTTCAGTGCAATCCGAGTGCTGCGCTCTGCCAGTTCCTTCACGCCTGATGCTGCTTTCTCTGCAGCCTGGACCGTGACCTCAGCCAGTGCCTCTTTAGCCTTCTGGAAGTTATTGATGAATGCCTAACCAACAGAAAGATTTAAACACATGTGAAGAGGAAAGAAAATCCTCACAGAACACACATAGAACAAGCATGTGACTCTTAAATGTAAGAAGAAATGTACTTCCTACCAGGATGGATGAGACAAACTTGTTGAGGAAAATGACTTGAATGCATCCCACTGTGAGCGTGACCGACGTGTCAACTTTCGACATGTCCAGATAGGCATCGCCCTCTGTGGCATCATTGTAGCTGACCATGCGGAAATCAAAAACTTCCTCATCCGCTATAGAGACAGCCTTTTAAAAAAAAACGAGAGATAAAAACACAATGAGGCAAAAAAAAAAAAAAAAACGTCATTTAGATAAAAACTGAGCAAGATTAGACTCACAGGGATAATTATAGTAGGACAAAGGGTATTAAAATTGATAATATAAATTATTATTAACATTACGATTGCCAGCTGATGCCATCAAGGATTGAGTTAAAGTGTCCAAGATCACTTTATGAGTTATTAATTAATACCATTTCCTTCAGGTGGGCTCTGGCATTGGTTCTCAAGGTCTTATAATTCCTAATATTAAAAACAAAGCAGGTAAAATTCATGCATTTATTATTATAAACGAGAATATTAAAAATGTACAAGCATAATCTATCTATAAAAGCAAGAAAGGTCTGTGTCCGTGGAGTGAATATCTCTTCAACCTGAAACTTTGTCAATGGCTTGCACATACCCCAAGTGTGTGCATCTGTAATTTTGCAGTAATTTGGTAATTCCAAAACCAATTTAAAACCAATTTGAAATGACCAATCCACACTGTGGAAATCCTGTCAAACATTGTTTTAAAACACTGATGATGTCATCAACAGTGATGTCATCAGAGTTCAAATCATAATGTTCTAATTGATGATGTCATCCAAGGTGATGTCATCAGTGTTCCAAGAATGTTCAAACTGATGATGTCAATAACAGTGACTTCATCATCAGTGTTCTATTCTATGCTAAGGCAGTGCGACGCTGCGTCTGTCTATACACGATAACTTGAAAAGTTATGAACGGATTTTGATGACATTTTCAGGAGATGTTGATAATGGGCCAAGAAACAGCTGATTAAATTGTGGTCATGTTCTGGCTACCAAAAGAAAATATATTGATATATATATCCCATTCATTTTCCCATCCACACTGTGGAAGTCCTGTTTATGTCAACATGAATACATAACTCCGACGGGCACTGTACTAGTATTAATAATAATAGTAATAAATTGAATTTCATATAGCACTTTTTAATACACTCAAAGCAAATCCATTACTAAAGGTTACCACTGGCTAAACTGGTATAAGCAATTATATACATTTTGTACACAGATGTAATGTATAAATGCATTATGAGTGAAATGTATGAGGTGTGTATGTTGTTATGCATGTGTGTTGATGCGATGTATGAGGGTGGTGTGGAGGGAAAAATAAAAATAAACTAATAATAAATAGGAAAAATGAAACTAGGTGGACTATGATTTTGGGGGATTGATCAAAGCACAATATAGAATACGTATGGTTTTTACTCATTTATTTTAACTGCTACTTTATTGAATTGTATTACTTTTTTCATTTCAAAAATGATTTTCATTTAATGTATGAAACAAACTATGAAAGATTCTACAAAGATTAGATGGATGTTTCATTATTTATATCAATAACAATAAATCTCACAGAACAAATCTTATTGACAAACTACAACGCTTATCTTTTAACTAAGAAGTAATAAAAAAAAAACATTTTGCAGTGATTTGATTACCTTTTTATAGAAGGCATCTTTGTTGCAGTCAAAGATCACAATATTCTTCAAGTTGGCCAGAACCTCCATCTCCTTCTTTTTCATCAGAACCTCAGAAACTAGACCTAGAGAGTAGAAAAAACATAATTAAACTTTAAACTAAGTGAGGCCCTATACAAAGAGCTGTTTCAGATCAAACCAAACACACATACTGTAAATGCTACATCCTCAATACCTTCAATTCTGATTTCAGAGATTCTGGCTTTTTGTCCTCTGATAAAAACCTTCAGGCAGCGGAGATCAGCTCTGACGTGCTGGTTAACAATATCTGCAAACTTTGAATTTTTCGAGGCTGCAAAGAAAGATAAAAGCAGAGTTATTAGTCTGGCATTGCTCCAAAACATATTTTCTTTATTGGTTACTTTTTTTCTTGGCTACGTTAGTTTCCTCCTTCTTTTCTTCTTCTCCCTCTGTGTCGGTTTCATTCTCCTCAGTGATGGTAGGGAGCTCCTCCAGCCCTCCTTCTTTCTTATCAGATGGAGGGAGGAGGTTGTTGAGGAAGTTCATAGTGTTGAGAAGAGCCTCTGTATGGAGATGAACATCGAGGGAGGAGAAGGTCACCTAAGGAATAAAAAAAAACACATTTTATTAAGTGTTACAATTTTTTTTTACTGGTTTCAAAATATAGGGAATTCCTAAATATTTGTACAGCTACCACTTAAATAGATAGTAATAAACAAATACAACAGTTCATCAAAGGGTTCTTAAAATGAAAAAAACTATAATAATTGTCCTCCAAGTGAAGTTCCAAGTTCTTCCCCAACACAATAAATATGTATTTTTTATTTATTGTTTTGTAATAACATTGTAATAAACCATGAGCTTTCCCAGTGTGAAATATAGAAGTTGTTTTTATGAGTTAGAAACTAAATTACAAACAGAATAATTAGAATCTAAAAAAACTAAAGAATCAAAAAAAAAAAAAAAACACCTGGAAATTCAAAACTAATTGACTGCTTTTGTTTTGTTCCAAGTTTTTGACCAACACAATAAATATGTATTCTTTATTTATTGTTTTGTATTAAAATTTTAGTAAATCATGTGGTTTCGCAGTGTGAAAAACTGAAGTTCTTCAATAAGCCTCGAGTTAGAAACTAAATTACACATAGAAAAAAAAAAATATTGTCCAAAAAAGACTCTAACAAAAATACAAAACTAATAGAATGTTTTTGTTTTGTTTTTTTTAATTTCACTTAGAAAAAAAAATCTTGTGGTTCTGCAGTATGAAAAACAGAAGTTCCTAATTCAAGCTTGAGTTAGAAAATAATTTACACACAGAAAAAAAAAAAATTGTCCAATTAAGAATCTAAAAAATACAAAAGATATTGACTGTTCTTGTTTTATTTTGTTTTACTTGATTTTACTTAGAATTAAAAAAAAATAAAACAAAAACAGTAAGAGTCTAACAGTGCATTAATGGCATGGAGAGATGACACCCAGCTTATACAAAATAATAACATTATCAGTGAAAAGTCAGCAAATAAACACCTTGATGCACTTTTTTTTAATTTTTTATTACAATTACATCCTCAATTATCCATGTTCAATTACAACTCAATTATGATTACAATGACCTGCATTTTTTCCAATGACAATTACAAATTAAAATTATCATTTTTCCGCTGAAACAAAATACAATTACATTCTCAATTACTAAAGTACAAATCTATTAAGCACAATTACTGAGCCTAAAATAAATTACCCCATAAAACGTATCCTTCCGCTAGTGTTAGCTTACTGTTACCATCTCTTATGATAACATGTCTTAAAGCAGCTGTAAAATACACAAAAAAAATATCATTTATCATCTAATTTCTCTTATTTTGTAATTTTTTTTAAATGTCATTTTGTGTTTTTGGAGTCATTTTGTATGTTTTTTCTCGTCGTTTTGTTTTCATGTGTATTTTTGTGTGATGATAAAATGATCCTCAAGAGAAGTGATAGATAGTGGGAAACCTTGATATGAAACATATTTTGATAATTATTAACAACGTAAATGTAAGCCATAGAACTGTAACATGGTTCCCCAGTTTTACATTTAATAAAATGTAATTGACAGTTTTTACAGAATTTCTCAATCTGAACTCAATTACAATTCAATTGTGATTACAGCAGCAAAAGCTATTTAAGTTACAATTATAATTAGATCATAATTGTAATTAATGATCAATTATGCAATTACAATAATAATTGAACCCAACCCTGCCTTGATGTCTCACCTTGATCAGCTGCTCTGTGTTGTTATGCACAGACTTGAACTCAGGGCCTGCTTTATCAGCCTAAGGACATACAGAGACCATTGATTATTACTACTTCAAAGAATAGAAAAAAAACATGAGTTTCAATAATAATCTGCAGTACTTTTATATACTCCATGGTAAGCAGGTCCACCTCTGTGTTGTCTAGAGTGGTGATCAGCTGAACTTGTTTATCTTCAGAATCTACAAAGTAAAAGAGCAAACAGAGGACTGAATTTCCCTTAGCTGAACAAATATTATATTTATAAACACAAAGTACGGCTACTGACCCATGTATTCAGGACACTTCAGACAAATCTCTCGCAGGTATGTGTTCGAGGTCATGTCAAAAGTACACAATTTAAGCTCCGTGCCCAGACCTTCAATATCCAAGTGGAGAACTGTGATCTCCTGAGCTCCAGAGAGTCGGCACAGCTGAACAGAAAACTGAACAAAACACAACAAAGTTAGACAGAATAAAGCTCAGAAATGAAACATTAAAGTACAGGAATCACATCTTTAAATATTCACTTGAATTGATTAATCTTTGATGTTTTATTTGATTCTAGTTAAGTCTCTTTATTTTTAACAAAATAATGTTTATTCATGATCTGCAACACACTGCAAAAAGTGAAATCTTAATACCGGTAACTTAAATTAGGGCGATATGGGTCAATGACGTGACGCTGAAAAATTCTGGCCAACTGGATTACTTTTAATTAAGAAAGGTTTAACCCTCCTATTATCCTCAAATATTACTAAATGTTACATTTAACCCTTGGGGTCAATCTGACCCCTGGGATATTTGCCTCCAGAAAATTATTTTCAGCAAATTGTTGACCAAGTTTTTGTGTCAGACACTTTGTTTATTTCTTGAATACAAAAATAAGCCCTTGATAATGAAACCTTGACCTGTTCTCTAGCGCCACCATCAGGACAAACTTTTAAATTAAAATTAATTCATCTTTGAATAGTTTTCATCCAAATATTCTCAAATTTACTGACAACATTAATGGCTACAAGAGTATGAATCCTATTGGTTTTAGTGGAGTTAGTGTATCTTGAAAATCTATCATCCAAATCTTTTCTAATTTGGAGTGAACATTCATGACTCTCACAGAATTAAACATATTGATTGATGTTGCTGACCCCCCTCCACCCCCATTTCCTCTCATAAACTATGTATTTTTACTTATTTTTTATCTACTTTTTGCAACATATTTGGCATTATTCACTATAAAGTTTCAGACATGTTCTCCTCTACATCACTTTCACTGTGAAAGAGCTGTTCCAAAAACTCATTGATGGTAAACTTTTTCCTAGAGGATAGAGAGAGAGAGAGAGAGAGAGAGAGAGCATGCTAGTTTTACACAACTTGGGGTCAAAGTAACCCCATAAGAACACCAATGCATGCAACATGTGTTCAGCACATTGAAAAAATTTTCATCCTGATAATTTTATGCTTAATATATTATACCCATCAATTAGGAAACATTATGAAATATGAAACACAAAGTCAATTATTATTTTTTGAATGATAAACATTAAATGGGGTCAAATTGACCCCAAGGACAATAGGAGGGTTAAATGCACAAAAATACACCTAATATACCTAATATATATATATATATGTGCTCACATTGATTAAAAAAAATAAAAATAAATGTTACTTACTAATATATTTCTGTAATTTATTCTGTTATTCAAAGTTAAAATATCACGTGGTGTGACTATCTGGCCATGACTGCTGTTTTGAAAAAAAAAAAAATTTTTACAATTACTCGAAATCTATTCAAATTTATTATAAGTTTTATTTCCATCATAATATTGATGCAAACCTTGCCCGATGTTGCCCATTTTATGAAATATTATGCGGTGAAAATCCTTGTACGTCAATGACCCTTAATACTTAGATATTACTTTAAAAAAAAAGCAAAATAATCTGCCAACAAAACAGGAAATTTTGGCCTACCGAAGTTTTTTAAAACAAGAAAGATCTTGAAGTAAGAAAAATACTAACTGGTATGAATAAATATAATATCAAACATGAGCAAATATTGTATATACAATATTAAGATTTCACTTTTTGAAATACAGGTATAATGATGTGAAAAAATGGTAATTTTCTTGTAATTTCTAACATTCGATTACCACTATATTCACTAGCTATCAGAATACTCAAAGCTCTTGTTCATACCTCGCTGATCTCAAAAGTCAAAACAAAGTCAGTCATGTTCTTCGGGGCGTCCTCCTTTAACAGACTTCTTCTGTGTAAATCTGCGTATCGCAGCGGCATTGGATTGTCTGGGAAGAATTGTTTATCGCCGACGGGAGATGTGGGAGCATCGTAGAACAAATCCTCTTCAGATCCTGAAAGAGGACAACAAAAGAAACAGAAAACAAACACCGGTTTATTTATATCTGAACACACACATGGTATCAACGACAGACTGGCAGTGACGGGCAGCAGTGGAATCTTCACAGTCTTACCGAGAGAAGTGATGCTGATGCTTTCACACGACTCGAACATGTAGGAGGAGCGTTTGTCCATGAAGGTTGGTCTTCTAGGAGTGAGCTGTGGGGTAAATGACTGCCTTGGCTAAAAGAAAAAAGAAAAGTGCACATTAAAAACAAAGGTCAGTCAAAAATGTAAGATTAAACTCCCAATGGCCCTCATTTATCAACCTTGCGTGAAAACAAGTGTAAATCTGCATTCACATTGTGTTGTACAACAGGACCAAAGTGTGATTTATGAAACATTGGTATCTGATCAATCCGAGCGTGCAAAAGTTCGGGTGTTGATAAATCCGGCGGCTGAATTCGTTCGTCAGCAACTTGTTAAGTCCTCCTGATCCGGAGGCCCCGCCCACTGAGGTCAAACGAGAAAAGTCGCTTCTTAAAAATGAAAATCGGCATTCTCATATCAGAGGTCAAGCAAAACAAAGATGTGCTTTTTGAACATGTGAAAACTGGAATTTAAGAAGCGCATTTAAACACTAGCAGGTGACGTCTGCCCCCCTGTGTGTGCTGAGAAGAACTTCACATCAGAGATCCAAGAGAAACACGGAAATATGACGTTTATATCGACCTCAGTCCCCACACTTTAGGCAACAAATATCACATTAAAAGAAATTAACAATCGCTTTAAAAAAGCCTTGACTAATATGTCCCGTTTGTGTTCATTATTCCTTCAGCCAATGTCACCTCTAATTGGTCACATTACTGATTACTGCAGCAAATTTGTAAAAGTTTGAGGAACTATTTACATTTAAAAGCTTGAATGAGATCCTGTTTCCTCCATACAGCCCCCAGTGATGAGCTGTATGGAGGAAATAGGACCTCATTCTCCAAGATAGAGCATAGCAGCGAGTCCCATGTATGTGTGTGTGTGCACGCAATGGTTGAACCTATGTACTCCTATTCAGTAGCTGAGTTTATTAGCCGGGTTATACGGTATTTTGTCAAAAAAACCAAAAAAGTGCTATCAGTAAAAACGTGGGCTTTTTTTTAATGAATTTTATTTTGTTTAATTCCTTTAAATAATCTGTTCTGAATGTGTCTGCTTATGCTTAAATGACAGATGAGGTTTGTTTAATAATTATTTTCAGTGAAAAACTATACAACAAAAATTCTAGGAATTTTTTATTACAGTGGGGGCCACACAAATGTGATCACATTATTAACATTCATGTCAGGATTTAAAATAACACCCAATCTGAGCATAATACAGGAAAGAATAAAGAGTTTGGGGTACTCTTGTTTTGTGTATTTTTGTTTTTGTGTTGCGTTTTTCTGTCATTATTGTATATTTTTGTCATTGTTTTGTGTGTTCCAGGAGACTTTTCTGTTTATATTTGTGGTCAATTTGTATATTTTTCAGTTATTCTTAGTCATATGTTTTTCAGAATCAGAATCAGAATCAGAAATGTTTTATTTGCCATGTACAGTTTTAAGGACAGTACAAGGAATTTGACTTGGTGGTTGGTGCACAAAACAAACAACAAAAAGAAATAAAAAGAAATAAAAACAAAACAACAAAGAACAACCCAGCAACAATAATAATAATAATAATGATAAATATAAAGGATGAGGGATAAATAAAGGATAGATAGAGAATAAAGGATAAATAGGATAAATATAAATATATATATACAGTGCAGCAGATATCAAGCTGGTGGAGGTGGTGATCGGGTGGGGGGGGGGGGTTCAGTGGGTGACTTGGGGTGTGTTCATGTGGATGGTGGCAGAGGGAAAGAAGCTGTTTTTGTGTCTGGAGGTTCTGGTCCTGATGGACCGAAACCTCCTACCAGAAGGGAGAGATTGAAACAGTTTATGACCGGGGTGGGAGGGGTCGGCCACAATCTTTCCTGCACGCCTCAAAATCCTGGAGGCGTACAGGTCCTGGAGGGAGGGCAGATTGCAGCCGATGACCTTCTCTGCAGAGTGGATGATACGCTGCAGTCTGGCCTTGTCCTTGGCCGTAGCTGCAGCGTACCAAATGGTGATGGAGGAGCAGAGGATGGACTGGATGATGGAGCTGTAGAAGTTCACCATCATCTTTGTTGGCAGACTGAACTTCTTCAGCTGCCGCAGAAAGTACATCCTCTGCTGAGCTTTTTTGATAAGGGAGCTGATGTTCAGCTCCCACTTGAGGTCCTGAGTGATGATGGTCCCCAGGAAGCAGAAGTACTCCACAGAGCTCACTGTAGAGTCTCCCAGGGTGAGGGGGGTGAGGGGGGCTGGGTTCTTCCTGAAGTCTGCTATCATCTCCACTGTCTTTAAAGCATTGAGCTCCAGGTTGTTCTGGCTGCACCAGGACACCAGCCGGTCTGTCTCCCACCTGTAGTCAGACTCGTCTCCATCAGCGATGAGACCGATGATGGTCGTGTCGTCTGCAAACTTCAGGAGTTTGACCGACTGGTGAGAGGAGGTGCAGCTGTTGGTGTACAGGGAGAAGAGCAGAGGAGAAAGAACACAGCCCTGAGGAGATCCAGTGCTGATGGTCCGGGGAGCAGAGATGGTTTTTCCCAGCTTCACGTGCTGCTTCCTGTCAGACAGGAAGTCTGTGATCCACCTGCAGGTGGAGTCTGGCACGTTCAGCTGGGAAAGCTTGTCCTGAAGGAGAGCTGGGATTATTGTATTAAAAGCAGAGCTGAAGTCCACAAACAGGATCCTGGCGTAGGAGCCTGGGGAGTCCAGGTGCTGGAGGATGAAGTGGAGAGCCAGGTTTACAGCATCGTCTACGGACCTGTTGGATCTATAGGCAAACTGCAGGGGGTCCAGGTGGGGGTCGGTGATGTCCTTGATGTGGGAGAGCATGAGGCGTTCAAAGGACTTCATGACCACAGATGTCAGAGCGATGGGTCTGTAGTCATTAAGTCCTGTGATCCTCAGCTTTTTAGGGACAGGAACGATGGTGGAGGCCTTAAAACACGCTGGTACGGTGCATGTCTCCAGTGAGGTGTTAAAAATGTCTGTGAACACTGGAGACAGCTGATCAGCACAGTGCTTTAAGGTAGAAGGAGAGACAGAGTCCGGTCCACAAGCCTTACGGGGGTTTTGTCTCCTGAAAAGTCTATTCACATCTCTCTCTTTGATGGAGAAAGGTGTCTCTGTAGGAGGGGGGGAGGAGGGGGGGAAGATAGGGGAGAGAGCCTCTGTAGGCAGCTGGGGTGAAACTGTAGCTTTGATGTGGGGGGTGAAGGTGTTGGAGTGAGGCTGGTCAGAGGTGTGAGGAGGGTTGGAGTCAGGTCTGTCCCATTGTCTGTCAAATCTACAATAGAAGTTATTCAGACTGTTGGCCAGGCAGAGGTCATTAGCAGCAGCAGGGGCTCTGGGCTTGTAGTTTGTAATTTGCCTGAGCCCTCTCCAGACAGAAGCCGAGTCATTTGCAGAGAACTGATGTTGTAACTTCTCTGAGTACAAACGTTTGGCTCTTCTCACCTCCTTTTCAAACGTGTACTTCGACTCTCTGTACCTGGCTCTGTCTCCACCCCTGAAAGCGACCTCTTTGTCTGCCCTCAGCCCTCTGAGCTTAGCTGTGAACCAGGGTTTGTCATTGTTATAACTCACCCTGGTCTTTGATGGAATGCAGCTGTCCTCACAGAAGCTGATGTAGGACGTCACAGCGTCTGTAAACTCATCCAGAGAACTGTTCGCAGACCTGAAAACATCCCAGTCAGTACAGTCCAAACACTCCTGGAGTTTCTCCACTGCTTCACTGGTCCATTGTTTAGATTCCTTCACCACAGGTTTACAGAGCTTCAGCCTCTGTCTGTATGAAGGAATCAGGTGGACCATCAAATGGTCCGATTGGCCCAGTGCAGCACGGGAAACGGCGTGATAAGCACTGCTTAGTGTGGTGTAACAGTGATCCAGTGTCTTCTCCTCTCTGGTCGGACATTTAATTAATTGTCTATATTTGGGGAGCTGGTGTGAGAGGTTACCTTTATTAAAGTCACCAAGCACAATGATAAAAGAGTCCGGGTAGGTCCGCTCCATGCACAGGATCTGGTCGGCGAGTGTGCGCTGTGCCTCGCGCACATCAGCTGACGGTGGGATGTACACACCAACCAGGATGAATGAAGCGAACTCACGGGGAGAATAGAAGGGTTTGCTGTTGATAATAAAGGATTCCAGGTGAGGAGAGCAGTGCTGGAGGATCACTGTCACGTCGTTACACCAGTTACTGTTCACATAAAAGCAGATTCCTCCACCTTTCTTCTTCCCGGTGAGCTCCGCGTCTCGGTCCGCTCTGTGAAGTTGGAAGCCGGCCAACTGCAGCGCAGAGTCCGGTACCGCTCCACACAGCCACGTTTCCGTGAAGCACAGAACAGAAGATGAGGAGAAGTCTCTGTTTCTACCCAACAGCAGCTGGAGTTCGTCCACTTTGTTACACAGTGAGCGCACGTTAGAGAGGAATATCCCCGGTAACGGTGTGCGCCGGCGCACAAGCGCACCAGCTCTTTTTCCTCTCCTCCGGCGCTTCACTGCGTGAGCAAAGGTGAGCGCACCTTTGAGTAAAATGTCCAGTAAATCCACAGAGGAAGCGATGAAAGTGGGAAATAAATTTCTCGGGGTTGTTGCCCTGACGTTCAAGAGCTCTTCTCTTGAATAAGAGAAGCCAGTTGCGGATTTTACAACAAAAACAAGACAAAAAAGTGCGGACCAACACACCACAGCAGCCATCCGCGGCGCCATCTTTGGAGTAATTTTGTGTATTTCTGTTGTTTTGGGTATTTTTATGTCATTTTGTAAGTTTGTGTTGTCCTTTTGTGTATTTTCATGTAATTTCATGTGTTTTTTGAAGTCATTCTATGTTTGTCAGTTAGTGTATTTTTGCTGTTTATTGTGTATCTTTCTGTCATTTTGTGTGTTTTTGAACCACAATGACACGCATCTAAACCTAATTTGTGTTTAATACTGATGTTGTGTCTGGGTTTGCTGTGGGTTACCTTTGTAGCAGATGCAGTGTTACGAGGAGCAGGTCTGCTCTTAGGCAGTGGGATGCTGTCAACCAGCTCCAGGACACTTCGAAGCTTTTGGTCAGAAATACGAAGTGACAACAGAGGCAGCTCTCCAGAAATCTTATATCTGAAACATTAACATGAAACCTCATGTTGCCAAAAGGCCACTGGCTATAAGAAATAATCAGGGATACATTCAAACTGCACAAACAGAGACTAGAACCGAAGACTTTCACAATCATGCTGTGTTGCTGCTCCCTTTACAGCACCAGACAATCAGGGTTGGGGTCAATTACATTTTTCAATTACAATTAAGTCTTTCCACTGAAAGTCAATTATAACTACATTCTCAAATTACCCCATTAAATGTAACCTTCCTCTTGTGCTAGCTTTCTGTTAGCATCTCTTATGATGATGGTCAGTTTTGACCCATGTCTTAAATCAGCTGTAAAATACACTAAAAAAAATATTATCTATCATCTTGTTTTTCATCTCTTGGTTTCCTTCTTAGGCTTCCTAATCAATGAAAATATTGGTATTAATATTTTTGGTGTGGGTGTCTGAGCCTTTTTTCTGTCAAAAATGGTAAAATGATCTTGAAGAGAACTGACAGGTAGTGAGTAAACTGGATATGAAACATATTTTAATAATTGTTAACTATGTATGTGTAAGCCATAAAACTGTAACATAGTTAGGCAGTTTTGTGTTTAGTTAAATTGTAATTGTTAGTTTTTATAGAATTTCCATGACAATTACAATTACAAAATCAATTATCTTAACTCAACAGATTTCACAGGAAATCTTTTCTGCCTGTGGCGATCAAACTGTACAACTCATCACTTTAACTTGAAAGCTTTTTGATTATTGTATATATCTATTATATTTGTACATTTGTATTATTGTTTTTATGTTATTGTTTTTTACTCCTGTAATGTGTGCCCTTGTATTATTTAATCCTTATTTAATTAACGGTCTTTTACTTAATTACTTAATTTTCTTCTTTTGTTTAGTGTTTATTCTTTTCATTTGTAATATTTCTTGAGCCTCTGTGACATAAGTAATTCCCCCTGGGGATAAATAAAGTATTTCTGATTCTGATTCATTTACAATTCAATTATGATTACAACAGCAAAATATTTTTTCAATTACAATTACAAACATGATTATGTCATAAGTGTAATTAATTATCAATTACGCAATTATTATTATAGTTGATCGTAGCACCAGACTCACTTTGCCATGCGGGAGTCCTTGACCACCATCGCTCTGCTGAAAACCACTTTCAGATCCACTGGTTCCAGGATGTGAAGTGGTGATTGTTTTTGTTTACGGGCTTTTTTCCAGTTTCCGTCTGTCGCACACATACATGTTTTATGCACTCCAGATTATAAAAACATTTAAAATATTAGCTTTAACTATTAGCCTGTGATTGAATGGGTGTGTACCTGGTTTGCTATAGAGGAACTGAAGGTTGCTGAGCTGAATATCAAAGCTGTCGTATGCTCTGGACATTATGTCTTGGAGGTTGTCTTTGCTGATTGACAGCTGAGGAAGGTGCTTTCTGCTTTGACTGGACATCTGAGGAGAAACCATCAGAAAGCTTTCCTCGTGCAAACCGTGATTTCAACACCTTTAACATTATAGCAAAGTGCTCAAAATCTCACAACTGGGTTTGAATTGAATCCTTTACCTGGAAATGACCAAGATCTAACAAGAGTAAGTTCTGAGTGCCGTTGTAAAAGCCGGTCTGAGGAATGATGACGTAGGAGGCCATCAAGTTGACTTTCAGATCCAGAATCTTCTGAGTCTCTATTACATACAATAAACCTGAAAAAAGCCCAGAATGATCAATCTTAGCATAACAATAAAATACATTTTGAAGAAAATACCACATTTGAAAAAATACTAGGATACTCTATTGTTTTTACAAACGTGGCCTAAAACCTTTGAAATGTAGTTATTGGAAAATCTATGCCTAACAAAACCCAATATTACAGAAAGACGATAAAAACAGTTGTGACCAGTGTCACTTTTGACAGTAACTAGTACTGTAACGCAATATTTTTCTAAGAAATAACTAGCACAACACTGGTTGTGACCCAAAAGAATAATCTATGATTGCATGGGGCGAGAGTTTTAACCTCTGCGGTTTCAAAGTAGATAATGAAGCAGAGAAGAAGAGATCTCTTAACTGGTAAACAAAAGAGATTTACATCAACATCTTTAACTTTTTCTGATTATTTTAGGACAACCAAAAGCAGCACAAAAAAACACTGCTAACTAAAAAGCTGCTAAATGATCTAAAAAGCAGGCTGAATGTTTCACTCTAGAAAACAAAGGGATGTTTACAGGCAGTGGGGCTGTGTGACGTCATCAATCATGTGATTTCAAGATGGCGGAACACAGGTTTTAAAACGGTAAAGTAGTCCCATTTTTAAGTTAATAAAATTAATATGGTGCAAAATAATTTGTTTTGTTAGGCATAAATCTTCTAATAAAGATATTTTAAATGTTTTAGGCCACCTGTGTAAAAACAGTGGAGGATCCCTTTAAGAAATCGCTTTCTGATGATCAAATATGTACCGGTATTTTAATTTATAATGTTGAAACTATCACCAGAACTTTATTAGACTCCAACTTTTACCAATATGTGTTATTATAATGATAAAATCCTTTTCTGATCATTTTTAAAACATATTATTGACATTTATAATTAATAACTGTAAAAATATGAGCAAAAATGTATAAATCTCAACCATCTATCAGTTTACAGTCAGATAAATTCTCTAGTAGTAACATAATTTACAAACAAACAACAATGCTTTGTATAGTTTAAAGGTAAAAATAAAATAATACTCAAACCATTTAAAAAAAAATACACTTTCAGACCTAAAGCAACTAATCCTGTCTTAATTCTAATTTAGAATATGATTGTTTTCGGGTCACGCGCATTAATTTAAGGTAAATGTTTCATGAAACAAGTGAACTCGACTAAGTTTTTTCACAAGCTGCTAAAGCATTCTTCAGTGAAAAACCCCCAGGAAAAAACAGTTTCACAGAAATAAACAGGAACACCACAATTTCGTTGTTGGCATGCTTGTATGTGTGTGTGTCAGTGTGTGCGGTGTGTGCTTGTGCATGTCAATGTTGATTAAGGAAATTACCCAAAAAAAAGAGAAACGTAAACCTTTTGGTCATGACGGAGATTGTAAAAGTTAAAACTCTGAGACAGTAATGTGTAACTCACCAGTGGCCGTACGGTCCCTGAACTGCTCCAGTTTCATCAGGGTGGCGTTGGTGAGCTCATCCAGCTCCAGGTTTTCAGGTGGCATGAAGAAAGCAGACATGTTGTTCACCGTTATCTGCACACACAGTAAACATGTATGTATCCCGGACAAATTTTACGTCTCTTGTACAGTATATTTCAGGACAACCTCAGGTCTCAGAGTGAGGTATCAGACCAAACAGACTCATGACTCAGCAAAACCTCCGTAAAATGAAACATTGTTACATTACAAGGCCTTAAGCTCAAATATGACGTCATCAATATGCTGCTTTGGATATGAGAATAAGTTGAAAGATGTTATTTTCCATTTACAAAATAAAAGGGAAAAATGGCTTTTCAACTTCTTCTTCGTGTGTACTTCCAGTTCCTTCAAAATGTCGTGTTTTACGGACTGAGGTTGTCGAGTCTGATGACTTTTATTTTGAATCCTGAGGCCGTTTCATTTAATGACGTTTGGTTTGACGAGTGATGCTTTTTCATCCGACTGAGGTTTTGCTGAGTCATGAGTCAGTTTGGTCTGATAACTGACAGAGTGAGGTATCATGTATTAGGACCACCTCTGTCATTTATCAGACCAAACAGACTCATGACTCAGCAAAATCTTAGTCAGATGAAATGCTGTCAAATGACACAGTGACCGTCACTTGTCAAACCAAACACCGTCAATTGACACAGCCTCAGGCTTCAAAATAAAAGTTGTCAGACTCAACAGCCTCAGGGCGTAAAACAAAACATGGCATTGTATTTTGAAGAAATAGAAATTACACATGACGTCATCAATATTTGGTGCTTTGGATACGAGAGTAAGTTGTTATTTTGTATTTATTTTAAATGTTATTTCAACATTTCATTGAACTATGTATTTATTGATCAAACAACACGTTGCTATATCTTAACCTTTAAAAAAAAAAAAAAGGAAAGAGCGGCTTTTTAACTTCCTTCTTCATGTGTACTTCCAGTTCCTTCAAAATAAAACGCCAAGTCGTGGTTTATGGACTTTCATCTGACAGAGGTTTTGCTGAGTCATGAGTTCGTTTGGTTTGATAAGACATTTGTTTTTCTGATACCTCATCCTTTATTTATCAGACCAAACAGAGTCATGACTCAGCAAAACCTCAGTCAGATAAAAAGGCATCACTTGCCAAACCAAACACTGTCAAATGACCTGGCCTCAGACTTCAAAATAAAAGTTGTCAGACTCAACAGCCTCAGTCCATAAAACACAACATGGCGTTTTATTTTGAAGAAACCAGAAGTACACATGATGAAGTAAGTTGAAACACACACTGAAGCTGTTTGGTTTGACAAGTGAGGCCTTTTCATCTGACGGAGGTTTTGTTGAGTCATGAGTCCATTTGGTCTGATAAATGAGGTTTTCCTGATACCCGATACCTCACTCTGAGACCTGAGGGTGTCCTGAAATGTACACTGTACTGCTGATCTTATACACAGTGACACTCACAGCATCATAGATGATCTCCAAAGGCTGGGATTCCACGTGAAGCCGCTGGTTGGCACTTTCATCCAGCGGGTTGGTCTCAAACAGGACAGAAAGCAGCGGAGTTCCACTTCCTGTGGCAGCCTTCCTCGATGAGAGCAGGGTGGGTGCAGGTCTGTTACTGGCCAAGCCCGTCACCTCAAACAAACTCAACTGGGCCGTAACTCTGAAGAGAAATCAGAACTAGACATTAGTGCATAGAAGACCTGGAGATCATTTATTGTAACTACTGAGAGAGAGAAAAAAGAGGTGAAATGAGACCATGTCTCATCTTTTCCCTAAAATAACCTCATGTGTTTAGAACAGGGGTGCCCAACGCGTCGATCGTTGAGGCATTTCGTGTCGATCGCACTCGTGGGCCGCAAGTATTCATGAATTAATGGGAATGGCACAGTCACATATACCAGAAATAAAACCTAACAATTCAGCTTCTGGCCTCAATTTCAGGGGGCACTAGCACATGGAGGTGGGTACAAAATACCCCCAGCCTGTGAGCCAGATAGCAAAATAATAGGTGACATGTAGGAGGTAGCAGCGCACCTTTGGATGAGAGATCATCCATGCTCAGCAGAGGGAGAGGGAGAGAGGAAAGGAGTTTACGAGACAGAAAATGGCGCTACGTGCAGAGTTGACGTTCCCAGCAGCGCACACTCCGACCAGAGAAAGTGTGGAACTCATGGATAGTGTGGCGATTGTGAGATAAAACCATAAAAAACGGGGTAAGCAGTGACCCTCTGCATGTCCGGGAGGAAGAGGAAGTTATGTGTGTGCAGACTGACGGGAGAGAAAGTTGGAGGAACGCCAAAATACAGTAAGAAATCCATTCAACTCTGACATAGATTGATAAATAATAATTTTGCCATCAAAAGCCCGGTCTGTGTAGTTTTATATAAAGAAACGATTTTCAGATGTTAGAGTTATCACTAAAGCAAAAAAAAAAGCTTTAAAGTCACTGACAGGGTTTTTTTTACTAAAAGTCTTTTTTCTCAGCTTTTTGCTCTGAAACTGAAGATTTGTGTAAAACTTGCTCTATTCAACGGCTGATTACAAAAGAATGAAACGAGCCAGAAACAATTTTTTTTGTTGATGAAAGTAGAGGCTTCAATCTTTCAGAATCTGGTGTCAGATTTCAGATAGTCATAGTAGAAAATATTCTGTGGGTCTTTAAAATCAGTCAAATGCTCAAAAACGGCTGAATGAGTTAAGTGAGCAGCTGCTTGGAGCTTCTGTGGATTTGAACTGTGAGATGATCTGAGATTAAAAAAAAAAAAAAAAAAACCTGCTGAACATCACACTATCACAAGGTTTTGGTTCTGCCATGATGAAATGGAAATGGTACATGTTTACTCTGTATAATTTATGAACTTCATTTTCAAAATATTTTTATTGACTGCATTCATTTTAATATTATACAAATATTTACTGATTGTAATAGTTTAAGATTTAATAATTGTAATAGTTTAAGATTTAATAATTGTAATAGTTTAAGATTTAATAATTGTAATAGTTTAAGATTTAATAATTGTAATAGTTTAAAATCAAATTATTTACAGTTATAACATCCCAACAAAGTAGATCGCAAAGAGCTGTCCATTGTAGACGTAGCTCGCGAGCTGAAAAAGGTTGGGCACTCATGGTTTAGAGTCATTTTAAGAAATAGGAATAAACTACGAGCAATATTTAAAGAAATAAATAAATAAATAACACAAAGTTTTTAGGTTATAATAAGTTTGACAGCTCTAATTTAAATTGAAAGCATAAAATAATTCGACTACATTAAACACAAAGGTGTGACCAACTTAATGGCTTGAGCTCCAGGTCTCTGTGTGAGCGAGGATACGAGCTCTCCAACCGTCAGCCTGATGATCTCATTCTTGTCCTTGTCATCTTTGATGGCTACAGATAACTTCTCCATGTGGAAATTCACCTTCATGTCTTCAAACTACAAAGAAATAACAACAATATATATATATACATATATATAAAAAAAAAAAAAAAAACCACACACATTTTTACCTTTAGATAAATGATGATATTCTAAACCAAGTGTATTGTTAGATGATCATATGATAATGGTAGATGTGACTCACATTCTTTGGCATGTTGGGATTAACAGCAGTATCACTGTATCCAATGGCAGTGTAGAGTTTGGCTTTCTCCGCAGGGGTTAAGAGTTCATCAAAACCTGATCAAAAAAACATCACAGGAGGAAAGCAACTAAGGAAAGAAACCAATGTTTTAAAAATTAACAGTGAAACAGTGGAACTTCTTCCACAGTTGTTGCTTTAAACTCTACCTCCAGTCTTGGCCTCTGTTTGCTGTGCCTCGGCCTCTCCTCCCCAGTTCCACACCCAGCTTAACCAGCCCTGATTTTCCTCTTCCTCCATCTTCATCCCTGGACGGAAAATAGGAAGGCCGGCTTTGCTTGCCTGAGGATGAAGAAAAAGATTAAGTGCTTGGATTTCCTAAATGTTACAGACAGAAAACATTATAACCATCCATCTGAAAACTATACATAACGTTTGTGTAGAAACTCTTCCCTTACCCACTTTTCTATCTTATTTTTTTAGAGTTGGTCTAAATCAAGAGTGTCAAACTAATTTTAGTTCAGGGGCCAAATACAGAGCATTTCAACATTATTGTTCCCTAGTTTACACATGAAATACATGTAAAAAACCAACCATATCCCAGAAATATGTGACAAATATGAGTCCCAAAGGGATCTTCACTTAAAATTTCCTAAATTTTGTGATCAATTTCTATTTATGTAAAGCAAATATGTCATAATTTAAGGAAAATTAAAAGATTTTGTATGAATTGAGATTTTTTTTTTTTTAATTGTTTAACTTTAAAAATGACTGACAATGCAATGTAAGCACTGGGAAAACTGTGAGGCAGCCCCTGGAGATATTGTTGAGTTTCATTTACACAGTGATTCATGATTTCTCTGTCATTTTTACTTTCTCCTGCAGGCTGAATTAGATGCTCCAAAAGGGCCTCCAAGACATGAGTTTGACATGTGGTCTAAATGGATGGGCACCACCAATTTTATTTAGAGAAATCTGATTTTTTTTTCTGATCAAGAATGAGTGTGTTGATCCAGATGACCTAACAGAATCTTCCATGGCATAAGGTCCATCTTTGGTTACAAGTTTGTAAAAAAAAAAAAAAAAAAAAAAAAATCAGGTAACTGCTTTTGACTTAATCTAAAAACAAACAAATCAATTGGCAGTGGTAAAAAAAATACAACATAAGCTGTACCTCGACTTCAGCTTGCTGTCTGGCCAATGTGATGTTAAAGATATCCAATGTCTTCTCAGGCTCCTGGAAATGAACACAGGAAGAAATTGATTAGAACATTAGATTCCATCGAAGGCTCAGTGCAATTACTAACTGTCCATTACTGTTGCCATCAGGGAAACATTATCCCAATAGAGCAAAATAGCTAGTGGACGGCAGGGCCTCAACTAAGATGCTTACTCTTTGTTTTCCTATTGGCGTCATTCAATGTCATTTTAACAAAATTTCAGGACATCCCGCGCACTTCGGTCTCACAAAATTAAAACATTTTTTACCAATTGTTCCGTGACTATTCAATAGTCACACTGTACACATTTAGTTTGATCAGACAAATACCTTTTAAGATATGGTCAATTTAGTGAGGGGGTAATGTGTCGCTTTTTGTGCATCCTTATTTTTCTTCCATTTTCACCTTCCAATATCTCAGGAACTACATCACATAGGAAACTGAAATTTGGTATAGTAATATAGTAATAGTAATATGTTTAATATCCCAAGAAGGCATCATATTTATACTATAAACAAAAACGGAGATCAAATGTATTATTTTACATTCCCACATGCAGTTATGGGCCAATAAAAATAAAAAAATATATGTTTTTTCGGATTTTAAGAGACTGTCACATAAACACCAATGCATATATTGTATGTGACTAATCATTAGTGATGTGAACAGTCTATGTTCATAGCTCTAAGCTGATCACATTACAGGGAGCTGAGGCATATGCTAAGTTGTTTACTGAACGCCCAAACATGTTCCAGAACCAAACACACACTCACATTTCTTTCCAATTTTGAGGGGCTGGTATGTCCACTGGATGTTACTATACACATTTAAGATTCCTATGTGATGTAGTTCATGAGATATTAGAATCTAAAAATGAAAGAAAAATAAGGACGAGCAGAAACCGACACATTAAATTGAAAAATCCGATCAAACTAAAAATTTACAGTCTGCCTATTAAATAATCACAGAACAATTTCATTCCATTTGTAAAATGACATTATCTTGACATGAGATTAAAAAAAATAAAAATCACTTGAACACATTGAATTAGGGCTGCATGATTATGGCCAAAATGATCACGATTATTTTGATCAATATTGTAATCAAGATTATAATCACAATCATTTATCATATTAGGGAAAAATCTGTATTTTTATTGCACTACCTTTAAACAAACAATATGTATACAGTTTCCAGTGCAAAATGAAGCTTTAAAATGTAATTATAATTAAAAATAATATAAAAAGAATTAACCCAATAATTTAAAATGTACCAAAGGCAAAATGAATAAATACACTATTAGAGTGCAGAGCACATATTTTAAATGTAAATACTGTGGACAATCAAGTTTATTCAATCATGGCAAACAAAATCGTGATCACGATTAAAATGTGATTAATTGTGCAGCCCTATTGAATCATTGTTGTGAGTTTTTGTTTGCTTTCTTTGTTTGTGTTCTCACCTCTAGTTGCTTCAGCAACTCCTCGCTGGGTTTCTTGCTGGTGATCTTCGTCTTGTACAGTTCTCTGTAGCTCTTCACCATTTGCCGATGCCGACGAATGTGTTGCCACGACCACATGTGAAGACGTGGCCTCACGTCCACCTCCAGGGTGCCTAATATGATGTACCTCCACCTGAAATACAGGATAAAAGCACCATCTTTAAGAATCCAATGGAAAGATCAAAGCAAAGCAAGAACAGATCAGGTTTGAGTGTGCACTGACCACACACGGGCATTCTTGTGAACTTGCAACTCAGGTCTGTATTTCCTATAAGGAAGGTTTCGTGACATCATATCAACAGAGCCAAGCAGTTCCAAGATGCTAATGTACTATAGAAATGAAAGATGGAGACACATGCAGCGTCAGAGACATCCCAAACCACTTAATTATTAGTTAAAAGTCAATATTTGGAGCAAAACAAACACTGAGCTAAAGAGCTACCCACCTGCGGTCTGTTGAGTTCAATGGCCACCTCACTGAGATTGACCACCAGATCAACTTTGGGAGAAGAGAAATCCATATCGGAGCGGGGATTCATCCGTAGTTTAGCATCCGCTGAGATGGGACGAAAAACTGTGGCAAAGCAACAAATTAAAGATGATAAAGAAAAAACATGCACGTCCACAGTAGCAAAAATGTTGACGATACGTTCATCTGGGTTAAAATTCAAAATCTTGTCAGAAAGCAGTAAAAGGTGTGACGATACACTCAGCTCACGAGACGAGACGTGACACGATATTGGGTTCACGAGAACGAGACAAGATGAGATTTTGACAAAAACTACAATGACAAAATATATGACTGGACCAACAGACTTATTTAACCGAGTTGCACATGCATTTTGAAATGTTTTATTACTTTACATGCATGATGTAAGCATGAGCTTTTAATAAACTTCTTTCACAAACTGAAACTAAGGACTCGTGGGAAAATGGACTTGCGGAGTGCGCAAGCGCGGACTTCGCATACTCGTCGTTTTGGGACAAAGCAAACTTCTTGACATCATTGTGCGCAAAAGTGTGGAGTATGTGCGCTCCACTGTTAACGTCAAAGAACATAATATGTTTCATTGAGTAGATGTCATTGTTGTAAATATTAATTATTTTGTAAACCAATAAAACATTTGGTGATAAGCTGAAAAATTCTGAACAAAATGTATGAAAATTTAATGTATGACAATAATAAAATATTTTATATTGAAATAAGGTAATAAATAATAAAAATAAGCTAAAAAGCTAATAAATGAATAATTCCGGATAGATTTTGGAAATACTTTAGGCCCACTAAGACCAAGAATATAATTATTAATAATATTGATAATAATAATGATTATAAAACATAATATAAAAGTAATTATCCTTTTTGAATAAGGTATTTTAAATCTCAATAATTACATCTTTTACATCTAAAAAAATAAAAAAAATTCTGTTCTGAAATAATTTTCTTTAGGACAAATAATCTGCTTCAGGTATGAAATTATCTTACGCGTGTTCAAAGTGCATGCTGGGAAATATGGCTGGCGGAGTACGCACAAGTCTCGTCTGATGCATGCTCGGTAAAACAGGCGGAGCAAGTTCTCATCCGGGGATTTACAGGGGACATGCTGAGAAGCCGACTTTGAATTGAAACAAGACTTGGGCCGCGTGTGATGAGTCCACGAGCACACGAAAACGGCCTAGAACTAAAATGTACTCCTCCTCCTCTTCTTTTCAGGTTCTGGCAGGCTAGACGCAACAAAAGTGTATTACTGCCCCCACAGGTAACAAATAGAAGGTTGGATAGCCCACAAAAAAAAAGAAAAAAGAAAAAAAAAAAATTTTGCGAGACAGATTTTTAACGCAACGAGAAATCTTGTCGAGTTTGATCTCATCACACCTCTCGTTGACAGATAAAGTTAATAAGTCCACTCAGAGTCAAATTAAAAGAATCAAGTTTCAAGACTGATTATTCTTTTAGTTGGGTTGGTATTGTGTCTGCTTTTCAGTGTAAATGTGTTTCAAGCAGCATGTCCAATGCCAGGAATTTTGAGGAATTCAAGTGGAAAATCACTTTCATTTTGGATGAAAAAAAAATCACAGGTTGTACATCGGATGGGCAATTAGGTCTATATAAGCAATTGCAAAATACGTAGATTACAAGATAGGGTACGATACCACGCTTAACGAGAGATAAACGTAATGTGTTGAGTGTATCGATGTCACTTGTTACTGAATTGAGCAAACTGATTTCGTTGGCATCAGTAGTGAAATTCACTGGTGTTGCATTGTATTAAAGAAACAATTTAAATACATTTTCATGTAAAAAAATAAACTATATATTATCAGAATTACTTGATGGATTTCTTTTGATTGTGAGTGTATAATTATCCACCTGGGTTGGGGTCAATAATAATTTTAATAGCGTAATGTATAGTTAATTACAATTATCACTACTATAATTGGAGTTCTAATTGAAAAAATCTGTTGCCGTTGTAATTGAATTGTAATTGAGTTCAGATAATTGACTTTGGCATGGAAATTCTATAAAAAATGTCAATTACAATTTAATTAAACACAAACCTGTGCAACCATGTTACGGTTCAATCAATAAAATGTGTTTCATATCAACGTTTCCCACTCAGTAATTTTAATTAAAAAAAAAAAAAAAAAAAAAAAACTGTTGTTGCTGTTGTAATTATAATTTAATTGTATTTGGCATGGAAATTCTATAAAAATCGTACAATTCAATCAAACCCAACTGGGGAATCATGTTACAGTTCTATAGCTCACACATTTGTAGTTAACAATTATTAAAATACATTTAAAAAAACAACAATATTTTCATTGATTAGGAAGCCTAATAAAGTAACCAAGAGATGAGAAACAAATTAGTTGATAGATAATATGTTTTAGTGTATTTTACACGATTTAAGACATGGGTCAAAACTGACCCGTTATCATCAAGAGATGCTAACAGAAAACGAATTGTAATTAAATGTAATTGAACTTAAGTAATTGAGAACATAATTGTAATTGATTTTCGGGGGGGAAAATCATAATTGTAATTTTAATTGTAATTGAAAAAAAATGCTGGTCACCCTAATCGTCATTGAATATGGATAATTGAAGACGTATATGAAAAATGTAATTGACCCCAACCATGATATCCAACAATGTTCACTTTCTGTTCACTAAACACTCCTTATGCACATCCCCCGTTTAGTGACTTTTTTTCCAGTTAGTCTAAAATAAAATAAAATAAAATAAAAAAGTGAAACTCACTGAAATCGTGTTGAACAGCGAGATCATTTTGAACGTCCATGCTGCCCTGGAGACACTTCTACAAAAAAAAAAAAAAAAAAAGAAGAGACTGGCTTGTATTTCAGTTTATCTTCACAGTACCATTCTCACCTTCTCCTGAACCATTTTGATAGTTTATTATTAAACGAGACATAATTTGTGAAACTATTGTAAGAACTTGTTTGTTTACAGTTGCACCCATTGACCAGGAAGTAGTCACAGTGACTCACCAGAGCTTCGTCTGCACTGCCGTTGGAAAAAAGCATCGTTTTGACGTTCCAGTAGGCAAACAAGCTATCAAGTTGGACTAACTGAAATGAAGGAAGACAAATCAAAAGTTAGTTCATGTAATTGATTTATCATGATAAAGGGGTAATCTTAGGTTGAGATCTTGGACCATGTTGTATGACAACAACAATCCGTTTAGTTTTCAACATCAACTTCCTTTAAAATTACGGTCAGTTAACCCTTCGCCAAATGATCTTAACCACATTAAAATACGTCAAAGTTCCTACCTTGAAGAAAAGCCGTGAATTTTCATCCAAAAGACTTGGATTCCAGTTTTCATCAGCAGTCTGTAAGGTTACACAAGCAGTGAGGTAAAGCACTCGACTATGATTATGTTACTGGTGACACTACTACAAAGCTAGATCATTATATTCTGGATTTATCTCCGTTAACAGGCTTCACCTAACCAAACATTCTCCGTCAGAGAGAAGATGATTTCAGCCTGGCTACGTGCGTGCTCTTGTGACAGAGGAAGAGATTACAGCGTCAGACCAATCACAATCACAGAGAAACTGGAGAGCAATTTAAGTCATAATTAAGGAATAATTATTTAAAAATATGAAGAATTAAAATCAATAATTTAGACCAAAAATAACAATGTTGCTGCAGTAAAAGCAGCAAAGAATGAATGCAGGAATTGATGAGTCTTAATACTTAGTGAGATTATAAATGGAGAATAAACAGAATAAACACACTGATCAGTTTCACTTTCTCTGATGCCGCATTCATACAGATCTGCCTACATCATGAGGTGGAATACATATATATTTTACACAGCCTGTATAATCTTACAGGACTGGGGCTCTCTGCGTCACCACAGAATACATTAATGAATTAATTAATTAATTTATTGGTCTGAATGCGCCCGATGCACCCAGGCTTTATCAGCTGACAAATGTAGGTAAGTCCATCATAGACCTAAATCTCTATGCTTCCTATAGGATGTCAACAGTAAATTAAAGGATAAATATTCTCTCTCCTGTCAGCGTCACATCAGATCCACACAAACGTGTTTACAATGATCCTCCTTTTATTGGACAGGTTGTTTTCTAAGAGAATTGATTGGTCAGGAGGCGGGACTTTAGTACTCACTCAAATTCGATCCAGAACAAAACCTGGCCCCGACCAGGTTTGTCGTTCAGCCTAAGTTAACATGGTGATAGCTCCATAAGACATTAGCCAGCTTCGTAGTCCAGCACACACTGATTAAATCCCAGCGCAATAACAGGAAATCTAGCTTTGTAGTACAGGCCAATAAACTCTGTTTTGATTTATATAAATAAATTAAATCCATTACCTGCAAACTGAGGTTTTTAAGAGAAACTCCAAAAGACAAGGGGCAGTTTGGATTAGTGACCTGTAGGCAGAACAAGTTGGATAAACAACAGCTTTAGTTCCAAACACTGCACTAGGCAGAGGTGTGTATTAAAGTAAATGTATCGTGTTACAATACTCTGTACTTTCCTTGAGGTTTGTATTTTTTCAGCACTTTTACTTTCACTCTGCTATATTTAAAAGTCAAAAAAATATTTCTACTTTACAAACTCATCAAAATCTCTGGGTTTCCCAGGGACTTTGAACACATCTCAGAGGGAGACTCCTCTAATATTTGCTGTATCTGAGAAATTCCACCAGTTTCTGAAAGCTAATGAGTTGCTATTTACAGCCAATATCAATCAATATCTCAATATCACTTGATTCATTAACTGTTTGTGTTGGCTCAGGTGTTTTTTTTTGGTTTGTTTTATCATACCACTTCTTTTTCATTTACCTAAAAGTGAAATAAATAGAAATGGCTGTTATAAAAATATCTGGCATTCTGGAACTGTTTTATTTTTAAAATAATTTCAAACAATTGAAACATTTCATTTAACTCAATTGAACTTTCAGATTAATAATATTTCTTTAGTGTCCAATACATAAAACAAGTTATCCTGTGGTCTTTCATATCTATAATATAAGCACACAGGATACTTTTGATACTTAAGGACATTAAATATGAGATGATTTTCAAATAGGTGAATTTCACTTTTACATGTCATGTCCAGTTATTGTACTTTTACTTAGTTATTTTTTTCAGGTACTTTATACACCTCTTCACAAAGGTAACTGAAGCTCACTCATATACTCACGTCATCTTCATAGCGCACGTGAATGTTAGAGATCTTGACTTGCAGGTTTTTGATGACCTGTGTTACGAGCTTCTCCATAAACGTGTCCTGTTTCTCTAGTTTTGGGTCTTCTGTAAAAAAAAATAAATAAATAAAAAATAAAAATAGAAACCAGACAGCAAGAGGAAAGGGTGTCGAATCTGTGATCATGCTCGTTTGTCGTCTCTTCTTCCCACCTATTGAATTATACCCTCCACTTTTTCTTTCATAGTGTGGAATCCACAAGGTAACACTAACATAAAGCTGCTTAACCACATTTTAACTGTAACTGTATGTCATCTAAAAGTTGTTCTCATCCACTTCTGATGCCAGTGTGACACCAAAAACACTGTCATAGAGATTACATTTAGGATGGTTCATGGATTGAAAGTTGTTGACAAAACATGAATAGCAGATATTGATATTGTGGCTTCCACAGAAACACCCAAAGTCATATCATGGAGAATACGATAAACAATGCAGGACAAAAATTACATCAAGCGAATCACAGTCTTCCTTCATTGGTGAAGAAAAGCAAGAAATGTCATTAAAAATTAAGTGAAAAAGCGACTTCAGTGACTATAGTTGCTTCAATCGCCCGTGATGAGTCGCTTAAACATAGTCACGCTTTTTGCTCGCTTCATCACTCCAGTGACATGACGACCGGGCAAAAGACTTTTTTTTTTTTTTTTTTAGCAGTGCACGTTTTATTGTTGCAATTAAACAAGGAAAGGTAAGAAACACTTTATTAAATGGAGAGTATAAAAAAGAGAGGGTGTACTTACGGTTTAAATGATTAACTTACGGAGCTACTAAACGATGAGTTCATTCAAAATATACTTAGAATTTAAAAGGATTATTCAACACTTTTATTTTGGCCCCAGTTACTTGAAGAAGTGTACAGCCCTCTCAGTGCTGCCTCCGGCTCTGCAAACAGTGACGACTGGGAGAGTGACGTGGGAAGAAACTTATTGCGGACTATTGCGCGACTCAGATCGCGCGATTGAGTGGCTGGAATCGTGTGAGTTAAGTTGCTTGAAAAGTCGCTTGATGTCAAAGCACCTTGAAGGAACCATTTCTGCTACAGGACTCAAAATCCCACAATGCAATGTGCAAAACTTATCCAAAGTTCAAGTCACATGACCATTTGTCAACAAACCCATTTTTATTACTGGAGTCAATAGAATTTCAAGCTGTAACTTCTACCATTAACCTTTGTTTGTGAGTAAATATCTATCAGGGGATTTATGAGAACAACTTTTGGATGACATACTGGTAGTTTGTAAAAATGTGAGTTATGCAGTTCAGCAGCTTTAACCTCAATATCTGAAAATGTTGCACAACGTAAAACCAATGTTTAAAATCTGACCTTGCTCAGCAGCCTTCAGTTTGGTCTCCTCTATGCGCTGCAGCTCCCGCTGACGAGCTTCCTGTAGCTGCTTCTCCTCTTTCTCAGCATCATACTTTATGCCTGTAAAGAAATGAGAAATACATTATTCACATCATTCTACAATCTGTGACCACAAAAAGTGCCTTAGCGTTAATGATTGGCCTAAACTTAAAAGCATCTTTTTGTATTTGGCCCTCAAAGTCATCATTTTTCTAAAAGTTTAGCTAAAAGGGATCCTCCACTGTTTTTAGAGGTTTGGCTTAAAGTCTTTGAAATATTGTTATTAGAAATGCATTATTTTGCACAATATTTGTTTAAATAATTTTTAAAAATGGGAATACTTTACAGTTTTACAGCCAGTGTTCCGCCATCTTGAAATCATGTGATTGATGATGTCACACGGCCTCACAGCCTGGAGTGAAGCATTCAGCCTGATTTTTAGATCATTTAGCAACTTTTTAGATCAAAACGCCAACTTGTGCTGCTTTTGGTTGAAAGCATGTCGATGTAAACCTCTTTTGTTTATCGAAAGTGAATAAAAACATTTGTGACCCAAAAAATTATCTATGGCCACAGGGACGACAGTTCCAACTCTATGGTTTTGTAGTAGACAATAAAGCAGAGGAGAAGAGCTCTCCTAAGAGACCTTTTCTCCCCCTTAAACAGTGCACTGACGTGTTCTGGTGGCTGAAGTTAGCGAGTCATCACGGAGTTGGAACTGTCGCCTCCTGCGGTCTTAAATGATTTCTCCAGTCACAGCTGTTTTTATCCTCTTTCAGTAAACAAAAGAGTTTTATATTGGACTTGATTTTATATAGCGCTTTATCACCACACTGAAGCAGTCTCAAAGCGCTTTACACATCAGCTCATTCACCCAATCACTCACATTCACACACCAGTGGGACAGGACTGTCATGCAAGGCGCTAGTCGACCACTGGGAGCAACTTAGGGTTCAGTGTCTTGCCCAAGGACACTTCGACACAAAGTCAGGTACTGGGATCGAACCCCCAACCTCTCGATCAGAAGACGACCCACTACCACCTGAGCCACGGTCGCCCGTTGACATCTTTAACTTTTCCTGGGTTTTTTAGAGGAACCAAAAGCAGCACAAATTGTCATTTTGACTGAAAAAGCTGCTAAATGATCTAAAACCAGGCTGAATGCTTCACTCCAATAGGAAACAATGGGACGTTTACAGGCAGTGTGACATCATCACTCACGAGATTTAAAGATGGCAGAACACAGGCTAAAAAACTGAAAAGTGCAAAATATGGTGCAAAATGTGTTTTGTTCGGCGTAGATATTCTAAGGACATTTTAAAGGTTTTAGGCCACATTTGTAAAAACAGTGGAGAATCCCTTTAAGAAATAACTTTTTCCCCATAGGTTTTATTGACCCTAGGTAGGTAGTGATCTTACTTGCTGTTGGCACAATAAGCAAATAAACCCCATCCAGTGTGGCCTCCACAGATTGAGTGTAGAGGTTCTTCCATGGTATCTTTAGCTCCAGACGTCCTGTTGACAGAAAAACACAACGATGAGATGTCATTCTGTACCAAGCATTTCATTTTTAAAACTTTAAAACAGGCACGAGACAACAACCTTACCTATATGACCAGCCCTCACTTTAAATGGAATGTCCAGCTGACTCTGTAAGATTTGAGCAAATAACACAGTAGTAGTAGTAGTAGTAGTAGTATAATGCTACAGAAAAAAAACTAATAATAATTTGGATGCATTTTATGACAACTTACCAGTGCATTTTCCTTTATCTCAAGATTCCTAAGAATTGCATCGCCTACAAAAATAAAAAGAAAATAAAGTGTTCATTTATTTTTAATTCATTCTAATAACCAGACTTAGCTCAAACAAACAGAAATCCTCTTTTTAGTGGTTGATGATGTGAACAACACAGATTAAACTGTTGATCAGATCACATGCCATAAGACCAATCAATCAAAATAGTCTAACCACTGATTAGTGAAGTAAATACTCCTTATCTGGCAGCTTGCAAAAACAAGAGCACTGTGAGTGCGTAAACCAAAATAATTTGATTTTTCAAACTGATCCAGATCAAATGCAAAATTTTATGGAATCTTCCATGGACTAAGGTTGATCTTTTCTAGATCTAACTTTTAACGTAATCCTGCCAACGCAAGAAAAAACATAATAGACAAAAACCGGCTGAATTCCAAACAACAACAGTGTTCAGATTTCTAGTTTCACCTGGTTTCTTGCTTGCCCGTGTTGCCTCTGCCCAATAATTGACTGTATTTAACTTTGATTATTGCTTTTCTTTATTGCTGTAATGTTTTGTACATTGAATTTAAAGTTAAACTATAGAATACAGTACTGTTGTTTAAGATTGTTTTGTGTGTGTGTGTGTGTGTGTGTTATAATTTAAAAAAAAAAAAAGAAAGAAAAATAGTTTTTAAAAAAAACATTTTTAATCAGTATTTTCTATTATTATAATATATTACTAGACATTTCAGGAAGGGGGGTTAAGATTAACCCTTCTAGATGGATTCATCTTATCTCATGTGAAAAAAAAATCCCAGAATATTGTCTGATATCAATCTCAGGCCTCTAAATCGAATGAAATCAAAATTGTATCGTGGCAGGCTTTGTGACATCGGCAAATATCGAATCATTGTTCTGATAATCAACATTGTATCGGAATGAAACAGGTGATTTACACCTCTAATTTCAGGCGACCTCATTTGGATTCCAGGGGACCCCACATGGGGTCACGATCCTAAGGTTGAAAAACCCTGCATTACATTATTATGTTGTTTAAGTGTGCAGCGGTAGGGAGTACGTGGCTTCAGGTTAAAAGTCTAAAGGGGTACGGTACTGTGGAAAGTTTGGGAACCACTGTAGTAGTCCATACCTATGGTTTAAAAGAAATACTAGTTGTACACTTTGGTGAAGATTTGGCACCTGAATCCAGTCCATAATCCTTTAATTTGCCTGCTTGTGTTTACAGAGCAGCAGGTCTGAGTCTAACTCAGTCACTGCTCAAAGTGAAACCAAGTAGTAAATCCTTTCCTGACCTGTTCTGACAGACTGAACGGGTGTGACCCGGACCTGTTCACGTGTTATCAACACACATGACCACATTAAAGCAAACAGTCTCTAAACAACAACTGAAACAGTCCAGTAACCCGGATACCAGTCGGATATTAGCTAGGTATTACGACGACCGATAATGATTGCAATGACTAAACATTAGCAGCTAAACTAGGGTTTGGTAAAGGATAAAATGATAGACAGCTGAGCTGCCTGCTGGCTAACGCTTGTTAGCTTGGGCTGTTTGGACAGAGAGAGAGAGTGAAGAAGTCAAACTCGTTACCTCTCCATATCCCGAGCTGTAGCTGTGAGATGTCGAGGTTTACTACGTAGTCCCCAATAAACCGGTTCAGGACGTCGATCACCAAGCTTTCGAAAACCATTTTTCCTTTTATTTAAGTGGCTGTCACCATGTTTACATTATGAGCACGGAAAGACGTGTTGTCAACTGTCACTGCCCGATCCTCCTTCTTCTTCGTTTTCTTCTAATGGTTTCCGGCAGGCTATACACTAAAAAAGCGTAATGCTGCCCTCTTCTGTTCTTCTTCTTCTTCTTCTAATGGTTTCCGGCAGGCTATACACTAAAAAAGCGTAATGCTGCCCTCTTCTGTTCTTCTTCTTCTTCTTCTAATGGTTTCCGGCAGGCTATACACTAAAAAAGCGTAATGCTGCCCTCTTCTGTTCTTCTTCTTCTTCTTCTAATGGTTTCCGGCAGGCTATACACTAAAAAAGCGTAATGCTGCCCTCTTCTGTTCAATAGAATCACTCCACTTAATACTACTAGAGGTTGGTGGAGAGACGATACACCTTTTCGCGGTGACATCATCATCCGGGACATTTGCCTTAGTTACAGTGTTGGGAACGTTACTTTAAAAAAGTAATTAGTTATAGTTACTCACTACTTGTTCCAAAAAGTAACTGCGTTAGTAACTAAATGACTATAATTAAAGTAACTCATTATCAAGGTAAGCATCTATTTGCGTTACTGTTAAAAAAAAAAGTTGCTATATGTCAAAGAATTCAGATTTATTAGACGCGTGTGTCGTTGTGAGGTGCTTCATTAAATTTGAGTTGCTTACAACAGATGTTGACAAAGTCTTCTCTCCTGGATATAATGTACACTTCACATGTACATTCTTGCCTTTGACCACAATTAATTTAAAGTAGTGTTTATATCTCCACCTTAAAAATGACAACTTTTCATCAGACTGCTCCACGCTTGCTATCTCTGCTGATTCGTCAAATTTGTAGTGTGTGTGTGTGTGTGTGTGTGTGTGGTGCGTGCGTGCGTGCGTGTGTGTGTGCTGGCACGTCGTCTTAGCCAAACATAATCGCTCACCTTGTTTTTAACCCACCTCCTCACAACAGTTGAGACAGAGGCCAGGGATGCTTTCAGATAAAAGTTTATTCAATCAATACATGTAACGCACCATATTTAACATTCAGTAACGATAACGGCGTTGTAACGGTGTAAAAAGTATTTAGTTAGATTACCCCGTTACTGAAAAACAAACGCTGTTACCTAACGTCGTTATTTTAAACGCCGTTATTCCAAACACTGGTTAGTTAATTGTTAATTTGATATACTTACAGTTCATATACAAGTCAATGCTTGGCAGATTTACTGTTAATTTCACGTTGCTTGGCTTCAAGTTAGACATACTAGTCATAAACATTTCAGTCATTACTGAATGAATTACAATTTAAAAGTAGGCCAATTAATAATCAATGTCATAAAATCAGTAAGAAGAAATTAGATCCCCAAAATACACAACCTACCATTTACAAAATGTCTACTGCAAACATACGACCACTTTGATTTTGGGCTCCATGTAGTTCCATCTACGTTTGTTTGCCTCAGTGCTTGGATCCACAATTTCCATTTCTGGGCTTTTTCTGTCGGTATTCTGTAAAAAACTATCTTTTCCTTCAGCTAGGCGTGGTTATGACAGCCAAATACTACGCAGGATTTGGGCATTATACGATAAAAAGCAGCCATACTGCAAAATCAGCGGTAAATAGCGGTTGTCAGGCAAATGATTACCACTCTTAAAATGGCGGCGTGTGTTGCTAAGTCAAGTGCTGATGTCACGCAAAAAGGTGTTTAGCTCACGACTATGACAAGCCCTTTTAACATTTAATAGCTACATTTGACTATCCAGAATTAACATTATAGATATCAACAACATAATTGTGACTACTCAAAATTCAATTCCACTTTAAAAAGAAAATAGACTAATATAAGACCTCTTTACAGTTATTTGAGTCATTCTGCACTTTCGCGACTTGCGGCGATGACGCGCTGGTGACGACATAATCCAAGTTGGCGGCGGCCAGGACTACAGCCGACACTATTTAATAAGAGCTTTAAAAGACATGGATATAATGAAAAGAGTGGATGGACAGAGGCATAAACATGCAGACTTTCACACGGACACACACAGACTTATTAAACACACACGGACCTCGGTAAACGGAACAGGCTAAACCGATCGGCTGGCACTAGGACCCAGAGGCGGAGTAAATGCGTCCCCGTACTGCATTCACTGGCTGTAATATCACCAGTTTATCATTTTACCTGTTGTTAGAGCTACTGTCTTTACCAGGGAGCAAACATTTATTCATGGTGATTGTTTTCCAGAGTTTTACTGGGCTTTTTTTTTTTTTTTACCTGTGATTAGTTCCTATTTCTCTTCTGCTCCACGGTCCAAACTAAAACCGTGTGTTATTGTTGAGCTGCTGATTCAAAACTACAATCAAAATAAAGGTGAAAACAGTTTTCATGTGTGGTGTTCTGTGTTATAGTCATAAACATGCAGACTTTCACACGGACTTATTAAACACACACAGACCCCGGTAAACGCGACAAACAGAACAGGCTTCATCGACTGGCAGGCACTAGGACCCGGAGGCGAAGTAAATGCGTCCCCGTACTGCTTTCACAGGCTGTAATATCACCAAGTTTATCATTTTACCTGTTGTTAGAGCTACTGTCTTTACCAGGGTGAAGGTCCGCTCCGCCGGACCAAACTGAAACCGTAGCCAGACACACACACACACCAGAGACACACACACACGCCAGAGACACACACGCTTTTTTTAAAAAAAAGCTGTAAAGGTGAAACAGTCTCGAACAGTGATTGGTAGACTTTTCAAGCTTGTACATCTGTTTACATGGGTGTTTAGTCCAGTGGTGGTGCATCTGAACACTACCTCACAGCCCCCTCTAGTGGCTCATCTAGTTCTTAGATTGGTATCTTTTAGTCTTATAAATTCCTCCAAGGGAAGGGATTTATGAGCCAAACTATGGAAAGTTTTTAAAACTCAAAAGATGATATTTCTCTAAAATTGGACAATGGTGAGAAGAATTGGGTTTTTTGGCAAAAACTTTGATGGCTTGTTTATAACTGTTCTACAGGTTTTAGTGCAGCGTTGTTAGCAAATGACCATAACAGTAAAGCAGTGTTCAATGTGAGAAAGGATCATACAATGGATGTATGATTTAGTAGCAGTAGTGGAAAAGGGCCTGATTTGTTTTGGAGGTTAAATGTCATTGTGTTAACAATCTTTTTATATGTTTCTTGAAGGATAGATTAGAGTCCAGTGTGATTCCCAAGTACTTGAACTGAGACACCAATTCAAGTACCTCTCCATCTATAGAAACTGTAAGATTGTTCTGTGATATTGTAATATTGCTCGTACAAAACGTGCAAAATCCCTTTCATCTTTTTTTAATTGTAAGACACAAAGGACCAAGCCCTCCTTCTACACATTCATTAGAAGCTCAGACAGTGGTTTAATGATCAACCCTATCATTGTCCCCCTTCTCAAAGCTCCAGCTGCAGGTTTATCTATCACTTTTAACCTCAGCTGCAGATCTTGTAGATTTTTGTAGCTGAGTTCGATGAAGAAAAAGTCCTCGTTGAACACAGGGTTACGACAGTTTCGGATTGTGGCGCTTTCCTGTTGCTGCAGCTTGCCTGGTGTCAGACAGAGACTCACGGCACAGCCCAGGGTCTGTCGCTCAGTGTTTTCCCACAGGCCTTCGATGGACACCACACGCACTCGAACTGTGGAGAGGGAAGAAAACGTGTCTTTGGAAAAGGTGGTATGTTCTGCAGAGAGACGAACTCTGCCACGGTCGTGTAAGGGAATGAGATGCTCACAATGGAGTCTCTCCTGGCACTGCAGAATGTCCAGTGGGAATAGAATGGGTGGTCGGAGGGTAGATGGGCGAGAGCTTTTAGAAGGAATTGCTACACTTTGATCAGTCCTCTTGCTTGTCCCTTTGTTGCCCTTGCTGTTTATCAAGGATGGACAGGATACGGCTCCTTCCAAATGGCCCTTTCTGGACGAGGGTAAGAGCATAGTTTTGGAACTGTACGACGAAGTTAGAGGAGAAAAATCACTGCAGGATTGTATCTCACTCTTTGTGCATCCAGGTTCTGACAAATGTTTGCATGCAAGTAATGGGAAAAGCTCAGATAGGGTTTTACTTGGCTCGTTGGTTTTCTTTACATGCCTGGGAGCTCTGCTAGTAATGCTTCTTTCAAATGTGTACACAGGGTTTGTTGAGTGGAAAAGAGACTCCCTCCGTCGAGTGTTGGGGTTCTCGTATAACCCGGCCAGCCCATAACCTTCTGCAGAGAAGGGCAAAGGCTTCTTTGTTGACTTCAACACGTCACCCTCATCTATTTTCCGCAGATGGATCACATTTGACAAAGAGTAAGTCTTTGATTTCTGGCTTGGACTGTATTGATTTGGTGAGATCTTCTCAGATTCTAGCAGTGGGTTTCTCTTGAGAAGTCGCGGAGGCAGACAGAACTCAGGGATCTTGTCCGGGGTGAGGATGTTGCAGGGAAGATTCTGAGAGGGCAATAAGACATCTTGCTCACCCTTTGCCATGTATCGACTCAGCTCAAGAGGAATGTTTTCCATGTTCCCCTTGATCTTCTCAAGAACCCACATTGTTGATTTCTCAGGATTCAGTTCAGTTTTTTTTTTTAAAGACACTTTTTCTCAGCCTGCAACAAAAGCAAAATATGTAGGCATAATCTGTGGAAAAACACGACTATGAATGAAGCATGTTTCAATAAGCAGCTGCTGAAATGACATCTTACCTCCCTTCAATGATCGACCACCCTAAAGCGAGATGCCCAAGCATGTGGCAGTGACTGTCTCTGGCACTTGTCTTTAAAGGTATCATCATCACCCCGTCGCCCCCACCTGCATCCTGTTTGTGCACTCACCATAATGCATGACACGTAACAGTGTATGAGTGATTGTGCCTCCCAGTAAAAGGTGGGTGGCCAATCAGGCTCGTGTGCACTCAAGTGCATTGGGTTGTGCTACGATGCTGTTATGTCAGCTTTGTGGAGAATGTTTACATCATTACACTCATTCTGAGGGTTTCTGTGATAAATCTCATTTAAATTATAAGAAATTTGGGTTAAAGTCATGTAATCTTCAAAAAAATGTAAGCATACAAAGCAAAAGTAAATACATTTGTGTAATATGTAATATTTAATTGAGTATTACCGGTAGATATCCTGTCTTGTATGTGATTTATGACTCACTGAGTGACGCACACACTCAGAAAAAGGAAGCTCCATTTGTTACGAGTTCAGTCAAAAGTAATTCAGATTAAAACACCTCACTGATGTATTCTGAACCAAACCCATTCACACATTAATACACCAGCAGCAGAACTTTAAAGTATTTTCTGAGGCTGACTGGGTGCCAGTGTAAAGACTTTAAAACTGGAGTAATGTGTTCTGACCTCTTTGTTCCGGTTAAGACCCAAGCTGCAGCGTTCTGAACTAGCTGTAGCTGTTTGATGCTCTTTTGGGGGATTCCTGTCAGAAGACCATTACAATAGTCCAGTCTGTTGGAGATAAAAGCATGGACCAGTTTCTCCTGATCTTTCTGATTCATTAAACTTTTCACTCTGGAGATGTTCTTTAGGTGGTAGAAGGCTGTCTTTGTGATATATTTGATCTGACTGCTGAATGTAAGATCTGAGTCAATCAGAACACCAAGGTTTTTGACTTGGTCTTTAGCTTTCAAAGATCAAGACTCAAGATGTCTTGGTGTCTCTCTTCCCCCCCTTCTGGACATTTACAATTCACGTCTCACCCGCAAAGCCACCAGGATTGCAGGTGACCCCACCCACCCGTCCTACAGCCTCTTCAGCCTGCTGCCATCTGGGAGGAGACTGCAGAGTCTCCGTGCTCGAACGAGCAGGCTCAAGAACAGTTTATTCCACCAGGCTGTCAGGAGACTCAACTCCCTCCCTGCTCTCCCTCCCATTCGTCCACTCATCCCCTTTCCCTTTCCTGCCCCTGCCTCCATCCCCCCTCCGCCTCCTTCCACCCTCTGCCCTCAGTTGTCTACCCTCCTTCACCCCTCTGCCCCCTCTGCCCTCCACCCCCCCCCTTCATCCTGCCACAGTCTGCCCCTACAGGACCTGGCATCACCCCCCTCCACCTCCACCCCCTGCGTGCTCCACTAATTCACGCACCCTAAACTCTGCACAGCCGTCATTGTATTGTTATGCTATTTGCACACTACCTCACTTTTTAACTTCATCTGCACTCTGTTTATATTATTAATACTGTAATTTATTTATATTCTACCTCATAGTAATTTATCCACATTCTACCTCATTGTTGTTTGTTATTTGTTATTTGTTGTCCGTATGTCTTTAGTTAAGTTATTTGTTGTATAGTATTACTAGTTGTTTTTTTTTTTGTGTGTTTGTTGTGTGTTTTAAGTGCTCTTTTTATGCACTGCAGGTTTGCACTGGGGGTTGGGGGGGATTGCAATTTCATCTGTGCTGTATGTTTAACATGGGGCATATTTGACAATAAAGAACCTTGAACCTTGAACCTTGAAGATACTTGCTGCTAGCAGTCCTCCTTTCCTTGTTACCAAAGACAATCACCTCCATCTTGTCATGGTTGAGTTGAAGGAAGTTTTCACTCATCCAGCAGTTTACTTTTTCTAAGCAGTCACACTTAGACTATGGTCCCACACCTCAATGGGACCATGGTCATCTGGGTTCAGTGATAGATATAGTTGTGTGTCATCTGCATAGCTCTGATAATCAACCTTACATTTCTGTAAAATTTGTCCTAAAGGAAGCATATAAAGGCTAAACAGAAGGGGTCCAAGGACAGAGCCCTGTGGAACCCCACAGGACATTGGCAATCTGTCAGATTCAAAGTTTCCAATGCTTACAATGCTTCGCTCCTCCAAGTATGACTTAAACCATTGCATTACTTTTCTATATAGTCCAACCCATGTTTTCAATCTGTGCAACAAAATTGTATGATCTACAGTGTCAAATGCAGCACTTAGATTCAATAGAATGAGAACAGATACTTTTCCGGAATCAGTGTTCAACCTTATGTCATTGATCACTTTGATAAGAGCAGTTTCAGTGCTGTGATGAGAACGAAAACCTGACTGAAATTTATCAAATATTTTGATGAATGTTAAGAATTGACTCATTTGGTTGAAGACCACCTTCTCAATGATCTTGGCCATGAATGGAAGGTTGCAGATTGGTCTATAGTTAGCCAGTATAAAGGCATCCAGTGTTCTCTTTTTTAACAGAGGTTTCACAGCAGCTACTTTCAGGGATTTTGGTACGGTGCCTGATTGGAATGAGCAGTTAATTATCTGACACAAATCAGTGACAATTGACTTTACAACAGTTTTAAAGAAGTTTGAGGGTATTGTGTCAAGGGAACACATTGATGGATTCAGCTGCTGAACAGTTTCCTCTATTGTTTTTGGGTTCACTGTAATAAACTCTAACATTGTAGTTGACTCATCCCTCAGTGGTTGAAGCTGTTCAAGCTTTTTGTTATTTTGCTGGTTTGTTCTGATGGTTGACTTTATTTATTGTATTTTTTTCATTGAAATATACAGCAAATTAATTGCATTTTCCAGCTGACAGTAATTCAGGGGCTATCTGATCTGGGGGAGTTGTGAGCTTTTCAATTACAGAAAACAATGTGGGAGAGTTGTTGACATTTTTGGCAATAATTTCAGAAAAGTATTGCTTTGAACAAGCCATCATTGAATTTTCGCAGATTTATTTTGTATAGTTCGAGATGAATTTGGAGTTTTGTTGATCTCCATTTACGCTCAGCTCTTCTACAGTCAGATTTCAAATTCTGCAATATCTCAGTCTTCCTCCAAGGTATTTTCTATGTGTTTGGTTTTCTCTTAGTTTTGATTGGAGCCACCACATCTATGACATTACAGACTTTTGCATTAAACTCATCCAAAAGATTATCAACTGTCTCAGCACTCAATATTGGTGTCATTGCTATGGCTTCCATAAACTGTGCACTTGTGTTGTCATTTATGTACCTTTTCTTTAAACACACAGACATAGGGGGAACAGATGTTACAGTCTCTAGGTAAAAAAAGACACAGAAATAATAAGATAGAGCTACGTCTCTTATATCAACACCTTTAGCAATAATCAGATCAAAAGTGTGACCTTGAGTGTGTGTCGGACCAGTCACGTGTTGTATAAGACCAAAAGTGTCCATTAAAGCATACAGTTTTTTGGCAGTATTGTCCAAGTTATTGTCTACATGAATATTTAAGTCACCTGTTATTATTAAAAAGTTGTATTCAGTGCATACAACTGACAGCAGTTCAGCAAACTTATCCATGAATTGTCCAGAATATTTTGGGGGTCTATAAACAACTAAAAACAGAACTCTTAAATCACCCTTCAGTAAGAAAGACATATATTCAAAGGAGATAAAATCACCAAATGTTATTTCTTTGCACTGAAATATTGATTTAAAGATGGCAGCAACTCCACCACCTTTCCTGAAAGTACGTCACTCATTGAAATAAATAAAGTCTTGTGGTGCACTTTCATTGAGAATAGTATTACTGATACCATCATTCAACCACGTTTCATTACGAAGTAAAAAGTCCAAGTGATGTGTCAAAATAATATCATTAATTAGCAGTGACTTGTTATCAAGAGATCGAACATTAAGAAGAGCCAATTTTAAAGACTTAACTGGAGACACTGCTGGACTCTTTGGATGACATGTTATAGGAGTCAAATTTGTATCTCTATTAAACTTTTTGTTTTTTTGTTAATTTAACAATTTTACCTGTGTAACCTGCCACCACCTGAATTAAAGAAGCTGCATTAACTCCATAAGGCCCTGAGTAAAAATAGAGGTATTGCAGTCCGGACCCAGCACACATCAGACCTGTGTCACTCTAATTTGAACACAGCTTGCCTGAGGAGAAGAGTGATCCTGGGCCTGGTGTCGTGGATGTGAAAAGTTTCACTCCAGCTTTGTTTAGACACAGTCCATTTGCTCTAAAAAGATGATATTCCCAAAAAATTAAAAAAAAATTCTCTAAAATTTTGTGAAAGGGCAGCACAAGCCGAAGACAAAAATTTATTCAGAGAGTAAATCCTTGAGGTTTTCAGATCTCCTTTGCGGTCTGGAGGTATCGGGCCACTGATGAACACTTTAGGCTGCAAACAGCTCAGTTTTTAGCAGATGGGTGAAATCCTGCTTTAACACCTCAGACTCCTCCTTGGCTAAATCATTTAATCCAAAATGAATCACAACATTTTTCAACTGTGGGTAATCTGCAACAATATGCAAGATTTTGTCAGCCAGGTCTGATACTGTGTCATTAGGTAAGCAGATCACTTTCACGTTGCTGCTGAACATCTTCTGAGCATCTTTAACGGGAACGTCTCCCACTATCAGTGTGTGAGGTTGTTGCTTTAGCCTACCATGTCACTTTTGTTTTCCTGAAGCACTTTCAGTCTTCGCAGTTCCAGAGGGTTGTGTGTTGACCTCATTAGAGCAAGATCCTAGGTCATTCAGCAGTGGGGCAAATCGATTACCCAGTTCTACATGAAACTGGGTTTGTGATTTGGTGATACTGCTGCCTTTAACAGATGTCAACTTTTGTGCCTGGGCAGACAAGGGAGCTGATGTTGAGGCTGCAGTCTGCGAAGCCAGTGCAGGCCAGTCCGTCTCATTATTGCTATCAGGACGCTTTGCTCGGCCCGTTAGCCTTTGAAGTGGGTATGACTTTTTCCTAGGCTTAGCTCTCAGGGTATTCTAGGGAGGACTCGCACCTGTTGGCTTTTCAACGGGAACAGGATCCTCCTTAGGTCTGATAGCTTTGTTAGCACAGGCTGGTAGCGAGTTGGCTTCATCCACTCCGCTGTTTTGAAACAGCAGCACAGTTGTATCATTATAATATCCACAGTGTCCATTAACCTCATTACTTGTATTCCTCGCATTGTAGTCTCCAGTTCAGTAATCTTTTGGAGAAGACTGCTGTATTCTGTTGTGGAAAGAGCCATTCATCTGCTAGTTAGCGTGTTACTTGTAGCTAGCTAGCTTGCTACTTAGCTTTCCAGTTGAGCCAGCAAATAAAAAAGCAGTAGATGATTACCTCAGAGTCAGATGGTAAATGATAGTTTGTTGTTGACGTATCGTATACTTTCTCAGAAGAAAAAGTTCATGTTTAATAATTAAATTCCTCAGTGAGCTCCGCTCTCTTCTTATGCTGCTGTCAGCTAAGCTGCCGGAAGTCTGGGTGTGCCTGAGCGAAGTCTGGAATTGACTGCTTGTATGGGAGATTTTAGATACAGGTTGATTTAATCCGATACTAATTACCTCCACCAAGAGCAAAGCACAGAATCGAAAAGCAGTAAGGTTATGTTTTACCCTACGTTTATCTGTCAATCTGTCATTCTGTTAGCAAGATTACTTGAAAAGTCATGAACGAATTTGGATAAAATTTTCAGGATAATTCATAAATTGGACAAGGCACAGATGATTTTCTGGCTACCAAAAGAATATATATATATCCCATTCATTTTCCCTATCCACACTGTGGAACTTGTTGATGATGTCATAGGTTCTTGCAGAGTCATCAGCTCAATGTTGACATGTAGTCATGGTAACACAGCTCAATGTTAGATATGTAGTCATGGTAAGTTTACCATGATACCGTGACCGGAGCATGTTGGCTGAGCTTGACCTGCTTGCCGGAGGTCTGCGCAGTGGCACGAGTCGTAAAGCAATTTAGCAGGTGGAGGTCGATAAAAAGTAATCATCATCAAAATGTATCAAAATATGACAATATATGACAATTAGAGTTGTGTTCTTTTATTTTCAATTATTTCATGCCTAACATGGAAAAAAAAACTACCATGGGTGGACCTAAAAATATTAATCAAAAATACAGAAAAATTAGGAATGTAAGAACAAAAAAGTCTTAGAAAAAAACATTTCATCTGGAAACTTGGGTCTTTGGTCCACCTATTTCTGGGGCATTTGAGGCTTTGAACAGCTGCAGGAGAGTAGAACAAAAAATGGTCTTTTTGGAAAAATTTTGATCACCTTATGAATTTTCTTGAAATCACCACTTCACATCGGGAAATTTCAGGACAACTTTTCCTTACTTTATTTCTTAGATGCATTTAGCCCATTATTGCCTATCATATTGGACTGTCTGTCGTCCCACCCTTAATAGAATGTCCTGGCAATTTAGATTGACCAGCTATGAAAGCAAATAATGAAATGAATTAATGTATTTTTTTAAATGCTCAAATTAAATTATTATTATTATGCTATTAATATTCATACACATACAGTAATAGAAAAGTACTAGATATAGTTTATCTTTGAACAATTAGCTATTCAACCACAAGAGGGCATACCTACATTGGCTTAAATATCTCTTCTGAACAGCAAGAGACAAAATGTATTTATTATTTTTTGCTGAACTTATTTATGCATTCATTAGGATTCTTTGTGGAGAGTGTTTAACTCACAGGTCAACCCCACACAGCAACAGAGTCCCTCTTAACAAGGACAATTATTTCTGTTTAATTAAATGATCCAGAGCTTATTGTTCTAATTAAAGAGGAAGTGAGATACAACATGCATAGGTGTGTGTGTGTGTGTGTGTGTGTGTGTGTGTGTGTGTGTGTGTGTGTGTGTGTGTGTGTGTGTGTGTGTGTCAGGATGATTATTATCACGATAGTGAATGTTTGGAGCCCTCACAGGGTCAGGAGGCTTTTCGTGTGTGTGTGGATCATTTTTATTAGACTAATAAAACTCCAGAGTGCTCGCTCAGTGTAATGGGGAGATAAATGATCAGGAGGCAGTGCAGGACCTTATGACTTTGACTGCCGTGACAGCTGCAATTAGCCTTCACGAGAAAATTGACCCTTTTTGCTAAATGCTTTAGCCATCAAATGCATTGGTGTTAAAATCGTTTTCTTCTCAAAGTTGCATTTAAAAAGCAGGATTTGTTCAATACATTTGCGTGGTCCATTTTGTTACTGCTCAAGCACATATAATCAATAATCAAAAATTATTATGAGGAAGCAGATTAAGGCCAATGGGAATATCAACAAGAATTATTCTCGAAATGTCGAGAATAAAGTCGAAATGTCGAGATTAAAGTTGAAATTTCAAGAGTAAAGTTGAAATTTTGAAAATAAAGTCAAAATGTTGAGGTTAAAATTGAAATTTCAAGAATAAAGTTGGAATGTTGAGATTAAAGTTCAAATTTTGAGAATAAAGTTGAAATGTTGAAACTAAAGTTGAAATGTCGAGATTAAAGTCAAAACATTCTGATTAAGGTTGAAATGTTAAGATTAAAGAGGACATTTCAATAAGAAAGTTTAATTTTGAGAATGAAGTAAAAATGTCGAGATTAAAGTCAAAATGCTGATATCAAAGTTGAAATTTCAAGAATAAAGTTGAAATATAATATCAAAATTAAAGTCGAAAAACAAGTTCAAAGTAAAAATTTCGAAAATGAATATGACATTGTGAAAAAAGGTTTGCTAATGAAGTCAAATCTACAGTAGCTGATGAGGGCCAATTCACCATATGACCCTTTGACTTTTATCTTGATATAGTATTTTGAGTTCATTTTTGAAATTTTGACTTCATGGTTGATTTGCCCAAAACAATTTTCTCCATCAAAAATCTTCTTCCGTATTAATATTATCGTGTTCATGATTAATGCTATGCTGTGGTCGCTCTAAAAATCTTTCTATTCTATGCAAACAAAGCTGTAGATTTATTTTAGAAGAATTTTAGAATGGACTTTATTATCATGTATGTACAGCTACATACACAAAACTTGTTTTTTACACTGATGAAAGACAATAACATTAGTTTTCCGATTGGTAGGAATTGTTCACTATAACATAGAAAAATGTTGTTCAAATTATATTCATTTTTATAGCAGCAACCATAGATGAACCAGCTAATGATGTCATATGTTAAGGTTTCATTTATTCAGACAACTGTTTTTTTTGAGGAATTTACTTTGATCTCTTCTTCAGAGGCGTCTGCTGATTGCTTTGATATTTCCTTGACTTCCGCGTAATAATTTTCCAGCAAATTATTTTTGTCTTCTTTTTGAATAATATGTGAAGGTTTCATTTGTTCAGACAACTGTTTTTTCAGGAAATTTACTTTGATCTTTTCTTCAGAGGCGTCTGTGGATCGCCTTGATGCTTCCTTGACATCCGCGTAATAATTTTCTCGCAAGTTCTTTTTGTCTTTTCTTTGAATAATATGTGAAGGTTTCATTTGTTCAGACAACTGTTTTTTCAGGAAATTTACTTTGATCTTTTCTTCAGAGGCGTCTGATGATTGCTTTGATGCTTTCTTGACATCCGTGTAAGAACTCTCAAACGTTCCAGCAAATTATTTTTGTCTTCTTTTTTAATATGTGAAGGTTTAATTTATTCAGACACCTGTTTTTCAGGAAATTTACTTTGATCTCGACATGTTTCGACTGTCAACTGACTGCCAGTCTTCTTCAGATGCGTCTGCTTATCACGTTGATGTTGATTTAAAAAGAAGACAAAAAGAACTTGATGGAATTATTACGAGGAAGTCAAGGAAACATGGGCCTATAGTTGGGAGGGTAGCCAATGGCACACTTTGAAATACAAGGGATTCAAAAGAGCTGCTTCGGGCACGTTTTCTATTCCCCAGCACTTAACCTGTGATAAAAATGCAGAAGTTTCTTCACCACATAACGTCTTTGACTGGGAGGAGAAAGATTGGGAATGAGGCCAGACTTTCTGAACTGCTCGACCTGTTTTGAACTGATAGTAAAGCATTATTATGGCTAATAAGGTGTAAAAGATTGGCCCTATTGAGGTAGATTGATGACAGACTTAAGATGCTATGAAATGTGTGGACCTTACTTTGAAACAGGGCAGAGACAATACACTTTCACCAGAGTTGGGGAATAAAGTTTCACCTTTCATCACTGAATCACTGCTGAGCTGTTTATGAGGAGGGGTAGAGGGTAGACAAGAAGCTGATAACGTCATGACAGAGACCAAAAAGATTTGCATCAAATTAAGTTATAATAAAATGACATATTTATTCATGTTAAACTGGAAGAGAATCAATGCTTGACATTCATAGCAAGTTAATTTTAACCAGTCATTCCCATTATCCAGAATGTAAAAAGTTATAAAGGATTTGTTTAGTCTAAATGGCCGGATTTGACACTCGGGTCAAAATCTCAAACTCATAGGCTGAGTTTGAGATTTTTGCCAGGGGGGGCAAAAGAAAAAATGGAATTAAATATACAGATCATCTCGAAATTTGCACCAATCAAAATGTGTGTAACACATACAGTAGTGCAAAAATAATTAGTAACATAATTGATAATGTTGACTACAGAAATTTGCCTCGAAGCATCATTTATTGTTGTAAATTCATAATAAAATCAGGTCGTTGGCCACGTTCTGCTTCATTTTTGCTGCAGTACCATACATGAACTGCTGGGTGCAGTCTCATTTCACCATTTACATTGGGAAGAAGAATTGCGCAACCTGGAATCAACCTAAAGTCTCAAAAGTTTGGGACCATTTTACTGAAACCTTTTACTACACACCTGAGGTAGAAGTCGGAGTAAGGTTGGTTTTCTTACTTTCTAAATCCTTTGGAGCAGGATGTTTTAAAAACCGTCTTTTATTCATTTTTTAATGAGTATCAGAATGAGATTTACAGAGATTGTAGGCTGTAGCCTTGAAAGGAAGACGATGGTCACATGACTCGATCACCAAAAAAAAAGTTTTATTTTTAAAAGAACAACAAATTAATTCATATATATATATATATATATATATATTGTACAGTCACTGTGTTTTATGGCACTTAAAAAATTGTATATTATGTACATTATATTGTGAATTTGGGTAAACTGTAATGAAAACTTTTGACCACTAGAGGGGAAAATGCTCCCCAAGCCCCTGCAAACTCCGCATATGGCCGTATAAAGTACAAGTGGAGAAGGTAGGGGTCAATTATAATTGCAATTCCGAAATTGGTAATTCATTACAATTAGGATGTAATTACACTTGTAATCATATTTTAAAACATCTATTGCTGTTGTAATCACAATTGAATTGTAATTGAGTTCAGATATTAAAATAAACAAAAATATGAATACAAATATTTTCATTGATTAGGAAGCCTAACAAGGTAACGAAGAAATGAGAAACAAGTCATATGATAGATAATATTTATTAGTGTATTTTACAGCTGATTTAAGACATGGGTCAAAACTGACCCGTTATCATAAGAGATGCTAACAGAAAGCTAACACGTTTTATAGGCTTATTTATTAAAGGCTCAGTAATTGTGATTGTAATTTAACTTTAATAATTGAGAAGGTAATTATAATTGACTTGCAGAGGAATTGTAATTTTAATTGTAATTGGAAAAATGTCAATTACAGTAATCATAATTGAGTTGCAATTGAACATGGGTAATTTAAGGCGTAATTGTAAATTCAAATATAATTTTGATGATTGATTAAAATCCTTAAATTATGTAATGTTTTTTAAAATGGAAATCAAAAAAAGAAAAAAATACATTTAATCAGTCATTTTTTATTTTTTATTATTACTAGAAATTTCAGGTGACCCCAAAAGGACTCACGATCCCTGGGTTGAAAAACACTGCCTATAAAGACTTTAGAACATGACATCATCACTGTATTTTCATGTCATAATTGGTCATAAAGTATAGAAAGGAATAGGAATAAAATATTGTGTTAAAAATGGAAACGTTACAAAATTAGCTTATGTTCACTTACACTAATTACTGGGACAATTTGCAACAACTAAGATAAAAAAAAGGTCTTATCTGAAAAAGAATCAGTAAAATGATGCCTAAATTAAAGTCTTAATAATAATAATACAATTTATTTAAAAAGCACTTTTATAGGTGCTCAAAGACACTCTACGAAGGTAAGACAAGATAGAATGTATTTTTATATAAATATGTACATTTTGAATTTTGACTCTCCTACAAACATCCTGATCAAATATGACATTTGAATTAAAAACTGTGCAGAAGTCAAATATTTTTGATCACGACTACAGGACATTTTTCAGAGAAGTATGACAAGTAATAAAATGGAGAAATAAAAGTTTGCAAACATAAATTTCATATAGAAGTATTAGTAATTATCCTTGAGTAAGTCCTTTGCTTTGATAGATTCTTTTCATATGCACTTTAATTAAACCCTCTATCATTACAATCTCCAAATTGTGATTTGATGTAATTTTTATGTCATTGTATTAATTACTTGAATAAGTCAAATGTGTGTAGGTTTACAGTATATCAGAGGGTGAAATCACTGCTGCTGCACTTCTTTTTATGAGCAGCACTTGTTTTACAGTTTTCATCTTTTTAATCTGACCTGATAACACAAACAAATGTTCAAGCAATTGACTTGTTTTAGAAAATGCCATGAGAATTTAAAAAAATAAATACATAGTGTTTTTGAGTGTATTGTTTCTGAACAAACTTCTTTTTTTGACTTACTTGCTTTTGCACCTCTCTGTGATATAGAATACAGTTGTTGAAGACTGTGTCTTGTTTTAATTTGGAAAATGAATAATAATAATAATGATGATAATAATAACAATAATAATAATATTTTTTAATCATTTTTAATGAGAATTTCTTTTTTAACACTTTCCAGGTGACCCCATTTCAATTGAAAATAACTGCTTTACGCCATGAAAGATTCCATTAAATATTTATCAATATACTGATTCTGGATCAGTTTGAAAAATCTAAAAATCCCTATCCCTCATTGTTTTAAAAATGCATATCTTGTTTTTTTTAATTGGTCCCTTTGACCCCATTCAATGTTTATGATCCAAAACATAATAGTTGAATTAATTTTTTTCCTTCATATTTCATGGCTTTTTTCTAATTTGATGGGAACAATTGATTAAGCATAAAATTATCAAGATATTTTCTCAATGTGCCAAAAACATATTGCATGCATTGATGTTCCTCTGGGGTCGACATCAATAAAATGAATTATAAATGTGCACCACAAATTAGAAAAGATTTGGAGGAAAGATTTTCCAGATTCACTAACTCTAAAACTAAAAGTTTGACCTGATGGTGGCACTGCAAGAAAGATCAAAGGTCATAGCATCACTACAACCGATAAGGTTCATAATCTAGTAGTCATTCATGTCAGTAAATTTGAGACGATTTGGAGGAAAACTATTCAGGATAAATTCATTCTAATTTAAAAGTTTGTCCTGATGGTGGCACTAGAGAACAAGTCAATGATTCATTATTACAGTTTTTTTGGATTGCTTAAGCACGATTTTCAAAACAGGGCCCGTGTTTTCAAAACACTACACACAATTAGCACAACCACACACCCAATTAGCAAAACACGACAGATCCTTTGCATAATTAAACACTCTTGTAAAAACTATACACTTCTTTTTAAAAACCACACTTTACCATATGAACACACGTTTCACATTACTGTACTCTGTTTGCACGAGTTACACTCTGCTGTGATAAACCTAAAACAGTTTTAGCACTTGTACTTCCTTCTAACCTATGATTAGAGTAGGCTACTATCAACAAAGTACAAATATAATGTAAATTCACCAGACAAATGTTGCAGACTGAAGAAACTAATTTATTGCTCAACACGCCCAAAATGTTGACATGGAGATTCATAATACTGAAACAAGATGCGACAAAAAAAAAAAAAAAAACAAACAAACAAAAAAAAACAAAAAAAAAACTAGATATCGTCTCTTCGTCTAGCTGGATCTGGCCAGAGAATTTCATCTACATCGCAGGCAATGTCGTCATTAGCAAGACACCTTGGAAAGAAACGTCTTGAATGACGAATCAACCCTTGCATTGCTGCTACCTCCATCTGGTCACAGGCCTCCTCCATGGATTGGATGAGGGGTACCTCAGCCTGGAAACGGAGGTCATATACCTTCCACCGCCATGCCGAGAAAAACTCTTCTATAGGGTTGAAGAATGGAGAGTATGGTGGAAGATATAAGACGGTGAAATGTGGATGTTGCTGAAACCAGTTTTGAACCAGAGCAGAGCGGTGGAAAGACACATTGTCCCAGACAACAATGTATTGCATATGATCGATATGATTTGCTGCTGTTATGTTGTGCAATTGGTCCAAGAATGTAAGTATGAGTGCTGTGTTGTACGGGCCCAAATGGGCATGGCGGTGGAGGACCCCATTCTGTGTAATGGCTGCACAGAGTGTTATATTACCCCCACGTTGCCCTGGGACATTGACTATAGCCCTGTGGCCAATGATGTTTCTGCCCCTCCTTTGTGTTCTCGTCAGGTTGAACCCAGCCTCATCTACGTACATGAACTCATGCTGGATTTCCTCACCATCCATTTGTAGAACTCTCTGAAGAACAGTATCACGCAAAATTGTGTAGTTCAGTGTAGATCTAGTATACATATTACAGTACAGTAAAAGATGAGACAGCATGCATGATCACACTGCTAAAGTGAATACATACCTCTGCATAATCATGCCGCAGTCGTTTCACCCTTTCGGAATTGCGCTCGAAAGGCACTCGATATATTTGCTTCATTTGAATATGGTTCTTTTTTAGGATGCGTGCCAGTGTTGATGTCGAGACCTGATGGACATTGTTGAATATGACGTGGTTATTGACAATGTTAGCTTGGAGCTGATTGAGTGTTAAAGCATTGTTGGCCAAAACCATGTTTACTATCTCCCTCTCTTGCTGTTCTGTGAACATGGGAGGCCTTCCCCCTTGTCGTTCCCGACCCTCAATCCTATGTAGAAAAAAAAAAAAAAAAGAATATACAAGTAATTTTACAGGAAAAGGTAACAGAAGTGCTGATAGTGCATATATTACAGTACTGTAAGCAGTTATTGAAATCGTGCAGATGTTTTTGATATCTCTCTCATTCAAAAATGGTATTTTCCCAGACCAAATGAAAATCTCAAAAATCAGACCGATCCACAAGAGTGGAGACAAACGAGATTTCACCAATTATCGACCTATTTCAACATTACCGCAATTATCGAAAATTCTAGAAAAACTGTTCATGAAAAGGCTGGACAAATTCATAGAAGAGAATATTATATTACATGAAGGTCAATATGGGTTCAGAAAAGGACATTCAACAGCAATGATGCTATAACTGACACCACGGAAAATATAAGAGATGCATTAGGAAATAATTTATTTGTATTCGGCATTTTTTTGGACCTTAAAAAAGCATTTGACACAATAAACCATGACATTCTGGAAGAAAAACTTCAAAAATACGGCATTAGGCACAACGCCCTAAACTGGATTAAAAGTTATATGAGAAATAGGAGACAATATGTTGACTTCGAACAAAACATATCAATATGCCAAACCATACAATGTGGTGTGCCACAGGGTTCGATTTTGGGGCCAAAACTGTTCATTCTATATATAAACGACATTTTCAAAGTCTCAAATTGCCTCAAACTAACGCTGTTTGCAGACGACACAACCATCCTATGTTCAGGTAAAGACATTAAAACTCTAATAGAAGCGAGGAATGAGGAACTAGCAAAAATGGCTTGTCACGGCAAATTTGCGGTTGACCTCATTTGGAGACATGATTTATTGCTCTGGTTGAGTGATGGAGTCCAGGCGAGGCATTGATGATTTTATAAAAAAGGTTTATTATAAAACTAAGTAAAAAAGAGTACAAAGATGGACAAAATTAGTGACCGCCCGGGCGGACGTCCGATGATCGAGTGGCACACAGTTCTAACTCAACACGTATATTCCCCCTCAGTCCCCCTCCCTCCTCCCCCCAGGAGATAAAGAGGACAGGGTGGAGGTGATAGAGGAGGGTGAAAAGAGACAGTTTCTTCTTTGGGTCAAAACAACCAGTTCTCTGGTATCTCCTGATTGTCGTGAGTGTTGGAGGTGTGTGCGTATATGGTGTTTGTGTGTATGAATGGATGTGTATTGGCTGTGTATGTGTGACTATGTGAGTGTGTGTAGGCATGTGACTGTGTGATGCCTCTGTGTCTGAGGGATAAAATGTGTTTTGGGAAGCTGACCTCGAGAAGAGAGCAGAAAACTTGAGACAGCAGAAATGAAAAGTCTCAACTTAAAGCCTTAAAAAGAATAAGGTCTATGAGTAAATATGTTAATAAACATAACTAACAATTTTGGCCCTGACAGGCTCAATGTAAACAAACTAGCCCTAAACGTCAGCAAAACAAAATTCAGCAGTTTTGGAAATAAAAAAATAACAGAAGACATTAGACTGAAACTAGACATGGATATAATTGAACAAGTAAAAGAATATAGAGCCCTAGGAGTGTGGATAGATGAGAAACTGACTTGGAAAAAACACATACAAGTAGTTAAAAACAAAGTTGCCAAAAGCACCTACATCCTATGGAAATTACAACAAATACTACATACCAAATCACTGAAGACAATCTATTCTTCCCTTATTGGGTCATGTTTAAATTACTGCTCTGAAATCTGGGGAAACACCTACAAAACGTATCTTGAACCTTAATTTAAACTTAAAAAAAAAGCAATTAGAATTCTATATAAAGCACCACACAACGCACACACAAACAAACTATTTGAAAAGGCCAAATACCTAAAACTGCAAGAAATAATACACTACAACACACAAATTCTCGCATTTAGGGCCTCACTTAAAACACTCCCATATCAAATACAAAAACGTTTCACATACAAACACACTGCTTATGAACTAAGACATAGTAATGTGTTTATACAAGAAAGGGTTAAATCTAAAATTGGAAAATACAGCACTGTCAATAGAGCTATCAACAGCTGGAATAACCTTGATGTAGAGACAAAACAAGCTGCAAACTTGACTAGATTTAAAGAAAAAAAAACTCAGAACACATTCTTACAGCGTGTCCAAAAGAGACATTCCCGAGTGGTTACGTCATGAATGGAAAGGGAAAAACCCAAATGTTGTGCCTCTCAATCCTCTCATCGGAAGATGTGGAGGACCTCTACCTGTTAGGGGTCATGATCATTGGCCTGCTAATGATGGGGGTATGTGCCTTTCTAACCTTTCGTATGCTAAGAAAACTTTCTGAAGATATCAAGGTACTTCGAAAGAAGATTAACTTTTCTTTTGAACTGGAGGAACGCAAACAACGTCTGAGAATGAAATCCTCAGGGAACAAGGCCGACACGAACAACGATAGAGAGGAGGATGAATAAAAAAAGACAACACTGACTACAGATGAGAATAAATCCTACACAAAACAAAAAAAAATGAAATTGTGTTCAGAACAACCTAAGAGTGTTTGACCAGAGAGACAAGCTTTGATGTAAATTTTCTGTGTTCAAAACAGGGGACGGGACTTAGATAAGCAAACTGCTTCTCTCGTCTCCTTTTTCGGCATGGACAAAAAAAAAAAAAAGTGAATGTATGCCATGTCGGAAATAAACTGAATAGATAAATAAAAAATAAAATATAATAATATTTTTACAATACCTATTTTCCAGTCGAAATGTTCTTACTATATCACACTTGCCACTGTATATCGGCTTAGATTTGGCTGTACTCGCAGTCCAGCCTCCCTCAGCGTCAGGCCTTGGTTGACAACATAGTCAACCAGTGCTGTGCGGATCTCATTTGTCAGATTTGGTCCTCTTTGAGAACCTTCTTGTTTTCCTCTTCCTCTACCTCCAGCATGGCCTCCTTCTCTTCCTCTTCCTCTGTTGATTCCTCTTTCTCCTCCTGGTCCTCCTCTTTCTCCTCCTCATCATCCTCCTCCTCTTCCTCTTCCTCCTCCTCCTCCTCCTCGTCGTCTTACTCTTTCTCTGAATCTTTCCATTGCGCTTGAAGACCGATGAACTCACCTGCTGCTTTTTGTGGGTCTTACACACCTGATTGGTGTGTCTACAATTAAGCAAACGAGTGTTTTCACACCTGATGACTGTGTTGAACCAAATGGTTGGAAGGTGCGCTTTGGTATTGCAAGGAAGTGACTTCATGATAGATTTTTGTGTGTAATGTATGTTAAGTGTGTTTAGTGTTTTGCAAATCACTGTGTGTAGAGTTTTGCAACAAGTGTGAGGTTGACAATGTGCTTATAGTTGTGTCAAATATGGGCTGATGTTTTGCTTCTTGAGTGTAAGGTTTTGCTAATAGTGTACTACTTTTAATTTTAGTGTGGAAGCAATCCAAAAAAAACTGTAAGGGCTTACTGTATTTATGGATTCAACAAATAAGCAAAGTGCCTGACACAAAAACGTGGTGAACAATTTTCTGAAAATTATTTCCTGGAGGCAAATATCACTGGGGTCAGATTGGCCCCCAAGGGGAAAATGTGTGAGTAATATTTGAGGATAATAGGAGGGTTAAATCTACGTGCCTGACAAAAAAACTTGGTGAACAATTTTCTGAAAATTATTTCCTGGAGGCAAATATCCCTGCTGTAGCGGTAGACTACATTTCCCACAATGCACCGCTTCGGGGTCAGGGAACTTCCGGTTATGTGAATAAACGAGAGCTGACGTGAGTCCACCGTGTCCCGGTTCTGTGATTATGCACCTGGGGTCAGATTGACCCCCAAGGGTAAAATGGGTGAGTAATATTTGAGGATAATAGGAGGGTTAAAACGAAGTGCCTGACACATAAACTTGGTCAACAATTTTCTGAAAATCATTTCCTGGAGGCAAATATCACTGGGGTCAGATTGACCCCAAGGGGAAAATGTGTGAGTAATATTTGAGGATAATAGGAGGGTTAAATCTAAGTGCCTGACAAAAGAACTTGGTCAACAATTTTCTGAAAATCATTTCCTGGAGGAAAATATCCCTAGGGTCAGATTGACCCCCAAGGTTAAAGTGTGTTAGTAATATTTTAGGATAATAAGAGTGTTAAATCTACATGCCTGACAAAAAAACTTGATCAACAATTTTCTGAAAATTTCTTTCTTGAGGTAAATATCGCTGGGGTCAGATTGACCCCCAAGGTTAAAAAGTGTTAGTAATATCTGAGGATAATAGGAGGGTTAAAACAACGTGCCTGACACAAAAAATTGGTGAACAATTTTCTGAAAATAATTTCCTGGAGGCAAATATCACTGGGGTCAGATTGACCCCAAGGGGAAAATGTGTGAGTAATATTTGAGGATAATAGGAGGGTTAAATCTAAGTGCCTGACAAAAGAACTTGGTCAACAATTTTCTGAAAATCATTTCCTGGAGGAAAATATCCCTAGGGTCAAATTGACCCCCAAGGTTAAAGTGTGTTAGTAATATTTTAGGATAATAAGAGTGTTAAATCTACGTGCCTGACAAAAAAACTTGGTCAACATTTTTCTGAAAATTTCTTTTTTGAGGTAAATATCGCTGGGGTCAGATTGACCCCCAAGGTTAAAATGTGTTAGTAATATTTGAGGGTAATAGGAGGGTTAAAACACAGTTTCATGCGCATCAGATGCGTATTGCACATTTCTGAGGTAAAATGCTTTCTTTCTTTCTTTCTTTCTTTCTTTCTTTCTTTCTTTCTTTCTTTCTTTCTTTCTTTCCGTTTCTTTAATAAAGTCAAAATGTCGCTGACATGACGATTTCGCCGTTGCATTAAGAAGAATCTGGAAATGATGACAGTTTGATAGATCAAGCTTTGAATGGTGAAGTCTTCATGATTTTCATTTGAGTCGATTTGTTTAACAAAGTGAATCGTTTCTGTGGTGTAGCTTTATCTACAGTTTGAGTGAATTTGGTGATATCTGAACAAGGATTGGCAATTATAGGTTTTAAAAGATTAGAGAAAAAGAATAACAGCTTTGTGTGTGTGTGTGTGTGTGTGTGTGTGTGTGTGTGTGTGTGTGTGTGTGTGTGTGTGTGTGTGTGTGTGTGTGTGTGTGTGTGTGTGTGTGTCCATCAGATCAGATGAATTAAAGGCTCGTGGTGATGTTCGCTCTCACTGATCATTAAGAGGAACGCCTGTAGAAATTGCCCCTCTCGAAAGTGTGGGTTATTATTACTGCTAATGTATCATTGTCTATTCAGAGATGTTCAAGCAGTGAAACACCTCTGACCCTAAATGTTTTATTCATTCATAAAAAACCTTTATTATTCACTTTAAACTCATATTTAAATGATTCACTAATTGTCCACGAATTAAGAGTTATTACATGTTAATCATGGGCTAAAAATTCAGTTTTTGTGCCTAATTTGTAATCTTTAATTTACTATAGTTAATTTATTATTACACTAAATTTTGTTACATTTTTATCAAGTTGCCTTGTTAGAGCCCGATATTTAACAGCGACCCAAAATGTAACAAGACCCAAATTGTTATAATTTTTTTTTTTTTTTAAACGTGTAATGTAATAACTCGACAATATTGCTACAAAAGTACTGAGCCCAAAATGTAATATAACAAAACCCAAAATGTTACAATTAGTTAATTGTGTAACAAGATGCTGAGTCCAAAACGTAAAAACATTTTTGCCTTTTTTAATATATAAACACGTCACCAAACATTTCAAGGTTCTCCAAAATGTTTTGATAATATAATAAGTATATACATATTAAAAAAAGGCAAAAAAAAAAGTTTTTATGTACCTACATAGTATATATATATGCATACATTTGTGTATGATACTACTCTCTACATTAAAGATATAGGCACTTTAACCCAGGGGTGTCAAACTTGCCTCAGTTCAGGGGCCAAATATTTGACCAGTTTGACCTCAAGTGGGCCACAGATTTTAGGTAGAGAAAAAAAATAACAATTTTATTATCATTGCTCCGTAGTTATCAGTTTGATTCACTTAAAAAAATATTGATTTTGTTACCGATTGTTGTGTAATTTATAGGAATTTCATGGAGTTGTTTGTTTGCACTTTGTTTTTATGCAGGTGATTAGTTTCATTTAGTTTTTGTTTTTTTTATGAAATATGTTGTTTTTTGTTCCCTGTTAGTGGAATAATTTTTTTTTGGTCAGGATTATTTGGTGGTAAACTGGCACAGGTGGAGCTTGGAAGTTCAGGAAGGAGGAAACATACCCCAGAAAGTTTGAAAACCACTGTTTGATTAAAGAGAGAAAAATCTGTTTAATCAGAGTTGGCTTATCAGCAATGACACCCAAAAAAAACGTTTTAATTTTCCACTCCCACGCCTCTCTTCCACTGTTGCATCTCAATTATTTGTTAAGCGATGGTTTGACAATAGAGGGGCTCTTTGGGATGCTAAACAGGGGACAGGAGGTTAAATATAAGTCATCTTCAGTGGGCTCCACCTTTGTGCTGCTGAGGAGAAGCTTCAAAGCTTCATTTAAAGAAAGCAAACAAAAGAGCAAACTTGATCTCACGCATGTCACACTTTGCTTTTTGAAGTCACGCTGTTGTCTACTCACATCCATCTTTGGAAGATCATACAAAACCCCTCTGGACACAACACGGGTATCCATCCACTGCAGGTGGGATGCAGGTTATGATGCCCATGCAGAGGTGAACGTAACAGATTACAAGTACTCACGTTATTGTAATTGAGTTGCTTTTATGGGCACTTGTACTTTTTTTTAGTATACTTCTAAATCAGTAATTTTACTTGTATGTAAAATTTTAAAATAAGTAAAGTAATTTGTTACATTTCTACACCAAACCATTACTGAAAAATTATTATTTTTGGTTTTAAAATGATCAACGGACATCGTGAAACTACAAAAAAGAAATGACCAGACAACAATCAAATGCATCACAGCATAGCCGACCAATCAGATTAAAGGTAATGCAATATGTTGGTTTCATTTCATTACTCTCAGTCTTCCTCAGAGGCATCTATTGATTGCCAGGACACATGCAAGCGATTACAAGATGCTTTGATGTTTTCCTCATGAAAGAACTTGTAAGGACATATCAAAACAATCACTAGATGCCTCTGAGGAAGACTGACAGCTGGCAGTTGAAACATGACAGGAGATCAAATTTCCTGAAAAAGTTGTCTGAATAAATGAAATCAAGAAAAAAAAAAGATACATTCATCCTTCTGCTGTTAAAAAGAAAAAAAAACAAAAACAATTTTGTACTTCAACAAACTCAAATTGCTTTCACAAAAATACGATTACAAATGTACAAATCTGTTCACATTGCGTTTTTATTCGTGGGTAAAAGTACGGCTTCATTCTATAAATTTAGATATCACATGTTGTTGTTCACCTTGGAGTCTGATATTTGAATTTATTATATAATATCAGTCATTTAAAAAAAACAAAATGTCCCTCTGATTTGCATTTATTTAAAGGATGCCACACACACACACACACACACACACACACGCACACACACACACACACACAAAGAGTGAGTAATAATAACTATATTCTATATTCCATTGATTTATCTTTTTTTTTTTTTTTTTTACAAGATTTAACATGGAAAATTAGAACAAAGAGAAGAAAAAAAATTGTACGTTCTTTATAAATATCTCATAAATATTACTGTTATATGACAAGCATGTAACATTTGAATACACCGCTGAAGAACTATCAAAATAAAAAATGCAACAGATCTAATAAAACAAAAAGGCCAATACTTTTCTTTAGCATTAAAGCAAAAAAAATTAATCAAACCAAATTAGGAGAATAATGACAACAGAAACTGAGTCGATCAATACAGATAATTTAAATTTTCTTTGGGTTCATCTTTTCCTCTCTGATTGTTTCTTGTTTTGTTTTTATCACTGCAGGCACAATAACGCAGTGGGTTTCTTTTTATATTCTCCCTTTAATAAAGTGTTTCTTGCCCTTACTTAGGGAGGGCTGGTGATGGTCACAATTATGCATTAAAATACATTCATTTATTTAATTGCAATAACAAAACATGCATTGCTGTCGTAAAAAGATTGCACTTCAAGTGTTGACCTTTGACAGCATGAACAAAACAAAACTAATGCAGTGTATAATAATAATAAATGCCCTCACAAAGTGTGCATAAAAAATATGATTTACATTATTTTCAGTCACAGCTGGATTTACTTTTGGAACTCCTTTCCCCCAAAGTTTGTCTTTCTTTCTTATAACTTCCAAATAAAAGCCATAGTTGATCAGGTTATGAGAGGAGGAGGGCCGGGTGCATGGGGGTCCCTTTCCCCTCCAACAGGTCGCCCTTCTCCATCCCTGACGCCGGGGCACAGAGCTGGGCCGGGCCGGGCTGCAGCCCTGTCAACCCGGGCACGGAACCCACCATGGACGGGGTAGCTTTGATTGGCACGGGGACCGCGGGCAGGGTTTGGCCGTTGCTGCTGTGGTACAGGGCCTTCGTTTGCACACTGAAGGGTGAATAATCTGCTGCTGCTGGCATCGGAACCGCGTTCATGGACTCTGAGAGCACACCCACGTGCGGCCACATGGAGTTGACCACGCTGCTGAGCTGCGCGGGCACCGGGTAACCCAGGTGGTGCATGACGGAGGTCAGGGGCAGCCCACCGGCCACCACCCCCTTATAGTCTCGTCCTATGATGTTCTCTATGGCGAACGGGTGCTTGAATCCACCGGGCTGTGCGCACGCGATGCCCCCGTAGCCCTGGAAGTGAGGAAGCCTCCCCACACCCACACCCATCCCCACGCCCGCCTGCGCGCCCGAGCTGTCGTGGTGCGCGGACACAGCGCCCAGCTTGGCCGCAGGGTGGTGGTGATGGTGATGGTGGAAGTAGTGCATCATAGGGGAGCTCTTACAGGTCATGTGATCAGCGCGCAGCACCTTGAAGCGCTTTCGTCTCCTCAGGAAACTCCCGTTCTCAAACATGTCCCCGCAGTCCGGGTGTAGCGCCCAGAAGCTGCCCTTCCCTGGCTGGTCGGGCCGCCGGGGGATCTTTATGAAGCAGTCGTTGAATGACAGGTTGTGTCGTAGGGAGTTCTGCCACCTTTGGGTGTTTTCTCGATAGTAAGGGAATCGATCCATGATGAACTTATAGATGTCACTCAACGGCAGCATCTTTTCTGAGGAGTTCTGGATAGCCATGGCTGTCAGTGAGATGTAGGAATACGGAGGTTTCTGGTCGCTGTAGGAGTTTTTCCCTGGACGAGGCATCTTATCTTTTCCTCCTGTTTTCTTTAAAAGTGTATCAGTTAAATAAAAACCAAGCTGTAATATTTCATTCAAAGTCTCCAACTGCAGTCTTCACTCCAGTCTCCAGCGCATCGCTTAAATTCTGAGCCATCAGACTATCAACTTTTCAAAAATGATCTAAGCCAATAAAGGCCCGCAAATGTCAGGTGAGATATAGCGAGGCTCCAGCGTCCAACAGGTTTCTTTTTCCAGCAAAAAAATAAATAAAAAATTGAGCTCTTTGCATTGAGCGTAAAGGGACAGTGTCCGTGCGTAAAAATCAAATCGCTGTCCGTGCGTAAAAGTTGAGTCCCTTCGCGTTCCACTCGTTGTCTGCCCTCCTAGTCTGTGTGTTGCGTCTGCTTCTCTCCTCCTGTGATGCTCCCACTCCACGAACGGAGTCGTTTTTGTATAAAGACCCCCGCGGGTCGCCACTATTATCTGTGTTTCAGACACTTAGGGGACACGTCAGAGGTGTGTGTGTGTGTGTGTGTGTGTGTGTGTGTGTGTGTGTGTGTGTGTGTGTGTGTGTGTGTGTGTGTGTGTGTGTGCGTGCGTGCGTGCGTGCGTGCGTGCGTGATTTGAATAAAAGGAACGGTGATGTCAATGGTTTCTTTGAGCCAAGGAAATCATTTAAACCAGTGTTTTTTTTTTTAGTCAAATCATGTGCACCCCCTCTTTATATATTATAGTGACCTCTGTAACATTTAGATTAAATGATATACGTATGTGTACACAGTGACCGTTTAGTTCAGAGTTTTAACCAGAGACATGTAGTGCTTCTGAAAATCCCAGGGTGTTGTTTGTGTTTGTTTAGTTTGATTGCTGCTGTCTGGCCTGAGTGATGTGTTTTTTGCCAGAATATTTGTGTTGTATGTACCGGTTTCTTGTGTGTTTTTACATATATGTAGTTTTTAAAAAAAAAAAGAAAAGAAAGAATTTAAATTATTAAATTATTATTGGATTAAAAACCGCCTCTGTTAAATGTGCTCGGTTGGACTTTTTCACTTTGCAAACAATAAATCATGTCTGTCTTTTACGCACAATCATCAGCGCGCTCTGGATCACCTACACCTGTGCGTTACGCGCGCGCAGACACCCAAACACGTGGCGCTGCTGTTGATTAATTGCTGAGAGGGTCTGTCTGTCAGTCTGTCTGTCAGCTCAAACACTCTCTGGTGAATCCTACAAGGATGGAAACCAACTTTCCCCCCTTTTTCTCTGAATGCTGCACACTGGAGAACAACAGAAGCTGCTGCTCTTCTCCTCTTTTACATTTCATTTCATCCCGGCCAGGTGTCTTCATGGGTCCTTGACGGCTCCTGTGGTCCTCAGTGCCCCCGGTGGGCCCTCGAATACATTAAAATAATTAAGCCTTCAGTGATTTAGCTTCCTCAGAGAGGAGTCCAACAATGTAATTAAGGGCAAGCTCACTGTACCAGGTATGAATATTCAAAACTGTGTCCATTAATTAGCCGGTGTTCGTCTCTCATGGTGTCTCAAGCCTTTAGTCCACTCAAAAGGTCAACAGTGAACATATTTTAAAGAATATCATGTAATTGCAAGTAAAATTATAATTTTAGTGCCTGTCAGGGTCGGGGTCGATTATAATTTTAATCTTGTAAATGTATAATTAATTACAGTTATGGAATTGTAATTGTATTTTTTAAAATCTGTTGCTGTCGTATTCGGAAATACATTGTAATTGAGTTCAGAAAATTGATTTTGTAGTCGTAATTGCCATAAAATTCTATAAAAGTGCAGGGAAACCATGTTACAGTTCTATGTACAGTTCTACATGTATGTAGTGAACAATTATTAAAATATGTTTCATATCAAACTTTCAAACATTTGACCATTTAAGAAAATAAATAAATTGAGAAGTACATATACTGACACAAAAAAGTCTCAGACGCCCACACCAAAAATATTGAAACCTATATTTTCATTGATTAGGAAACTGGTAACAAGGTAACCAATAGATAGGAAATACATTCTGGTCTCATTCAACCAACCAAATTTAGATTTACAGTACGTTTTTATTTATTTATTTTTCACTAGCTCTCTGTGACCCACAGCTCCGTGACTCACTTTTGGGTCCCGACCCACCAGTTAAGAATCATTGAATTAGAAGATAGATATTTGCTTTTAGTGTATTTTGCAGCTGATTTAGGACCCGTTATCATATAGATGCTAACAGGAAGCTAACACAAGAGGAAAGTTACAACTCTTATTAGGTTTTTTATTTCATTGAATTCTTGTTGGGTGTGGGATACATATGTATGTGTATATACGTATATATGCATATGTATGTATCCATAAAATGTAGAGGCCGTCCTTAAGACTGCTCTACTGTAAAGTGTCTTGAGATACCATTGGTTATGATTTGGCGCTATACAAATAAAAGATTGATTGATTGATTCACGCTCAGTAATTGTGATTAATTGTAATTGAACTTTAGTAATTGAGAATGTAGTTGTAATTGACTTTCTGAGGATTAGAAATATTTGTAGATTAATTTTAATTGGAAAAAAAAAATGCTGGTCGGAATTTAATTGAAAACATAATTGTAACTGTAAAATGTAATTGACCCCAACCTGTTCACGTCCACATTTATTTATTTATTATTATTATTATTATTATTATTATTATTATTATTATTATTATTATTATTATTATTATTATTATTATTATTATTATTAATAATTATTTATTTATTTATTTATTTATTTATCATTTTTCAGGTGTTTCTAATTCAAAGCCCTCAGAGGTCAAAGTGGATAAAAGCCTCCTTTTAAAACGCGCGGGAAAGATCAATATTAAATGTGTTTTCACAAAGGGAGCCGTTAAATAGACACTGAGGCTGATCTGCATATAACAAAATTAATTAGATAGTTTTCTCCCATGCTCCCAACTCCTGGACAAATAACTAGTTGTATAAAGCACACCTTCTGGGCATATGGAACATATGCTGGAATTATCCTTAATTGACTAATTACATAAATTACTCATTAAGTTTACAGCACATCAATTATAAAAGATGTATCAATTAATTTTGCATAAATTACAAGCGGCGTGCTGCACGGAGAGGGCTGTGGAGGGAATGGGGGTCGCCAGGAGGGGGTCTGTTCTGCTCCTTTACGCGTGTGTGCGTGCGCGTGTGTGTGCGCGCGTGTGACTGACGGTCGTCTGTTTGTTTCCAAGTCTCTAATAATTATTTGTTCGGCTTAAGGGCAAAGATATGCTTCCTCTGCCGTTCGCAAAGGGAAAATGTGGGGGTGATAAAGGCAATTATAGTAATAATAATAATGTTAAAGAGCTCAGTCTAAGTCATAAGGGGCGCATCGTGGCGGAGAGAGCCATTAAAATCAATTAGGGATGCCTATTGTTTTCAATGGGAAATTAAACCGGGTTAGATGCTGTAAGGCTCAGCTGGAGTTAATGGGAGAATTATTTAAGGCAAATACGACAGATCTTTAAGTTTACACATAAAAGACTGAAGAGCAAACAAGTGCAGGAACATTAATGGATTAAAAGTGTGGTTTTTGTCTGTTGCCCTGCAGAGCATCACATATAATTCAGGTAAATGTCTTCTTGTTGTTCTGTTTTTTTATGTGTGTTTTCTTGTATCTCATGCAATGAAGGTGTACATAGCCATCAGCAGAATGAGATTAATTTAGTGTTCAAAGTAAAATGTTCTCAAAACATTGCAGTAATTGATCATTTAAAAAAAAAAAAAAATGCATTAAAGAATTCATTAAAATTTATGGAAGCGGATTAAGGCCAATTTTGATGGAGAAAATAATTTTGGGCAAATCAAGAATAAAGTCAAAACATTGAGAATAAAGTGGAAATGTCGAGACCAAAGTTGTAATTTCGAGAATAAAGTTGAAATATAATGTCTTTATTAAAGTCAAAATTTCGAAAAGGAATTGGATATTTACAATATCGTGATAAAAGTCGGTCTAATGAATTCAGATGGGAAGCTGACTAGGGCCAATTCACCATATGACGTCTACAAAAACCCACTCTATCCGAGTCATTGTCGTTGTGTCCTTGGGCAAGGCACTTTACCCACAATGGGTATGAATTGAGCATGAATGTTGTTGGTAGTCAGAGGGGTCGTAGGCCCGAAATGGCAGCCATGCTTCTGTCAATATGACCCAGGGCAGCTGTGGCCATTGTAGCTTACCACCACCTGTAGGACTGATGTGAGTGACTGGTGTAAATGAACGATGGTTTTTGAGTCTTCTCGAAAAAAGCGCTACATAAATCCAAGCAATTATCATCTACCAATCTACCAATAAAATAAGAATGTTCTGTGCGTGTGTGTGTGTGTGGAGCAATTATCTCCCCGACACGGTTGTGTCTGTTCAACCTGAAACTTTGTCAATGGCTTCCAAAGTGTATGCATCCATTATTTTGGAGTATTTTGGTGTTGCAAAGCATTCAAAACGTTAATTTTAAGATTCCTGCCCTCGCGGTATTGGGCGCGGTATTCAGCGCTCTACTTCAGGTTCCGGATTTATGACATCACTATGTCGCAGTTTGTTTGGGTTAAAAAGAGGAGGTCAATATTAAAAACTAATATTAAAAATGTTTTTGTACTGCTAAAAGTTGTTTAAGTCAATATTATTCCCATCATCCTAAACTGGGCTCCACTTCCTCCTCCGTCTCCATGAACCTTATGAGCTGACCTTATCACAAACTATCTGGTTCTTCAGGCAGAGGAATGTAACTTTTTTGTGAGCGGATGGGTCCACAACACAGCTCCCTGATGATTATTGATTGTTCTGCGCAAGGGTGAGTGTTTCTTCTTATATTAGTCTATGTGTTAAGCAGCTATAATGTAAACACACACACACACACACACACACACACACACATAACTTTTTTGTGAGCTGATGGGTCCCCAACACGGCTCCATGATGATTATCGTTTGTTCTGTGCAAGGGTGAGTGTTTCTTCTTATATTATTCTATGTGTTTAGCAGCATGTAAACACACACACATGCGTGTGCATCAGCCGTGTGTGTGTGAGAGTGCCGGTGTAGTGTAGAATAAACCTACCATAAAAGTTTCCTACGTAGACATGTGGGCATGCACACCTGGCGAACTGCGCATGCCCGTCCGTCATTTTGAAAAAAGGTAATAATCTTTCCTTTAATTTTTAGGGTTAGGGTTAGAATTAGGGTTTATCACAGTAGGAAAAATTAGGGTAGCAAAATATTGTACCTATAAGTGTAAATATTTACTACGTTATTAGTGAGCATGGGCCTGTAGGAGGCTTTCACGGGTAGGATTATTTTTCATTACACCGGGATGTACATGCTGAACGCACACAGAGCCATTGAGAGAGAGAGAGAGAGAGAGATAGAGAGAGAGAGAGAGTTGTGACTTATATGGTGTTACAAAATGTTTATTTTTCGTGGTACTTATGGGTCCCTTCTATCTACATTACAGAAAAATACACCAAACAACAACAAAAATATGAAAATGACAAAAACACAACAGAAAGACACAAAAATACACATAATGACTCCTAAAAACATACATTACAGAAAAATACACCAAATGAAAAAAAAAATATATAAAGATGATTAAAAAAAAAACAACAAACATTTATCATGTGCATGTCCCATAGAATTAAACCAGGGAAATCACACATGCTATTTTACTTTGCACCCGCAAATTTACCCCTTTATAGCACTACAGAGTACAGCGTATGTACACCTCTTTGTACATCCAACCTTCAAACATATACTCATGAATACGTACTTCCGACGGGCACTGTACTAGTTATTATTAAAATGTTGTGTATCGATGAATGCGTTAAACTGTAGTTCAAAGTTGGGTTTAATAACAAAGAGATTCTCTCTTTTAGCTCATAAACACAGAGTTTCTTTAAAGAGTAACTAAACCCCAAACCCACTTTTTTCTGCTGAACATATGTTTTTGAGTATTAGGTAGTGCTGTTGATTGATCCTAGTCCAACTTTTAACATTTTAGTAAAATTATTTTAATTTTGCGTATTTTGTTGTCAAATGTCAGAGTGACTGCCCTCTAAGGGTTGAACGCTGCTATTACAATTACATTTTGCTATTGGCTCAGACAGATTATTGTGACCATCGTGCATCACCAACTGTCACTGTTGGCCCTGTGTGTGAGAGGCCACGGTTTTCTGAGGCTCGTGGCGGGAGTAGAGCAGGGACTGTTTGTGAGTGATATAGTGTCTGTGGAGCTGTGTGTGCTGTGTGCTTATGCTTGTGTATAGAGGGTTTTCACTGACATCGCTTTCTGGGCAGTAACCCGGATGCGCGGCCATGTTGGAGGTAAGCGAAGGTTGACGCTAAATGTTGGAGCCTCATGGAGGTGTAGTCTGCGATGGATAAATCACAGAAAAGCTCCTCAAAATGCATTATAGATGCAAAGGCATACAGGGAAGGACTTGGTCTGCAGGAAAGGGCACAATATTTGGAAAAGATATGGTTTATTGGTGGTGCAGATTCACGCAGTCGGCTTCCTTGTCTTGGATCAATGACGACCCGGAGAGTCTTCCGTCTATTATGTATTTTGATATCGTCAACTACCTGGATTTCACCAAGCCCATACACAGCGGAAGATCTTAAATCATATAGAAGTTTGGAGGTCGGCTGCGGCTGTAGAGGCTCGCGTTAGCAACTGATATATTGTATATCGACAGATAACTCAGTCAGTTCTAATAAATTCACAGTGAACCTGCAGCGTAGTTCCTCTAAAATAGTATACGATCGCCAGGCAATCTTAGATTCATGCAAATCAAACAGTTATAGTCCGTCAGATGCGATTAATCTGGACCTCAAGCCTCAGATTGCTACGCCGGCTACATCCAGCGGCCTGCGAAGCAGCAGAGCCTCGTACCAGCAGTGTCCGCCAGTGAAGGAGACGTAAGCGGTGTGATCAGAAGCAGGAGCGGGGCTAGCAACCAAGCTAAAATCTAATTCTCAGAGAGAGCTTCCTTCCATCCTTCGTTCTAATGCCCGCTCCCTGGAGAACAAACTGGACTACCTGAAGCTGGATTTAAATGCAAGATGGGAGATGGAGATGAGGGCAGTGGTGTTTGCATATACACCAATAACAACTGGTGCAACAACGGTGAGCTAGTCTCATGTCACTGCTCTCCTGATGTAGAACCACTGACTATAAAATGCAGACATCGTTCTTCCCTGATCTGTTATAACTTTTGGTAGTCTATAAAACTCCACGTTTTTCACGGTCTGACCAATTAGTACAGCCAAAAACACGCCAATAGTTAATCATTTTCTCTCAAAATTTGGGATTTGCTCTTTTGTGTGCTGTTTGTAAACCGGCTGCTTACCTCCAAAATGGCGACTTCCGGGTTGATGACGCAGTAGATGATGCACCGTGAAAACCCTCTATTGTATGTAGTAGTTGAGAGCAGACAGCGCTCTGTTACTGCAGCGCTGTGACTGGGCGTCTTACTGCGTCAGGAGTAACGCCCATAATCAAGGCATTTTTGGAATTTCCCCCCTAGTGGCAGATCAGCAGAGAGCAGGGGTTTAGTTACTCTTTAAGGACTTTGAAGAGATATTGCCAAGAAAACTCTGAGCTTAATTTGTGCCGGATCCTGCCGGAGCAAGATCCGGCATCTCCCGGACTTTGACCGGCACTTATCCTGTATTTGATTGAATCCAGCACCTCATTTAATTTTTTTCCCCAGCACCTCATTTGCTTTTAGGTGTTAAATGTTTAAGCATTCTATATGGACATCTGTGTCTTTTAATGAGTTGAAATCACTGGGAATTTCTTTGTGCACACAAAACTGAATGTAAAAACTGGCGCGAGTGAGGAAGAGAGGGAAAAGTCAGGCCATGCCCCCACACTACATCAAAAATAATTTCTGTGTCAACTTAGAAGACAGTATAAAATGGCTAAAAAAAGGCAGTTGGATTTACAGTGTTTTTAAGCCAATAAGTGAAGCTAAGCCAGAGGTAAAGATGTCCAAGCTTGTTTCTGTGGAAATCGCGGATTAGAGCAGCAACACAGCAGCAGTTAGCGTAGCGATTAGCAGCACCTGTAGCAATGGTGCTAATGCAGGAGCACCAGACACAGGAGGATAACTATCCAGGGAATATGAGGAAGACTCAGGGACAGAGATAAGAGAAGGAGACCACGGTTAAAGTTCTGCCATGGACATTAAAGCAGAACTAAGTAACTTTCACTTAGCGCTCCCTCTAAAGGTCCCTTTTGGTTATGTCACTGTCGTAAACACTCCGCACCCCCCGAGGCAGCAGCCCCTCCCTCTCGCTACAGTGAGACGGGCAGCGGGAGGCTTCCTAAACACACCGTAGCAAGGTTAAAGCAGTTGCCTTCTTGAAAAACATTCTGAGTGAACTCATCCTTTAGTAACTCAGTAAGTTGACCATTTATACCTTAAAAGAGGTGCTGTTTATGATAAGTGAAGTGATCAGCCAATTGTCTACCCTGTCACCCTGCTGCGCAGACACACACACACACTTGTTCCCTGGTAATGACGTCACTGGAGTGATGAAGTGACCAAAAAGCATTTCTGTGTTCAAGCGACTCATTGCGGACGATTGAAGTGACTGCAGTCGCTACAGTCGCGTTCGGTGTGAATACACCTTTAGTGTGTATTGGGCTGTCGTAAAGCAATACGTGTTGTCAAGAAAACGAGAACAGAGCTGTGAGACCACCACCGGGTCGGAGACAGAGAAAGTTGCAAGTGCTGTTTCCTGGCCAGACACAGTATGGGGGATGAAAGACCCCCCAACCCCCCCATAAACACTTGTATTGCCCTCAGAGGGACTATGAGGAGGAGTTATTGAGGTGAAAAAGTTACTTAGTTCTGCTTTGAGAACAGGGAAGTATGGACAGAGGCTCGGTTCAAGCTAAGATGAGCAGCTAATAGGCTTATGTAAGACAAGTCAGGCTTGACTGTGAAATATGGAAAAAAGTAGTGAGGATACAAATGGCTCCATGGCTGTTTTTTTGGGTTGTTGTTTAGACAAATAGAAAAGGCAAGCACACTATATTTTCATTTTCTGCTGTGCTACTGATTCATTAGAGGAGTTATGGCCTCATGGATGTAAAAGATTGTAAATATTTTGTATTTGTGGGTTTTTGTGTTCTGAAAGTTTAGTATCCTTTGCGGCTAAATTAGTGGTGATTTTGCGCTGTCCTTAGTGCTGAAACATGGCAGATGTGACAGCTGTCACTCAGAGTGAGAGACGGATGTGCTCCGTAATGGACAATTGTTCGAGTATATGGTGAATTGGCACTAGCCAGCTTCTGTAGATTTGACTTTAATAGCAAACCTTCTACTGTCAAATATGATGCCTATTTGACAGTAACTTTAACTGGCATCGCCATAATAGAAAATCCAATATGACCACCTGTGAATATTTAAAGGTCCCATGTCATGCTATTTTTCACCCATCTCCATTTGTTCTAAGAACCCCAAAAGCATATTATTTAAGGTTTATTTTCCCAAAATCGTTGGTTTTCCAGAGTTTTAGCCTCTGAAAAGTCACTTTCTGTGCAACTCTACAAACAGGCTGATTTGCGGCCAACTTATGCATATTCATGAGTGTCTATAGACGGGACACTGACTCAGCAGCAGCAGCAACAACACAGTGTCACTTACAGCAGCCCAAACGGAGGCTGCTGCTCGCACACGAACAACACAAGCACTAGCGTTCTAGAGTAAATATTACAAATCAAACATAATGTAAATTAAGCAGCATTAATTACCTTTCAAGCTGAAAAGTCACCAATTCCATTTTCTACTCCTCCAGACCGTACACTGTAAAAAAGACGGTGCTCTAGCTCTGGGAAAGGGGCGGGGACTGTGAGCAACAGCTGTCAGATAGTCCATCAAACACAATCGCCTCTGTCAGTCTGCCCTAGGGCAGCTATGGCTACATTGTAGCTTACCACCACCGGTATGACTGTGTGAGTGACTGGTGTGAATGAATAATGGTTTCTGTAACGCGTTTTGAGTCTCCTTGAAGAAAGCGCTATATAAATCCAAGCCATTATTATTATTATTATTATTATTATTATTATTATTATTATTATTATTATTATTATTATTATTATTATCCTGGCTCTGATTGGTTCTTTTTGCTCAGTCGCGGTGCATTCTGGCAATCTGCCAAAGGCTGCAGGAGCAGCAGGAGGGACTCAACTCTGTTTTTTTTCACACAAACTACCAGTTTCATGTAAAGCTGTCCTTACATAGTGACAGCTTTAGCAAATATGACAAAAAAAAAAATCACTTTTACAAGAGTTGCAGACTGCACCTTTAAGCTTTTTGGCACAGATTGCAAATATATATACACAATATTTCCTGTATTTTTGACTGCTGCACTTTTACATTTGTTTTCATGCACATGATAAGTTTAATTTAGTTTTTGGGTTTTCATTTATTTATGAAATATATTATTTGCATTATGAAACATGAGGTTACGTGTTCCCTGTTCATTTCATTATTGCACTGAATTTCCTTTTTTGTTTTTTACTGCACTTTTAATTTTTTTAAATGCAGGTAGTTTAATTTAGTTTTTGATTTATTATGAAATATGATGTTACTTTTTCCCTGTTAGTTCAATAAATTTGAAAATGTGTTAATTGTCAGAATTTTTTTTTTTTGGGGTGGGGGGTGGGGGGACCACTAGTTTAATCCAATACACCACCCTCGGACTGCATACAACCAACAAATGTTTAATGGCTTTTCTCTGGAAATCTTTTGAGCTTACTTTGTAAAGATCCATGGTCAATTCCATTTCACATTAAGGGTACCTGCTAAATAATAAATAGGAGTTTTATTTTGAAGGCTATGATGGGAAGTCATATCGATAATGTCTGGCTCAGACCAGGTATGAGACATTTGGGCTTTTTGCTGACTGTGGCATATTTGTTCATAGAATTATGTATCAAAACCTTTGTCTGAGTTTATAATCTATAACATTATAGTTTATTGAAGCAACAAAATTATCAAAAATATGATACAAAATACAAAGTCACTGATAATCCTGGTCCTAGAGGACCAAAGTCCTGCTTCACCTCACTTCTTCAACACCCACGTGTATGTAAGTTACTATCAGGCCTTCTGCTGAGCTATTATTTATTATTATCAGGTGTGTAAAGGAGCTGTAAATCAGAAAATCATGCAGGTCTGCATCCCTCCAGGACCTGGAATAACCTCTTCTGCTCCAGACAATTCATACCATAAACCTTTGTGAGAACTTGAAAAACAGGTGAAACTGTTATATAATCCTTTTAATCCATGTAAACTGGAATGTATTGTCATCAGCATGTTGTGATTTAACAAAAAATAAATAAATAAATGGGGGTGTCCTTACATTTGGACCTAGTGTATGGTTATCAATGGGGATAGAAATTTCTTCCAAGGCCTTAAAGTATGAATGATCATGGTTCCATGATTAAGATCAATAATCCAAATAACTGCCATTATCTGGTAAATAGGAGATTAGGAGCTTGGTGGAGGTTTGTGTGCTCTGAGTACTCTTTTATTTCTATTGAGTTAAAAAGCTTATATCTAAGTATATTCAAAGTTAAAAAAAAACTTTTTTCTTCAGTATTGTAGCCCATTAATATTGTATTGTATCATGAACCTCAGTGTATATTCCAATCCCTCATAATAATTATAAAATTTTGCACATCAAAGGGAAAAATCAAATATTCACCTGTTTGACAGGGTTAGGATATTACTGTGTGCGTGAGACCGTGAAATAGCACAAGGGGGTCTGAAAATGAATGAATGGATGGATGGTGTGTGCGTTTCGTGTGCATGTGTGTGCAGGGCCGTTTCTGGTCATAGGCGACATTGTTACTTTTGATAATAATGTACTTTCAACTTAGTTTTAGACACTGAGAATTAGTTCTATCTTAAAGCCATAGTAATGGCATTACAATTAGTCTATTGAGAATGAGGAGTTGTCGTCACGGCCTAGAGCCCCTCCCCCCGATCCTCCCGCCGCCATGTTGGCATAAGTCCCACGCCAAAACAGATTGTTTACATGTGTTTTTAACGCGGTAGTAGCGGAGGTACTTGCTATTCCGCACTGTTTGACCATGCCTGGAAGTCACTGCTGCGTTAAGAACTGCTCCAATACCTCCCACGATAGCCATGGAAGACGGAGGAACAACGGGATACAGTTTTTTAGGTTACCGAAACGGACACAGCATCTAGGAGAGCAAGTGTCTGACCTGACGAGGAGACGTCGGATTGCTTGGTTGGCTGCAATTAGAAGAAAGGACCTTACTTTCGATCGCACACCCCCGTGGATGAGAGTGTGTTCTCTGCATTTTCACTCTGGAACGTTCTCTTAAAATGTCTTTATGTAGTTGTCTTTTAAAGCTAGGAAGTGTAGGTTACCTTATGATTGTGGACGCTGTAGTGCCTTTGTCTCTGACACACTAAAACACATATGTGAAGAAACTTAGTTTTGCCAGTACAAAGCTGTTTTCACCAGCTGGAGGCTTGTAGATGACCAAGTCCTGGATCCAGCCGCAGCAGAAAGTCTCGTAACTTTCCAGAGACTTGTGGCTTTTGAACTCCTGCATTGTGTAGTAACTTACACCAAAAACTAGGTAATTTACGATGTCCATGTATGTGCACAAAGGTAAAAGGTCCAGGTCTCTGTGCCATTCCACTGCAGATAGCTCGTACGGGTCGATGTTGCGAATGTCCACTAGCTTCTCCAAATACCTCTTTTCTGCGCTTGGTATCAGTTTGTCCCTGTAAGGTCCCTTTTCTTTCGCCTTCTCTTTTTGCATTGCTTTTCTTCTTTTTCCTTGTCGTATTCCTCTACGTAAATGCGCAAAAAGTAAAGCTCTGGCGAATGCGTGAAATTCTGGGGGCGTCTACCACCATCATGGCTGACGGGCTCAGACCCCCCCCAAAACAACCCAACTCACCACGTGACTCCTCACTCTCAATAGACTTGACGCAGGCACCTGAGGACTTTGCGGTTGTTCAGAAGCAAAGCCCATTCAGATCTGCACCATTTGGTGAATGTTCTGGCCAAGTATCTTGATAATTCAGAAAAGACATTGGCAAAAAAAACAGAAGAAAAAAAAAATACTCTGAAAATCAAAAGTTTTTTATTTTTTTTCTATCCGAACAACAAATAGCCCAAAAAACAAACTATTTAGAAAAGATGGATTTTTTTATTTATTTTTTTCAAGTGAATTCAATACGCGAATGTAATTTCACCTAGAGGCACCAAAATGGCTAGAAACGGCCCTGTGTGTGTGTGTTTGTGTGTGTGTGTGTGTGTGTGTGTGTGTGTGTGTGTGTGTGTGTGTGTGTGTGTGTGTGTGTGTGTGTGTGTAGGAGGGGGGTCATTAAGTTGGGAGGTGCTTTCTACCGCAGGGAGCGCGCCTGGATCGCCGTGCGCGCCTCTAGTTGTCGGTGACGTCACAGCTTCGGTCGGTGGAGGCTCAGTAGAGAGAGAGAGAGAGAGAGAGAAGGGGGCGGAGCCTCTGCTCACAGAGAGTGGTGCAGTGTGAGCACAGCGGGGGACACTGAATGCACACACACGCGCATACACACTGACACACGCGCACGCACATGCACACAACGGCCTCAGTGAAGAAACTTGGTGTTAATGGATAAATCTGTAGCAGCGACGCAGGCCATCATGGAAGAATATCTGCGGAGGATCTACAGCAGCCTAGCGGTGAGTTACACATCAGGCTGTGGGTGTAAAGGGAGGTGTGTCCCCCCCCCCACCACATCAGAGCACCTGTAGATCTACAATCATATTATGTGAACTGCAGCAGTGGGGGGAGCGCGTGTGTTTGGTAGCATCATCATCATCTTCGTGCGTGTGCGCGTGTGTGTGTGTGCAGCAGCCTCTAATGACATGGAGGCGTGACACCAACAAGTGGAGCCAGAGGCTGTGTTTCTGCTATATCAGTGCTCTATGCTGCAGATACTGAGTCATGAATACACACACACACACACACACACACACACACACACACACACACAAAGACATTAATTCAATTTCACTTTATTTGTATAGCGCAATTTACAACAAAGTAATCTCAATGTGCTTATCAAAATATAAAATTCATAAGAAACAAAAAACCCAACAAGATCCACATGAACAAGCATTTAGCGACAAGGAAGAAACAACTCCCTCTTAACAGGAATAAATCTCCGTTAGAACCAGGTTCAGAGGTGGCAGCCATCTGCGTCGACTGGTTGGGGTTAGTGGACAGAAGGACCAACAGAACAGGATAAAGAGATAGAACATCAGAGTGTCTCAGAGTAGTTGAGCCATGAACCACAGATCAGGAACTGCCATCATCAGCTTCACGACACCTGAAACAGAGCAGAGAGCGAAGAACGAGGAGAAGGCACTGACTGCAGAAAAACATGATACATTATTATTAAGTCAGCCTGCCTTGGCCTTGGGCCTCACTCCCAGTGGCCTGGTCAATACTTATTGTAAAGGTGACAAATCTCTTCCTGTTTATTGGTAAGCTAACAGCGACTCCAAGGTCTGTAAATGCGACCGTTCACAGACGAGCCCATGTCCGCTCTAGTGGTTATGTTATGATTCAGTCCTGTTTATGTGCAGTCTCATGAAAAAACAAAAACACTAAATGGCGACAGGTGCACTGCATGTAGCCTTAATTATCACTAACTTGGCATTGCCATGAATCTACTGCTGCAACACACACAACTCAGCAACATGCTTCTACACATGTGACACACACAGCAACACAAGTCGAAAACTAGTCATTTATGTATTTTATAACATCATTTATTCACGTACCAGTGGACAGCCTCCATTCACCTCCTCAGCAAACATTTGTGCATCTTTCTCGCGCTGATAGAAACACATCACCTGACCATTTAATTACCGAGTCCAACCAGAGTGAGTGTTAAAAAGATAGAAATTAAGCCCGACGCCGGGTTAAGTCAAATATCTTTCAGTAGGAGTGCAGCTCTGTGATTGTGGGCAGAATCTGGTCCAGACATAAAATACATCTCCTCTGATCCAAATGACGGTGAAATAAATCAACAGTTGTTGGAGAAATTCACTTTAATTCCAGAGAGTGATGCACACGAACACTCAGAGAGGGAGTGTCTCTGCGCGTGCTTTTGTTTTGGTTCATTGCAAAATCACACGTTCATTCATTGGCCTGGCATGTTTACTACATCATTATTGATGCTTCCAGAGATCAATTTGAAAACGTTGCCGTAATAATGCCGAACTTTATGGAAACAAAAATGGAAACAGAAGCAAAACTTTGTCATGTAAACAGGGCCTAAGTGTAATTCAAGTACTAATATCTATAACAAGTAATATGTTTATTAGGGTGTAAGAAAAAATGTATTTGGCGAGGTATCACGATCGTTGTGTCGATCCAAAACATGTCCAGCTTGATGGTTTTTAATGAAAAAAAAAATAAAACTTTTAATTGCGCTAACATATGCATAGCACGTAAATTTCTAGTCACTAGGTGTCAGTGAACGCACCATCAGACCTTGTTAAACTACCTCACTCTTCAATAAATTTTAGCTGGAAGTTAGTTAATTGCACTTTATTTTCATTAAACATACTGGACACTAGGGATGCCCCGATACAACTTTTTTACCATCAATATGATACCGATAATGCAGCATTGCGTATCGGCCGATACCAATATTGATCCGATATCAGCACAAATCATACATACATTTTATGACTTATTTTGTAGTGTGGAATGTTAGAAAAGGCTTGATCAAGTGATGCCACTCAAGCAGAGAACATTAGTCAGTAACAGAAGGTATGAGAAAAACTGACCCATTTATTATTAACCAATTGGTTACATACATTTTAACCTTCAACATAATATCTACAGTATTTCACAACTGAATAAAGAATAAATACTAAATAAGACCAGCACCAACGTTAAGGTGCAGTACCGCCACCTACTTTGTTAGAGTGTGAACCACAGTCACCAATGAATACAAGTGCTGGAGCGGAAAATTTTATCGGAGCGCTTATATCGGTGATTTTAGATGCAGTCCGATAAAATTCGTTTTCTGGCTGATATCGGACTGATATCCGATATCAATATTTGATCGGGACACCTCTACTGGACACTTTTATAGATGGATGTGGTTAGATACTTAAATAATTTAAGAACTTAACAGAATCAAAATCTGTTGTAGAAACAAAAGTTAAACTTAGTTTTCTAATGATTTTTTGTGATATTATCTATAGAGCCTTGTTTAGTTTTTTGTGATGGGGTAGGTTCGGTGTGTATAAGCTTTTGCTTTTGCAACCTACAACCTCTCGGCTCATTAGCTCGACAATTGAGTGTTTGTTTGTTTTTTTTTACCACACATCCCAGCTATGATCAACTCTCACCACTGAGTCAGACCTGTGTAGGGCTGGGCGATATGGACCAATATTCATATCTCAATATTTTTTTCTCAAAATGGGGATATACAGTATATATGGTGGCCACACCAGCATGTCATTGCCCGATCCCATTAGATCTCAGAAGCTAAGCAGGTCTGGGCCTGGTTAGTAGTTGGATGGGAGACCACTGAGAATTCCAGGTGCCGCAGTGGGGTGGCAGTCACCCCAGTGGTATCTGTCATTGTCTCCTTGGGCAAGGCACTTCACCTACATTGCCTAGTATGAATGTAGTGTGTGAGTGAGTGTTGGTGGTGGTCGGAGGGGCCGATGGCGCACTATGGCAGCCTCGCTTCCATCAGTCTGCCCCAGGGCAGCTGTGGCTACAATAGTAGTTTACCACCACTAAGTGTGGAGTGAAAGAATAATGCCTTAATTCTGTAAAGCGACTTTGAGTGTCTATGATAAAGCGCTATATAAAATTGATGGATTATTATTATATGGTATAAATCTTGATGATTTTAACTCAATCAAGTCTAACCAGAAAGACAATTTTGGGTTAAATTTTCTGATGAAAAATGCATCATAGGCACATTTATTAACAAACAGCTGCACAATATGTGACACTTTTGGCTTTTTCTCCTCTAAGAGACAGCACGTGTGAGTGAGTTCTGTAGTGTGGCTTGTTTAGGGGAAAGTCTGGGTTAGGACACTTATAAATTCATCTAACTGATTTTTATGCTGTTTTCAGAAGTAGTGATATCTGTGACTCCTAAAATTTTAAATTTGTAATACTAAATAAGCTATATAATAAAAATATATTGTTATAGGTGATATTGTAATTTAGTTTATCGCCAAAATAGAAATCTTGATATATCTTGAATCCCGATATATTGCCCAGGCCTAGATCTGTGCAATAGTTGTGACTTTGATCAATGTTTGGTGTTTAAGATTTTAGTTTAAACACGGATCCAGATAAACATATAAAACCTGCACACAAATCTGCTGATACTGTATTTCATTAATTGCCCAATAAACCTAAGCCTTAGTCCGTGTCCATACAGCCGGGATGGCAACTTTATCACAGCGGGGGCCACATTATCAACATTCATGTTAGCATTTAAAATAATGACCAATCAGAGCATTAACACAGGGAAAAAAAGTATTTTTTTTGTCTTTGTGGTTTTTATGTTTTGTCAATTTTAGTCATTATTTGTGTACTTTGTGTCTTTGTGTACTTTGTGTATTATGTTGGGCTTCATATTCTTTCCAACTTCTTGAATTACAATTTTTGGGGATTTGCTTTGGGGGCCGCAAAAAATTAGACTGAGGACCACACGTGGCCCCCGGGCCGCCAGTTGCCCTTGTCTGCCATTAAGTGCACACCAGTGTATGAGCAGCTGTTCTGAACTAAAATATAAACCAGATTCGGAGCATTTATCTATAGCTGCACTTCTCATAAGCCTGGTGGTAATTGAATGATCAATGTAGCAACTGATGAGAGGCGGAGGTTTCAGATATAGTGTAACACAAGTAATAATTGAGATCCATTTCTCTCTCCTTTGTGCACTTACACAGTGGCACACTTTAAATCCCTCACTTCTAGCTCTCTGCCATAAACTTTGATGATTCACTCTGTTGCTGGCCATCCATTATACGCTCTGTCATTCTCCTCATGTCTCCCTCTGATGGCTGTGGTCCAGGAAAGCCATACCTCTAATTGGTCCCGCTAACTCAACCCCACCCCCCACCCCCACACTCTCAGTTTTTCCTCTGTGCAGCTTCAACTTTTTTCCTCTCACATCATTTGGCTTCTGGCTGAAGTCATCAAGAGCAAAATGTACACCCAGCCTTTTTTTTTTTTTTTTGGCCGGGTTCATCGTGCTGCTTTAGAATTGTGTTGTGAAAATAGTTTAGTCAGGATCACTTTAGTCAAATTGTTTTATTTAGCATGCAGTTTAGATTTGGCACGAAGGCTCTGTTCTGGGACCTCTGCCCTTGAAAGCCTGAAGCAAAGGGAGCTCCCCCTTTCTCTTCGCTCTTCCGTGAGCTACATGGAGCGGCATAAGCAGAGAGAGTGGTCAGCAGGACCCCTGGAACAGAAGCACAGATGTTTAGACACTATTTAATTAGACAGAAGAGGAGGAGCTGGGGTGAGGGTGGGTTGCATGCAGAAGTAGGCGTGTTCCTAGTGGTTAGGTTTACGCTATTATTATATTGTATGCGCTTTTGCGAAAAAGTAAGCTTTGAGTTTAGCCTTAAAGGTGGAGAGAGTAGCAGCCTCCTGTATTAAGACTGGGAGCTGGTTCTCAGCTCCCTCTTTCCCACGGTATCTGTCCTTGCTGCTGCTTTGTTTTGTCTGGTTTTGTGAATCCATTAGGAGCCTCTCTTTGCATCTCATCCAAATCTGGAATAATGGAAATGATCAGTTGGTCTCTCAATACAATAAACCACATTTTTTGGACAAAAAAAACTGGCAGTGGTGAGCCCGCCTGTCCGAGCGGTACGTTTGCAGCTGGATATGCACTCGATCCTTGGAACAAGTGGTGAGTTGTGTATCTGTTGATTCTTTCCTTGAAAGACATCGCAGACATCTACATGATTAGAATTATGGTAGTAGGCTTGCTGCTGATTGGAGCTGGCAGCTCTCGGACCTATCGCAAAGTCCGTATTACGTCGTCAGCTATTTTGGGAAGGCTGCCAGTCTTTTCTGAAGGATGTAGCAGGGCTCTCAACACTCAGACTCATTTGATGAATGATCTCAAAAGCAAGCAGGAGCTGGTTTGGAACATTTACACATTGCCCGCTAGTTGAAAGGCCACCTTATTGGATTATCTGCTGGGAGACTGGGACTAAAGGCTATTGAAATTGAGCTAACCTGAATCGAAAACAAGTCGCTTATTCATCTTCGAAAACAAATCACTTATCATCTTTGGCTTCCAAAGCCCAAAGCCAGCCGCTCAAGGTAGTCTCATCTATCACCAGGCTGTTGTGCCCGCTGCCCATATTTGAAATTGTTATTTTTTGGGGGGACATTTTTTAAAATGTAAAAAAATTATGTAATACAGTACAGTGATTTATAAGAAAAAAAATCTAAATTTGATGTCCAATTACATTATTTTTCATGAGTGTTAAAGGATTGTTCAAGGCAAGGAAACTGTAGTGTTGATTGTACCGGCGGGGTATGTTGTGTCCCATTTTGTTGAATTTATATTGCACTAAATCTCTTTGAAGATATTTAGATGTTTCATAATTTTATGCCACGAAACACAGTAAAGAAAAGTGTTCTTTAATTTCAAACTACTTGAAGTGTTTATTTTGCACAGTTATGTTATTGGTATATTTAATTTCATGCACTGCAACATGAATGTTTAGTTTTGGCCCGCGACCCTCGACCGCAATACATTTATATGCTAACAGGAGGATTTTAAACTCTATTCTAGATTTTTACAGGAAGCCAATACTGGAGAGATATGCTCTCTCCTGCTTGTACCTGTTATGTTAGTAATCTATCTGCAGCATTCTGGATTATTTGGAGAGTTTTAAGTGAGATACTGGGACATCCTGACAGTAAAGAGTTCCAATAATCCAGTCTAGATGTAACAAATGCATGGATTCGTTTTTCAGCATCACTCTGTGCCAAGATATTCCTGATTTTAGAGATATTACAGAGGTGGTGAACTACAATCAAAATAAAAGTAAATATAGTACCAATTATGTGGTCTTCTACAGTATGTTGTGGCCGAAAAGAAAATGTTTGATGTGTGTTTTTTTCCCGATAGACATGAATACGTCACGTTCTCCTCCTGTCCAATCAGAACTCTTCTCAACCCCCAGACCTAAAGTGCAATTGAATAAAGCCGAATAAATGTGTTTCCATGCAAACTTCAATTTTGAATTATGTAAATCATGTAAACACGGAGCAGAATACTTCAATTCCGAATTATTTCATTCCCAATAATTAATTCCAAATAATAATAAAAAAAACATCATGTATATGTGGCTAATGTGCTTTAAACTAGTCTTTTCTTCCTTTCTACAAGCTGCAATAATACAGCAACACAGGGTGGTGGATCTCAGCAAAGGAGTTCACAGATTGATAGATATCAGATAGCCCCACACACACACACACACACACACACACACACACACCAGTGCTCTCTCGTTGCACAGGAACAGACCATGGCCTTTTCTCCTGCTAATGCATTACTTCCTTTTTTTTCTGCCCAACTTGTATTGATTTATTCTCCCTCTCACCCTCCTATGATGGAGCCAGCTCAAGACTTCCTCTCCCACTCTCTCTTTCTCATTCACACACACATTTCAGGATTTCCATCTTTAACCTTTATTTAGTTGCCTTATCTCACTATATCTTTATCTAACCTCTTCCTATCTATTCCTTCACCTGTCTACTCCTCACTTTTTTCAAACCTCATTTGTCAGTCTGACTTCCTAGCTTTTATAATCCTCACTCGACCGCTTTTCCTCCTTCCTCTAACCACTTCACACTCCTGACTTTCTCATTTTCTCTAATACTAGCCTCCAACCTTTTTATTGCCCTCCCTCTATGTTTTTCAACCCTCATTGCGTTTATCCATCAATAGTTCACCACTTTACACACACCCAGTACACTTGTTCATTATTGCCTATTCTTCATTCTTTGGTTTTCTAACTGTGTGATAAATCTTTCTTTTACTGATCAGATTTCATCACTCCTGTCCTGTGTACAGTTTGAATGTTATCACCCATTAATTGCATTATTACTGTCCATTGTTAGAGTTGCATCACAATTTATGAACACTGCAGTATTTTTATGATTGCCATTTACTTTAATAATGCATTGGATTTATATAGCACCTTATTTTGGTTACTCAAAGCACCATCATTCTTTCACTCCACACTTAGTGGTGGTAAGCTACTATTGTAGCCACCAATAGTCTGCCTGGGGCAGACTGACGTAAGCAAGGCTGCCATAGTGCGCCATCGGCCCCTCCGACCACCACCGACACTAGGCACCAACCACATTCATACTAGGCAGATACCACGAGAGCGACTGCCCCCTTTCTGTGGCATGTGGAATTCTCAGTGGTCTCCCATCCAACTACTAACCAGGCCCAGATCTACTCCTCGGTAGAGTGACACTTCTATTTTTAGAGCTCCTCCTGCTGACTGGCTGTAGTATAGGTCATAAACCCCGCCTCCTCAATAATAACAGATGAGGTGTTGGTCAAACTGTAAAGTTAAAACACTCGTCGCAAATTTTTTTCCCTATATTGTGTTCAAGTGCTCATTCAAGTTTGTTTTAAACAAGTTACTTGAGGTTGAAAAACGTGATTTTACATCATACAGTATGACAATGATTGACAGCCGTAGATCTTGCGTTACTCTCTTTGTGAATAGCAGTTACGTCATGAAAGAAAGCTGAGACGCCATTTAACTACACCTCTATGATCTGAACAGGACATTGGTAGAATTTCCAGACGGGAAAGATACTTATGTTCTTGGTGTAGCTGGGCTGCGTAACTCATCAGGGCAGGGGCGGGGCGTGTTGTCAGAGCTCCTCCCGCCAGACCCTACTGCGCAGACTCTGGTTCCAAATGACATCAAATTTGCAAGATGGAAGCGCCCCTAAGCGCTGTATTTTGGCTTCAAGAACGTTGAGTGGGAACAGCTACAGTGCACGCCCACTGGTTGGATCCTGTTTGCTGTTGCTAGGCAACAGTGTTTCGTTGACCTACAGTTTCTGAGCAATGGTAGAGTGTAAAGCTAATGGTTGCTTGGTGATATGCGAGGACTGCTGAGTTGTGGGCTAAGCTAATGGGCACAAAGCCAAAGATGCGTCTGAAATCAGACGCGGTCGTGACATCATTTCTTCACAGATGCAGCTTGTAAACGTTTACTTGTTCAGCTATGACAACATGAGCACATGTTGATATTCTACTTGGTCACTTTTGTCACTTCAAATGTTTCCAAAACTTTCAAAGTAGGAGAATCAACAGAGATATTTAGCCTCAGTGTGCTTCAGGTTTTTGTTGTTGGTTCGTAGTAGGTCATAGAAGACAGTATATACTCATTGAGTTTGTAGTGTACAGTATAGTACGTTAGTGGGACATTTCGAACACAGGTTATGTCTCCTGTAGTTGAGAATCTCTCTCTTGGGGCAGATGTAGCAGTGAGGGAAAGATATGCTTCCACTCGTACCATCATCAATAGATTTGTGTCTCTCTTCTTTCATCTTTTCATTGTATCAGCTATAAACTGTGTTATTTGTGTCCCAGTTGTTTGTAATAAATCCAATGACAATCAGGGCTGTGGACTTGTGCAAGATGAGATTGAAGAGGTGAAACTCTTAGGGAAAAGTACACCTGTTATTCTGGTTCGTTGAGCTCTTGAGAGCAACGGGACTGAAATGGGATAGCACAGAGCCACTAACGCGCTCACTGCCACAAAGGCTACATAGACTCACTTTTCTATTCAGTGAAGGAAGAACACTGATATCCTAGCACACTCTGAAACCAAGGCAGTGAACGGGTGTGGCAAAGAGTTGTGTGCATGTTATTCAACTCAATAAAGCTTCTTTTTAGCTTTTTTTGAAGATTCTTTTGGTTTTTGCGAAAGTTATAATAACAACAGCATTAATTAAATCTATCTGTCGTTGCTCAATGTTTTTTAGCGTCAACTGAGAACAGATAGCCACGATTTTCATATTTTGGTTGTTAATGGTGCAGGATTTAGATCAGGCGTGTCAAACTCATTTTAGTCCAGGTGCCAAATATGGATCAGTTTAATCTCAAGCAATTTTATCATTATTGTGGCCTAGTTTGCACTTCCACCATCTATAATAGTATATAAAGTATGAAAGGCACCAACAATTTCCAAGCAATCCCTGCAGGATCTTAAATTTCCTTGATTTTGTGCTCATTTTTTATTTCTTTTAAATTGTATGATGATGGAAAACATGAGAGTACTTCCAACCAGGGCCGGCCTTCCTGCCAGGCAACCCAGTCCACTCCTGCCTAGGGCACCAAATAACCTAAAGCTAGCTCTGCTTCCAACAGTTTGAGATTAAAAATGACTGCCATCATATGATATAACAATGGAAAGACAGTGAGTTCTGAAAAAATGTGCAGTTTCATTCAATTTGTGTATTTGGAGGTACTGAGATAAGATAAAATCAGTTGAGTTTTCAGTGTCATTTTTACTTTCTCCTAAAAGCCAAATTGGGAGCTATAAACTATAATTAACTTCCTGAAACAGAAATGGCAACATTGGTATATTGTAATGTTTTTTAGATCATATCAATTTTCAAACAAAATCAAACGGAAATTGCGTCACATGCTAGTTTTGCGACAATATCACAGATTTACACACAATCTTTCACCGTATACGAGTGACCAACAAGATGGAAGTGTAAATTCTTGTGAAAAATGTATTAGATTTTTCCTCTTCCTTGTGGTGAAGACAAATATACTGGCAATAACCAAGAATGCAATGAACGGTATCAAAGAAAAGTTTTTTTTCCAATGCTGTCTCAGGAGAAAAAAGTTTAAAAGCCAGTAGTGACATCTGATTAAAGAAAGACAATAAAACAGAAACTCAACAGAAAAGGTTAACTGACGTTAAAAATGCGTTAACTCTGAAACGGGAAATTTTCAAGTGGAAAATCGGAGCCTTACCCAAAGAAGACTTTAGATATAGTTGGGGAAGTTTGCTCAAAATGATTAGTATTTTTTTTCACGCTTGATGTCTACAGATCTTATGTCTTTATCCTGAAGAGTATTCTGCACAGAACTAAATGGGAAAAACAAATGTTCTGCCTTTTTCACTCCAAGATAAATGTTTATTCTCTGTAATAGAGCCGTCATTAATGTTCACTTAATCTAAATGGGGAGTGTTGTGTCCTCGTTGTTTTAAATTAATGAACGCCATTGCTGCTGCGATGCAGCTTGGTGTTTTAACTTGTTGCTAATACATAGAGCTTTGATTTACCGTTCCAACAGATTTTTGTCCTTTTTTGAAGATGGATTCATGATCACTTGATCACTTTCATGTTAGAGCTGAAAAATTAGAGCCATTACTATGTTCATTAATAATGGATACTTGTGGTTTATAAATGCTGTAGACATTTAACGCTGACACAGTGACTCAGTAAAGTCCAAATAAAATGTCCCACTCTGCTAATCAATCACTAATGTACAGCACTGTCAACTGTTTCCTATGCTGCATGGTCTAAAACAAAGGTATTTCACAAACACAACGAACCCTTTATTTGTGTGTGTTTTTTTTAGGCAGAAGAGTCAGAAGGTCCAGTTCATGCAGTTTTAGGTGGACCAAAGCCTGATGTGGACACCGTAGCTGCAACGCTGTGCTTAGCGCTACACCTCAACCAGGTAGAAATCATTTTTCTAACAGTGTAAACACGTTTTCTAATCTAAAACACACTTACATGCTATAAAAAGGAGTTTTTCTAACTGCCAAAGAAAAGGAAAGTGGTAAAAACACAGTGAGTTTGGAGAAACATGAATTGAAACTTTTAAAACTAACATCTCTCCTTGAGCTTGCACTGTGTTCACTGTGTTCATAAAGTCAAATGGTTGATAGCATTTGCATTATGATAATGCTCATAATGCCTAAACCTCTATTTTGCAGCAATGAATAAACTTTGCTGGTTGAGACATGGAGCCCAGCAGTTGGTTGAGACACAGAGGTTGCCCATGTCTACTCAGTTATTAGTCCAATGTTATTATTTCAATGACAGATGATGATAAGATGATTCCCTTTTTTTCTGTCCATTTTTGGATGATGTGTCAATATTGGCTTAAAGGTGGCAGAAATTGGGGTGGGGGGTTTGGGGTAATGTACTTTTAAAAGTCGAAACAAGGAGTTTGAACTGCAAAATAATGGGCATGACAAATCGTGAATGTGGTTAAATTGGCAATAAAGTGACAATAATGGGTCAACATATGTGACATTAGATGGAAAAGTTGTAGAAAAGGTGACAAAAATGTGTTGAATGTGGGAAAAATGTGCTGAAAAGGCATTTAATTTTGATGGAGAAGTGGCAGAAATGGGAGTAATGTAGCAAACATGCATTAAAAGGAGCAAAAATATGAATAAGAAAAAGTGATGAAAATAGGTTAAAAGATAGCTAGTTTGGTGTAGCTGCAGAAAAAGGGTAAAAATAAGCAAAAATGGTCTCAAATTGTTCAAAAAATTGTCTGTTTTTTGAAAGCATCTAGTGACCCCCTTCCAGTATCTCGTGACCACAAATGGGGTCTTGACCCCAAGATTGAGAACCCCTGATAAAACTCTCGTACACATATTTAATTCCCACATTTTGGAGATTTTCGTAGACATTCCATTGTGCTACTGACTAAACTTCAAAACAGGAGCCCTATTTACAAAAGAGTTAAAAACTAATGGAAGACAAGAAGAGATGCTTTTATTTTGAAAAAAGGATGTTTGATTTTGAGCTTGAACCTTGTCCCAGGACGATTTTACATTTTGCTTGCAATGCATCATGAGGCGGTTGAGTATGACTAGTGTGCCCACCGTACATACTTATAAAATAGAGGTTTTGCACTGACGTCACTGATACCATGTGGGTTTTGTTTATGCTTCCATTTTGGACGGCATCAGCGTGTCAGCAGACCACAGTCCAAGTTGTGTGAATGTGATCATAATCTATAAATGAAGCCACATTTAACAGGGTTTATACTTTTAAGTTATACTAGATCCATCTCCGATTGCCTAATTTACTAATTCAAGCAACATAGTTACATTTTAATCACTGTTTATACTTGACTTTGCTGTTTGAAGTACTCCTGCTAATTTTAGCACACTGTACACTCAAAGTCTCACACATTGGGAGCGAGACACACGCATTTCAATCTGCTCACACACCTCACCATGTATATCTCACGTAGAGAAATTACCAGGATTAAGGTTTGTTCTGAAGTGACTAGATTACATTCAAAATCAATGTAAATGATGCGACTTCAAGTGAACTTCCTTCAAGTAGCCCGACTTGCATGATTTCGGCAACTAGGTCCTGCGCAACCTAGTCGCTCAAAGTAAAAAAAAAAATCCAACTTTTCTAGCGACAACTCCCCCGGCCATCACTGTCTGTAGAGCCGAGGCAGCAGCCCCTCCCTCCCACTACAGTGAGAATGTTGCAGAGAGAGGCTGTACACTTCCTCAATTTACCAGGGCAAATTTAAAGCAGTTAACTTTTTGAATAAGCCTACATTCTAAGTGAACACATCCTTTTAGTAACTTTGTAAGTTGATCATTTAAACTGTAAAAGCGGCGTTGTCTATGATAAGTGCTGTAAATGCACGGCCAGAGAACACACACACACAAGCGAAGCACCCCTGCACCCGTGCGTCAGGAAATCCGAGGCCCACCAATGGCGCAGAGCTGCGCTGCACTCCGGCATAACGTGACGCGCAGGGCTGAGCCCATGAGAGGCCACCCACAGCTGAAATTCCCTCATGTGGAGGCGGCCGAGATGGATGATGTCATCAAGCCATCAATCTGATAAACCGGATACATAATCTGAACTGAACAGATATGGCCGGTCAAAACAGTGCAAGGCATGCCCTGAACGTCTCCATCCGCTGCGCCGACAGGTGCGCGGTGAGAGGCACCGAGCGCAGACACAGTCCCAGAAGACAGTTTCCTGTGTAGGGGACAGCATACTCTTTTCCGCATTTGTCATGAACCCTAGGTCAGAGGTCAACAGAATATGCGTGCGCTGTGTCCTCCGATTCAGATTGTGCCAAAACCAGCCAATCGTCCAAATAGGTGGCCAACCGGATGCCCAGCCTCGAATGCCGGCACCCCCTCATTAGGGGGCCAGAAAATACCTGGAGTAAAACTGCTCTGGGACATTGCAGGTAGAACAATAGAGATTGCTCCTCTGCTCAGCAAAGAATCAATCTCCTCCTGTAATACACGGGCCGGGTCTCCCTGGTGTGTATTACACCCGCAAAACGGGGAGGGACAGCCGCAAACTGCGGCCTGTAACCTTTCGTTGTCGTCCGCAGCACCCATGGTGGAGCCGCAATCACTGTCCATTTCTCTCACTTAACGGAGATGGTGGATAAGTGCTCCGGGTTGTTCAACCTGGGAGGCACCGGCCGTGGTACAGTGGCGCCCTCTCCCGGAGGCAATCTGCCAGTGGCCAGAGAAACTATTTGCGGCGTAATGGCGCCCTCTTGAGGTGACAGATTGCACACTACCAGAAGGCTCAACCGGAAGGCTTTATGTCCGTGGCAGCCCAACTGCAGAGGAGCCAACCCTGTCACGGCGGCGCCATCTGCCAGTGGAGCAGAGCCATACCCCCAGGAACGAGCTAGTGGTACCGCTTGTTTCCGGGGACAGTGTGGTAACAGGAGCTCTGCAGCACCCAACCCGGAGAAGGCAGAGGCCTCCCGCCAAGCGGAGACTAAGACCAAGCGGCCGCAGGCCAGCCCGGGGGGCCTCGTTGAGGCAGAGCGGACTGCGGAGCGGCCGAGCACAGTGACTTAAACAGCGAAACCTGGGGGTCAGTTTGAGACGGTCTCTTCTATGAGGACAGAAACAAGACCGGGGGCTTCCGTGGAAGACACAGACGGAGAGCTTCATCATCTCTCTTTTTTCTCTGCAGCATCGCTGCACAAAAACCAGCGCTCGGCCAAATATCCCATCCGGGACTACTGGCACATTGAGGATGTGGCTCTTTTCTGCATCAGAAAGCCTAGTGAAGTCAAGCCAACACGCTCGTTCCTGAAGCACCATTTTGCTCATCATGCTACCCAAGGCCTGCACGGAGTGCGGAGATACACACCTGGTACAGACAAAAATGTTCTCCACTGTTGCTGGGTCTTGAGACCGAGTGAAAACCCTCACACACTTCAGCTTCGTAAGCTGTGAGGAGGGAGAGGACATTTAGAGCTCTCACTGAGAGCGCCGCTGCCCAATGGGTACGACTGAAGATAGTCCGTCCCGGTCGGTAGCATGGGTGTCCAGGGAGACAGAGCAGGCTGGCATGGCAACAGGTGAGCTGCAACCAGCGGCTCCACCATTGGCATTCTGAGATGTCCGAGGCTGTCCACATCCTCACAGTCAAGGGTGGAGGAGCCTGTCACATGAGACTTTCCACTGAAAGGGCGGTCCTTTCATGGATGCGCCACTTTCAGCAACATCTCTGGGAAAACCGAGAAGCTTACTCACATAGCGGGACCTAGTGGCCTCCATTACGACAGTGCGTCACGGGATGGCGAGGCGCATCACCGCGGGCCTTCACAGCTCCACGGTGTCCAGGCTTGAGAGAGAGGAGGAAGGTGTGAAAACCTCCTCCTCCAAAGAGGGAAGAAAGACGGCACGCCGCTGGGAGCCCCAGCTGGGGCCATGAACAGCAGCTTCCCGTCCCTTCGGTGAGAGGAGCCTCGGTTTCCATCGCCGCTTGACGCAGGAAGGAAAACCAGGTGGATTAGCTTTTATGCTACCATGTGGTGGCTAACGCAGGTGCTAGCAGGGATGCATGACAACGTGCTCCAGAAATCCGAGACGTCGGGGACAGTGTTGACTCTTTTTTAATGGCAACTGGATTGCTGAATTTTGGGAGCTTGGGTACCATGGTAAGGAGCTGGAACCGGGCCTTACATGGTGGTGAAGACTCGGGAGAGAGATCTACTGCCTGGAGGGCGTCAAGAGCAGCGGTCTGGGACGGCAGCAGATGTGCTGGAGTCGGTGAGCTCTGGCCTTGTGGCACAGACCTAGCATCAGGGCTGTCACCGGGGTCATACCGGAGTGAGAGGCCGTTGAAGGCCAATGTGCACACCGGAGGGGCAACGTTGGAAGGAGCAGTCAACGGTCGCTGAGGCTCGAGGTTTTCACACCTTGTGGCAATGAAGGACAGCACACACAAGCCCGGAGGCATCAAGTGGTGATGTCTGGGAGCTCTGGACCTGTCGGTGCCGAGCTCAAGTGGCTAACAGATACCGTGAGCGGGAGAGCTGCGCGAGGACCAACGTGCGCCGAAGTGACAACGTTGGAGGAGAACCGACAGCCGGAGCTGGGGCTCTGAATTTCACTTACCTGTAAAGAGCAGCACTAACCGAGCAGAGCAAGGTAAGCGCTGGTTGCTTCTCGACCTGTTGTGGTCCACGCAATGCGTTTATACTTACCAGTGCTTCTGAGGGCTACAGGGAGTGTGTATCCCATAGTGAGACATCTCACAAAATATTATGAAATAGAACCTTAAGTATTCATCCGGCTATTTCTCACATACTCAATCTTTCTATATTATCTAATGTTAACACACTACATACTCATTTGGATGTCACACTTAGTATGAGTAGTACGTTAGTATGACATTTCAAACACAGCCTTTAACTGTTACATATTTACTCTGGTTATGAACTCAATAGGAATACAACACATAACCATCTGATTTGTAGTCGGCCGTTAAACTCATACCCTCGATACATCTTGTAACGTTATAATGTCAACACCCTTGTTTATCAGCACATTGATTATTTTATTTTTCTTTATGATTTGAAAGCAGGCTTCAGGTGGCGTTTGTGTGCCCGTGCTGTGCTGTGATGCCGTGCTTCCAGAGGAGACACTGAGGTATCTGCAAAGGGTTAAAATCAATGAGAGCTTGTTGCTGTGGAGGGATGACGTGGACCTGGTGAGGCTCCATCAGGATGGAAGGCTCTCCATCACCCTGCTGAGAGATGGGCTGTTGGAGAGGTGAACACACACACACACACACACACACACACACACACACACACACACACACACACACACACACACACACACACAATCGCACACATCAGCATCCTACACAGTGGATGTTTCCAGCAAAGACCCGTGTGGATGTTTTAACGAGATCGTACATATTTGATTCCATGTGTCAGGATTGTGGTCATTTATAATTGTAATTGATAATTAATTACAATTATGATGTAATTTTAATTGAAATTGTAATTTTTTTTAAAATCTGTTGCTGCTGTGTTCATAATTGAATTGTAATTGAGTTCATATAATTCACTTTGTAATTCGCATGGAAATTTATTAGAAAAGGTCAATTACAATTTAATTATACGCAACCTTGGGGAACCACGTTACTTTTTACACTACCTGTCATTTCTCTGGAGGATCATTTTACCATTAAAAAAAAATAAATAAACAAATCGAGTGGTAAAAAATGCTCAGACGCCCACACCAAAAATATTGATACCAATATTTTTATTGATTAGGAAGCCTAACAAGGTAACCAAGAGATAAAAAACTAATTAAATGATAGATATTTTTTTTTATTATAACACATTGAGTGTATATCCTTTAATGGATCCCCGACCCAAATTTCACAATGATTTTAACATAAAATCAAATAAAAGAGCAATCAATTATAAAAATCTGAAAAAAATTAAAATCTCAAATATAGAAACACCAAAAACATAAAACCATTAGATGTGCTCTATTAAATATTAGATCACTGAGATCCAAATCTCTACTAGTAAATGACCTTATCTCAGAAAATAAATTTGATTTATTCTGTTTAACTGAAACATGGCTGTATCAAAATGAATATGTTAGTTTAAATGAAGCCACTCCTCCCAGTCATTTAAATACTCATATGCCACGAGACAAAGGCCGTGGAGGTGGTGTAGCAGCTATTTATCATTCCTCTCTCCTAATCTATCCTAAACCAAAGGCCAATTACACTTCCTTTGAAAGCCTGTTTCTAAATTTATCTCATACCGAATCAAAAACCTGCCAGCCAGTCTTATTTGTGATAATTTACCGTCCTCCAGGCCCTTATTCTGAATTTCTGTCAGAATTCTCTGAGTTTATATCAGTTCTGATAAAATACTGATAGTAGGAGATTTTAATATCCATGTTGACAAAGATAGTGATAGCCTGAGCTCATCCTTTATGTCCCTAATAGACTCAGTTGGCTTTTTTCAAACTATTAATGAAGCTACTCATCGTTTAAATCATACTCTTGATCTTGTTCTAACATATGGCCTTGATATTAATGAACTAAAAGTCTACCCTGAAAATCCTCTGCTATCAGATCACTTTTTAATATCTTTTAACATTATCCTAGAGGATCTCGCACTGTGCAATGAAATAGTTACGAGTAGAAATCTGTCCAATAGTGCTGTGGCTAAATTTAAAGAGGCCATTCCTGCTGCCTTAAACTCAGTGCACCATCCAATAAATAACTATGATATTAATTATAACCCCTCTCAACTGGATCTGCTTGTCGATAGCTCTGCTAGTCTACTAAAATCCACCTTGGACTCAATTGCCCCATTGAGGGAAAAAACTATTAAACGTCAGAGGAAAACTTCGTGGTTTAGCTCTGAAACTCACACACTCAAAAAAACAACTTGTAAATTAGAGAGAATGTGGCGCTCCAATAAAACAGAGGAGTCACGAATACTCTGGCAAGAAAGCCATAGTAAATACATGACAGCCTTACGACATACTCGATCTACATACTACTCCTCACTAATTGAAGAAAATAAAAATAATCCGAGGTACCTTTTCAGCACTGTAGCCAGGCTAACACAAAGTCAGAGCTCTATTGAGCCCATGATTCCTTTAGCCCTCAGCTGTGAGGACTTTATGACATTTTTTAACAATAAAATTCACAAGATTAGAGATAAAATTAGCCACTCCCTGCCTTCACCTGTAAATAGGCCTAACCTAAACTGTTTCACACATATAGGACTTCAGGAACTTAACTCTATTATTTCATCCTCCAAACCATCGACCTGCCTTTCAGATCCGATCCCAACTAAGCTGTTTAAAGAAGTTGTTCCCCTGGTCTGCCCATCTTTGTTGGAGACAATAAATATATCCCTATCAATAGGCTACGTGCCACAGTCTTTTAAAGTAGCTGTAATCAAACCCCTTCTCAAAAAACCTACTCTTGATTCCAGCACTTTAGCAAACTACAGGCCTATATCTAATCTTCCTTTTATTTCAAAGATTCTTGAGAAAGTTGTGGCGGCTCAGCTCTGTGACTTCCTTCAACACAACAGCCTGTTCGAGGACTTCCAGTCAGGTTTTAGAGCTCAACACAGCACAGAGACGGCTTTAGTTAAAGTAACTAATGATCTACTCTGGGCTTCAGATGAAGGACGACTCTCAGTGCTGGTTTTATTAGATCTTAGTGCAGCTTTTGACACTATAGATCACTATATTCTACTATAGAGATTAGAAAAATTACTTGGAATCACAGGGACTGCCCTAAACTGGTTTAAGTCCTACCTATCTGATAGGTATCAGTTTGTACACGTGAATAATAGGTCTTCTGTGTACACTAAAGTAAGCTACGGGGTTCCTCAGGGCTCTGTGCTAGGTCCAATCCTCTTCTTTATATGATCCCCCTTGGTAATGTTATGAGAAAATACTCTGTTAACTTTCACTGCTATGCTGATGATACCCAACTGTATGTATCAATGAAGGCTCAAAACATTCCTCTTTGGTAAAGCTTTTAGTTAGGAACCAGCTCATAGCTCATAGTTAAGATGCAATAGGCATAGACTGCCGGGGGGGTCTGGCATGCTCGGTTGGAGAGAGGTTGGAGAGGGCGTTAAGAGAGAGGTCATTTAGGTTCGCGAGGGACCGGAGAGGGTCCCATTCCTCTCTCGAACACTCCCTCTATGTCTGCTTTTTCCCTTGTGTGTTTGCTCCTGTACTCCTTCTGGCTTTTGTCTTGCAGGTCCGTGGGATCCTCAGTGTGGAGTTACAGAGTCTCAACAACTCTGTCTCCACCCTTTTCTCTGCACACACCCAACACAGCATAACGTGGATGGCTGTTCATCATAGGAATGGGATCCACACAAGGTTCCTGCTGCTTAACAGAAGGTTTTCCTTGCCGCCATGATGAATTCATGTTGGGTGTGGGATACATATGTTTGTGTATATACGTATATATGTGTGTATCCATTAAATGAAGAGTCCGTCCTTAAGACTGCTCTACTGTAAAGTGTCTTGAGATACCATTGGTTATGATTTGGCGCTATACAAATAAAAGATTGATTGATTGATTGATTGATAATGGGAAGGTAATGAAATTGACTAGTCTTACATAAGCCAAGAGTTGCTGCTCATCTTCGCTTCAAACTGAGCCTCTGTCCAAACTTCCCTGGTCTTAATGTCTATATAAGAACTTTAACCATTGTCTCTTTCTCTTCTCTCTGTCCCTGAGCCCTCCTCATGTCCCCTGGATAGTTCGCCTCCTGTGTCCTGTCTGTTGGAGGCGGGTTCTCGTGCATTAGCATCATTGCTGCATGTGTTGCTACTCGCTACGCTAACTGCTGCTGTGTTGCTGCTCTTTTCCGCTCTTTAGCTCTGGCTTAGTTAGCCATTTTTACTGTTTTCCAAGCTGACAGAGAAAGAATTTTTGCGCAAAATCAAAGTTTAGACACAATGTGGGGGCGTGGCCTGACTTTGCCCCCTCTTCCTCACTCGCGCTCATTTTTACATTCAATTTTGTGTGTACAATGACATTTCCAGTGATTTTAACTCAATAAAAGATGCTACTGTCCAAATGTAATGCTTAAAAAGATCCTATGAAGGGAGGTGCCAGATCTTGCTGCGGTGAATTAAGCTCTGAATTCAGTTGTAATTGAACATAGAAAATTGAAGCCTTAATTGTAATTGAAAAATGTAATGTACCCAAACCGTGGTGTGTACTGTTCATCCTCTATTATCCAAAGCTGTGTTTATACTTATACAGTATCTCAAACATAATCATGGCTTATCCACAGTTTGCCTCCACATCTCTCATGGACCCCGTTTCCTCCCTTTTCCAGCTCTGAGTATCGCTCTTTTCAGTCCAGTTTCCTCCGAGTGGTCCATGATGACGGACAGCGGGATGCAGAGGATGATGACCCTGTGTCCACGGTGACAACAGTCGCCACAGAGATTCTTCAAGATGCAGCCGAGCACATCCGAGCAGAGCTGGGGGAGATTCTCGGAGGTGAGAGAGGAGCAAGCGCCCCCCCCTTGGGCGAGTAATGGGGCGATACAAGAGGACACACACAAATCCCCTAACATGACTCGCTTAACTCCCACTAGGAGAGATGCAGAACAAGAGAGATGAGGGGTGGTGAATGTGAGTAAAGAAGAGTTAAGGAAGAACATGCATAATGGAGTCCATCATCAGATCTATTCCCCCCTCCCCTTTAAAATAAATAAATAAATGTGAGAATGTACACATTTATCTTTGTTCAGAAAGTCTTTTCCTTATAGCCTTATTATTTTTTTTATTATATATTATTTCTCAGCAAGATAGATAGAATTCAGAGACAAATTTTACTCTCGGGATACATTGTTAGTGACATTATATCAGTGATTTCCAACCTTTTTTTGATCGTGACCCCATTTTAATATCACACATTTACACACAATTAGTGACAAAGTAACAAGATTCGCCAGCTCAGCTATTTTTATTCTGCATTTTGTTTGAACTACATTTATATTTGAGAAAGTGAAAGTATAGAATACAGTTGTTTAAGATTGTTTTTTGAGTGGCGTTGAATAATAAATACTAATACTTTAAATAATTTTTTAATCAGTGTTTCTTTCATTATTATAAATAATTACACATTTCAGGGGACCCCATTTGAATTCCAGGCGACCTCACATCGGGGTCACAACCTCAAGGTTGAAAAACACTGCATTACATGATTATGTTTTTTATGTGTGCAGGAGTAGTAGGTACGTGGCTTCAGGTTAAATGTCTGAAGAGGTACAGGACTGTGAAAAGTTTGGGAAACACTGCCTTATAGGAAAAAATAAAAGGGAAATCAGTTAATTGTAATAATTATGAATAATCCTATTGCTTTGTAAAATATTGGTTTTGTTTCTGTTTTGGTGATAAAATTATTGTAAGACCTGAATCAGAGCCATACAAGATTTTTTTTGTCTTCTTTTTGAATAATATGTTCCTTAGGAAATCCACTTTGTTTCAGCAGACACCTCTGACGAAGACTGGCAGTTGACAGTCGAAACAGTCGTGGAAAAATCTGACTTAAGTTTCTGAATGTGTGTAAATAATTTTTGGTGCCAGTAAAATACTTTAATTTTGGTTCATGGGCTGAATACAGACCAGTTTGATCTTAGGTGGGCCACAGATTTTAGGCGGGAAAAACAAGCAATTTCAACATTAATGTGCCGTAGCTTGTACTTCCACGTATAAATGATGAATAAAGTACTGTATGTAAGGCACTTTCAACATCTAAGCAATAAATTACCTTATTCTCTAATTCACTTAAATTTCTTTGATTTTATGACCAATCTTTTAGACTAATTTGAGGAAAATTGCAGGATTTTGGGAACAATTTAAGTTCTTTCAATAATTTGTGATTAAAAAAAAAATCACTGCTGTCATGTGATATAAGTATGAGAAAACTGAGTCCTGCAAATATTGTGAAGTTTCATTGAATTTGTGTAGTTGGATGGACTGAGATATCTACAACTGAATTAGTTGCTCATTTACAATGATTCATGTTTTCTGTAATTATTACTTTCTTGAATTCAATGCACTAAAGGGCTAGATTTGGCCCCCGGACCTTAAGTTTGACATTGGTAGACTGTCCATAAACTGAAAGAGCTTTATTTTATTTTTTACATTTCACTTCTGTATTTCACCTTCTGTACACAATCTACTGTGTTGTGAAAGCAAAGTGCATTTTACCAAACATCTTGATAAGATCAGACTGCAAGGTTTAAAAACACAATGAATGGTTTGGTTGGGATTGGCCCAAACATCTTCCAATCTTTGTCGAGATAGTGCACAAGAGCCTGATTATAGATTTATTTTTACAGCGCTAAAATGTAATATTTTGTGTGTGTTTAAAGTGGCTTTACAACTGCAACGAGATGCCCTGTGGATAAAGGAAGGCCGTCGCTCAGCAAAGCTGGAGGACCTGATCAGTTCATTGGATCAATGGAGGGAAACCACAGATTGTCCACCTGATGAAGAAGGTGCATTTTTGGAGGTCTTTAATAAACACTGTGTCTATTTTTTGCACCCCCCAAAGTAAACAAACAAAAACCGCAATAATGATACATTTACAGAAATATACAAAAAATGACAACAAAAACAATAGAAATGCGTAAAACATGAACAATAACACACAAAAGAAATAGGAAGCTAGAAATACACAAAATTAACAAAAAAGACCCCATAAAAAATAATAGATAACATCCAAAATACTCAAAATTACCCAAAAGTTGCATAATACATGCAAAAGGATAACAGAGAAAGATACTAAATTACAACAAAAACACACACAAATCCTTTATTCTTTCCTGTGTTAATGCTCAGATTGGTCATTATTCTAAATGTTGACTTAAATGATATTATTTTGGCCCTGGGAGTTCAGCCATATCATTTTTGAGGCCTCTGCTGTGTTTAAAGTTGCCCATCTCTGACTTAGAAACTTATTAGACATCATGTTTAGTTTAAAAGTGAGCAAAAGTTAAATTGGTTTGCTGAAGTGTCACTATAGTATACACTATAACAATTTCATTCCCGTGTTTCAACCTATTGTTTTTCTGTGTTTTTCTTTCATTATTTCGTTCTTACATTAGACTCACATTACACTTATCATATGAGAGTCAAATACATTCATTCATTAACTTATCCCAGTACATCATGTGATTACTCTGTTTGTGGTTAAACTACGCCATTCATTCTTCTGTGTGTGCTTCTCCTATCTGTTGTGAAACTGTTTTGTATCCTTTGGGTGTGTTTCCTATAACTGTAAAGTGTGTTTGTGTGTGTTTGTGTGTGCTGACTTGGTGTAGACTTGATGACGCGACTGGCCGTGGAGCTGAAGGAGTTTTCCAATGGAGAGATGACCGTGGCACTGACCTCACTGACTACAGATATGGAGGTAAGTGCTTCAGGCCACCTCATGATAATAAAAAAAAAAAAATCACATTTTGTGTCTTATCAGGTATTTATTACTACAACATGCAATGAAAAGCTTAAAGGGGCAGTGATATCCATTCATTTAGCCTCACTCAGAGGCCAAAGTTGAAAAAATTTGGTTTCTTCCCTCTTTTGCTATTCCACATTTTGTAAAAAGTCAGCTCCAAATGGGTGAGTTAGATTTTTGCCCCCTTATAAGAGGGCAAAGGCTGCTCCTCCTGACAATCCAGGCTCCTCCCACTCTACATAAGAATGTTAGCTCCTCCCTCTCATACTACCTCACAGGTAAAACAAACATGGCGAAGGCAGCGCATCGTCACAAAAGGTGTGTTGCTTTTGACTGCGTTGAACAACGGACAAATATATTTCTATTACCTTCAGAGCCTCTCAGGACCCAGTGTCTGGATTTTATGTTTGCTGCTCATGTACCAAGCGAGATGGGTAGAATCCTGACTAGTGGGCGGGGCCTGGAAGTCTCTCCCATGTCCCATCGATTTTCCAAAAGTGCTTGGATCGGGCCGAACAAGGTATCAGCGGAAAGGACTGGTGCCCCGAGTCTGAATATGTGCTGGGTAGAGTCCGAAATGCACCCGCTTGAGCTGAAACTTACAATTTTCCGGCTGAAAAAAAGTGCTAATTTTGGTCAAAAAGTGGCATCAGCGGACAGGTTTTATTCCCCCGAGTCCGGATATGTGCACTGTACTAGAGGCCGAATATGCCCGCTGGAGGCCCTGGAAGTCTGTGCTTGTCGTTCAGTCCCATCAATGGGACCAGGGGAATCTCTGGTCCCCTTTAGTCAGGCAGGGTGCCTCATCCCTGGGTAGAGTCCTGGTAGGCGGGCCTGGAAGACTCTCCCATTGATTCTGGAAAAGTGCTCGGATTGGTCCAATTGAGGTATCAGGGGAAAGGTCTGGTCCCCTCGAGTCCGAGAATGTTAATCATTCCTGGGTAAAATCCGAATTTCAACTGCTGGAGGCCCTAAAAAGTCAGCGTTTCCCTCTACCAGGGGTAACTTTAGTCAATGGGAGTCTGCGTCTACAGACACGCCCACTCATGCATATTCATGAAGGCCCAAAAACAGCGTGTTTTTAGAAGAGGTAATGAAAGTGACTTTTCAGAGGGCTAAAACTCCAGAAAACAGGCGAGTTTGGGAAAATAAACCTCAAATACTGTATTGTTGGGGTTCTTAGAACAAATGGAGATCTTGGATTAAAAATTGCATATTGCTTTTAATAATGATGGTTGGTGATGAAAGAAACCATCAAAATGTCACACTCCACCAACCAATAGCAAAATTGGATTGTCATAGCCCGGCAATCGCGCTAACATTTTAATAAAATGTGCTAAATTCTAATACAGGAATTAATCAATGACAGTACTTCATAACAAAATACATTTGTTTTCAGCAAATACGTTTTGGGGTTTAATTTTTCTTAAAAGAATCAAGATAGGGTGATGGTGAAAGATTCCTTAATTATTTATATTTACTGTAGGGCTAGAGGTGGACAAAGTACTCAACTGAATTACTTGAGTGAAAGTACAAATACTTCTTGTCAAATTTGACTCTAATACAAAAGTAAAGTAAAAGTTCTTAGTCAAAATATTACTTAAGTGAAAGTACTGAAGTAATTGCATGAAAAATTACTTAGGTATTGAAAGTAAGTAAATCTTGAACGTCATCTTTATCATCATAAGTACAATAAGATAACACTGATGCACAATCAATTACAGTAAGGGACCGGGTGTAAGAAAAAATGGATTCGGCAATATATCACGATATTTCACCAAGCGATTATCGTATCAACCTCACTCCGACTCCTCAATGCATTTTAGCTGGAAGTTGATTGCACTTTATTTTCATAATAAATACTGGCCACTTTTATAGATGTATGTGGTTACTATTTTTTAAAGAATTTAAGAACTTAACAGAATCAGAATCTGTTGTAGAAGCAAAAGTTAAACTTTTGGAATTACAGATAGTTACCATTTACTTGTTCATGCAAGTTTATATATATATATATATATATAAATATATCATTTTTTACTTGGTGAAAGGTGAAATTTGTAATCATTGATATCGCGATATATCGCAATGTCCAGTGTCCTCTCAGAACACTTTGAATTACAATATGCTCAAAGGTCATTATGGATTTTTGATCAAATGAAGCAACAAAAAACAAAAACAAAATGTACATACTACAGCTTTAAGGAAGTTCTGGACCAAAGTAACTTTTGATGGTTTTGGTGGTTTGATTAAAATGTATGAGACCTGCGCTGTGCCTGATTAAGGAAGGTGTTGTGATGTTCTACATTTACATGAGATGTAGATGGACATCTGAGAGCGACATACACACACACACACACACACACACTAAAGTCTACCCTTTGTATATCTTTCTCCTGCAAACTTTAATATCTCACACACACACACCCGAATAACATCTCTGTTGTCAGTCTCCTCTCTCCCACCCCTTCAAAAATTCTAAAATATTCATTTTGTCTTTCATATCTCCATCTTACTTCCAAAGCCCATTTTTCTCAGCGGCTGCATAGCGTGCAGTATTAAGCTATGTGTAAAATAAATGATGTCTGTAGCCGTAGGGGTATGGCTCTGCCTCCCTCACAAAACTACCTAACGTCCAAGGAACATTAAACACCCAGATCCTCGTTTAGCGAATAAATAACCATTCATTTGAATGGCTTTGTCTGTGTGTGTGCACCGGACTTTCTGTGCATATTTTACCAGCGCTGTGCCTACACGCTGAGTGTCAGGAGAGAGAGAGAGAGAGTTTGTGTGTGTGTGCGTGTGTGTGTGAGGGGGGGGCCATTAAGGACTTAATATAGAATAAATGGCCAGGGGCCTGTGTGTCGCCAGCGGACCCCAACTTCACAGCGTCATGGTGGGTTACTAATGACCTGATATCAGGCTCTAAAATGAACCCCTTATATGCATGCCGGTTGCAGTGTGTATATATTTATATATTATGTTTTAATTGTGTTTGAAAAGAGAGTAAAATTGTATGAGAGTCATTTACTGAAGGGGCTTTGGGAAGTTCTGCCTTAAATGATTCTTTCCCGAAAACTAAATAAATTAGATGGAATTAGCCGTTAATGGTTTGTGTACTGTGCGTTTGTTAAAGTGTGCGGTGCGTGTTTCACATTGTGTATCCGTGTAAGTGTGTGTGCGTGTGTTCGATTGCACTTAGAGAGGAAAGAGTTAGATCATTGGCTGAATAAAGTATGGCAGTGATTGCCTAGTTAGCAGAAGAAGAAGCTTGTGGTGTGTGCGGTAATGATATGGACACAACGTATAGACTGACTAATGTAGTTGTGTGAGATGTGCAAACACGCATCAGTCAGTTTCAGTGCGTCTTCATCACTGGAAGAGAAAGTGCAAGTGGAACTGAACGGGGTTTAAGTCTGAAAATCATGTTGAATGTAAAGATAAACGTTATACAATAAGTCAACTCGTCCTTACGGGGGATCGTGAAACTCTCACGTTAGTTAATGTATTGTTTTGTGCGTTCCAACACGATTTCCTCATTCATTTGAGCTGCTGTAAATGTAAATATGCTTCAGATGGGAAACAAGTGCCCATAATAATTGTACGGTTTTATTGGACTAACTACCTTTAATCCACTAACTCCCACCGTAAAGGGTGTGCTTGACTGGTGAAAAGTGTCACTCAAGCTCGGACATCGGATTGCTGTCTTTTAACAGTTTTATTTCCATTCAACCCTAACTATTATTAGCACAGTAACCGTGTCGTTTGCCAGCCAGGTAATCAACTGTAACGACATAAAACAAACACACCCACAACATTAACAACACGGACATTTTAACGACTGTATGAACTGCACACATGAACATTTAAGTAGTTAACACAGGTTTAACATCTACACAATAACTCACCAGCTCAGCTTCACCGACATCCGTACAGATAAACACATACGTGGGTAACACACATCACGCCCTATATTTTCATAGATTAATCCGCCCCAAATAAAATACAAAAAAATGCAGTAATTCCTCAACATAAATACAGGGGGTTTGGTTGGTGATAAATCGAAACAAATATAAAATATACACCAACCTATAAAAAATAGGAGAACTCCACACAACAATCCTCTGCTGCCCTTGTGCACCAACTGGAGTTATACAAAAGGATGTGGTACAGTTAATAATAAATGGTTGGTTATGGATGTTTTAGACCAGGGGTCACCAACACGGTGTCCGCAGGCACCAGGTAGCCCGCATGTACCATGTGAGGGGCCCTCAGTCACCAATAAGGTCGATCTAAAATCTGATTTACTTTCCAGGATTCAAACTCACAAATATAAATGTACATATGACAGAAGTAGTTATTACCTAGTAAAGTTAAATACTGCTGCACGTGGTCACATTTTAATATCAAATTAACCATTTTTAAATGTTTATTTTAACTGAAACATTGTGACATTGTTTGAGGTTTGGTGCATGTGTTGTGGTATGTTATAGTATAATACGCTACTGGTCAAAAGTGTTAGAACACCACATGTGGGGATGTGTCGATTTTCTTGAGTCCTTATTTTTCTTATTTTCAGCTTCCAATATCTCAGTAATTACATCACATAGGAAACTGATATTTAGTATAGTAATACAGCTCCACCGACTCTCTCAGAATACACAAAAACATCTGCTACATCTTCTCTGGTGGACATGCCAGCTCCTCAAAATTGGGAAAAGGTTTGTCGGGATTTGGGTCTGAAACATGTTTGGTCCTTCAGTAAACAACTTAGCATATGTAATTTCATCATCTTAGAGCTATGGACATACTTTCTTGCTTTACATTAATACATTCTGACTAATGCTACTTACATATATAAACATATATTGTACACACAGAAGGGCATTTTTTAAAATTGGAAATGGCAGTAAATATGTTGAAATTGATATAAGCATAGAAATTTAAGCCGGATGGACAATTTCACATTTTTCTGGACAACTGAGGAAGATTTTAAAACAAATGTGTGAAGTAAAAACCAGCATTTTCTATTAATTGTACATTACGTATTTATAAAACTGCAATTAAGTAAATATTGAGAACCTCCCGACCCCTCCCCCTTTAATTTTTTTTTTTAAAACATTCTAAAAAAAACAAAAAGAATAATGGAAGAATAAAACAAAATAATTTTTGGTCTTCAAACCTTCTGATCGCCCATAAAAAATGACTTATCTTCTCTTTCATAAAACATGTTTACTCCACCCTACAGTGGCACGTTACAGGTGCTAAATTTGTTTTTTTTCCTTCCAATCTTTCTGTACATATTTGAATTCACTTGTGTATAACAAATAGGTGTACAGTCATAAAAGCATCGAGTGAGCAGTCGATTTTTGAGAGTTTTCACAGGGTAATGGGAAAGTCTTCTGTTGTTGTGACATTCTACAAACACATTGTTCAAATATTCATGACAGTGAGTTTGTGTTTGATTTTAAAAAGCTCAGAAATTAACGCTGGCAGATGAAAGTTTGAGTCAGATGAAGACGTGTCATGCTGTGGAGTTGATGAAGTGTGAGAAGGACGAGAGGATGAGTGCACACACACACACACACACACACACATACACACACACGCACAGACCTTACATTTTAAGTCAATAAACTGCTTTTTGTTATACATTAATACAGAATCCATAAAAGAATTGATTAATATCTTAAAGTTCCTTTTTTTCTATACATTTCTCTACTTTTATGCTATTAAAATACCCATCGATGGTGAAAGCGTATTATACATTTAATATTATTATGTTTGACTCTGTGTTAAACCAGATCCTTTTTTTTTTTTTTTACTTTAAACGTCAAATAGTGTTGCAGTCCTCAGTAGAGCAGGGCTGGTTTTAAATAACAATATATTTAGATCAAACCAACCCATTGTTCCTCAAGTCAAATTTACTTAAATTTCCACATTTAGTCATTTTTTAAACAATTCAAGTTGTATTTAAGGCCATTAAATTATTATTATTATTTTTTTTTTATCACTGTATTTATTGAGTTTTTCATACAGATATAGAAAACAGTCCGATAAATTATTACCTGAAAACATTCAAAAGCTCTTTAGAATAAAATATTCACTTTTCCTGCGGATGCTTAAAAAGTCTTAAAAAGTCTTGAATTTACTTTGATTAAAGCTGTTGGAACCCTGGTATAATACAGCTTTATCTGTGATTGCAACAAGTACAACAACATCAGTGCAATTATTTAATTAATATTAATAGTAATAATAGTAAGTTAATTATTTATTGAGAGGAAAGGGGTTTACAAACTGAGAAGTAAAATGAATTTTAGGTCTGCGAGTGTGTAAACAACAAGGAAAAGCTTTTGTATTTCAGTTTGTGGAAAAAGATTCCTGGACAGTTTGCCAGTGGAAATTAAAGAATGTACAAATATCCAGCAATTTTAAAGGAAATATATTTATGTAGTATGTATAATGTGTTTTTTTGTGTGTATTATAATCAAAATCATATAAAGATGAGACAAAATGTTTTCATTAACGGCAGCAATGGTTAGAAAACAGGATGCTCAAAATTATATTATTTGTTTAGTGGGAAAAGGGGCGGGACTAATAAGTTTATACTTCCACCCACTCACTTCCCAACACAAAAAAGTGTGTATGCAGTAATATATGTGATATTGTTGTTTTTTTTTTCTGGAGGGAAGCCATCTGCATCAAATCTTTTTTTATTATTCTAATGTTGTTTTTTGTATTATTGCATTTGCAATTTATTCGAAATAAAACAGTAAATCAAACATTTTTAGAGGAATGCACATATTTTCCACAGCTAAAGGCCACGATCTTCTTAAAATCCTTGTCAGAGGTAGTAGGCTGGAAGTTTTCTCAGTGCTAAATCTGATGCATTAGCCTTTTGGCACAGCTGTCTTTTCAATGCTTTTGTCACTTTCCAAATTCTTTCTCAGACTTGTGCATCAGGCGTCATGTTGATCCCGCTCGCGAGCAATTTAGCTGAGCTTCGAAAACACAGAAGGAAAAATCTGCTGACGTTCAGCTGGGAACAATATTTTAACTCTTCTATTATCCTCAAATATTACTAACACATTTTACCATGGGGGTCAATTTCACCCCAGAGATATTTGCCTCCAGAAATTCATTTTCAGAAAATTGTTGACCAAGATTTTGTATCAGACACTCTATTTGTTGAATTAAAAAATAAGCCCTTGAAAATGAAACCATGACATTCTCTCTAGCGCCACCATCAGGACACACTTTTATATTAGAATTAATTTATTTTGAATAGTTTTCATCCAACTCTTCTCAAATTTACTGACAACATTAACGACCACCTGAGTATGAATAATATTGGTTGTGATGATGATATGACCTTTCCTGCTGCGCCACCATCAGGTCAAACTTTCAGTTTTTGAGTTAGTGTATCTTGGAAATCTTTAATCCTAATCTTTTCTAATTTGGAGTGCACATTAATGACTCTCATACTGATTGATATTTGTGACCTCCCTTCCTCATAAACATTTATTTACGGCTCCTTTTGAACATAATCCTCTGTCTCAGACACATGCTTCTCCACGTCACTTTCACTGTGAAAGAGCTGTTCCAAAACCTCATTTTTATTTTCAAATGTCATGTATCATCTCAAAAGTATAAACTCTGCACCTGCAGGTGTGGGGATGTAAAGTCATATATGGGTCTCACATAGACCGACACAGCTAAAACCGATTGGGGTCAATTTGACCCCAGAGGAACACCAAAGCGTGCAATATTCGTTCAGCACATTGAAAAAATATCATTGTGAAAGTTTTATGCTGAATTGTTTGTACCCATCAAATGAACAAAGTCATGAAATATGAAGCAAAAACAAAGTCAACTTTAATGATAAACATTGAATGTGGGTGAAATTGACCCCAAGGATAATAGGAGGGTTTAAAAGGAATTGGATGTTGGTTCTTCTCTAAGCCATGATTTGATGATGAAGAGGATCAAAGATTATAAATGTGGACACACTTAAAAATCAGAATCCATCAAATTTGGATTCAAAGACAGGTGGTAGAGGGACATGTGTGCAGGTAGGGTTAGCACTAGCACAGTGATGCTATCGGCCTGCTGGTTTACTTTTTATTCTTTGAGTGTCCATCTCTCCATCTGGGCTCTGTTTTCAGGTTTGTTCTGTTGATTGCCTCTAATGTGTTTGTTCACAGTCCTCCGGCCCTTCTATTTGTTTATGCAGGGCCAGTTTTGCCCTACGCCACTTGCACAAATAATTATGCTGGCTAATGAAGGGGCCTGCAGCCACGGCACTGGGTAAATGCCTTTCTGATGAGCATCACTCGGGGACAGCAGGTGGAGGCTTGGGCCTCCCAGGGACTAAGATTGAAGACCAAGAAGCCAGAGTGCCCCTCCCCTCCCCGCCGTGCTGCTTTTTTACTTGAAACCTCCAAGTATTTAACACATTTCATCAGGAGCCTCTGCAGCCGTGATAACTCACAGGATGATTGTACCACGAGAAAGTTATGGAGGACAGAAAGTTGTAATTATTTCTTGGACTCGTTTGAGCTCTTTCACAGTTTAGTTTTGTTGTTTTTTTCTGGCCTAAAGGTAATACTGACCATCTTTATTCAGGTGGACATACGTGATATATTCTACTAGGAATGTAAGGTTATATTCTTTATATTTTTATTTTAGATGTTTTTAAAACATGGATATTTTTCTTGCATGGTGATAAATGAAGAAATGTGCAGTTTATTTTTCATTTATGAGTTCAAACAGTTCAAACGTTTTTTTAGGTTATTTTGTCTAATTGTTTCTCCAAGAGTTTCTTTAAGAACAAATCGAGAATGTAATCATTAGTTGAGTGTATCCTTACAGCCCTATATTTTATACAGAGGTGGACTTCGTCAGTTTTCACGAGGGTGGTCGACCCTATTCAATTTCTCAAATCAACCCTCAGTAGATTAGATGAGAACTGGAAAGTTATAGACTGCCATCAAAATGACTATTTATAGATTTAAAGCTGCTGAAGATGATGATTAAAAAATTATATATATATATATATGATAAGTTAATAGCATAGGCCTCATTGATCAATAAATCAAAGGAATTTTGTGGTAAAATGTGTCCCTGTTGGAACGTCTGCATAAAAAAACATAGAGCAAAGTTTGGTTTTGGGGACCAGGAGCTGGTGGGAGATGTTACATTCTGGGCCACCCTTTGGCTCCTCATCCAGTCACATGAAGATTATACTGAATCTTCATCATCATCTCTTCTAAAAGAAAAGCAAATTTCTTTAGTTCCTCACCCTTCCCTGAGGCTTTCTGTGGCTTTAAGAACAAACAAACAAACAAACAAACGAAACCAAAACATCTATAGACCCTTAGCGGAATCTTTAGTTTCTAAATTTCCACATCACATTCATGGTGTCATGTGGAGAAAGAGCCTCATGAGACAGACTGACAGACAGAGATTTGGGTCTCTGTGTGTTAGTGCATGTCCATTGAATGGCTGTTAATATGAACATTGTGTGTGTGTGTGTCCGTGTGTGTGTGTGTGCGTGTGTGGTACATCAAGAACATGTGTGTGTTTGAGAAGGGTGGTGTCAGCTCGCTCCTTGCCACCCCATTTACTGTAGCTGTACCGCTGTGATCACAGACAGATGTATAAATCAAACCTCGCCTGATGGATTCATCAGGGTGGCGAAACGATCGCCTGAGAAGAACTCGCAACTCTCGCAGCATTCTGCGTTCTGTCGGAAAGGGTATGCAAAGAGCCTAAATGGATGAACGCTTGATTAATTCTTTGCCGGAGACGTTGGAGACAGCAGGAAATGTGTTTTTGCTTTGACTGTGTTTGCACGGGAATTTACGCATGCGGGGCGTGAGTTATGAGGCCTGAGTTTTGTACCTAGGGCTATTGTGCATAATGACGGCAGGTTTTGGAGAACTGCGAGCAGCCACTAAAGACTTGCTACCTGTGGAGCCTCGACAGCCTGTGTGTGGGTGCTAGTGTGTGTAACTTTGTGTCAAGGAAAACTAAAGCTGCGAAGCTGTGGAAGCAAGTTGTGGTATAGAAAGGAAAACTTTGTACATCAAGGTAACAAAAAAAAAGAGCAGAAGGAGAGATTGAAAACTGACCAACAATATATTTTACTGTAAAGCACATGTGTCAAACTCATGGCCCAGGGGCCAAATCTGGCCCTTTGTAGCATCCAATTTGGCCCAAAGGAGAAAGAAAACATGAATCATTGTGTAATATTTGCAGGTGCTCACAATTTTCTCTAGTGCTTATGTCACATGATTGCAGTCATTTTTTATGCTAAACAGTTTTTCTTCAAATTGTTACAATAAGTTTCCTTAATTAAATAGAAATTTGTCTCAAGATTTAGGACATTTAAAATGAAGAACCTGTTGGGACTGATATCTGTCACTTATTGGTCAGTTTATTACTTATTTTTCTAGTCTATACAGTAAGTAGAAGTGTAAACTCGGGCACAATAATGCTGAAATTACTAATTTTCCTGCATAAAATCAGTGGCTCTCTTGAGATCAAACTGCTCCTTATTTGGCCCCTGAACTAAAATGAGTTTGACACCACTGCTGGAATTACACAAAGGAGTCTGTGAGGCAAAGATTTAAAATGACAGGATTCATGAAATTTGAGCATTCACAATTTCCATGGAAGTTCAAGGATAACGATTTCCTGATGGGCAACTTCATCTACAGCTAGAAGCAAAAGACGGCACAGAAAACAAACACAAAAATCCAGTAAAAACAAGTAATGAGGGGAAAACCCCAAAAACAAAACAGGAATAAGTTTTGAATAAAAATTGTCATTTTTTTTTCTGGATGAATATCTTGAAACACCTGATTTATTAACATCCCAAATAAATAATAAGTTATAGCACTAAATTAGATGCGCACACAAATAGATTTTGCATACAATAGTTTGTTCACCGGTTGCATATGATTTACTGAGATTGATTTAGAGCTGTGTTTTTCAACCTTGGGGTTTCCCGGAATTCAAATGGGGTCACCTGAAATGTCTAGTAATTATTAAAAAAAAATATATATATATATATATATAATGATTAAATAAACTGGTGACTGATAATCGACTGTGAGGAACAGTAGATGTTGGAACTTTTTTGACACTTTTGCAAAAACAATTACAGGTTTTTTGAAGGCAGTACAAACTATAATTTTTGCATGTTATTATTTTGTTATTGTTATACATCATTTTTTTATAGCGCTTTTCTGGGTACTCAAAGTCACTTTACAATGAAAGGGAGCAGTGTTGGGGTTCGGTTCCTTGCTCAAACGAGGAGCACCAGTAGATTCATTACACCACCTCTGGTTCCTTTAGTCACATATCATGTGCATGCTTTATGTTTTGTTTTAATTTATTTATGTATTAATAACATTTCAATTCACCAGTTGATCAGTAATGTGACTTATGCGTTGCTCCTTTTTTTTGTCCAGGAGTAAAAGTCCTCCCCCATCTGTGGGTCCCCTCTGTGTGGTGGGATTAAAACATGAAGCTTTCGTCCATAGTTTCCCATAAATATCCAAATATCACACAAGCAGAACAAGATTTAATTGTAAAACTGCTTGTCTGGTTTTTCTGTATTTATATGTTTGTTCAAAGTCAGTAAAACAAAATAACCACACTGTTTATTTGTTATTTTGATTTGGTTTTAAACGGAATAACCAAAGAACGAAGGGTACTCGGATTCTTGTGATAAGTCCCTTATGCATAAGTTCAACAAATTTAAATACAGAGTTTTTTCATGTGGGTTTTGGGATTTGGGTAGACTGATAGCAAGTAGATACTTTAGTGTAACATGTTGTCATTTATAATAAAAAAAGGCACATTGTGTCGGGGTAAGCCGAGGGAGAGACAGTCTGAGTAGTAATTTACACAGTTGAAGAGCCAAATGGCAGACAGACTGTCGCCCTGCGTGTTATCACTGAGATTTGCACTCTGCTCGTTTTCTGCCTGTGTTTTTCTTGTCTGTATGAGTGAGTGTGTGTAGTTTGGTGTGTGTATCAACCCAGTTGGGTGGTAACATCAGAACGCCAGCATAAGCTGAACCATCTCATGTGCTCTGTGTTGTAAATGATAAAGTTTGCTTTGGTTTAGTGAAGCTGTCACGAGTGCGTAATGGTTTGTGTTTGTTCATAAGCTGAGGTCACAGTAAACGACTGGAGGTGGTTTTATTTTTTCTATTCTCTGCGTTTGTTATGAGGTACGCGTGCCTCTGCTTGTGTGTTTGTGAGTGAATATGTGTGTTTTAACAAATCTTTTGGAGGCTTCATTGCACTCATCGGGATATCAGTGTTGAGGAATGACGGTGTCAGAGCGGTGACAGTTGTGTGTGTGCGTGAGACGATTGATGAGCTCCAGTCTGACAACAGCCATATTGTGGAGAGAGGAAACGACGGATAGATGGAGAGAGAAACAGAGGGAGAGAAGACTTTGTACCCCCTCATCCTCACAGGTTAATATTGACACAGCCTGGGCAGATACAGAGCTTGAGGTGCTCATCTATCATTTTCAGTGGACACAAACAAACACACTCACACACAGTCATCCTGCTACGGCACGGGAACATCATGCCACGACACTACGACAAAACATACAAACTGTGGCACGTGTCAAACTCATGGCCCGAGGGCTAAATCCAGCCCTTTGAGCATCCAATTGGGTTCGCAAGAGAAAGTAAAAATGACAGAGAAAAAAACATGAATCATTGTGTAAAGCAGTGGTTCTCAAACCTTTTTTGGCTCAAGTGCCCCCCTTTTCTCTTATTTCTGAATCCAAGTACCCCTTTGCCTGACTACAACAGTTTGCTTAGAAAACTATAGAGCTGGGGTCACCAGGTAGCCCGCATGGACCATATGAAGGGCCCTCAGGAACTCTAGTCACCAATGATCTCCAACTAAAATCTGATTTATTTTCCAGGACTCAAACTCATAAAGATTAATACATACGATGGATGTAGTTAGTACTTAGTGAAGTTAAATACTGCTGATAAAGTTTTAGTATTAAATTAACATCTTTTAATTAGGAGAAATAAAGTGTTGTTTGTTGAATCTTAAACATTTCTAGCCTTATCTTAGTTTTACCCACATTGCCTAGTATGAATGTAGCGTGTGAATGAGTGTTGGTGGTGGTCGGAGGGGCCGATGGCGCACTATGGCTGCCTCGCCTCCGTCATTCTGCCCCAGGGCAGCTGTGGCTACAATAGTAGTTTGCCACCACTAAGTGTGGAGTGAAAGAATAATCCTTTAATTCTGTAAGGTGACTTTGAGTGTCCAAAAAACACTATATAAAATTGATGCACTATTATTATTATTATTATTATTTAGCCTCTAATTAAAGTGAAACCGTGAACATTTAGTATTTAAGGAATGCTTTTCTTTATTTTTGTCTGCACATGCTGTCAAAGGTCAACACTACAAGAAGTGCAATCTTTTTAAGACAGCAATGCATAATTGTGACCATCACCAGCCCTCCCTAAGGAAGGGTAAAAAAAACACTTTATTAAAGGGAGAATATAAACAGAGAGGGCAGTGTTACACCTGAGAGTGAGATGTGAAGTTGTAGTTGTGCATATTGTGTTGTGTATACAAGCCCTTCTGGTGACAAGTGTGAAGCTATAATGGTGGTGGCTGTGGACAGAGGGAAGGAGTGAGTGGTAATACCTAGAACAGGTATTTGGGATCAACGTGTCTAAATTAAGCCCAGCACAAGTTTTATCCCACAGCCCAAGGCATGCCAGTGCATCGTAGACCAATGTATGTGCAAAAACCGCTACTGTAAACCCAAGCGCTGTCCCGGACCCGAAGATGCAGCCAGGCCAGCGGAGAGAGCGGGGGCCACGGAGCCCCAGGCCACCCCCCACAGCCGAGCAGCCCCCCAGACACCCCCAAGATCTCAAGCCAATAGGCAGCCACTGCCCCCCCACATACACACCAAAGCCCCAAGGAGCCGAGGACCCAGTGCATCCCGCCACCCACCCCAACTCCAAGCCCCCGCCAACATCCTCCCCTCCACTCACACCCACACCCCCTCATCCAGGCCCCCAAGGGGAGGGCCTAGAGAGCCCCCTGCCGGCGACCCCAGCAGGGGAGCCAAGGCCCACGCCCCGCAGATGGCCCGAGCCGCGTCCAACGGGCAGCCTGCAAGCCAGCAGGGACCGGACCCCAGGCCAGGAGGACCCGAAATAGAAGCAGCACCACGAGTAGCCCCCTAGGAACGACGAACACATCCCCAGCCACCTAGGGCATCAAGCGGACGCAGCAAGTCGTCCCTCTGGCCCCCATACGCACCGACCGAGCCCCCCAGATCACCCTTTATTGACGCTGCCCTCACGACAAAGTCAGGCCCCCCCCCTCCCCAAGAGCCCAGCCAGACTACCATACCGGCATGCGGCGCATGCAGCCCCGAGGCAGCAGAGCTGCAGGGCACCACCCAAGCAGGGGCCACCCCGCGCCGCACCCACAGGCATGCAAGGATGCGGCCCGCTCTACCCACCTCAGAAGACCCCCGCCAGGACCGGCCCAGCCAGCCGGCCACGTCTGCCGGACTCCAAGAGCACCCCCCCCCCCCCCCGGGACCGGGGGGTGAACCCCAAGGGCGAGCCTCCCACCCCAGCACACAAACCGGCCACAGTCCAGCAGGACCGCACAGCCCCAGACGGCGCAAGGACAGCAGCCCATCGGACAGCGCAAGCCACAAGGCAATGCCCCCCACCGGCGTGCTAGCGAGGCCCTCCAATGGCACACACCCGGTGCGAAACAGCAGCCCCTAGCCAAGGGTGCCCCGGACCCACTCACCGGCCCGCAGATAGCAGGACAGACCTACCAGGAAAAATACATTTACATTTGAACCACTAAAACTTACCTTGGTGAGCACTAACAGTAAATGTTACAAAAATCCTTCTACAGTTTTGTTCCAAAGAAGTATCAAACCAGTATTGTTTAAGTTATAAGTAATATGAATAATAATATGCTAACTAAAGACACAAATAAGTGATAAAAGGCAATATTTAGTAATGTCAAAAAAAGTACAAATTAAGTTATGTCAGATCAACACAAAACAATATTAAACAAATACAATGGGCTGTAAACATGATGAAACTTTAGGAAGACATCTGTTTTGTGTCTTTATTTAATTTGATTTCAATTCAACTTTATTCATAAAAAGCCAACTAAAATAAAAAGTCACATCATAACGCTCATAACAAAATATAAAATAAAGAAAAAACAACAATTCCACATAAACAAGCATCAGCTACAGTAAAAAAAAAAAACTCTCTTTTAGAATAGAAGCTTTTATTGTCATTGTACACATGTACAACATTAAGGTGCTCTCCAAGTATAACATAAAACACACTCTTAAATATACATGTTTGAGCCAGAGTCGGACCCGGCGGAGCGAGATGAAAATGAAGATGATGAACCTGAAGAACCCAAACAAGTGAGCTAACACAAGCACCGAGCTAACGCTAGCGCCAAGCTAACGTCACAAAATGCATTTTAATACAGTCTTTTCGGAGACAAAAACGGCAAAATACAATGACTAATGAAAACTTTAGACTTAAATTAAACCACGTAGGCCATATCATCAAGGATCTAAAACGAGCACACAGCGCTAACATATGAAGACGATGCAACTGCTAATGCTAACAAAACAATGACACTTTTTAGCGTTATTTACAGCTTACCGAAGTGCTCTGTTCGTCGTCTCCAAAGATAGAAGGAATTGAACCCTCAATCAGACAAAGTCTTTTGGCAAATCCTTCTTTACACTGGCGGAGGTTGCAGAAGCAGTCATCCTTGAAGTGCTTCACGCACACAAAAATGACCTTACCCACAGATGTGGGTACATTTCCGTGAAAAATAAAACTCAACCAGGCACTTTGAAAAGGTTCTGATGCTGGGAGATGTTGTAATGAAGCGTGTGGGTTACTACATCCAACAACCGAACATTTTGACTTATCCTCTCGTAACTTCTGCATCCTGGAGCTTGGACTACAAAATAAAAGCGAGAAATAAAAATGGCGGATTGCTCGAAGTGTTGGACCTGGAGTCGATGTACTAATTTGGCAGTTCCCCTGACGTTATTGTTCAAAAAACGTAATAGAGAATCGAAAAATCGAAACAGATGGAAAAATATGACCAAAACAGAATATAAAGATATCAACGAGCACCTGAAGAGATTAATTTGAACTTTTCTGTGCTTCTAAACAATCTAAATATACATCAAAATGCATTTAAGGGCTAAAAAAGTGGATTTAGAATGATATGTCCCCTTCAAAAGATTTTATAACGGGGGGACGAAACGAGGTGCAGCACTTCTCTAGAAAGTCCCCTAACAGCCTCTGTCTACAACTTTTGCCCATTTACTCAGTCAGTCGACAGGTGTGAGAACATGAGTTTGAGCTGGAGCTGATACAACAATTGAAAAAATCACACAGTGTCTGCCTGTTTTTACTCTTCTGTCTCGAACGATATAGATGGTGTCCGGGTTTTTCATATATACAGTATATATATATATATATATATATATCGTGCCGTGACCACTAGGGCTGGGTAGGCACATTGCAAATCGAGACCACCAATGACAATTTCATGTTTCTGCTGTCAAGTGTTAATTCAATTCAAATCAATTTTATTTGTATAAAGCAATTTCCAACAAAGTCATCTCAATGCGCTTATCAAAATATAAAATTCATAAAAAGAAAGAAAAAACCCAATAAGATCCACATGAACAAGTGTTTCACCATCTAACAAAATCAATATCATAAACACCATTAAAAAAACATAAACAATTATTTAATATAGCCTCCATACTCTCCCAACAAGATATATCTCATGACACGACAGCGCATCCTTTGTTTGTGTTGGAAACACAGAAATACAGAGAAAATGACAACTTAGAACAGCCTCAGTGAGGAGCATCCACAAAGTCAATCCTTCCTTTTGTACCATTCACTGTGAAAAGTATGAAACATGTTCTGACCTTACCTTAGCTGAAGCTCTGGTAACTCAGGTGTTGGTCTCCATCTTTTAAAAGCTGTCGTTTTTCCTCAAAACAAAGTTTCTCTATCATCTTTAGCGCTGTCATCCACACTGTAGTGTTATCCCGCCCACTAGCTAGAGAACGTAGCAGCAGAAGTCACGTGTCATCTATTCACTAATGTGCTGTGAACTTACGTATAGCATTTAGCATAGCGCGGTTACGTGCAAAGGCAGCTCTCTACGCTGCCTTTACGCATAAATGGATGTCATATTGGGGACCTGACTGCGCATGCGCAAACACGTAAAATCACACAATGGGAACGGAGGCAGAAGAGCGACGTGCCTTTGGGAGCGCTGTTTAGTAATTTGGGCTATGAAACGCACAAAATTCGGACACTTTCAAACTTATAGGTACTGTAGGCTATTGGAAATGGAAAAATAAATAATTTATAATTAAAAAAAATAAATAAATTAAATAATCAAAATATTAATTCACCCTTGGGTAGGCACTGCCTACCTTGCCTACCCTGACGGCACGTCACTGATATATATATATATATATATATATATATACAGGCGGGGGCAAGGAGATATATTTATGTATTTAGTACAATGCCCCAGACTGTTTTATTGTACAGTTACACAGCGGTGGGGATCAATGACTTAAGGCACCCAAACTGTAGCATTACTGCCACCTTTAGGAGGAGAGCTGCTGTGCAGGAGCCCATATATGGAGGGTTAGCTTCTGGAGCTAAGCGTGGAGGAAGCTACAGCTGGACCCCTCTCACATATTTTGACCATATTTGGTCAGTATAATATAATATTTGTCCATTATAATAAAAGGCTTTTTAATATCTCTTTCCTCATTTAGATGTTTTTAAATTTTGGAGTGCCTGGTTTTCCCATTTTTTGACACATACAGTATTTCAACATTGTTTGACATCATCAACAGATAACACACAAAAAGATATGGTTTTACGTTTATTTTATATTGCCACAACACAATACACAGTTTCAGAATTTTTTTTTAAAATTGTGATTTAATGCCATTAACTCGGCAAAATCATGTGAATAATTGTGAATAAAGATTTTGATAATTTGACAGCACTAATGTAACTATATTCAAGACAACTCGTGTACATTTATATTGATAAAGCTACTTTTAGGCTCTAATTTGCGTTTTTCAACCTTGGAGACGTGACTCCATGTGGGGTCACCTGAAATTTGAATGGGGTCACCTGGAATGTGTTAAAAACTGATTAAATAGATATTTTTAATTAAAAACACAACACAGTCTTAAACAACTGTATTCTATACTTTCACTTTCTCAAATATAAATCTAGTTCAAACAAAAGGCAGCATAAAGACAATAAGAAAGATTAAGAAAAAGAAGAGAAAAAATACAGTATTCAAATATCTGCATCTTGCCACTTTGTGCACTAATCCTGGCTAATCTGTATTTGTTACACAGTAAAACAAACATGATCAAAAACCTATTCTAGAAAAAAATTGGTAACACTTCACTTTAAGTTTTGTACATAAAGGCTGACATTACGTTGTCATTATCTGTCATTAGCATGAATGAGGGGTCATTAAGGCTGTCATTAAGTGTCGTTTGTTACCCTAACCTGATATATCCTACTGAACTAGAAGTATTGTTACTTGATTGAAATTGTATTTAAGTACAAGTACAAGGAAGTCATACATAAGTAAAATGTAGCTCAATTAAATAGTAGTTACTTTCACTCTCCACGTTTATATATAGACGGTTCCCTCACATACAGTAAACATCTCATGTAGAAACTTGAAAAGAAAGAGACCAAATCTTACACAGTTGGAACTTCATTTATTTCCACAAAGACATCTGAATAAAATAAAAGGTTTTGTCAAAATGTTCAATTCTTTTTGAAATAAAATAACACCAATTAATTCAATTCAAAATAAAATACAGTACATTCTCAGGCTCTAAGTATAGATGCTGTACATTTATGAACTCTAAAACTGAGAAAATAACCAGCATTCAATGTTGTTTTTGGCGCCGACCAATCAGATTACGGTCAATCTGATTGGTCGGCTATTATGTGACGCATTTGATTGTTGTCTGGTCATTTCCGTTTTTCGTAGTTTCACAATGTTGATCATTTAAAAACCAAAAAATAATAATTGACTCAAAATGTAACCAATTACTTTACTTATTTTAAAATGTACTGAAATATAAGTAAAATGACTGATTTATAAAAATACTCTAACCCCACTAGATCTCTCCACCTAACCCAAAAAATGCAAACATAGCTCCAAAGGAGTAATAATTTAGCAAAAGGCACTTAATGATGGCTTAATGACACCTTATTCATGCTAATGACAGATAATGCCAGTGTAATGTCAGCCTTTATGTATAAAACCTTCAGTAAAATGTTCCCAGATACGCAAACTCAAGTGAAACAAACAGGGTATTACAAAAGCTTTGTCAGTTTTTTTCATAAATGTCTGTTTAGTTTGAAAGTTCAACTTAAATAAGCACAGCAACAATTTTGAGAACTCCATTAAACCAACAATTGCACAGCCAATCTGGAATAATCAAGCAAATGTGTTTTGAAAAGTATCACTTTACACACTTTCTGAGTAACCCTGCTTAGCAAATTAAAGTTGTCATAACGTCGTTGTTAATCATTTCTGAGAAAAAAAAAGAAGTTCCCTTGACAAACAAAACTATTAATTAATGCAACTTTCAATCCATCAATCATTGTGCGTGTCACTGAATTACCATAAACTGTGCATGGTTGCTGTTTTAAGAGCAAACAGTTAATTTCCAAACTATAAATCACAAAGTGCCTCTCTACCCCTCTGTGCTATTTGACAGCTTCGTCTCTCATTGCCACAGATGAAGAGCTTGCTTGAAACCAACCAGTTTAACACAATTATTTCAAGTCTTTAGTAAAATTTATGACTTTTTAAAAAGTTTTCCCAAATTAAAAAGTGTCTCTTCTTCCCGTTTAGGCCTGGTATGGTTTTGTGGGAGGGCTAAAGTCCTTCAGTCACTGCCATGGTTTTGATGGTCTTGTCATCCTGTTGACCATCAACGACGCCGTTAGTCATCCACGCCAACAGGTGGCCGTCTACTCCAACAACCCTGATGTCTTAGACCAGGTAAAGTAAATGAAATACTCAATTACATTGGAAATATCGGTAACACTTGAAGTTTTATACAAAAGGCTGTCATTACGCTGTCAGAGTGAGGTATCGGGTAACAGGAAAACCTCTGTCATTTATCAGACCAAACTGACTCATGACTCAGCAAAACCTCCATCAGATGAAACGGCCTCATATGTCAAACCAAGTTCCGTCAAATTACACGGCCTCAGGCTTCAAAATAAAATTCATCAGACTCACCGGCCTCAGGCTTTAAAACAGGACACGATGTTTTATTTTGAAGGAACCAAAAGTACCCATGACGAAGTAAGTTCAAAATAAAATAACAGCTTTCAACTTACTCTCATATCCGAAGTAGCACATTTTGATGACGTCGTGTATTTCCGTATGTGTATTTTGAAAGCTGTTATTTTATTTATTTATTTTTAAAGGTTAAGATATATCAATGTTTCATTTAACTATGTATTTATTATTCAAACAATACGTTGCTATATCTTAACTTTAAAAAAAAAAAAAGGAAAACGTCTTTTCAACTCACTTCGTCATGTCTACTTTTCCTTCAAAATAAAACGCCATGTCCTGTTTTAAGGACAGAGGCCATTGAGTCTGATGACTTATTTTGAAGCCTGAGGCCGTGTAATTTGACGGCGCTTGGTTTGACATGTGAGGCCGTTAGATTTGACAGAGTTTTTGCTGAGTCGTGAGTCCGTTTGGTCTGATAAATGACAAAGTGAGGTATCGGGAAAATCTCTAAGACCTGACGATGTTCAAAAATGTACACCCTAATGTTTATCTGTATGTATTATCTGTCATTAGCATGAATAAGGTGTTTTTCAGTTGTCATGAAGTGTCATTTGCTAAATCATTGATTCCAAACTTTTTTGGCCAAAATTCACCTTTCTCTTATTTCTGAATCCAACTACAACATTTTGCTCGGAATTCTATGAAAAAACAACTATAGAGCATAATAATGGAATCAATGAGTGATACACATTTTAAAGAATCTCATATTTGTTTTTTTCTTAAGAATTTTATATTTTGATAAGCTCTACAAGATGACTATTGTAATGTGTAATTGGGGCAATATAAATAAACTTCAATTTAATTTACTTGTTTAAATAAGTGGAAAGAAACTGAATAATTAATTTATATATATATATATTTCTTTTTTTTTTTTTTTTAAATCACTTTTGGTCTTCTCATAACTGGTGTGGGACCAAGACTAATCCTTGTCATTTCAGTTCATGTTCTAAACAAGATAATTTCCATCATCATTATTATGATTTTCATGTTAACTAAAAAATAAACATTATAAAACCCCATATTTTTAATGGTTTTATTTGTTTTACACCTTCTCTCTCTCAAGTTATGACACCTTTGGAGCTATGTTGGCATTTTTTGAGTGAGGTAGAGGGATCCAGTGGAGTTAGGTAGGGTTAGGGTAACGAACGACACTTAATGACATCCTTCATGACACCTTATTCATGCTAATGACAGATAAAGACAGCGTAATGTCAGCCTCATGTATAAAACTTAAAGTAAAGTGTTACTGAAATATCTAATAATGTATTTCTTGTTCTATTGGTTATTAAGATTAAAGCTGCCACCGTTAAAACTTTTTATTTTTGTTTTTATGTCAATATTTATATTTAGCATATCCCAGGTTGTCTTGCATGCTTCCTTGTGTGAATCTATCTATCTGTCTGTCTGTCTGTCTCTGTGTATCTGTCTGTCTACATATTTCTCTTATTTTAGTGATTATTTATTTATTTAATTTATATTATATGATATGTATTTAATGTAAAATAAACTATTAAAATAATTGTGTACGCCTCATAGATCAATGAACGGAACATCACTTACACAAAAAAAAGAATACGGTTGAATTTGCCGCTCAATTGTTTGTTTTTATCTCCACCTTGAATAATGCGTTTGTTGACATTTCACACATTGCATTGTGGGAAGTTGAGGAGGTCAGTGATTTGCTTGACACCATTTTTGCTCTAGTTTATTACCAGTATTTCTCATCATATCGGAAAGAAAGATAAAAACACTTCTATGAACCCGTCTCCAAGACTCTACAACCCATAATGCAATGCGCAAAAATGTCAAATGTGTGTTTATGATGGAGATGAAAACCAACTCTCAAGTGGTAATTTTGACCTTTTTCTTTTCTTTTTGGTGTAAATGATGTCCGATTCATTGATCTATGAGGCATACGCTTTGAAGGTTTGAAATAATTGTTGTAGCAAAGCGCTGTAGCTGCATTCTTCTTTTGTTTTCTGTCAAAAATGTAATTGACAGGGTAAGGATGTTAAAATGATGTGCTTCTCATTGCAGGTTTGCTGTGAGTTGGAAGAATCTTCCAGCTGGTCTCTTTCTGGTGAACTAGATGCTACTGGGTGTCTTAAGGTTTACCACATTCCAATGAACACCACTACATCCTTTGGTACTCCTCCTCTGCTTGAGAAGGAGATCCATGATATCCTGAGGGACTTTGTGGACCAGCGTACCTCCGTACTGGCCTGCGATCCCAGCAGCAGGACCTCTTCAACAGAAGGAGTAGCAGGCAGTGTGGAGTTCTCTCAGGGCTCATCAGGCATCAATGACATGGATGGTTCTGACATAGAAAAAGCTGAGGGAGGAAATGAAGAAGGCGCGATAGCAAGGTATATGAATTATCGGTAACACTTTACTTGAAGTTTTATACATAAAGCCGACATTATGCTGTCATTATCTGTCATTAGCATGAATAAGGTGTCATGAAGGCTGTCATTAAGGCCATGTTTACATGACAATGTTTTGTTTCTGTTTTTGTTTTCAAAAAGTTAATGTTTGCCTAAACCCGGGGTCAGGCTTCATTTCTATCTTTTTATCACTACTCTGGTTGGGCTCAGCTCAATGCTGCGCAGTAAATTAACAATCAGGTGATGCGTTTCAAGAAGCGTGAGATGACGCACAAATGTTTGCTTAACTTGTTGTGTTGCTGTGCGTGTCACGTGTGTAGAAGTAGCTCTCTAAGCTGCATGTGTTGCAGCAGTAAATCGGTACGTAGCATGTAGCGGTAAATGAAACTGTCATGTTTACAGTTTAATGCAGAACAAGTGGCTAATAAATAAAGCTGAGTTATTAAAGAAACTTGCCTACATGTGCGCACTGCACACAGATGTGAATAGTGTCAGCAGCAATGGGTTCAGGCTTAAAGAGAGATCGGCTTTATTTGGGTTTGGGCCGTGTTCTGATGGCTACGGGTCGGGTCTAACATTGTAGGTTTGATTAAAGCTGGCCTTTCAGGCTCTGCAGCTGCAGTGTGCATGCTTGTGATACAGAAATTGTCGTTCGTTAAATGATGACACCTTTGGAGCTATGTTGGCATTTTTTAGGTTAGGTGGAGGGATCTAGTAGGGTTAGGGTAATGAAGGGTTAAGGTAACGAATGACACTTAATGACAGCCTTCATGACACCTAATTCATGCTAATAACAGGTGCCCTGTCATAATAATGACAGCGTAATGCCAGCGTGTTACGGAATCATCTATCCATGATTTTTTTAAATCTTTTTAAAAATATATATATATATAATTCAATTGACTGAAGATGTTTTATATTTAAACAAATATATTAAAAACACTATGTTGTATTTCTGTTGGACAGAGTGATGGCTGATGGTGAAGAAGACTCAGGGCGAGCAGGAGCGTGTGCTGGTGGGGAGCTAATAAGCCCCGATAGCGGTATGACCACCATTCGCAGCAGCCGATCCTCAAAGGAAAGCTCCGTGTTTCTCAGCGATGACAGTCCAGTTGGTGAGATTGGAGCGAGTGGAGGGCCAGCAGCAGGATCTGGAGGAATGTTCCTGAAGCATCCTTCTCCTCTGGGGTGTTCATCTCTTACTCCTCCTGCCCCTCCAGAGAGGCGGAAGAACCGCTCAAGCAGGAATAAGCTTGGCAATGTTGACTTGCTAGGTTTTGATCCACTACAAAGCAGTGACCACACAATACCAACAGGAGGAGAAATGGCAGATTTTGATGAAAGAGACAAAAGAGCAGGGAGCTCTACCCTATCTGAACTTGAGGAACTAAGCTTGCTCGACTTTTCTGTTGGAGGGCTTGAACACCGGGATCAAATTCATGGATGTGAGCTGAGTGACACCGTGGTGCCTCCAACACCCGTCAACAGCCTTGTTGGTAGCCGCCCACCGAGCAGTTGTGGGGTTAGATTCTTCCCAGAGGACGTAGTAGAAAGGATCAATGGTCTTCAGCACAAAGACAGTGTGTCCTCGTCTTTGTCTGAGACTTGGGATGAACTTGGTTTCGAAGCCCAAGGAGCTTTGTCATCAGGAGACATGAGTAGTTGGAGCAGGCTCAAATTTGTAGAAAGCCCTCAGAATGTTTTAGAAGAAGACGAAGAGCCAGTCTGTGACATGGTCGAAAGAGAAAACAGAGAAGACATCGTGAAACCTGAAAATGTGCCTCAAAGGGTAAAGAATCTTCAGCCTCAGCTCAGTCTAATCACAGAGCAAACTGAATTATACGACAACTGGAAGTCAGAATCTCTATTTATCGATCAGTGGAATCCTGTCAGCCTTGCCGAGCTTCAGTTGACACCACCAGAGGATGAAGAAACCGAGAAATACAGAGCTTGCATTAAAGCTGCCGCAAAAGGCAGGACAACTTCTTTGTCGATGAAGAAAGTTATCCATAACACATTAACACCAGATACATCTAAAGAGGAGGAAGATGTGGCTCAAGGACACAAGAGAAATGAATTGACGGAGCCTCTTGACTTCTGGACGTACTCGGCCCAAAAGGGGTTCCTTAAATCCGACAGTGGGACCACAACTTCTTACCCTGAATCCCTCGACATGTGGAATACGACGATTCGCGAGGACAGTATCTCACCTCTTACAACCCCGGACAACCTGTCTGAAAACTCGGGTTCTCTTTGTGGACTGCAGCCCATTTTCAAGAGTAGTACATCTATGGAGAGCCCACTTGGGTATTCTGAAGGTGGAATGCACATGTGGAACACGACCATACGAGAAGACAGCTCGTCTACAATAGCCAGCCAAGAAGGAGCTGAAAACGGAAAAGACCACAGTCGAACGGGGTCAATGGATGCCAAAGAGCAACTTGAATCACTTGTAGAGAAACAGGAAGGGGAAAAAGCAGAGGAAGAGGATGGTGGTTTAGATCTTCATCAGATATCAGATTATGAGGCAAAGGGGAATAATTTCAATGTCAAAATTATTATAGAGACTGTAGAGGGGGAATCGCAGGAAGAGGAAACGGGCAATGAAGGCAAATCAAATGTCCAGGGTGAGCAGTTATTACAAAATGAGACTCCTTCCGTTATTGAAGGCAGTTCCATGTGTGACTTACCCGTCCAGGGCATGGTCACTTCCACATCTGAGTATGACAATATCGGAGCATGGAGTCTTATTTCCTCACCTGATGTCCACTTTAGCTCTGTAGGCGAGCTGATACAGCTCGAGGGAGAGTCCAGCCCTTTTATAGGTCTGACCCAACCAGTTCAGCTAAGTGACAATGACCACAATGTTGACAATAAAGTAGAAATTACAGATAAAAAGCAATTAGCCAATCAAGTATTTTTGTTTGAGGAAACCAGTTCATTGGGTCCTTCGAGCAATTGTGTACAAAGCTCAGTTGAAGCTAAATTCGACATTAAAACTAGAGAAGGCTCAGATTCTGACTCATCTCCATTTTTTATTGTGGAATGCTCCACTGTCCCCCAACATTCATCATCATCATGTCCAGAAAATGGCCAAATCCCAAGTGGTGCAAGTTTAGAAAGCTTAGTTTCAACCAAGCCTGGTGACACGCATTCTGTTTCTTCAATACCTAATCTTACAATTGGTATAGAAAATACAGACAAACCTTCATTTAAAAGCTTGGAGGAAATTGAAATTGTTGAAAACAGATTAGCAGAAGACATATCCCTGAGCCCCAGATCTGGTTGGGAGGGGAAATCAGCAAACAGCCCTGACATCCTTCAAGCAGGTAGTCAAGATAAACATGGGTCAAGTTCAGATGCAGACTCATGTTCAGGTCTGGAGATGGAATACATTATGGTCTCGGGTACAGTCAGGGACGCACAGACTGAATGTGGTCGCATGCCAAAACAGGACAACAGGCATTCAAAAGTGCAGAGAAAGTCTATGGAGACGTTTAGTTTACTGTCATATGCTGCCACGGTACTGCAAACTCAGGCCCAAACGACACGTCAAGATCAACCAAAGCAAAACCAAATCAGAGAATCTGACAGCTCATCCATGGCAGATTTGGAGACTCAGGACCAAGGTAGTCTTGAAAACTTCACACAGCAACATCTGGTGCCAAAAATGATTCTTCCAAGCCAGTCAAAACCTAGCTCGGAATCATTTCAACAGTCCGAATCAAGACCACAAGTTAACGTCGAGCAGTACGACAAAGAAACGAGCTTCGTGACCCGAAGTGCATCGCCATCATTGCGATATTCGTCAGATCACTTCCTGAAAACCAGAGAGGAAGTTTATGTCCATTCCCAGATCTCAATGGAAGATTCCGATGAGGGCGGCCAGTCACCATCTGCACCTCCAGCGTGTCCTACTTCCTTTGGGGACTTTCATGAATTTGGGCATCAGTTAATGAGAGAAGACATTTCTCAAACCACTTCCGAACCTGAATCTCCTGCACTCACCAACAGCTCGTTTTCCCACTCTAGCTCTCAGATCGAGACTCCTGGTAGTGACTCTGCAGAAAAAGGACTGGGGCTACCTTTTTCTGGAGATTTAATGGAGGAGGACATGGATGAAGAGGAGAGGGAAGAGGAAAGCCGGCGATCCAACTCGCAGTCGACTTCAAATGTAGAAACCCATAGAATAGAGGGACAACAATCAGGATCAGCAGATCTTTTAAGTTTTACAGAGGACTTAGTCAGGGGCCCATCCTCTCAAACTGATCGACAAACTATTTGGCCAAACACAGACGTATTTCTACAGAACAGTGGGACATGTTGCAGCGGACAACCCATGCTGACAGATGCGTGTGATAAATGGTCAAGTGATCAGCCGACAGGGGACTGTGAAGCTTCTCACCAAATCTATTCATCGGATTTAGGGTAAGAAACAATAACTACATTATGCCATTCATCCAGGTTGTATATATATCTACTTCATACTCAGTCGGAGTCTGTACCAACTGTCATTAGATGTAAAGCAGCACCATCTAGAACATTTGAAATTTAAATGTAGTGGGAGTGAGGAGAATTGATTTTGGATAAATGAGGAAAAACATAAAATAGTTTTTCAACATGTTTTTCACAGAGCTGTAAAGAGTACTGATATATCCTACTCAAGTAGAAGTACTGTTAGTTGATTAAAATTGTACTCAAGTAAGTAAATAAGTAAGTAAAATGTATTTGTATAGCGCTTCTCACAGACAATAGTCACAAAGTGCTTAACAATAGTAAAATAAATAATTAAAAGAACGCATGTAATTCAGTAATTAGTATAAAGTATAACAAAACACAATGCTTGGTCAGGTTGGACAAGAATGCTTGCTGAAACAAATAGGTTTTTAGGTGCTTTTTGAGGGCATCCACTGTGTCCAGGGAGCGCAGCTCTGAAGGAAATACAAGTCCAAGCAAGTCCTACATGAAATACTGAAGTACAAGTAAAAAGTACCTCAATTAAATAGTACTCAAAGTAAAAGTTGATAGTTACTTTCACCTATTTTTGGTAATAAATCTTGCCAAGATTCCCTTGCATACAGTAAACATCTCATGTATGAACTTAAAAAAGAACAAATTTTATTTTTCACAAAGACATCTGTATAAAATAAAAGGTTTGTCAAAAATGTACAATTCTTTAAAAAATAAATGAAACCAATAAATGAAATTCAAAATACAAAAAAAAATCTGAGGTTGTAAGTGTAGCTACATTTATTAACTGAGAAAATAACCTCCATTCAACGCTGTTTTGGTGCCTTGCATTTAGGGATGTAATGATTCACTCAACTCCCGATACGATTCGATTCACGATACTGGGTTCACGATACGATTCTCTCATGATTTATTTTACAAAATGGGACTTTATTTTTTGGGGGGAAAAAAATAGAAAATACTGTATTATTTTCCTTTCATATTTCATTGTCAAAAGAATCCCTTGATGAACTATTCAAAACAATGCAATTTAACTAAAAATAAATCTTGAATGAAATAAATAAAGTAATAATACAAATGAAGAAGTCTATTAATTTAAATTCTGGTTCCATAGTAAACAATGCAAAACTACATAATAGCTCTTTTTCTTTTTAAAAGTGCAACTGAAAATGTATTTTGTGCCTTATCAATTGGACTTTTAAAAAAAAAAGACGGTCTGCACTGTATATAATGTCAGATATTTGTTTGGACCAGCAGAGGGCGCTGGTATTAGTGCAGTGAAGAAGAGATGCTATGCTAGCAGAAAGAGCTAATAAAAAAACGTAACTCTTACAGATATTTACGTAATATTACAGATATTCTTTCGGTGCTAAAGGGGTAAGGAATCATTTATGAAAATGTTTAAAAGTAGAAGGCGGCCAGAAAGAAAGTAGTAGCAGATGCTGCCCGCTGCCTACACTTTTGGACGAGAATAAATATATAAAAAAAAAAAGTACTGCGATTCAATTCTCAGAGCATCGATGTGAGCCGTGATACCTATTAATTGATTTTTAACTGCCTTACGATTAATCGTTACATCCCTTCTTATATTACATTTGTTCTGATTGGTTGGCTATGATGTGATGCATTTGATTGTTGTCTAGTCATTTCATTTTTTAGTAGTTTAACAATGTCTGTTGATCATTTTAAAACAAAAATGATAATTTACTCAGTAACGGTTGGGTGTACCCATTAAACCAACTCAATTACAGTAACATGAGCACTTGTAATCTGTTACTTTCACCTCTGCATTCAGTAACATTTAGCTCAAGTTTAGTCATTGACGTCATTAAGACATAAATGTGAATAAAGATACTGCATTTAACAAGAAGACCCTTTTGATCTGTTTGTGTGCAGTAGTGTTGTAGTAGTCAAGACCGGTCTTGGTCTCGAGACCGGTCAAATTTTAAAGGTCTCGGACTCTGAAGCATTTTGACTCGGTCTTGTCTCGGACTCGGGAATTTCCCTCAAGACCGTTCGAGACCAGCACTAATTCCTGCTATTTTGAAACTTTTTTATAATGTGATAATAACAAGGAGAAGAACGGGATAAAACAATCCTTTATTCATTCTTTAATCCACCCCGTATAATGACCGCAACCTTCCTTAATGTGTGTGTGTGCGTGTGCGTGTGCGGCTACGGTTTAAGTTTGGACCGCGGAGCAGAAGGGAGATATGAACTAATGACTGGTAAAAAGTCCAGTAAAACTCCTGAAAACAATGACCAGGAATAAATATTATCTCCCTGGTAAAGACAGTAGCTCTAACAACAGGTAAAATGATAAACTGGTGATATTACAGCCAGTGAATGCAGTACAGGGGACGCACTTACTTCACCTCTGGGTCCTAGTGCCTGCCGTCCGGTGAAGCCTGTTCCGTTTACCGAGGTCCGTGTGTGTTTAATAAGTCTGTGTGTGTCCGTGTGAAAGTCTGCATGTTTATGCCTCTGTCCATCCACTCTTTTCATTACATCCATGTATTTTAAGGCTTTTATTACATAGTGTCAGCTGTAGTCCGGGCCGCCGCCATCTTGGATTATGTCGTCACCAGTGCGTCATCGCCGCAAGTCGCGAAAGTGCAGAATGACTCAAATAACTGTAAAGAGGTCTTATTTATATTAACTGTCGAACCTTGTCATAATCTTATTTATCTATATATTTTTTTAAATTAAAAAAAATGTTTATGGTCTCGGTCTTGGACTTGACTCGGTCTCGTCTCCCGGAAGTCTTGGTCTTGTCTTGGTCTCAGTGCATTCTGGTCTCCGTCAAGTCTTGGTCTCGGATAGTGTGGTCTTGAACACAACACTAGTGTGCAGTAAGTGAGAGGATGAGAAAATGAACGAGTATCAGCACTGTGACAAGAAGAGAACATATGTCTGCAAATAATGTGTGAAAAAAACTGTGTGCGTGTGCGTGTGTGTGTACGGTGCCTGTGTGTATAAATCGGTTTACGCCTCATTGAATATGCATTACCTGCCTCATTACAGCTGAAGCCTCAACACAGCTGATGGAATTAGCTTCCCTCGCGCACAAGGTGTTAGTGTGTGTGTGTGTGTGTGTGTGTGTGTGTGTGTGTGTGTGTGTGTGTGTGTGTGTGTGTGTGTGTGTGTGTGTGTGTGTGTGTGTGTGTGTGTGTGTGTGTGTGCGTGTGCGCTTTCACCTACAAATTTACACATTTTAAACTAGAACCCCATATATCCATCCTTGGCTAAAGACATTTATTATTTTTATTATGTAATTCTGTATGTCTTTTCTTTGCTTTCCTTTTTCTTTTTTTTTTTTTGCCATTTCTGTGTTTTTTATTCCAACTGTCAACTTTAGATCGTTTAGAAATTTGTCAAAATGTATAGTGCAGCCTCACTTTGTAATATATTTCTGTCTTTGTTCTAAACTTTAAAAAAATACACAATTTAACACAGTTTTGACGGGAGATTTCTACCTATTAAAAGGGAGTGTTTTTCCCCACTGTAGCTGATGCATTTTTCATGTGCATTGTTAAATTTTTTTCCAAAGAATTTTGATAAGTGCTACGAGATGACTATTGTTGTAATTGGCGCTATATAAATAAAGTTGAATTTAATTGAGTTAAGCTAAATATTACAGATATTAGATTGATTCAGATTGATTCAGAAAGGCTTTACAGTGAAACATTGATTTTTGAAAATTATATCTATACGCATAACTAGGGCTAAGTGGTAAGGACCAAAATCCATATCTCAATATTTTTTTCAAAATGACGATATGCAATATAAATGTCGATAGTTTTAATTCAAATAAAGTCTGACCATGAAGACAATTCTGGGTTAAATTTGATGATGCAACACAGGCTAAAATAACATCACGGTGCTTTAAGTTTGATAAAAAAAAACAAACAAAACAAAAAAAGTTGTGCGTGTATCACAAACATGGGAAACTAGTGGCCCCAAAAGTAAATGCACAAAATGACAGCAAAAAACGAAAACACAAATATATGGAGAAATACACAAAAGAACAACACAAGTAACACAAAAAGAGAAAAAATGCAGAATGCGACAACAGAAATCCAAGATCAACAACAAACAAATACGTCTCAGAAAGACAGAAAAAAATTTGAATTACACATAAGAACAACAAACATGCATAGGACAACAAAATACACAACATTTATGAACAAACAACTGCACAATATGTGACACTTTTGTCTTATTCTCCTCCAAAAAAACAAAACTTGTGTTTATCACAAACAGGGGCAACTAGTGGCCCCAAAAATTACTACAAAAACCTAAATTAACAGAGAAATACACAAAAGAACAACACAAAAACAAACAAACTTAATAGGACAACAAAATGTACAAAAGGATAAAAAAAATCCACTATAAAACACCAAAATACACAAAAAAACAACAAAAAGCCACTATAAAACACCATAATACACAAAAGAACAACAAAAATACACAACCTGACACAAAGAAAAAAAATGCAGAATGGGACAACAGAAATGCATAAAAGAAGAAAAATAAACAAAAGGATGACAAAAGACACACAAGGAGGAAAAAAGAACATCATACATACCAAAAAATACACAAAACAACAACAATACAGAAGACAACTAAATACACAAAAAATATACAATGGGACATTTATTAACAAACAGCTACACAATATGTAATAAGGGACAGCACGTGTGAGTGAGTTCTGTAGTGTGATATGGGTTAGAACGTACTTAGTGATCCATCTAACCGTTCTTTTCATGCAGTTCTTAGAAGTAATGAAAGCAGTTACTCCTAAAATGAGTATTTTAAATCCAAATAAGCTATAGAATAAAAATATATCAATATAAGCGATATTGTAATTTTTTATATCGCCAAAATAGAAAACCTGATATATGTTGAATCTCGATATATTGCCCAGCCCTACTCATAATAATACTAGCCTGCAATAAATAAATATGGGTGATTAAAATAAATCAAGAAATATATGACTTTTTGTAGTTTTTCTGAATTAATTTATTTTTTCTTTCAGAATAAATCAAGAAACATCCCAGCTGCCGACCTGCCTAACAACTGATAATGCTGCGCACCAGTGGACTCCCAGTCAGGACTCAACTCAGGGCCAAACCCAGTATGGCTACAACTACCATCACATCGACCAAAGAACTGAAAACCAGTATTCCTATTCAACCAGTTCACACAGTAAGACCAACATGGAGCCAGGCGTCTATGCTGAGTTCACCACTGATAATCCACCCGTCAGATACGGAGCAGAACAGACTGATGGTTATTACCAAGCTGCTGGACCCACAGCTTCCTGTCAGTATGTGGATGAAAGCAGATCTGCTCACCACCAGTACTCCCAGTATCACAGTGATGGCGGGGACCAGTTGGAGTCAGACCAGGTTAATTACCAGTTCAACAGGCCTTCATTCTACCAATCAGAGGGCCAGGCTGAGAGGGACCGTGCTCAGTATATGACGGAGGGATATGTTCATTTTCACCTGTCGAGGTAAGATTCTGTCTGCATAACAACATTCTGTCCATCTGATGAAATACGCTGTATTTCTATTGGGTTTAGCAGTTGCAGGGCAATAGAAATACAAGGTTATTTAACTTTTAGGTACTGTTTATAATCACATGCTCAAGTCGTAAACATGTGTCAAACTCATTTTAGTTCAGGGGCAAAATATGGACCAGTTTGAGGATTTTAGTTGGTAAAAATAATGTGCCCTGGTTTGCTCTTCCGCCTATAAATGATATACAAATGATAAAGCATGTGAATATATCAGTCGGCTCTTCACTTGAATTCACCTGGTTTTGGGTATTTAGGGAAATTTTGTGGAATAATTTGAGGAAAATTTGCCAGATTTTGGAATGCAGGGTTTTTCAACCTTGGTGTCGTTACCCCATCTGGGGTCACCTTGAAGTGTCTAGTAATAAAAAAAAAAAAAAAAAACTACTCATTAAAATTAGATTAGTTTTATTTACAATACATATTTATCTCAGTAATAGATATACAGTGCAGGAAGAGGAAGAAAGCTCAGTGCTTGAATAATTTGTTGTTGTTGTTTTTTTTTAACTTCAAATTAAAACCATATTTTTAATTTCTCAATTATAAATCTCGTTACGGTAAAATTAATTTTTTTAAAAATATATCTTAGCTGGTTGCATATTGTCACTTTGTGCACTGATACTGTGACTACGCTCTGTATTTGTAACAGTATAAGAAACATGATCGAAATGAAAAGAAAAAAGTCTCTGGGGTCTCCAGAAGTTTGTGATATAAAAATGGGGTCACGACCCCATGGTTGAAAAACACTGCCCTAATGCAAAATGTGCTCTAAAAATATGTTATTGATCATTTACTAATTAGAACCTAAAATTATCTTTACTATTATAAATGTGCACTCATTTTCTTAAATTTAGTTATATTAGTGCTGCCAAACAATTAAAATCTTTAAACGCAATGAAGCATATGATTTTTCTGAGTTAATGTCGATTATTTATTTATTTTTTGCTGAAACTGTGTATTGTGTCGTGGCAATATAAAAGACACGTAAAAGCAACTTTGTTCCAACAAATGTATTGTGCTAAACAACAACAAAGGTTTGGTATTTGTTTATTACTATTAGTACTTATTATAAAGGAATATTTCCTTTACAAGGAAGCACTGATGCACAAACTGAGAGAGGAGTGGCTGGAACAGATTCTAGAAACAACTTCTAAAAGCATCGTCCAGCAGTGTGCAGGCACCGCTAGAAACAGTGATACTGCAGAGAACCGTCAAACTCCACGGCCTGTGGTAGAGAACCAGAGCTTGAAGACAAACGTACCACCCTGAGAGGGTGACATTTGGATTTTATTGAATAAAACTCAATCTGAAATAGTTAGGTTGAGTCTCTGCTGAACAGAAAATATGTGTAAAAGGTGTAAAAAATGAGTCAATGATGTTTTTTTTTTAACTGTTGTTAACCACAAGAGGGCAGCACAGATTAACTCTATACACATCAGCTCTACAATGGATTATTTCTTCTACTCAAATATATTATCAAATGCAATTTAGAATGTAGTTCCAAGTCACATTAAGTGACTTTGTTTGTTGTTTTGTACAACAATAAAAAAATTAGGTGTATGCTTTTTAAATACAATGATAAAAGTTTGTTTTGAAAAACAATTTAAGAAAGGTGTGATACATTAATTCAGTTAAATTTTATTCATATAGCACCAATTACAACAAAAGTAATCTTAAAGCGATATCAAAATATAAAATTTGTAATGAAAAGGAAAAAAACCCAACAAATTCACATGAACAAGCATCAGCGACAGTGGGAAGAAACTACTCCCTTTTAACAGGTGGAAATTTTCATTAGAACCAAGTTTAGAGGTGAGGAACATCTGCTGCAACTGGTTGAGGTTAGTGAACAGGAGGAGGAACAGAACAGGATAGAGAGATAGAACATCAGTGTGTCCCAGACTAGTTGATCCGTGAACCACAGATCAGGAACTGTTAGCAACAGCGTCACGAACCTGAAACAGAAAAGAGAGAAAAGAGTGAGGAGAAAGCACTGACTGCAGAATAACATGATACAGTATTAGCAGGTTTGCCTGCATGGTTTTGGGCTTTGTTCTCAGTGGTTAGGTTAACGTCTAGCGGTGTCTCCATGGTCTGTAGATGCGGCCTTTACAGACGAGACCCTGTCCACCCTTACTTATTGGCCGGGAATCTCACCCAACCAGGCAATGCAGCTTGACCTGACTTCTTACTTTTCCATTACTTTATATTAATACATTCCCTGAGCTGTGACTCAGGATATCCAATATCACAGACTGAATAATAGTCAAATTTAGTTTTGTATTTACTCTTGAAGTAAGGTTATTATGGGAGTTCACAAGCATCTTCATTTCATTTTCATTTTATTAAGATCCTCATTAGCTTGTGAAGTCTCAGTCACTATTCTTCCTGGGATCTCATCAAATTCATTACATGCATTTTACATTTTTTTTCTTTTACACGCACGCACGTGCACACACACACACACAAACAGAAGCCCAATGTGAAAAAACAACATAGCCCATTGTAACAGTTTTTGTTGCAGTTCCAGATACACGTGCTTATGTAATCATACATTCATATTGAAATAATGATGCAAAATATATGTATGATAATAATAGCAACAGAAAACAAAAGTGAGGAGCTCCATCTCCTCACTAATCATTGATGAAGTTTGCAAAGTCCTCTTTCTGTTTTGTTGTTCTCCAGCAACAAAAACACAGGCAATGATGATTGGTTAACAGAAGAGAATGCATCTTTATCAACTTATTTGTAATTTTCACCTAAATCACTACTCGACCGTTTCATTTTTTAATTCAGGGAGTAGACACTGAGAAGCAATGGTCCATTCATGTTTCATGTAATACACAGAAAAAACAGTTGACCTTTCAGTGTTTATTAAATTAATGTTTCTATCACTGTAAGGCACAGCTTAGTTTAGATCACTGTTACGACCCCCTCAAGGATGTCATGTCAGGGGGGCCGCAACATAAACAAGACGCCACACAGAAATCAAAGGTTTATCAAAAGTATTTATTAACAAAATCCTAAAAGTAGCAACAGAACAAACTAAAAGGGACTGGAGACCCTGGCCAAACTGAACAAAAGTAGGGAGGACACTAGGCCAACCCTATACAGGGCCATCGTCCCAGCGTCCACCCTCTAAACTACAAAAACATACAAAGCACTAAAACTACCTAAAGACAAAAACAGGACTGCCAGAAATCTCCAGTCCAAACTAAAATAACAAACTTATGAAGCTCTACAGTGGGGCACTGAAGAACTCTCCCCACATGTCTGTTGTTGTGCCTTACTCCTTCTGGTCCTCTCAGCCCTTTATACAGCTCCTCCCCCTTCTCCTACCTGATTGCTGATGTGAGTCAGGTGTGTTAGGAGAGAGGCAGAAGGGCAGGCTGAGAGGCCCTTGAGGCACCAGCCGAAACAATCACCTATCAAACACTAGGTCCGGTGGCCAAATCCAGCCTTTTGAACTATCCAAATTGGCCTGAAGGAGGAAGGTAAAATGACAGAAAATGTGAATCATTGTGTAAATAACCAAGCTTTTCACATATAGATACATATCTCAGCCCTATTTAATTAAAAAATTCAATGAAACGCAAAAATATTTGCAGATCACGACATGACACGTCATTTATTGAGTGGATATTGTTTGTGCCATATATATTGCATATACATGGAAGTGCAAATTAAAGATGATGAAATTGGTCTTTTTTTCTTAAAGTCTAAGGTCCACTTGATTTCAAACTACTAAATTATTATCAAGACCCTAAAAATTAAAATGTGCTGCACCACTGGGATTCTCATGACCCGCCCCCATCATTTCTATTGGCAAGCATCACTCATTTAACTGTGCCTGTGTGTGCATGCATACATACACACACAACAGCCCTTATGATAATCAGGTGGTCACATGATCCGATTTTTATCAACTCTTGATGGGAATGATTAGGATAAGGTAGAAGTGCAACAAGGCAGTTTTTCAGAGTGGAAGAGGAACGTTTATGTGTGTGTGTGTGTGTGTGTGTTCATTCGGGCTCTGTGTAATGCTTTTCTCCATTGTTGTCCAGCTTTATGCTAATGAGTGTTAGAGGGGCTGTAGGGGGAGGTGGGGTGGGGGGCAACACTGCTCAGTATTGTGTCCTGGGCCCACACGTGCAGCCTGGGAACAAGCAGTGAGTCCGTTTCTCTCCATCTGCTTCATCTCAGCTCTGATCTTTTTACTTCCACAGACGAATGAAAACATTTTAAATTCTATCAGTGCAATGGGAACTGTGTGATTGGAGCACGTTGTGTGTAGATGATTGTTTTTGTCTTGTTTGTCCCTCTACTGTGTTTGTTTGTGCCTCTGCTGGCAGTAGCTATAGCCATGATCTTTTTTGCTGTGGTTCATTATTGTTTCTTGGTGTCTCCGAGCAGACAGTCCCAACAGGAAGCAGCTGCAGCTGCAGCAGGGATGATGGTGAAGATGGCCTCCAGTGAGGACGCTGCTGAGGACCTGGACAACAGAGAAGGTGACAGGGTTGGGCTCAATTATAACTGTAATCGAGTAATTGATAATTCATTACAATTATGGCATATTTATAATTGGTTACACATGCGTAGTTATGGTAAATGGTAACTCCCAACCTCTCGATCAGAAGATGACACCTCTACCACCTGAGCCATGGTCGCCTGTCATTGCAGTTAACATATTATATATATATATTGGGACAGTATTGGGACATCCCTAGTAAAAGGTTGAAATTGCCGCCTGATTGTTTGTTTTGATGTCCACTGTAATATGTTAAAGTTACATTTATTCAGATAACTTTTTTCAGGAAGTTGTCTGAATAAATGAAACCTTAACTTATTATCCACTGTAAAGATTCTGTTTGCTGACATTGTCAGTAAAGTTTTGCGCATTGCATTTTGGGATGTGGAGTCCTGTAGACCAGTGGTTCTCAAACTTTTTGGGCTCTCGTACCCCCTTTCTCTCTCATTTCTAAATCCAACTCCCCCTTATGTCCGACTACAACATTTTGCTAAAAATTCTGTGAAAAAACAACTATAGACAAGGCAAATATATTTGTATACTGTAGCGCATTTCATACACAAGGCAACTCAATGTGCTTTACATGATCAAAAAGTGTACCAGAAAACATTAAACAGCTTAAAATCAATAAGAACATTAAACATCAGCAGCAAAAACATTTAAAATCATCAACAAACACGTTACATTAACAACAACATGACCAAAAATCTCCTTCTCAATCACACACAGTAGAGAAAAAGAGAGTTTTTAACTTTGATTTAAAAATGTTCACATGTGATGCTGACTTCAGCTCTGGTGGCAGTTTGATCCATTTCTTTGCAGCATAACAACTAAAAGAAGCATCACCATGTTTACTGTGAGCTCTGGTCTCCACTATCTGACCTGTGTCCATTGATCTGAGAGACCTGCTGTGTTCATACCTGACATGTATTCTGGACCTTGTGTGTGTGTGTGTGTTTGTGTGTCTGTGTGTCTGTGTCTGTCTGTGTCTGCGTCTGCGTGTGTGTGTGTGTGTGTGTGTGTGTGTTTGGTGTCATTTTGAGTATGTTGTTGTTTTTTTTATTCAGTGTATTTTTCTATTGTTTTGTGTGTTTTTGTTATTGCTGGTAATATTCAGTGTGATGATCATTTTATACTAAAAATAAACATATAAAATGTATAAAATCCCATATTTTAATGCTTTAATTTGTTCATTTTCCTCTCTCAAGTACCCCCCGTAGTGCCATTGCATACCTCTAGGGGTACACTACTGTAGACGGATCCATAGAAGTGTTTTTACTTCATTCTTATTGTGATTTCTTTGCCAGACAAGGATCTGGATCAAGTGATCGACTTGGCAACATTTTTGTTCTGGTTTGTTCCTGGTATTAGTCAGGTTCGTCAGATTCAGATCTTTCTGTGTAAGCCCCAAAATTCTCCACATCCCACAATGCAATGCACAAAACTTTCCCAACATGGTTATATAAAGTTTACAGTGAAGATCAAAACAAACTTTCCACCTTTTTACATTTTTGGTTTGAGCAAATGGTCTTTGATTTAATGATCGAGTTCCCCCTTATGTCCGACTACTACATTTTGCTTAGAAAACTATTTAAAAACTACCATAGATCATAATGATGGAATGAACCAGTGATAAAACACATTTTAAACAGTATTTAGTGCAGTGGTTCCCAACCTTTTTTGGATTGTGACTCCATTGTGATATCCAGAATTTCTGTGACCCCAAAGACATTTTTTTTCTAGGATTAGTTTTGATCATATTTAAGCATATTTAAGCTCACATATATATATATATATATATATATATATATACAGCATTTTAGTTGAACTAGATTTATAATTCACAAAGTGAAAGTATAGAAATACAAGATTATGTTGTTTTAAATAAAAATAAAACAAGAATATTTACATTACCTGAAGAAAGAGGATGCAGTAGTACGCTGCATGAGGGAATTCAGAAGATCATCCATCCATTCCACTTAAAAACTGGGATCAGAGCGGAAAAGTCAGTTTAAGGGCTGTATATATATTAAAGTTAAAGATAGGGAAACATGGAAGAAAACAGTTGAAAGACAGCAGATAGCTGAATATTTTAATATTCAGCTATTTTAAAATTGGGTTACACGTACCCTCATTTCAGAAACACTGATCTATCTACATTATGTCTTTATCTAATAAAAACAAAATTACCAGCAGCTTTAAATGTAAAAACATGTTTGTTTGTTTTTTTGCATTGGTTTAAAATGTAATAATTCTATATGTTTGAAATGCGTCCTGCTCCATTAAGAACGATCGTCTTCAGTGGATATATCCGGGGGGTCCAATCAGAGGAGGAAGTTGGCGGCCCCTCCCATGGATGTGTCTCTGGACCACAGCGAAGGTTCACTGCTTTCTGAAGATGCTTTGGACACAGAGGAGGACGCGTTGGATACGGGGGACGACCTAGATGTCAACGTAGATGAGTTAGACACGCCCGATGAAGCCGACTCAGTGGACTTTGATGGACATGGTAACACACACCTGTACATGCATTATTACATTTAAACTGGCTTCGTAGTCGACGGTAAAGCACAAGAATCGCACACATTCAGGTTGTGTTTGAAATGGCATTCTAACGTACTGATAGGGCTGGGCGATATGGACCAAAACCTAAATCTCAATATTGGCGATTCACGATATAAATCTTGATATTTTTAGTTCAAATACAGTCAGAACAGAAAAAAACTATTTTGGAGTAAATTTGATGATATAAAATGCCACACAGGCATATTTATTAACAAACAGCTGCTCAATATGTACCACTTTAGTTTTTTCTCCTATTAAAAAAAACCAAAAACTTGTGTGTGTATCACAAACATGGGCAACTAGTGGCCCCAAAAGTAACGATGTGACACGAAATGACAGCAATAAAATACACAAAATTACTTTGAAAACACAAATTAACAGAGACATGCACAAAAGAACAACACGAATACCTAATAGGGCAACAAAATACACAACAGGAGAAAAAATGCACGATGGTACAATAAAGAACACAAAAAAAATCTACAAAAACGTCAAAATAAATGGAGAAATACACAAAACAACAAAAATACACACAAAACAAAAGACACAACAGGAGAAAAAATACACAATGGGACCACAAAAATCCAAGAACAACATACATACCCAAAAATACACAAATCGACTCAGAAAGACATGAAAATTACTGTATGTGCACGTATGCTACATGGGGACATTTTCTCAGTATGCACGGTGGGCACACTAGTCATACTCAACTGTCCCATGATGCATTGTGAGCAGAACATAAAATGGGACTGGCTTCAATCTAAAAATTAAACATCTTTTTAAAATAAAAGCATCTCTTCTTGTCTTGATTTTGATTTTTAACCCTTTTGTTAATAGGGCTCTTGTTTTGAAGTTAACAGGATGTTTGGTCAGTAACACAATGGAGGGTCTCTGAAAATCTCTGAAATGTGTGAATGAAGTGCGTATAAGTGAGTTTTATGGATGAAATGAGCACATGTTGATATTCTACTTGGTCACTTTCTCACTTCAAACGTTTTCAGAACTTTCAAAGTAAAGGCGGAGAATCATCAGAGATATTTAGCCTCAGTGTGCTTCAGGTTTTTAACTCTGTCGGTTCAAAATGCATCTTGGGAAACTTGGAAGTATATTTCAGTGGGATCATCATAATCATACTTAGGTGGGAAAACAAGGAATTTCAACATGAATGTTCCCAAGTTCGCACTTTGACGTATAAATAATACATATAGTATGTAAAGTGCCCACAATATTCAGGCCATAAGTGACAAATATCAGGTCTCAAACTTTACTGGCTCAAGTTCCACCTTTCTCTTATTTCTGAATCCATGTCCTCCTATGTCCAACTACAACGTTTTGCTTAGAGGACTATTTAAAAACAACTATAGAGCATAATGATGGAATGAACAAGTGATTACAAACATTTCAAAGAATATCATTTTGTAAATAAGTGGAAAGAAATGGTATTTAGTATAGTGGTTCCCAATCTTTTTTGGATCGTGACCCCAAAGATAAAATTAGTTTTTGATCATGTTTAAGTTTAGATATGTATTTTTTTTTTTGCTGCATTTTAGTTGAACTAGACATATATTTCAAAAATTTGTTTTAAATTTTCAGAAATTTCAAGGCGACCCCATTTAAACTCCAGTCGACCCCACGTAGGGTCCCTACCCCAAGGTTGAAAAACACTAATTTAGTGGCTCCTGTATTTATTCCTATAGTTTTAATCTTTTCCAGTTATCTCACGCCTGGGGTGGGACCAAGACTGACACTTTGTTTGTTATTTTCCCCTAACTCTCTCTCTCTCAAGTACCCCCTGAAGTGCCATCGTGTACCCCTAGCCCCATTTGGGAAACACTGCTCTAAAGGGCCGGATTTGGCCCCCGGGCCTTGAGTTTGACACACTTGCCCTAACCCAAAAAATGCCAACATAGCTCCAAAGGTGTGCTAATTTAGCAAACGACACTTAATGACAGCCTTCATGACACCTTATTCATGCTAATGACAGATAATGACCGCGTAATGTCAGCCTTTATGTGTATTGTGACCAATAACTTTTTAGCCTCTTGTGTTTGGTTTCAACACTTCTTTTGCAGTTTTGTGAAACTCACCCGTCCCTGATCTGTTGAACAGGAGACTCTGAAGAGTCCAGTATGAATGCAGCAGCTGCCTCTGGTGTCCCCGTCACGGGCCACGGAGCAGCTGAGGAGGGCAGGGACAGCAGGCTGTGGAGGAGCGTGGTCATTGGAGAGCAGGAGCATCGCATCGATATGAAGTGCATCGAGCCGTATAAGAGAGTCATTTCACACGGAGGTACAGGAGGATCACTCCAGCAAAAGTCCATCCCAAATGCTGTTTATTGTTGAATAAAACCATTTTTTTAATCATTTCTCGTCTGTGTTTTCAGGTTATTACGCGGAGCATAACGCCATCATTGTTTTCGCAGCATGTTTTTTACCTGACAGCGACTGTGACAATTACAATTATGTGATGGAAAACCTTTTCTTGTAAGTGAAATTTCACTCATTGTGGATCTGAACGACTGGTTCTTACAACACTGACTCCCATCAGGAGTCCCAGCAGTATGGTGGATTAGTAAAATCCATTTTCCCTTTGTTAATGAAGGATTTCCCTTAACTGTGATCTGGGTCATAAAAACACAATCTATTCATGTAAGCAGTCTCTTGTTTGATTGATATCTGGCAGAACAATAGTTTAAAAAATTAAAAAAATGATGAATGACAACAGCAGAAATATAGCATTGATATTATCCACAAACACTTAAACCTCTCAGTTTACATGTGCGAAAAGGAGTAGGAAAAAGTGTACATTTATTTAATCCTACCCCTTTATTCACTACCGATGACTAAAATTACAACTAATTACCCATCTATCATCATACTAACAAATCTACATATTCACAAATAGTCCTTATCTAATCAGTATTACTCAAAACAGAAAAAAACAACAACTGGTGATCAGTAAAGCCCTTCTTTAGTCCTGTTCTTTTTCATCATTTATTTATACCTGTTTTTAAATTGAATTATGTTTGAAAATTGTTCTGGCTCCACACTTATTCTGTTCTATAGTTTTTACTCCACAAATTGACACATAAAAACTTTTTAATGTTGTTCGAACACTTAAATGTTTTAATTTTAACGTTCCCCTTAATTTATAAGTCCCCTCTCTTTAGAAGAACATGTTTTGGATATTTTTTGGGAGTAGATTATTTTTTTGCTTTGTATGAAATTTTTGCAGTTTTAAATTCTACAATGTCACAGAAATTTTAAGTTTTAAACTGTAGGAATAAGAAATGTGTGAATTATTCCCATGGCTCTTTTCTGTGTTAATACCAGTGGCTGAGTTGAGGTTTTGTACCTGTTTCAAACAAGGATTAAGTCAGAATGCAATTGGTAAACTGTCGGTGTACTGGACCCCAATAATAAAGCCATTCGACATTCTGTTGAAAGGTTTTTAAACAAATATGTAATGTAAACATACAGTAATGGTCCTTTGTGTGTAGGTATGTAATCAGCACCTTGGAGCTAATGGTAGCAGAAGATTACATCATCGTTTACCTGAATGGTGCAACACCGCGCAGAAGGATGCCTGGTTTCTCTTGGATGAAAAGGTGTTACCAAATGATTGACAGAAGGTAAGGGCCACACTAACCCACATACATCAAATGGGTGCAAAGTACACATTTGTGTAAGCAAAAGTTTGGCATAGGAAAGTCATAAGAATATCAAAATAATCTAATTTTATTTAGTCACAGTCCTTTATCATAATTGCCAGGACAGGCAAAACAGCTCCTAGTTAAAAACAGGGATTAACGTTGTTAAAGAAAACTTGGGAGAATGATTTAGGGTTGACTTTTCAAGATGATGTCTGGTCAAACATGTGAATGTACATACTTCACATTTACTAGCAATAAGTTTAAAAACGCACATTTCAAATGTATCTATAAATTGTACCTGACACCAGTTAAAATGAACAAAAGACATATCTATTAAGTGCTCTCGATGCAAAGTGGGGGATGGAACATTTCTGCATATGTTTTGGGAATGTTAGCGTTTGAAAACGTTCCGGAGCTCAATCCATTCATTTACGCAAAAAAAACACGAGAAAAAGTCTTTGATATGAAACCTAATAACTCATATTTGCTAAATGATACGCAAGATCTTTTGACAGGAGGAAATGTAGACTATTAATTACAATAACATACTTTGCAAAGAAATGTATACTTTTAATCTGGAAGGATTCTCCAATTTTCAAGACATTTCTGTCCCAAATATCAGAATTTTTACCAATGGAGAAATTTACTTTTGAAAAATATAGACAGGGTAAAAGTTTTCAAGATTTATGGAATCCAATACTTTCAAGCATGGAAGTTTTCTCTAAAATGTAATCAGTAATATAGGACCTTGGTGTTCCTGGTACTAAAAGTGATGATAATAGAGATGTGTCTGGTGTCTAATAGACATACAGTAGCTGAAACATGAATGTTGCTGCGGAGAGCAGGGTTTTTTTTCTTCATTTTTTATGTATTACGTTAAAATATATGTAGATTCAGTCATTGCTTACGAGGGAGGGATATGAGGGAAATAATGCATGTTTATGTCTGTATATCTCTTTGGCAACTGTAAAATAAAATAAAAAAAAAATTAATAATAATAATATAAAAAAAAAACTGTCAGTGTACTGGACCCAAGAGCCAACAAAAAAAAATTCAACATTTTGTTTGAAGGTTTTTAAACAATATAGGTGATGGTACTTTTGAATCCAAGAAAAAACATTTGGAATCCTGTACAACTACTTGCTTGTATGCCGGTAACTCTCTTTTGCAGTCACCAAGGACTGGCATTTTAGCATTTTATCACCAAAACATTACTGTGGCACCTTTTTGCCTTTGTGGAACTAAGTTTTGGGCCTTAAAGACCACCACCATGGACTTCCGGTTTGGGTGAACATGGGATAGGGTGCGTCGTCTCTGTCTCCCGCAGCTACAACTTTGAAAATCTACTTTTTCCTTAAAACCCCCAACCTGCTTCGAGGGTTATAACTATTATCTAAACCTAAACCAGCCCAGAGAGATGTCGAAAGCTACAAAGAAGGGAAAAAAGACAGAAGCGGATGCCTCTGCGACTAATAGCGACACAGTGCTAACTAGCATAGCCGCCATGCTGGAGGCCCACAGAGCAAGCCTCGCAGCCGACTTTAAAGCTTCATTTGCCGCTTTGGAAATGAGACTTGAAAAAATACAGTCAACGATGACAGAGCAGGGTCAGCGTATAGACTCTTTAGAATCCCATGTCGAGCTGCAAGACCAGCGGATCCGGGCACTGGAGGAGAAGTGTGTGGCACTTGAGGCTAACAACACCAAGCTAACGGCTAAGGCTATCGATTTGGAGGGCCGCAGCCGCAGAAATAACATTAGAATAATCGGCTTGCCTGAATCCATCGAGGGCCCCAGACCCCAACTTTCTTCACTGACGTTCTGGCAGAGATATTTGGTGACCAGATTCTACAGTCTCCTCCTAAGTTGGACAGAGCCCACAGGACGCTCACCGCCAAACCACAACCAGGCTCCCGACCGAGACCGGTGATAGTCCGTCTCCATTGCTATCAGACCAGGGAATTGATCATCCGAGAGGCCCGTAAAAGCCGAGGGAAGCTCCAGTACCGGGGGTCACCAATTCAGATCTTCGAGGATTACACGCCAGAGGTCGCCGAGGAACGGGCTAAATACCGTGTGGTGATGGCCCAGCTCTAAAATCTCAACCTTCGGCCTGCACTCCTTTTCCCGGCCCGACTGCAGATTACCCTAGAGAACGGAGCGAGGAGGAGATTCTCATCTCCGGAGGAGGCCTCAGTCTTCGCGGCCGATTATCAACAAACCTCGAGGCCTGATTAGCTTAGGTGCTAACTCACCGGCCGTTGATGTGGGCTAAGGTAACCTAGCCTCCTTACAAGAGGGGGCAAAATGAACATTACACATCGGGAAGCTGCTTGTTTCAAACGGGAACCTATTGTGTCTTAGCACCAGTCAGTGTTTATTTATTTTTTACTTTATTTGGACAATATACTTGGTTATCTTGTTTGCTTGGAGAGGTTTGGAGTCGTGTTGGACATTGTGGAGCTCAGGCCTGAAGCCTCACTGTTTGACTGTTCTGATGTGTAGCTGGATAATAGTTCATAGGATGATGTTGTGCTGTTAAGTTACTACATGGTGAGAAACTACTATAATTTTTCTATGTATATAATGAGGGAGGAATTGTTACTACAATTGACCATTTAATTTTCAAATCCAAGTGTTTAATGTATTGTATTTCAGTATCTCTTATTATTATTATTTTTATTTTTTTTGTTATTAGTATTTTTAATTTGCTTTACTTTGTTTTCACCATGTTGTGACTATTTAATCGCTTCAGGTATTCAATACCTCTCAAATGTTTATACGTACATCGCACAAGATTATTTTATTTATTTATTTTACTTTACTATTATTATTTTAAATTTTACTTGTTTATTTTTCTTTTCATTATTTACTCTACTTTATTTAATTTTCTATTCATTGTTGCTATTGATTTATACTGAGTATTCAAAACCTCTCCCATATCTATCTACGCGTTGTACAAAAGTTATTAACATGTTCAAGGTTCACACAAAGGACTTTGGGGGTTTCAAACAGTATAAAGAAGCTGCAGAGCTGAGACAGACAGAAGAAGAGGAAAGAAGAGTTGGGGAATGGGGAAGGGGGGTGGGGAAGAACCTCTTTACCTGAAACTGTTTACTTAGAATTTTGTTTTTTGTTTGTCTTCATCTCATGTTGTGCTGTCTCTGTGCAGAGGTTCACATGCACCTCTGGCTGTTGCTCCCTGGAGTTGACCTACCAATCTACTGCTAAATACTGGTGGGCTAAACGCTGCGATCAAACGTACGAAAATTATGACCCATATCAAAAACCTCAATGCCGACATAATGTTTCTTCAAGAGACTCATCTGTAACGCAATGTAACGCAGATCACAGATAATTAAATAGGCCTTGGATTGACAAATGTTTTCATTCTCAGTTTAATGTGAAAACAAGGGGTACGGCTATATTGATCAGGAAAAATGTACACTTTAACCCAGATAGAGTACTGACAGACTCAAGCGGCCGTTATGTTGTTGTCACGGGGACATTATATGAAAAACAAGTAATCCTAGTATCAGTCTATACTCCCAATTGGGACGATCACAATTTTGTAAGCTCACTATTTGCTACCATTCCCAATTTAGACTCTCATCTGCTAATAATGGGAGGAGACATGAATTGTGTAATTGACCCGATACTAGATAGGTCTGTCACACGATCAGCCACACCAACTAAAATGTCCCAGGCTTTTTTCACATTTATGGCACAATACGGATTTATTGACCCCTGGCGACTCTTACATCCCTCCATTAAGCAATACTCCTTTTTTTCTCATGTACACCGTTCCTTTTCCCGTATAGACTATTTCCTGATAGATAAAAAACTTTCCTCAGCAATTATCTCTACTCAGTATTTACCCATCACAGTGTCAGATCATTCCACGGTAATTTTGGACCTCCATTTTAGTATGAAACCAAAAGGATTCAGACATTGGAGTCTGAGTCCTCTTTTACTAGCAGATGTTGACTTTTGTAAGTACATCTCGGACTCTAGTACATTCTTCTGTGAAACTAATATAAATAATGAAACCTCCCCGTCTATAATATGGGACACTCTCAAAGCCTATCTGAGGGGTAGAATAATTTTTTTCACTTCACATGCAAATAAATTACGGAGGTCCCGGCAAAAAGAGCTAGAGGAATCTATCGGAGACTTGGATAATCGATTGTCAAATACGGGTACACTGGACCTGTACAAAGAAAGAATAAAACTTCAAACCGAACTAGATCTCCTTCTCACCACTGAAGCTGAACAGCTCCTCCTTCGCTCTCGGGGACTAGTATATGAGCACGGGGACAAAGGTGGACACCTATTAGTACGTCAGCTTAAAACGAGATCCGCTACGAATCAAATTATCCAGATAATGGACGAGTCAGGCTCCATAACTTTTGACCCGGACAAAATAAAGAGTACTTTTAGGTCATTCTTTTCCCAGCTATACACATCAGAATCTCACACGGATAGAAATCAACTAAATAATTTTTTTGAAAATCTAGACCTACCCAAGGTCTCACCTGAAAATAATCTGAAACTAGACACTGCTATCACTCTGTCCGAAATCAAGGAAGCGATACAGTTAATGAACAGTGGCAAATCACCTGGTCCTGACGGATACCCGGTCGAATTCTTTAAAAAATTCTCAGATCAGTTAGCTCCACTTTTACTCGACATGTTTAATTATTCATTTCAACAAGGCACCCTGCCACCCACATTAATGCAAGCTTCCATCTCCTTCATTTTCAAGAAGGGTAAAGACCCACTAAACTGTGCATCCTACCGCCCAATATCACTCCTTCCAGTAGATGATAAAATACTCGCAAAACTATTAGCTCGTTGATTAGAGTCCGTCATGCCCCTGATCATTTCAGATGACCAGACAGGATTTATAAGAGGAAGACATTCATATTCTAACATAAGAACGCTCCTTAACATCTTCCTCTCACCATCCCCCTCTAATGTCCCAGAGGCCATAATATCTCTCGATGCCGAGAAGGCATTTGACAGGGTGGAGTGGGAATATCTTTTCTTTACCCTGCAACAGTTTGGGTTTAATAGTAATCTTATCTCTTGGGTCAAACTACTTTACTCTTCTCCTTATGCTTCAGTCTGCACAAATAATCAACGCTCTACGCCGTTTTCACTTTTGCGGGGCACCCGACAAGGGTGCCCGTTATCACCACTGCTGTTTGCACTGGCGATTGAGCCGTTGTCGGCTGCTCTGAAGAGGAGAGCAGGATTTGAGGGTATTGAAAGATGGGGCATAGAACATCGGGTCTCATTATATGCAGATGACTTGCTTTTATATGTCAAAAATCCTCTGAAAAGCATTCCTCATATCCTGACACTGTTGAACTCTTTCGGTCGCATATCTGGATATAAACTTAACATCTCTAAAAGTGAATACTTCCCAATAAACCAGTCAGCCAAAGACATACCTCCCTCATCTATTCCTTTCAAACCAGCCATCACAGGATTTAACTACCTTGGCATTACAATTACACACTCTATACGAACTATGCGTGAGAGGAATTTGACCTAATTGACAGCTGCAGATAAATCAGATTTACAAAAATGGGACTATCTGCCGTTATCTTTAGCAGGTAGGATACAAATAATTAAAATGAATGTACTACCGAGATATTTGTATGTTTTTCAATGCCTCCCGGTGTTTCTTCCGAAATCGTTTTTCACAGCCATAAATGGTATTATTTCATCATTCATCTGGGCTAATAAACGTTCGAGGGCAAATCGAACACTGCTCTGCAGGGATAGATCAATTGGGAGGCTGGGGCTACCCAATGTTATTGGCTACTATTGGGCAGCCACTATGAACAAGATTATAGCATGGTTCCCAAGCCCTCACCTCAAGTGGTACCGAAGTGAGTCCGTCTCATGTTCCTCATCTCTGTTGGCTTTGGCTTGCAGTACCTTGCCCCTCACGCTGTCAGATTTCACTTCTAATTCAGTTGTTGTTGGAACTCTTAAAATTTGGGCACAAATACGGCATCACCTTGGATGGCTCACTGTCCCTCTAGCATCTCCTATTTGCAATAATCATCTCTTTATTCCAGCGAAGACCGACTCATGATTTGCCACCTTAGAAAAGAAGGGATTATGTAATTTGGGAGACCTGTACATGGATGGTGTGTTTGCAAGTTTTAATCAATTAATCTCTACTCTTAACCTACATAAATCAGACTTCTTCCGGTACTTTCAACTGCGGAACTTTGCAAAAATGCACACTACATCATTCCCACAGATTCCAACACCCAGTGGAATAGACTTGATTCTTAAGGCTAAAACCTTAACAAAAGGCCATGTTTCATTCTTTTATAAATTACTCTCTCCTATGAGCGAATCTATTAATAAAATCAAGGTACACTGGGAGTCAGAACTACAACTTAATTTCTCTGAAGATTTCTGGGAGGGGGCCTTGAGGGCTGTTAACTCGTTGTCCAGTTGTGCTAGACTCTCTCTCATACAATTTAAGGTCCTGCATAGATTACATTATAGCAAGGAGAAACTTTCAACCCTCTATCCAGACACCGTTGACCAAAATTGCAATAGATCTTCTCAAACCCCATGCAATCTCACTCATATGTTTTGGTCATGTCCTAAACTGTCCACATTTTGGCAACTATTCTTTAAAACAATGAGCAGATGACCCCCCCACAACATATTCATTATAAAATATGCCAGCATGGCGGTTCCGCATCAACAACCAGGGAGTGGGCAGCCATCGATATTCATTCTGTACTGTTGTTGACAGCTATTCAGGCAGGTATGAGAATGCGCACATGCATGGTTCATGTGTAGATGTGTAGCTGCACATGTGCACTTAAATATGTGTGGACATGTGTATATGTGGGGGTGTATGTGCTGTGCAGAGGTAAGTGTATATATCTGTATGTACTTTTTCATATCTATTTTGTAGTCATATTTGCACGGTAATTATTTAAGAGGCTCAGGGGTTTGGGGTGAGGGGAGGGCGGGGCTTTCTTTGTTTTGTTTGGATCAAGTTTTTGTCTTTTTTGTCCAAATTGTTCAATTGTATAAAAAGAAAAGAAATTGTATGCTTTTGTATACAGTTATATCTGTGACTTGCATTTCATAAATAAAATTATAAAAAAAAAAAAAAAGACCACCACCATGCCACCAAAGGCTAACAGCAATCGCACTGAAGAGTTTGTCACCATGTATGCGAGTTGTTGGATCAACGAAAAGACTTTTAGAAAACCTTGCATAAACAGAGAGAGAGAAGCTTCAAAACATGTGTATACGTGATTGTTGATTCTTCAAATTCAAGAATTGATGGCTTGTCAAAGGTTGCAGTTCTGATAGGGTACAAATTCACTGTGGTGTCCCACAGGGATCCATGTTAGGACCATTATTATTTTTTGATTTATGTAAATAATCTATGTAATGTCTCGCAAGCTCTTATTCCATTAATGTTTGCTAATGATGCATATTTAGTTATACCTAATTATAATGCAAGTACTCTTATAAACCAAACCAATGTGGAATTATCTGCATTTGATACATGGTTTAAGTTAAAAATCTGTCAACAGGGGCGGTGTTTAGCTCAGTGGGTAGAGCGCCCGCCCCATGTACAGAGGCCATAGTTCCTCACCTGCAGCGGGTCCAGGTTCGATTCCCGGCCTGGGACCCTTTCCTGCGTGTCATTCCCTGCTCTCTCTAACCCCCTTCCTGTCTAGCAACTGTCATATAAAGGCCACTAGAGCCAAAAAAATCCTTTAAAAAAAAAAAAAAAAAAAAAAAAAAATCTGTCAACATAAAAAAATCAAAAGACTTTTATCAAATGTTGCTTGAACAGCAGCAGAGACGCTTCAAAACATGTCTAGAATAGGAGAATTGATGCCTTGTCAAAGCAAATATGACTTTAAATTGAGTTTGAAATTGACTCAAAAGGATTTTGATGATTATAAAACTTGATCCTCTGCTTTGGCAAAGAACTGTGATGAGCTTCGATCTGATCTGAACTCAACTTGTAGAAGTCTTACTGATGTCTTTGACCAAAACGAGCTTTGGAGGACCAATCAAAACTCAAGGGAAAGTGAGACAGCTTTTTACTAAAAAATTACAACTGGATCATCTTAAAATTAAGCTGGATTGTCTACATAGAGCTGGGAAATATGCAAACTCAGAAAGAGCTTGACCATGTCCTATTGTGGTGAGATTTCTGCCTATGAAGGATAAAGCTGCTGTTGTGGATGGGAACATGAAACTAAAATCTACATAAATGAGGATTTGACTGAAGATGTTTGTCAAAAAAGGAAGGAACTTTTTCCAGCAATGAAAGCAGCTTTGGAAAGAGACAATATAGCATATTTAAAATATGCTGTCATTATGTCAGATTAAACCAGTTTGGTGGTGTTATATCTTTGTTTATTCAGAATAAGTATGAATTTGTACTAAGGGATGATTTAAGGATTTTCTCAAAATACAGTGAGGGAAAAATTGTGTTCAAATAAGTGATATTGTCACAAAACCTGCATGTGAGGGTTTATTTTGTGTTTTTCAATGACAGCTTGTTTTTTTTACAGATGTACAAAGGTAGAAATAAGATAAATCATCTGACACTGTTTTGATAATATCAGTTCAAAATACAACTTTAGATGACTGAGTTTTTGCTTTCAGTTGTATAAACTGGTATAAAAAGTGCCCTCAGGAGTCCAAATATTGTCTTGTGTTTCGGCCAGTTTTGTTTTAAGCTTTTTAAATCGAATCTGCGCTGACAAAATAATGCTCATCTGCGTTACAGATTAAAGAAAAACCTCAAGATGTTCATCATTGTTCATCCTTCTTGGTTCATACGCACTTTGGTGGGAATCACCCGACCCTTCATAAGGTCACTTTCTGGCACTTTCTATGACTGTTTTATTTTCGTCTATGGTAGAAAAGTTCATTGTACAAAACTTACAAAAAACACAATATATGTGATAAACAAAATTACTTTCTTAATGCTGTTTTAAATTGTACTTAATATCTTGTTGCGATGCTGTGGTTGAGTTTGAACTGTTTTTCTTGTTTACGCAGCTCAAAGTTTAGCAGCAAGATTAAATATGTCAATAGTCTGCGGGAGCTGGGAGAAATCATTCCAATGGAGTACATCCACATTCCATCCAGCATCATCAAGTGAGTCTGATTGTTTTCATGATTATCAAATGTCAAAATGTCAACTATGAAAAAACAACCTCATTTTACAAAATCCTATTATGCCATATGCCATTTAAATTAAAAGTGTATCCAAAAAAATGCAAAGGCACATAATGACATTTCAATGTTTGTGTAGGGTCGTTTAGTTTGTCATCTTTGTAGTAACATCATAAGCTTAGAGAGGAATATTGCTCACACATAAGCTATAATGTAAGCTGACTGATCCACAGCAAAACCTTGACCAAAAGTTCTGCCTTTACAAACATAATAATAGTCATACTGACTTTAGATTGTTAGTCAGTTTTCTTTTTAACAGAATATTTAGCACTAAAAATGTTGTTGATCATGGTGTTTTCTGCTTTTTATATATCTGATGGAGGCGGTCATTTTCCTTATGCTTCCTTTTCTCAAGTCAATTCAAAAAAATTAAAAATAAATATATATATATACATATATATATTTATTATTATTATATTACAAGACTTTTGATTGGTCAATAATGTCTCAGCACACATCTCATTAAGAGATGTTATTTAGTATTTCACAAAATGACAGAAAAATGAACTTTAAAACACACAAGTGCACTACAAAAATATAGAAAATGTATAAAAAAGACCTAAAAACCAGACAAAAAGGACTCCTGAAACAAAAAAATCACAAAAAATGTACACAAATTGACACCAAAAACACTCAATAAACAACACCAAAAACATTTACATAACAAAAACTTCAAAACTACAAAGAAATACACAAAATGACTCCAAAAACATACGAGATGACAACAAAAATACACAGAAGTAACAGAAGAACACACAAAACAACAACAAAAACACACAAAATGAGAGACAAAATATACATAATAACAACAAACAGACACAAAATTTAAAACACACTACAAAAATGCAGAAAAATGTATAAAATGACACAAAAACCAGACAAAAATTAGTCCTGAAACACAAAAGAACTGAAATTGACTCAAAAAGCACACAAAATGAGATTAAAAAAATATCTCAAAATCACAACAAATGTACACAAATTGACACAAAAAACACTCAATAAACAACAACAAAACCACAAATACCTGCAAAAAATACACCAAAACTACAAAGAAAATGCACAAAATGACTAAAAAAACATACGAGATGACTACAACAATACACATAAAAACACACAAAACAACAACAAAAACACAAAATACAGAAAAAAATATATACATAATAACAAAAATACACATAATTTACTTAAACACATAAGTGGACTAAAAAAATACAGAAAAAAATATAAAATAACATAAAATACACTGAATGAGAGAAAAATATACAAAAACACAAATAGATGACAAAAAATACAAAACTACAAAGAAAATACACAAAATTACTTGAAAAACATTTGCGATGACTACAAAAATTCACAGACATAACAGAAAAACACACAAAACAGCAATAAAATCACACAAAATTAGAGAAAAAAAATATACCAGTACATAATAAGAAAAATACACAAAATTTACTTTAAAACTTACAAGTGAACTACAAAAATTCAGAAAAATTTATAAAATGACATTGAAACCAGCCAAAAATGATTGCTCTTAAAAAACAAAATCACAACAAATGTACACGGAAAACACTCAATAAACAACCACAAAAACACAAATACCTAACAAAATGACTCCAAAGACATACAAGATGCACAAAATTAAATAAAGAATACACATTTTAATAAAAAAAAAAAATGTTGAAAAAAAACCCCCCAGAAAATCACAAAATATGAAAACAAAAATACACAAAACCCTTTGAGCTGTCCTGTTTTAACTTTGGGATTGGTCATTATGTGAAATGTTGACATGAGGTTTGATAATGTGAATTTTGTGACCCCACTATGATAAATGTTGCCCATCTTTGGCCTGGACATTAACACCTCTTTAAACTAAAAACTAGGATGTGTATTCAACATTTAAATGGAATAGTATATCATTTGGTGCAGAAAGGTTAAATGTCATCTAATCTTTCCATAACTTTAACCTTTGCTGATTATTAGCATAACAAATTTGTTTCAACGCATTACTCTCACTTATAAGTTAGTACAACTGAGCTAACCAATGACATTACGCAGGCAGAAAACCATCATGTATAATCAAATCTTTGCCTTACCTGACTTTAAAGTTTTTTCTCACTGGAATAAAGTGAAACCTGATGATTAGGTATTATATACAGTACATATACATATACATAGTCTACAAAGGAATAAACAATACTTTTTTCTAAATTGTAATTGAGGTATTTTCACACATTTTTCACTCTGTCCAAGGTATGACGAGGAGAGGGCTGTACAAAAATTTGCATGTATGAGGTAAATCCCTGTACCTGCCTGTATAGTGGATTTTTTATTTTTTTTTATTTTACATGTCAGACTTTTCTTCAGTGCTCATGTAAATGTTCTAACGCTCAGACTAACCCGTGAATCATCTGGGGCTGTTTTTTTATCTAACCCAAAGAGAATCCAATATTAATTTGGCATGTTTCTCTAATAGGGAGGGTTTCCTTTAATCATTCTTTTTGTTTTTATTTCACCTTTCATCCCTAGAAATAATCACAGAAAGGCTTTGCTTCAGATGATCTCAACTAAAACTAGGGATGCACCGAAAATGAGGAAACCAAGGTCGAAAACCGAAATTGTTATGCATATTATTAGTACCATTGCATTGTGTACTAACCTCATTAATATCAAAGCATTACAAATGTATAAATTAATGTTAATACTTCAAAGAATATATCAATTAAAAATATATGTCATCATTTATTTAACATTCCAACAATGCACAGTATAAAATAAAATGTTCATCTTGACCCCACTTATGCTGACATTAAATATTGTTGTACAGGCCTATAACTGACTGGGCTGCTGAAAAAGACAAATGTTCTCTTCTAGAAACACAAAGTATATGTTAGAGCCCGATATGTAACGATGACCCGAAATGTAACAATACCTGAATTGTTATTTTAAAAAAAAATATAAGTAAACCCAAAATGTTACAACTGGTCAATATGTAACAAGCTGAACACAAAACATAAAAACTTTTTCCTTCATTTAGTCATATGAAAAACATTGCTTCTCGTGTCAAATATTGTTAGTCAATTAATTTACATTACTCAAGGTTACATATTTATAAATATATATATATATATAACCACTAATGAACCACTAATAATGAACCACTCGGCAGCAATCGCCTTTCTTTTTGCGCTCAATGTTCATGTATTTTGTGATGACATGAACATCATGACATTTGTAGATGGTAGAAAGTACCGAGATAGAGAGCGGAAAAAAAGCGATCACCAGTGGGGCGTTTACAATCCGTTGGGACAGTGGGACATTAGCCGATTATAGCCGATATAAACCATGGGACACAGCCAGGGGGGTTATTTACTGGCTTTTATTTTCTATAATAACCCCATGGAATCAGCTGTACGTTTTAGCCAACACCGATGTTTTGTTGACTATAACCAAGGCGGGTAGGTCCCCTATGAGCCCCCAGCCTCGGAAGCGGGACGGCGGGTGCGAGCTGGCTGGGTGGGTGGCTCCATCGGAGGTGTGCTTCGATTGGTGACATCATCAACGCACAATGCTGTAAAGTGCCATTCATATTGTAACAGACTGGGTCCTATGTTACTGAGTTATGTTCCACATCTAGTTTAACGTTTAACAGTAGGGATGTAACGATTCACTCAACTCCCGATACGATTCGATTCACGATACTGAGTTCACGATACAATTCTCTCACGATTTATTTTACAAAATGGGACTGTAGACAAATTTTTCTTTTATTTTTCATTGTCAAAAAAATTCCTTGATAAACAATTCAAAACAATGCAATTTAACTAAAAATAAATCTTGAATGAAATAAATAAAGGAATAATACAAATGAAAATGAATCCTATTAATTTAAATTCTGGTTCTATAATAAACAATGCAAAACTGCAAAATTGTTTTTTTTTCTTTTAAAAGTGCAACTGAAAATGTATTTTGTGCCTTAACAATTGGACTTTAAAAAAAAAAAAAACCGTGATTACACTGATTTACGTCATATTTGTTTGGACCAGCAGAGGGCGCTGGTAATAGTGGTCGGTTGGCATGCAGATATCTTGCAGTGAAGAAGAGAAGCTATGCTAGCAGACAGAGCTAATAGAAAAACGTGACTTTTGCAGATATTCAAGTAATATTACAGATATTCTTTCGGTGCTTAAGGGGTAATGAATCATTTATTAACATATTTAAGAGTAGAGGGCGGCCAGAAAGAAAGTATTTGCAGACTCTGCCCGTCGCCTACACTTCAATTTTCAGAAAATCGATATCAACCGTGATACCTATGAATCGATTTTTAGCTGCCTTACGATTAATCGTTACATCCCTATTTAACAGGGTTTGTGGTTTTCCATGACATTTGAAGCATTGTTGTTACGTGCAGCTTTCTCTGCCAATGGTTGTTTTTGTGTACATGTGTTCTGCGTGTTGATTGGCTGCGAGGCTGGGGAAGGGCGGGTGTAAGCGGAGAATGAGGAATACGTTCTGTTTTAACGACTTCCATTAAAGGCTGATAAACATTTGATAACGGCTTGAGTCACGTCATTACAATACAGTATAAAACACACGGCCCGCACTAACATTACATTTTCACATTGTCCTGCGGGCCACAAATTATTGTCTCGCGGGCCACGAGAAGGAGACCTCTGTTGTAGAGGAATTCAAGTATCTGGGGGTGTACTTTAACAATAGGTTGGACTGGACTAAAAACACTGAAGCTGTCTACAAAAAGGGCCAAAGCCGACTCTTTGGAGGCTGAGGTCCTTTAAAATCTTCCAGACAATGCTGAGGATGTTCTACGAGTCCGTTGTGGCCAGTGCAGTCTTTTTTGCTGTCACATGCTGGGACAGTGGGTTGAGGGTCACAGACAACAACAGGCTAGACAAACTGATCAGGAGGGCCTGTGATGTCATGGGGGAGGAACTGGACACCCTTACGACCGTGGCTGAGAGGATGATGCTGTCCAGGCTTCAGTCCATCTTGGATAATGTCACACACCCTCTCCATGACACACTGGCCCAGCAGAGGAGCACTTTCAGCGGGAGACTCCTCTTACCCAGAAGCACCAATGAGTTCCACAGAAAATAATTCCTGCCTGTGGCCATTAAACTCTGTAACGCCTCCCTACGATAGTCAGACACCCCCCTTCTGTAACCTGACTCAAACACGTAATTTTGCTCTTTTTGCACTTTCACTTTGCACTCACATAATTAAACTGTACAGTTGACATTTTATATTTTTATATTTATATTGTTTTTAATAGATGTGGCTTGTATGATATTTATTGTTTGTATATCTGGAGCTGTAACGAAAATAATTTCCCCCTGGGCTGGGCTGTATGACCAGCACCTGTTTATATATATATATACAGTATATAAATATATATATATATAGTAGATACACACACACAAATATGTACGCATGTGCATTTGTGTGTGAAACTACACTACATTGTAGCAATAAGCCCTTTGACTCACTCTGTGATGTAATAAATTATTACAATATTAGGGGAAAAATATTTTTTTCATAATGTAATAATGGGGCATCGACTGGTTGTAACATTTTGGGTTTTATTAAAAAAAATTTTAATTCATTCTAGGCTCACCACTTTTGTTTAATTATTGACCAGTTATTACATTTTGGGTTGTTGTTACATATCGGTCTCTAGCAGTGCATTAAAGTTCTTGATGAAGATCAGCTTCTCTGCTTTATGACAGTGAAGTTTGTTGCTGACTCTGTGTGCATCTCCAAGCAGCTTCTCAGCATCCATTGGATCATTTATTGTGAGCGCTGGTTTAATCCCATTCAAGTAATGATCTTTATAACTAGGGATGAGTAACTTTCACATTTGAACCGATACTCGGTACCTGTGAATTGGTATCGGGACTCCCCGGTACCAATTTTCAGTACTTTTTTGTGGTAATAAATAAAATCTCAAAATGTTCCAATTTACCATACATATTTCTCATATTTAAAATGATTAGATTTGGCGGTAAGGCTCTGTCCTGGGACCTCTCTGCCATTCCAGCAGCTGCGTGGAAAGCCCGAAGTGAAGGGAGCTCCCCCTCGCTCTTCCATGAACTACATGGAAAGGCATAAGCAGAGAGAGCGGTCAGCAGGACCCCTGGAATAGAAGCACAGATGTTAGATGGCAACAGGGGACACTGTTTAATTAGACAGAAGAAGAGGAGCTGGGGTGGGGGTGGTTTGCGAGGTGTTTGCGGACGAAGCGTGTGGAAGTAGGCGTGTCGCAGTGGTTTAAATGCAGCGCTGTGACTAATTCTAACCACATGGAAGCATGGAACATGATCAGCTAGATGATTAACTGAATTAGGGGATGATGCTGTCAGTTGTTTAACAGCTACTGTCAGCTGGTGGGGCCGGGTTAAATTGACTGAACTAATGCGATGCTTTGCAAAATGAAACTTAGTTATAGCTCTGCCAAAAAAACTGAGTTTTCGTTCTTTGCTATTGCTGGTGCCAAAGCTTAGTTGGTTCTAATCCTGTTTATCCTAAAAACTGTGTGTAGGAGGAGCCTGTTTTGCCCATGCAGCCGCGATGTTAAGGGAGAGTCCATCGAGTTTTAGAAGAATGTAAGAAGACGATGTTTGAAACTTAAAGGTTTACCACCTTTTTAAGCTACTAGTCTTCCTTCATTTTCTTACTCTATAATTAAAGTGAAACTGTGAACATTTAGTATTTTAGATGTGTTTATCAAACTGGTAGCCCTTTGGGTGATTCAGTATAGCACAGTTTCAGAAAGGTTGATGACCCCTGACTTAGATATTAAGATTTTTTTACATCATCATAAATAGATTCATCATAGCTCTAGACAGGGAGGCCACACATGACTACTAGTTAATAGTCAGAAACATCCATCAGTTGGCACTACCTAGCGCCAGTTCCGATGTTGACTAATCTCCAGCCTGTGCATGTGCTCTGACAACACAATCATCCTGCTACTTTACACACATCTTCACTAACTTCTGCTTCTGCCTTTTAACCCAACGCACAATCAGACTGGATACTGAATTGGAAGACGTGGTCTTTAAATGGTAAGCCATTATCACCCCCCCCCCCCCCCCCCCCCAAAGAGTTTATAAATCCCGATAAATCAGTGGCCCCTCTGTAAGTTTGAATATTAGAGCTACACAAATGACACACAACTACACAACTACTGTATATGCATCACTGAACACAGATGACTGTGGTCTCAAAGAGCCTTTGTGTAACTGCTTAGAAAAGGTTTGAAATATGGATGAGTCGCTATAAAACCCAGCATCCCAGATTGAAATATGCGTATGTTTTTCACCCAAATGCAACCTTTTTTTTCTGGTTTCACAAACTGTTCCCTTTTAAAAACATGAGTAGTAGTTTTTCTCTTCCTTCTTGTCTCGTCTCTTCCTCAGAGTTGACAGGAACGACTCAGCAGTTTGACACTGGATGCCCGTCTGCTGCCTTTCTTTCCTCTTCCTGCATCGTGCTGTATTCTTCTACCACAGCATGTGTAAAGGTGAAAGCTATCTTTGAGCTGGTAACGTAACGTGCATCACTATAGCAGCAGCATTAGCGACTGGAGCAGAGAGAAAAAGTGCTGCGGTGCAAACTGACAGGAAAAGGCTTTGCTGTGAGTGCTGAGTGTGCAGGACTGGAAGAGACTCTCACTGTGTAGGGAATGGATTATTTGCACCGTATATACATGATAGAGAACTATAAAAGAACTATTCTCTTTTATTTTTGTCATTTGAAGAACATTAAAAGCATTGTTTCACTGAAACATTGTATTTATACTGTTTGTGCATTAACTATTGCCTGAATTGTAGCTTTTTTTAAGTCTTATATTAAACTCATCACCATGGATGGACTGGGACGTAGATTAGGACGTCATTAAGTCAGTGATTCTCATCGTGTGGCTTTTTATGTCTTCATTTAAATTATTCTTCCCCCAGAAAACCTTAAAAGGGAAAACTTCTGAACCACTTTTGACCTTTTTCTTTGATCCCATTTTCAAACTCTGACACTTTTTTCAGACTTTAGTTTCCTTTCACCATTAAATATTCCTTTTTTTCCCTATTTTTTGTCCATTTATGCAAGTTTTTTTCACTTTTATCAAATTTTTGTTCTTTCTTTAATTTCTTTTGGCCACTTTTCACCCAAATAAGCTAACTTTTGCCCAATAAATACCACTTGTTTTCTTTTTTCCTATATTTCGACCCTTTTTGTTCCACGTTTTTGCCATTTTCACTATTGTTTGCCACATTTTGCCCATTTTCACTATTGTTTGCCACATTTTGTTCAATAAAGCTACCCGTTGCCATTACATACCATCTGGTTCCTCTTCATTGACCCATTTTTTGGCCACTCTTGACTGCTTTTGCCTAAATTTAGTCACTTTATACTTTTTTTCTTGCCACGTTTTTGCCACTTTTGGACCATTTATGGCCACCTGTTACTATGTCTGCCTCCACTCGCTCATCAAAAAAAAAATGTAGCGGACCAGCCCACTTTGGGTCGATGGTCCACCAGGACGATGCCCAGTATACCAGATGGCCAGTCCACCCCTGCTCACGACTCTTAAAACTTAAATATTCCAGCTGCACTCAGCTTATTATCTGCGTTTCCTGGACAACGTGTTCATTTAAGCGTAGATCTGTCAACAAACTGAAACATCAAGTGAATCTATGTTTACACAAAAAATAAAAAATAAAGGTTTACAAATTATGTTCCACACCCTTTGTACCATGTAAGCCTGTACACACTGTGTTTTATGAGTTTACAACCACAACACTGTGTCATAATGGGATCAATAAGGGTTGTGTAACTCAGAATATTGCTCCATTATTTTTGATAACAGTGAGCAGTTATCAGGAGCTGCGTTAATAACGTGTTGCATGTGTTTACTGTGATGTATACACACTGAAAGTCAAGTCAGTCATGTTAAATTCCAGTTTTGTGTGTAACGAAAAGTGATTGTTATAATGTTATATGGAAATATTGTGCATTCACAGGTTATCAGATGTCAACTCTGATTTTCTTTAATTTTTTTCATGTTGCTTTGTGGCTCACACTGTACTAATTCATGGTTTGAAAAGTAAATTGTTCACGTCATTAAAAGTTATGCTTGTGTGTTTCAGACTAAAATTGGTTTTGTGGTTCACTTTTGAAACAAGGCCAAAAAAATTGCTGAACTAACATAAAATGATTTTAGGCAGTTTTAAAAATATTTCCAAAGTGACAGTTACTGAGTGTCACATGCATCTGTTTTGGTAACCTTATTTTCAGAGGAAATACTGGGGGTATGCATAAACCACAGGAATTAAAGTTTCTGTGGCAACAGCAACATGCGATCTTAAGTTTCTACCACAGATATATATATATATATATATATTATGAAGTTCACAAGTATATGTAACTAATCTTAATTAATAAATACTAAGCCCTAAACTCATACTCAAACAATAACTCTGACATAATAAGTAAATATGATGCATCTCCTAGTGATAATCCAACCAGCACAATGGAGCAACATTCAAATTAACAACATTTTAATAAATGTTATCAAGTGATGCAGAGGAAGGTACAAAGATTAATGAAAATCCTGCTTAACCCTCCTCTTATCCTCAATGTTTATCATTCAAAAAATAATAGTTGACTTCATTTTTTTGTTTCATATTTCATGACTTTTCCTAATTTGTTGGGTACAATTGATTAAGCGTAAAATTATCAATACAATGTGCTGAACACATATTGGTGTTCCCCTGCAAACTAAGGAAGGACAAACATATGAAAGCTTGCATGGCAGCCCTTTATCTAAATCAGACATGGGCAACTGGGGGCCACATGTTGCCCTCGGTCTAATTTTTGGTGGCCCCCAAAGTAAACATACAAAATGACGGGAAAATACACAAAACAAAAGCATTAAAAAAATACAAAGAATTACGACATTGCAGGAAAATACAGTAAAAGACATGAAAATACTCACCAAACAAAAAATATGAACAATACGACAACAGTTATACACAAATTTACTCCAAATAACACAAAATGACAACAAGAATACACAAAATAACTCAAAACAATGTATTAAATTACAGAAAATGACAAAAGTACACAGAAATAACAAGAAAAACCAACTCACAGTACTAACAAACAAGCAAAACAACAACAGAAATAATAAAAATACACAAAAGGACAATGGAAATGCACAAAATTGCAATCATAACAAGCAAGACAACAAACATGCACAGAATGAAAGAACAACACACAAAATTACCATAAAAACCTCTTTGTTCTTGTGTTAACGTTCAGTGGTGTCATTATTCTAAATGCTGACATGAATGTTGATAATGTGGCCCTTCCATCAAACAAACACATTTTTGTGGCCCCGCTGTGATAGAAGTTGCCATCTCTGATCTAAATCATTCCTCATTATGCTCTGTATTTCTCTCTCTCTCTTTCTCTCTCTCTCTCTCTCTCTTGAAAATGTCCTCTAAGAAAAGGTTTACAGTCAATGAGGTTTGGGAACAGCTCTTTCACAGTGAAAGTGACGTAGAGAGGATGTGTCTGACACAGAGGATTATGTTGAGGAGGACCCAGATTTTGAGGATTTCTCATTTAGGGTAGTAAATAAATATGTTTATTAGAGGAAGGGGGGTTCACCAACATTAAAGACAAGGTTGATCATTTTTTGAAAGCTAGCATGATTTTGAAAGTAGTATCCGCCGATGGCTCTGCCTCCGTGACTACAAACTCTGTTTTAACTCTGTCACCGGTAACATGCTTTGAGTGTAGGCTTGTGCACAAAAGGGGTCAAGAAGACAGGGAGACGTGATTGGTAACAAAAAAAAAAAAAAAAAAAAAAAAAAAAAACGTCTTTTTTAATTGGTCAAAGTTTTTACAGGTTTACAGCTGCTACAGATGACGGATTTTCTTCATTCCTTTTTCAGAGCACGTAAGATCTTAAATTTTGTCAGGACATAAAGAAAGTTTCAACCAAAAATGTAAAAAGTATATCAGGAAAATTACCTACCCTACCTTTAATCAATATGGTTCATTCTGTAAGAGTCACAAATGTGCACCCCAAATGATGAAAATAATTTCAAGACACACTAACTCTGTTGTCAGGAAATTTGAGAAGATTTGGATGAAAACTATTCCAAGATAACTTCATTCTAATATAAACGTTTGTCCTGATGGTGGCACTAGAGAACGGGCGTTGGTTTCATTATCAAGGGCTTATTTATGTATTCAACAAATAAACAAAGTGTCTGACACAAAAAACTTGGTCTACAATTTTATGAAAATCTTTTCCTAGAGGCAAATATCCCTGGGGTCAGATTGACCCCAAGGGTAAAATTATGTTTGTAATATTTCAGGATAATAGGAGGGTTAAGTGGCTTGTTTGTGAGTTTAGAGGTATTCAACATCGAGTTATTCCTTTCGATCCAACAGATTTCTTACATTTTGATTGACTTTAATCTTGTGATCTTTGCTGCTTTTTCAAAGTTCCACACCACTTTGACAGTTTTATAGGTGTTTTTTTTTCAGTGCTTAGATTTTCTAAAAATATTACAAATTTTCCAATGTTTTTTCAAAAACTAAAAATTGCCATGAACTCTGTTTTTTTGTAAACACATACATCTATGTATCTGGTGACTAAACTGGGACTGCAAAGGGCCAAATCCTTTCAAAATGTCCTCGGGTCAAAGTGGCAGACAGCAACGAAAGATGGGACGAAATATCATGCAACAAGATATCGTGATAGTAAAACGTCACAAGATGTATCATTGAGGGTATGAGTATCACACAATCTGCTGCACACCAGATTATGTTTGTAATTTTATCTTCCTATTGAGTTAAAAAGGTCAACCCCAGAGTATCTACAGCATGTCCAGTGTTAAAGTCAAATAAAAGCATGGTTATTTTTTTGCGATTATTTTTTTGTCCTCTTTCGGATCCAAAAATACTGTATCATCCCATTATTGTCTATAGTATTATATTGTGAACTAGACCTGGGCAATATATCGAGATTCATGATAGATAGATTTTTATTTTGGCAATATAGAAAATTAAAATATCACTTAAAATGATAAATCTTTCTTTCACAAGTTATTTTATATTAAAATACTCATTTTTGGAGTCGCTTCTTTCACTTCACTACTACTCAGAACAACATGAAAAAAAAGAAAAAAACTAAAGAGGCACACTTTTTTTCATTTCATTTCCTTATTTATTTATTTAGCACACATTAAAAAAAACACACATTTACGGTGCAAGGAGGAAATGAAGCCCAAAGGGCTTGTATAAGAGCTCCACCCCTTTCAATAAACACAAACAACTTAAAATAAAGACTAATAAACAAACACCTATGAAATCATGAGACAAAATGCACACTTAATCTTTGATATATGGGGAAAACTAATATATAAACAAGTACACAAAAACATATATCAAAAGACAAATGAAAACATTGAACAAAATATTAATTGAAGATCAAAAAAATTGTGCAGCTGTTATTTAATAAATTTACCTTTGTGGCATCCTGCATTGGCAAATTTAACCCTTTCTGGTCTACCTTTATCATCATTTTGAGAAAAAATATGGAAATATGAGTTTTGGTGCATATTGCCCAGCTCTATGTATCATCCCACCCCTAGTAGCTACATTGTGGGAATGTTTGTCAGTCTAAAGTCACTGGTTTTCAAACTTTTTTGGCTCAATACCAATTTGCCCATTTGTCCGACTACAAAATTTTGCTTGGAGAACTATTTAAAAAATCAATAGAATGAACGAGTGATAACACACATTTTAAAGAATCTCATTTTTAAATAAGTGGGAAAAAAACAGTATTTAGTTGCAGTGGTTCCCAACCTTTTTTTTTGGAACTTTAGAAATTGAGAATGTAATTGAATTTCAGGGGAAAAATAATAATTGTAATGTTAATTGTACTGGTAACCTTAATCGGAATTGAATTGTAATTGAACATTGAAAAATGTAATTGACCCCAACCCTGCATAAGGCTAACACTACACTGTCATTATCTGTCATTAGTATGAATAGGGTGTCATGAAGGCTGTCATTAAGTGTCGTTCACTAAATTATGACATCTTTGGAGCTATGTTGGCATTTTTGGGGTTAGGTGGGGGGATCTAGTGGGTTCAGGTATGATTAGGGTCAGGGTTAGGTGCATGGTCATATTTTCTCAACAAAACCCCCTGAACGGTTCTGGACCGTTAAGTTGGGAATAAGGAGTCAGGTTAGGGGTTAGGGTAACGAACAACACTTAATGACAGCCTTCATGACACCTTATTCATGCTAAAGACAGGTGTCATGTCATATTAATGACAGCATAATGTCCATTAACCAGCCAGATTAAACCCTGCCTCACCTTTAACTAGGATTCAATGTCATTCCAAAAAACTGGATCATTAGATGGATGTAAAAATCATTTTTCTCTTTCTTTTTTTTAATTTTCTATTACCACATCTTGAGAGGGAAAAGAGTTATTGATTGTAAGTCAGACAGTGCTTTTTGTCTCAAATATTTTTCCAAACAGTACACAGCAATGGCATCAAAGTCAGTGTCAAACTTATTGGCAAATAAGTGATGATGTTCCAGTAACCATGGTAGGTCTCCTGCTCCATACACACATATTCCTCTATTGTGTGTGCCTTCACATTTTGGGTACGCTGCCTCCAGCGAACCTTGAGGGCCTTCGTGCCACTGCCACTTTACTAGGCGTGCGTGTGAATTGAGATCTGTCATGTCATGTTTGACATGAGGCCACCTCGAACCAGGAATACCAGGCATTCTTTGGATAGTTGCCCACAGAAACTCATCAGGACTGTAGGTGTCTTTAGCCCATTCAATCAGAGTTTGTATTCGACTGTCTTCTAATACACTGCGGATGTAACCTCGGTTAACCACGATGTAGGCGCTTCCTGACAGAATTGGCAGATCAAAGGGAGGCTTCTCTTTTTTCTCACCTGTTTTCTGAGAAATGAAAAGAGGAAATGTGAAGGTGGTTTTGGCAAATAGAGCGAGAATATTTGCATTTCCTGAAGAAAATGCTAGTGTACTGCTTTATATGATAACCTAGTGTTAAGACTAAGCTAGCATTAGCTGAACATTAGCAATAAGGTTGAAAAAAGGATGAAATGGGTTTAAAAAAAAAAGAAAGAAAAGAAAGTTGAAAAAAGTTTAAATGGGTTAAAAATAAAATGTTGAAATGGGTTGGAAAAGATGGAAAAGAGTTGAAAAGTTGAAAAAAATTGTAATGGTTTAAAAAGTTGAAAAGGGTTGAAATGGGTTGAAGGTGAACAGACAGCTAAATATGTTGAATGGTTGAAATCAATTGAAGTTCAGAGTTGAAGGTTTCCAATGTTGAAAATGTGGATGAGAAAATGAAAAGTTAAACAGTTGAAAAAGTTCAAAAGTTAGAAAAAAGCTAAAACATAGCAGAATGGTCAGAAAATATTTAAACATTTTTACACCAAACTTGTTGAATCAGTTAAAGGGGACATATCATGCTAAATCCACTTTTTTAGCCCTTAAATGCATTTTGGTGTATATTTAGATTGTTTAGAAGCACAGAAAAGTTCAAATTAATCTCTTCAGGTGCTCCGTTGATTTCTTTATATTCTGTTTTGGTCATATTTTTCAATCTGTTTCGATTTTTCGATTCTCTATTACGTTTTTTGAACAATAACGTCAGCGGAACTGCCAAAATGTCACATATGTTGACCCATTATTGTCATATGTTAGCGCTGTGTGCTCATTTTAGATCCTTGATGATATGGCCTACGTGGTTTAATTTAAGTCTAAAGTTTTCATTATTCATCTCATTTTGCCGTTTTTGTCTCCGAAAAGACTGTATTAAAATGCATTTCGTGACGTTAGCTTGGCCCTAGCGTTAGCTCGGTGCTTGTGTTAGCTCACTTGTTAGGGTTCTGCAGGTTCATCATCATCATTTTCATCTCGCTCCGCCGGGTCAGACTCTGGCTCAAACATGTAAGGCTGGATGGACAAGTCTTCTGTTGTTGACATTGTGTAAATAACGTGTGAATAAACTTTTTCTGCGCCGCTACATAGCCATATCTCTTCTATCAAACTACAAAAATGGCCGAGCAGAGTGGAGTTGAACCTGGAGGGGGGGCGGGGTATGAAGTGTTTCATTTGCATTTAAAGAGACCGCACCAAAACGAGTTGCTCTTAGAAGCACATCAGAAAAGGGGTAGAAAAGGGGCCTGTGGAGCTATAATAATGAGGAATTCAGACCCAAGCAGTGCAGTTCCGCTTTATATAGACCACAACTGTATGATTTATATGTAAAAAGGAAGGATTTAAAACCATGATATGTCCCCTTTAAAAAATGAGGGAGGAGTAGGAGTAAGATGGAATGATAATATTAACCAGAATAAAGTTTAAGGATAACAATAGTGACACTAATGACACTAATTAGCAGAAATAAAAAAAATGAAACAAGTACCTTGGGATGCCCATCAACTATCTTGAAAACATTGTTCACCCTCTCCTTCTTTCCTTCACTCATTTTCTCCGATTCCAAGCTGTTCTCTCCTTTAAAGGAACGTAACATCCTCACAATCTCCAGGTTGGTTTTAAGAGGGAAATCTTGCCCACAAAGGTTGATGAAGTATTTCCACTTTATGCTGGAGTTATAGAGATCTGCCATACAGTTGAGATCAGCCTGGACTCGTGACCAAGAAGCATAGGTTACGCTCTCGGTCCGCTTTGCCAAAAAAATGTTTGGGAAACAGGAAGTAATGGCTTTGATGGCGGAGACCACAGAAACTGCCGATTTTTGGTCCACGTGAATACAATAAATATTATGAGGTGCGTAGATGGCCCGAAGCAGTCGTTCAAAGTTCTGCACCTGAAGGTGTTGATAAGAAAAGTTGTATTCATCTCATCTACAATGTTTACTACACGGCATACTTTTCCTCTGTTTACTTTTTGTCACATTTATTGCAAAATGTAGTCCATATCATCAACTGAATTTAGTTACTAAAAAAACTAAGGGGTCTATTCTCCCGTCTTCTCTCCTACGCGTATTCTCTGGTCCAGGTTGCTGACACGCCCACCGCGAGTAAGGAGGCAAAAAGCGCCTATGTGTGAATGATGGTGGGCTAAAGGAAAGGAGGCGGTGATGTCATTTTTTTGGGCTGTCTGGAAATCATGGAACATGGAATTTTGCCAACACTTGTAAATGTCATTGAAATCCGTGAAAATAATAAAGTTCACTTTTAATTTGAAACACCTTTGTTGATAAACAATGTAACAGGTTGGTTTGATCAGATCATTGATCAGATTATTGCAGTTAAAATCTTTCTCCTTGATCATCGTCATCATCATCACCGTCATCATCATCATCGCTGTAAAGCGTGACTGAGATAGATGCGCTGGAGATATGAGGAAATAACCCGGCCACAGAGCATCCTGCTTTAACAGAGGGATGTTTGCAGTGAAACAGAACTATTGGCTTCCATAACACCCAGTTTTATTTATTTATTTAGTTTGTTTTTTTTTACCTTGTCTGCACATGCTGTCAAAGGTCAACACTATAAGAAGTGCAATCTTTTTAAGACAGCAATGCATGTTTTGTCATTGCAATTAAATAAATGAATTTATTTTACTGCATAAATGTGACCATCACCAGCCCTCCCTAAGGAAGGGTAAGAAACACTTTATTAAAGGGAGAATATAAAAAGAGAGGGCAGTCTTACACCTGAGTGAGGGGGTGGGGTTGAATCACTGTGACCAACATGGACAGAAGTCTGCATCTGTCAGAGTTTTAATTAATCGCGCAGCAGCAGCTGAGTGATCACAGCTGCTGCTGCGCAACACACGAGTCTGTGTAGCTTCAAATGTAACTAAGTCCATATTTGTAGTGCAATATAGTTAGAAGCGCGTAACCGGAAAAGGACTTAAGCACATCGGAGAATGCGCGTAAAGCCAGATTTGAATGGGAACACCCACATTTCAGGGCTGCTTCACCCACAGTGCATAACTGGGATGAAGGCGCGCAGTGACTGACTTAAGTACAGGGGGAGAATAACGCGCAGCTAAAAACAGCGCCGCTGCACTGCTTTTTGGACCTACGCACATGGGAGAATAGAGCCCTAAATTATTAAAGATTTTACTCAATTAATACAGAAGTTCTCCAAAACATAATGACTCCATGTGCAATGTGTCATTTTACTTTCAAACACCACAATATCTAGTAGAGATTCTTACACATCCAGTAATAAACTGTAACGGATTACAGTTACTTATAATTTGTAATCTGATTACATAACACTGGTACATGTAACCCGTTACTCCCCAACACTGATGATCCATGCTGATATTGGGAAGATATTGATTTCGGCAAACTCTCCAGTCTACATTATTGTTATCGTATCGGAAGTGAAAACTCATTATCGGGACACCCCTTGATAGTGCACATTTATTAGAGAACACGCTTTAAAGACATTCCCTAGTAAATGTATTTAAAGCAGATGGGTAGAAGAACAGCAAGATCATACAGAACAGAAGTGTTTTCAAATTTGAATTTAGCTGCTTAAAAACTGTAAGAATCAGGAGAAATATCTGGTAACATTTTACTTGAAGTTTGAAACTTAAGGCTGACATTTCTTCTATCAATACTCTTGTTGTTTTTATGCTGTAAAGTGTCTTTGAGTGTAAATCAAATGTATTATTATTATTATTATTATTATTATTATTATTATTATTACGCTGTCATTATCTGGTGTAATTTTGAATAATGTGTAGAACTCTGGGGAACCACTTTTAAAACCATAATAAATTATTCATTAAATCAAAACTGATGAAATTTAAAGATACTGTGTTATTCTAAAATAACACAGATAATGTTCAAATTTAAAATAAATGCTCTTCCAGAAGGCGTTCATAAATACTTCTCACTACAGAGCAGCAAATACAGCCTCAGAGATCAATTTATGTTTATTTTACCAAAAGCAAGTTTAGAAGTAAGACGAAGATGTCTGTCTGTTCAAGGTGTTAATTTCTGAATTAATGTTGATATAGAAATAAAAATGAGTGACACATTATTTAATTTAAAAAGAAAATGTCACAATATATTTTAGAGAGTTATGTGAAGCAGTAGAAATATGTTTGTGTTCTTTGTTAAATGGTGTATATAAAATAAAGTACATGTGTATCTACACTATATATTTCTTTTCTTTTTTTGTACTTTGTTAAATGCTTGCATTTCTTTTGTGTGTATTATTGAGAAAGGTAATGAACATTATGATTTATGTTGGGCATTTAGGCATTTATGCTTTTGCCTGTTTCAGTCTTGTTATATATATATTTTTCAATTGTGATTTATGTTTGAATATTTATTTGTTAGACTAAAACAAACAAATAAACTGAAAATTATTATTATTATTATTATTAATAATAATAATAATAATAATAATAATAATAATAATAATAATAATAATAATAATAATAATAATAAATCCTACAAAAAAAGGACAAAAATAAAATAAAAAATGATGAAATTGTCTTCAGAACAACCTAAGAATGTTTGATCAGAGAGACAAGCTTTGATGTAAATTTTCTGTGTTCAAAACAGGAGACGGGACTTAGAAAAGCAAACTGCTTCTCTCGTCTCCTTTTTCGGCATGGACAAAAAGAAAAAAAAAACAAAAAAAGAGAATGTAACCATGTCAGAAATAAACTGAATAAAAAAAATTAAGATTAGCCTAAAGTTAGCATTAGCCTAATGCTAGCTTTAGCCTAACGTTAACATTAGCCTAGCATTAGCATTAGCATTAGCCTAATGTTAGCATTAACCTAGCATTAGCGGTAGGGCAAGGTAGGGTTAGCGTTAAGGTTAGGGTAACAAAGGGTTAGGAGTTAGGGTAACAATATTAACGTACAACACTTAATGACAGCCTTAATGACACGTTATTCATGCAAATAACAGGTGTCATGTCATAATAATGGCAGCGTAATGTCAGCCTTATGTATAAAACTTCAAGTAAAGTGTTACCAAACATATTTTGCAAGTGAAATTTGGAAAAACAAAGCATCTCGAATGACATACCTTGTGATGTACGATAATGGAAAAGGCCAAGGGAAAGTCCTCTTCTTCCTTGCTTAGCGGCATTGTTAAATACTTCCGTTTCAACTTGAATCTTCTGTAAATGCAAGCCTCTATTAGCCCAGATACCCTCAGGTAGTGAGTGTTTTTGATTCTTAAACATACAGTACCTGCAGTCTTGGGCCTCACTGGTGTAAAAGTCATCAGGGATCTGGATGCTCTTACGAAACTCCTTCGTGATGGTGAGTATTTTGGCCTGACGCACTGCTTCTTCGTCTCCCTGTAGAATGGCTGAACAGTTGCACGCCCTCTCCGGGCCACCATCGGCATCTGTATACTCCAACCAGTCGTAGTTGAGGATGTGGGTGGATCCATTGCCAGTATTCACTTTAATGATTAGGGAAAGTAACCCCAGTGATCCGACTATGACAGTGAGCTTTACTAGACATTGCAACCGGCACTTCCTGAACCACTGCATTATTCCAGGCGACCGTGGCTCAGGTGGAAGAGGGGTTGTCTTCTGATCCAGAGGTTGGGGGTTCAACCTCTGGATGTCTATGCGTCAAAGTGACCTTGAACAAGACACTGAACCCGAAGTTGCTCCCAATGGTCGACTAGTGCCTTGCATGGCAATTCAGTCCCATTGGCTTGTGAATGAGCTGATATTGTAAAGTGCTTTGAGACTACTTCAGTGTGGGGATATCAAGTCCATTTAACGTTTATTCTATTTGACTGTTTATTTTATTTACATTTATTATAGTTACAACCAGGGTTGGGGCCAATTATATTTGTAATCATGTAATTGATAATTTATTATAATTATGGTGTAATTATAATGGTAATTGTAATTGAAAAAAATCTGTTACCGTTGCTATCATATTTGAATTGTAATTGAGTTAGGATAATTGACTTTGTAATTGTAATCAGGGAAATTCTATACAAATTGTCAATTATAATTTGATTAAATGCAAAACAGTTCTATGACTTACACATACGTAGTTAACAATTATTCAAATGTGTTTCAGATCAATTTTTGCCACCACCTGTCAGTGAATTTTCACACCCATACAGGTAGTAATGATTAGAAGGGTTAGTGGGTTAGAGTTAAGATATGATATGTATTTTTTTTAAAAGGGACAATACAATTTCACAGAGTAACAATAATGTGAATGTTACTGACGTTTTGTACAGAGTTTATAGCTATTAATAAATTCCACGTCTTGTCCCTAGTTGAGCGTTTACATAAGATATTATAATAAATGCACTAAAATGTTAATGTAAAGATGTTAAAATGACATCGTACACTCATACAAAACCACAATACAATGTTATATGAATAAAAGTTGAATAAAAGTTTGTAAAATTGCAATTGAAATTTAGTAATTGACTTTAACGGGAAAAAAAATCATTTTAGCTTATTTGTAATTGGAAAAAATGCCAGTTACCATAATCATTATTGAATTCTAATTGAATGTGGATAATTGTAATTGTAATTGACTCCAACCCACAATGTTTAGGTGTTTTAATTATTTAGGAAGTATGATAATAATCGAAGAAAATATAAAAAGCACTACTTTATGTATTTTTTTAACCATCTTTTTTTATAGTCTTTAATAACTTACTGAGCGACCCTCACACTCACATTATTGATTCAAGCAAATTACTTCCTTCTTTCATTACAGAACCTGTAAAAAATAAAATAAAATAAAATCAGAGTCAGAATTAGAAGTACTATATTTATCCCAGGGGGAAATTACTTGTGTTTCAGCGGCTCAAGAAATAGTACAAATAAAAAGAATAAACATGAAAGAGTTCATCACTGAAGTATGTGACAATCTTTGTCAGTAAATTGTACTCAAGTACAAGTAAGTCCTACATAAAATACTCAAGTACACGTAAAAAGTAGTTCAATTAAATATTCCACAAAGTAAAAGTTACTAGTTACTTTCACCCCTCGTGTTTTTTTTTGGTACATACAGTAAACATCTCAGGTATAAACTTAAAAAGGAAGAGACCAAATCTTGTACGATTGGAACTTAATTTATTTTCCTCAAAGGTATCTGTATAGAATAAATTGTTTGACAAAATGTACAATTATTTTTAAAATAAAATAACACCAATTAATTCAATTGAAAATAAAGCAAATTCTCAGGCTCGAAGTATAGCTACGTTTATGAACTCTAAAACAGTGCCATGTGAAATGTGCCATGTGGTTAACAACACAATAGGTAGACACCACAACCTGAACCCTAGAACGTAGCTGGATGTTGATCAGAAATGGCACGACTAACAACATTAGGATTATATACAATGTGAGAGACCATTAAATGGAAATTTAAAAAGTTATTGCAAAAAAATATTATTTACTCACTAAAAATTGAGTCAGGAATTGTAATGAATTACTTTACTTCTTTTAAAACATACTTAAGTACAAGTAAAATTGCGTATTTAGAAATATACTCAAAATATTCTCAAAAAAGTACCCATAAAAGCAACTCAATTATAGTAACTTGAGTTCTTGTAATCCATTACTTTCACCTGTACAAAACCAGAGGTGACAAGTAACGAAGTACAAACACTTTGTTACTGTACCTAAGTAGTTTTTTTCTTTATTTGAGTATTTTTTTTGAGACTTTTTACTTTTACTTCTTACTTTTTCAAACAAATATCTGTACTTTCTACTCCTTACATTTTAAAAATGAGCTTGTTACTTTCAGTCCTTCGAAGATGAAGTCACAACGTAAAAAGACGTAACTGGCACTGAGCTGCAGAAGCCGCGCCTCCAGAAAACTCTCTGCCGTGATTAACATGTAAACAGACATGGCCACAAAGGTGAGCATGTCAGCGTCCTTCGCTTCCGCACACTGGTTCCACCTGTCTGTTAGCTGATCTGTTCGTGTGTTTCTGTTGGCTGAACCACAGACACGAATACGTGCTGAACAAAGACAGCTACAATTTGATAGAATTACGGTTCAAAACAAACAGCGCACACCGTCACAAACACTAGACAACACACTCCCCATGGCTGAAGCACCGGACCCGAGCGGTGAGTTTGCCGCAGCGTCGACCGTCAGTGGCATCACTAATTTTGCTCAAAAAAACGAACTCCAAAAGTCACATTTGGAACTATTTTGGCTTTAAACAAGGTAGAGACGGTAAAGTGGAGCTTCCATCAAGTTATAGAAGCCAAAGGAGGGAACACATCTAACCTCATAAAACACCTGCCGTGTCGTCACACACATTTATATCTAATAACAGGTTAGTACGCACTGTTTATGTTCTCATTGGCTAATATTAGTTAAAGGATGTCAAAATAGCTCAGTGGTAGAGTGGGTTGTCCAGTGACTGAAGGGTTGGGGGTTTAAATCCCGCTCTAACCGAGTCATTGTCGTTGTGTCCTTGGGCAAGGCACTTTACCCACATTGCCTTGTATGAGTGAGTATGAATTGTGCATGTATGTTGGTGGTGGACAGAGGGACCGTAGGTGCAAAATGGCAGCCACGCCTCTGTCAGTCTGCCCCAGGGCAGCTGTGGCTACATTGTAGCTTACCACCACTGGTATGACTGTGTGAGTGACTGGTGTGAATGAATAATGGTTTCTGTTACACGCTTTGAGTCTCCTCGAAGAATGCGCTATATAGATCCAAGCCATTATTATTATTATTATAAAGCACCTACAAAATGCATAAAAATATAGTTTTCACAGGGAATCAGTTCCTGTTTATTGTATTTGTCCTCTATGGTTCATTATGTTGGAGAACAAACATGATTGTCAAATAGATTGTTTAAAAGGAGATTATTTATATAGTTAAATGTGCAAAGGAAACTGAATGAATTTAATTTCAACCATATAAATATAAAAACTTTTATTTGTTTTTTATTGCTTGTATGCTTTTGTACATGTACTCTTATCATGGACCAAACAACACTATAAGTAATGAATAAGTATTTATAACTTGTACAAATATATTGGCAACTTCTATCAAATTTTATTATTTCAAATTTTATTATTTCATAGCCACTGTGGTTTTTTTTGGCACTTAAAATATTTGTATAATCTGTACGTTATATTATGAATTGTATTTTTTCAAATTAATTTGGGAAAACTGTAATGAAAACTTTTTATCACTAGGGGGGCATTACCACCAAAACCCCATGTACTTTTTTAGTTTTACTCAAGTAAGGGAGCAACTTCAATACTTTTACCAGAGTCATTTTTTATTGAAGTATTTATACTTTTACTTGAGTACTGAAAACTAGTACCTTTACCACCTCTGAAGATACTGTTGTATTAGGAGGAACAGGAACTCAAAGAATTCGTAAAAACCTCACATGAGTCGTACTTCCACCCTGAAAGACAAACAGAGGCCCTTCCTAATGTGATTAAGTACCAACCCTTTCATTGCCTTACCAAACACATTAAGCATTGAAAAAGTCTTCACCAGAACAATTACATGTAGAAAATTCTACCGTTGTTGTAAGACCACCTACGAATAGGGGATCCTTAACAGAAATTTTCAAGCTTAAAGGTTCTTTTTTAAAAGATGTATTGCTTTAAATTGGAAAAATATGAACAGACCTAGTGCCTCCCAATGGTTAAAACAAATGTTGTCTAGCTTACTTTTGGAAATGATAACATACATTTAGAAGTCAAAGCAATATATAATCCAAAAAAATTGGGGACCCTTTTTTGACTTCGATGTTCCTGACTTCTTAACTAATTTTTGAATCTCTTGCAGTTTTGCATAATATGTAGATATGTCTATTTCCTAAATTCTTAGAGAAACTATGTTCTTGAAAGGCCTTGTGTGTCTTTTTTTGTTTTGTTATTTGTTTTGTTTTTATGGGGGGGGTTCTAATCAACTGTTCCAGAAATATATACATTTAGACTACTTGCTTGAAACTGTAAGGGATTGGCAGAGGTGAAAGTAATGGATTACAAATACTGACAAATTACTGAAATTTAGTTCCTTAATGGGGTAATTGTATTTAATTTTTATTTATTTTTTTAGTATATTTCTGAATTAGTAATGTTAGTTGTACTTAAGTACCTTTTTAAAGAAGTAAAGTAATTAGTTACATTTCTACACCCAACTGTTACTGAGTATATTATTGGTTTTTTTAATTCCATGGTCTCTTCATAAACTGAGATTTTTTTTTTTTTTTTAATTGAATTTATTGGTGTTATTCTATTTAAAAAATAATTTTATATTTGCACAACACTTTTATTTTATACAGATGTCTTTGTGGACTATAATCGATGTTCCAATTGTGCAAGATTTAGTCTCTTCCTTTTTGGGCCTACATATGTTAAGAAGTGAGATGACTTCTTACGGCGCTAACTTCCAGGATTTAATCATTGTGTGCTGGACTACAAAGCTGGCTAAAGTTTTACTGATCTAAATCACCATGGTTACTTTTTATATACAGTACATATCATAAATACTCTCACGCTTTTACACATTAACAGTGTCAGCTGCTTCCTGCCTGACTTCTTTCATTCCTGCCTTTTCTGTATCAACAGTGTTGTTTTTGGTCTGAATTATGGATTTTAATTATTATTCATCATTTTAAACTCAAGCAACACCTAACCTGGTCAGGACCAAGTTATGAAGTGGATCAGATCTGAGCGAGTATAAAAGCTCCGCCTTTTGGTGCACTGCACTAACACTGTTGCTCTTTGCTGTCATCATGGATTTAAATTCATTACATTTGTTTAAGATAATAAGCAGTTCATTGTAAAGACGGTCGCTTTGCCAGGTTCTCCATTGATTGGTTCGACGCTGCAATCTCCACCCCATGTACCGAGGCTGAAAACACTTGGCTTGAATTAGCGTGTTGTTCGTAAGACAGCTTCTCTCTGACAGGAAATGTTTGGTTAGTTGAAGCGTACTAATGGAGATTAATCCAAGTTATAATTATCTAGATTCATAAGTTTCTACATGAGATGTTTCCTGTATGCAAGGGAACCTTGGCATGATTTATTACCAAAAATAAATGTGGGGGGTGAAAGTAACTACTAACTTTTGCTATGAATACTATTTAATTTAGCTACTTTTTACTTGTACTTGTAAAAAACACAAGACGACTACAAATATATGCAAAGATAGAAAAACACACAAAATGACAACAATGATACACAAAAATTACTTGCTTACACAAAATGAGTCCCAAAACACACAAGATGACTACAAGTATTCATAAAAAGTAAACAAAAACATTTGAATATGTATCAAGATTAAATGCAGACATTGTTTTCTTTCAAGAAACTCACTTACTTCATTCAGAAGAAAAATCTCTGACAGACTCAAATTTTAACAAAATATATAATTCGTGTTTCAATTCCAGGCAAAGAGGAGTCTCGGTTCTTTTCAACAAAAGGTTGCTCTTTAACATAATCAACTCCACCATAGACCCAGAGGGTAGATATATTATTATCAAAGTGGTAATCTATAATAAATGTTTCACAATTCTAACCCTCTATGCCCCCAATAACGACGACCCTGAACTCTTCCAGAGACTTTTTTCGGAGCTATCGGACCTATCTGCAGATTCATCTGTAATCATCGGAGGTGACTTCAATCTGACACTCAACACATCATTAGACAGATCCAGTAAGTGCCCAAATACAAAACCGTCTCGATCTGCTAAAGTATTAATGAATTACATGGATGATCTTGGAATAGGTGACGTATGGAGACTGAACAATCCAACTAAAAAAGAATACACTTTCTTCTCCCCTGTGCATAAATCCTTCTCCCGAATTGACTTTTTTCTCTCAAATAAATCCATTGCACATAAGATTTCCTCTAAAATACATCCTATAATCATTAGCGATCATGCCCCAATATCCCTCACCCTGAAGTGTGACTCTAATCAGAAATTATCCTCTCTGTGGCGCTTTAATACTTCATTACTTAATGACAGTGAATTTGGTAAAATGATAAGAAAAGAATGGGAGGACTTTCTATTAACAAACGATTCTCTGGAAGTGTCACCGTCCTTACTCTGGGAAACCGGCAAGGCTGTCATCAGAGGGAAGATTATATCATACTCTTCTTATAAGAAAAAACAGGAACAGATAGCAGAAAAAACGATTGAAGAAAAAATTAAGAAACTTACGGAAGAATACGCAGCTAACCCGTCTGAACTTTTATGGAAAAAAACTCCAAAATACAAAACTTAATCTGGACATAATTTTATCTAAAAAAACGGATTTTATTTTACAGCAATTACGGTACAAAAACTTCGACTACAATAATAAATCAGGCAAATATTTAGCAAATCAGCTTAAACACAACAAAAAAAACTATTTCATAGCGGCAATTTCTGATAATTCAGGTCAAACTTTAAACTTACCTCAGGACATTTCACTGATTAACACAGACATAAAAATTATTTCCAAAGCACTCACTTCCAGGTTAGAGAAAGTCGTACAGTCAATTATATACCAAGACCAGACAGGATTTATTAAAAATAGACACTCCACAGACAATGTTAGAAGACTGTTTAATTTGATCAACATGGCACAGAACTCTAAAAAGAAAACAATAATCTTGTCACTAGACGCAGAAAAAGCATTTGATAGAGTCAACTGGTCATTCCTCCTTGCTGTCCTTGGCAAATTTGGCTTTGGAGATTCATTCATACAATGGATCTCCACCCTATACTCTAAACCTAAGGCCTCAGTAACCACAAACAAAATAACATCCCAAAGCTTCACACTGCAGAGGGGAACGAGACAAGGTTGCCCACTCTCACCTTTGCTTTTTGCAATATTTGTTGAACCTCTCGCAGCAGCTGTTCGTCAGAACTCTGTTATTAAAGGAATCCACTCATCCATCTCAGAACACAAAATTAATCTTTATGCGGATGATATTTTACTCTATTTGGAAGAACCCCAATCCTCATTAGAAGAATTATTTAAACTAATAAACAGCTTCTCTAAACTATCAGACTATTCCATTAACTGGTCAAAATCATCAATCCTTCCTTTAACGAAAAATTCATGGAACCCAGCAACCCAAAACCCACAGTACCCCTCCCCCACAAATATAATTAAATATCTCGGCTTAAATATATCACCAAACCTAAATGAATTAATTAAACTGAACCTAGACCCTCTGTTGGATAAAGTAACAGAAGACCTGCGGAGATGGAACAATCTCCCCATCTCACTCCTTGGCAGAATAGCCTCAGTTAAAATGAAAATCTTACCTAAATTAAACTATCTGTTCTCTATGATCCCACTGAAACCACCAACGCAATGGTTCAAAAGATTAGATTCTGCAATTACAAAATTCTATGCTAGGAATAAAAAACCCAAAATAAGCCTTTCAACTCTTCAAAAAAATAAAAGCGAGGGAGGGTTGGAAGCCCCTAGTTTCACGCATTATTACCTAGAAAACCAAATTCTATATTTAACTTAATGGCTAAAACCAAAAGAATACCACAACACCTGGCTAGAAATAGAACAGCTAGACTGCAAACATATTAAACTCTCTGATCTCCCTTTTATCACTGTGACCCTCAAACGTCATAACTGCTTTAAAAACCCACTGATTGCCTCCACCCTGACTGCGTGGTGGAAAGCCCTGGACATTACAAATGTTCAATTAAAAACTAACATGCTGTCTCCAATCTGGCACAACCCTGACTTTAGAAACAGAAAAACACCGCTCTATCTAAAAACATGGGAAGATAGCGGAAATATTCATCTCCAAGAACTCTCCGAAAATGATAAGCTCAGGACATATAACAATCTAACCCAAACATTTAATATAAATAAAAGTAATTTTCTTCAATACCTACAAGTAACAGAGACAATTAAGAAAAATACGGCAATAGATTTAATCACCTTGCAACCTCCAGAACTGGCCATATATATGAAAAATATCTCAACAAAAACAAAAAAACTCTCAAAAATATACAGAGCACTCTTGAACACTAACTCTAATTACTTGCCAATCGCTAAATGGGAAGCTGAACTCTCAATCACCACGAACACCGATTTCTGGACAGAAATTTGTTGCAATACCTTTAAGATGACTAAAAACACAAATCTTCAGCTAATTCAATACAAGGTCCTCCACAGATCCCACATTACCCAACAGAAAATGTATAAAATGGGCTTCTCCCCAACAGACATCTTCTCTCAGTGCACCCAGGGAACAGCTGATTCATATTTACATGCTGTATGGCTTTGTTCGCCAGTTCAACAGTTTTGGTTTCTAATCACTGAAAAACTGTCCTCCATTTTGGACTACAGGATTCCTCTATCTCCAAATCTATGTCTGTTAGGAGACCTGACTATTCTTGATATTCCAGCAAACCAATCACTATCCATCCTTGCGGCACTTGCCATAGCAAAAAAAACAATATTAGTGAATTGGAAAGATAAAAAATCCTTAAACATAAACCAATGGCAAAATCTCCTCAGAGAATTTATTTCCATGGAAAAGATGTCTGCTCTCAGAAAAAATAAAATAACCTGCTTTGAGGAGCGTTGGACTCCTTTTCTAATTGCATTGAATCTTGATTTTTCTTTCTTAGCCTGATGATCTAGCCTGCAAGCAACTGCCAGCACCACTCTTTACTAACACACTGATCTAACTGTAGTCCTGGACCTCCATGGGCTTGTGGGGTGGCCTTGACCTGGGTGGCTTGAGTGGGTTGCTGGGGTGTTTTGGGTGCCTCTGTGGGGGCGTGCGTCCCTTTCGGGTGCTCTTCTGGTCCCTGGGCGGTTTGGTGTTGCTCTCCTGCCCCCTTCGTCCAAATCTGGGTGGCCCTTGGTGCCGGGGGCCTGCGTGTCTCTCTGCCACTCTTTCCTCTTGCTCTCTGTCCCCCTGTCTCGTCCTCCCCCCCTCCTCCGCCTTTGCTTGGCGCCGGCTCTCCCGTTGGGTTTGGCGTGGGGGGCTCCTGTCGGCCCGGGGTGCTGGTGGGGGGGCTGTGGCCTTCGCTTGGGGGGCGGGCATTGCTGCGCTGGGTGGGTGGCTCGGGGGTTGGCTCGTCTGGGGGCCTGGGGTGGTGGGGTTCGTGGCTTCGGGACGGGGGGGTCCGGGATGGTGGTGGCTGCTCTTGGGGGCGGCACTTGCGTCCTGGGTTGTTGGGTGGCGGGGTGGTGCGGTGGGTTGCTCCGCCGGCCGGTCTGGGCATCTTGGCCTGGTTCCGCATCGCGCGGGCGGCATCAAGGAAAGGCGATCTGGCGCGCTCTGGGGTGCTTGGTCGGTGCGCCTGGGGGCCGGCGGGGCAGCTTGCAGCATCCCCTTGGTGCCCTCGGCGACTATGGGCGTGGTTGTCGTCCCTGGGGGCGCTGCTCTCGGTGCTGCTTCCGTTGCGGGTCCTTCTGGCCTGGGGTCCGGACCCTGCTGGCTCTGGGCCCACCGGCGGATGCCCACCGGCTGCCCGTTCCGCGCGGCTCTGGCCGTCTGCTGGGCGGGGGCCTTGGCTCCTCTGCTGGGGGCTCGGGCGGGGGGCTCTCTGGGCCCTTCCCTTGGGGGGTTGGGTGCTTGGGGCAGTTCCTGGGCTTGCAGTAGCGTTTTTTTTTTTTTTTTTGCACATATGCTGGTATAGGAAGAACAGTCTATTCTTCCCCACCTTTTCTATTTCCTGCCTTGAGTCTCTCCTCCCTGCTCCCTTTCCCCTCCCCTTCCCCCTCCCCCTCCACTTAGGTGTAACACTGCTCTCCCTTTTTATATCCTCCCTCTAATAAAAGACTTCTTACCCTTCCTTAGGGAGGGCTGGTGATGGTCACAATTAAGCAATAAAATAAATCAATGTATTTTATTGCAATAACAAAATATGCATTGCTGTCTCATATTGATTGCACTTCCTGTGGTGTTGACCTTTGACAGCATGTGCAGACAAGAAAAAAAAAAAAAGTAAACAAAAACATACTAAATAATAACAAAATATAAAAAACACTAAAAACAACAACAAAAATACACAAACCCTTTGTTCTTTCCTGCATTAAGCCCTGAAGTGGTGGATGTCCGATTTCATCTATAGATTATATATTCTAAACAAAACTTACATGTTTTATGAGTCTGTAATTATATCCACATGGAACTGTTTTAGAGTTCATAAATGTAGTTGTAAAAAAAAAAATTGAATTGAATTTATTGGTGTTATTTCATTTTAAAAATAATTGTACATTTTGACAAACCTTTTATTTTATACAGATGCCTTTGTGGAAAATAGATTAAGCTCAAATTGTGCAAGATTTGGTCTCTTCCTTTTTAAATTTATACATGAGGGGGGTAAACTACGCATCTAGATTGGATTAATCTCTGTTCGCTGGCTTGAACTAACCGAACATTCCTTCTCAGAAACAAACTGTACTACAAAGGTCCATCACCTATGATCAAAACACGCTAATTTAATCCATGATTACAGCCTCGTTACGTGCGCGTGTACATGAAAGGTCTGACCAATCAATGGAGAGAACTGTCGGACTGAGCGTCTTTACAATGAATGGAGGAACAGCTTAACATCTTAAACAAATATAATGAATATAAATCCATGATGACAGTGAAGAGCAACAGTGTTAGTGCAGCGCACAGCAGGAGGCGGAGCTTTTATACTCGCTCAGATCTGATCCACTTCATTACTTGGTACCGACCAGGTTGCTGAAGTTTAAAATGATGAATAATTCAAATCCATAATTCAGACCAAAGACAACCCTGTTATTACAGAAAAGGCAGGAATGAGAGAACTCAGACAGGAAGCTGCTGACACTGTGAATGCGTAAAAACGCGAGATTATTTATTAAATTTATCAATTGGAAAAGCACACAAAATGACAACAATGATACACAAAAATGACTTCAAAAATAAATAAAAAAAATACACAAAATGAGTCCAAAACACACATGATGACTACAAGTATACATAAAAAGTAAAGAAAAACATACTAAATGACAACAAAAAATATTTAAAAAATTACTCTTGAAAGACAAAACAAAGACAAAAAATAAAAAATGAACAAAAAAATTCGAAAAATACACAAAATATCAATTTATTTTATTACCAAAATTAAACATTGGGGCTGAAAGTAACTAGAAACTTTTACTTTGTGTAATATTTAATCAAGCTACTTTTTACTTGTACTTCAGTATTTTATGTATGACTTACTTGAGCTTGTACTTGAGTACAATTTCAATCAATTGACAGTACTTGTACATGAGTAGCACACATCGTAACCAGATTGGTTTCAACATAACTAAATCTATCTCTAACACACACTGATTTAGAACACACACACTTCCTATTTTGACTGTTAGCTTTCATTTTAGCCAAAAAGCAGTGTCTAGTGTGTTACTGAGGGCACTTCAACACAGACGCTGACTTCAGGAATCAAACCTCAACCAAAACATCACCATTGTTGGCTTTAAGCTTTAATTTTATCTCACAAATTATGATTGATATATGGTTTGCAATTGGTCATAGATTGAATAAAAGTCATCAAATATGATTGAAGATAAATGTAAGTACTGTTTGTATAGTTTGAAATAAGTTAACTTCATAATAATATGTCTTTTGGCATACATTTTGATTAAGCAACTGTTGTAAAGTCAAACATAAATGTTCTTACCTGTTAGGTGACACACAGATGTTGGTTCTAAGTCCTTTATCTCTTATCATGTTGGGAGGTGTGGTTCTGGCAGCTCTTCCCAAGCAGAGGGTAGTGGGAGGGTCAATAAGCAGGGGAATTTACAATATCTCTGTGATTCGCAAGCACCACACCATGTGACAACAAAGGTGCAGAGATAACACATTTCCTCCAAAATAATTATTTTTTTGCTTCATTCCCAAAATCAGAGAACATGAAATGTGACCATTCAGCAATGATTCAACAGACATCACTGATAAAAATATAAAAGTGCATTATATTGATTGGCGATTCTCAACTGGTGGGTCGGGACCCAAAAGTGGGTCGCGGACGTGTACTGTGTGGGTCACGGACAGCTGGTGAAAAATAAATAATATTTAAAGTCTCTCATGTTGGACTCATGCCTTTTATTTTGAAAGAAACGGTTCAGAATCTCAAAGTTCAAATAGTTAATCGACTGAAATTGTGCACTTTAAAACAACTGGAACTTGTGCAGAATTTTTCTATATACAGTAAACTAAGAAAAAAAAGGAATTCCAGATAAAATGTACAACAGGTCAGGAGTGATCCACGTTTGAGAGAAAAAATAGTACTACTATTGGCGTTTTTGGCTCTTACTATTACTACTAGTGGCGTTTTTGGCTCCTGCTTGTAGCACTCGAGGCAATTTTGGCTCTTAGTAGTAGCACTAGTAGCTTTGATTAGCAGATGATAGTGCGTGATGTCTGCCGCCACCTTCTGGTAATATTTATTTGTGCAAAAAGTGTAAAAAGCACACAGAACCCCTGCAGATGTACTTGAAAAATTATGATATTATGAAATTATGCATAACAATCTGTCTGTCTGTCTTAATGTGGATGTTGTTAAAAAAAAGATTAAAATGCTTCAGCTGTAGGCTGTGTCTGGGGTAAGAAAATGTTAGTTAGGTTCCACTGAAAACTCAATATTTTATTTCACACTGTCTGTAATAAATAACACAGTTGTTTTTACAATCACAATAGTTTACATTACAATTCTGCTATGATAACAATTATAATTACATTTTAGAAACAATATGATTAAAAAAGGAGCATGGTTGAATATTGATTTTCAAGTCATCATAATAGGCTAACAATTGAAAACTATTATTCCATCCATTTTCAGACCCACTTGTTCCTGTTTTTTCAGGGTCGCGGGGGTCTGTCGATGCCAATCTCTGGCTCTCATTGGGCGCTGGGCGGGGGTACACCCTGGACAGGGCGCCAGTCCATCGCAGGGCAACAATTGAAAACGAATTCATTTTAAATAAAATATATATTTTGTATTATAATATGTTACTTAAAAGAAGACATTGTTTGGTTTATTTCCAATTCACATGAAAACATGTCATTTAAAATAACACAAAATCAAATTGATCCTATTGTTAAAAAAAACAAAGAAAAAATGTTTCAAAAAGTTTACATTTTTACATATATACCTGTATATTTCAGTGACATGTTATTGTTTTATTTCCCACAAATACTGCAAGGAATAGTAATCATTAGTGATTGTTAGAACAAATAAAACAAGGTTTACTGGACTAGAGGTGAAAACTTTTCTGTAATATGAATACAAATGTAACATCGGATGAGCATCATAAAATTCTAAAAAAACAATTGCTGGTATAACTCAAGGTACTATTCAGAGCTGGCCCTTTAAAACTGGCAAAAACACTGGTTTGACACTGACCAATTAAAACCCTTGTCCCGCCTGCCTCATATAATGCAGTCCACTAGTGGCACTAGTACTACTAGTGGACTGCATGTTGACTAGGGTGGGAACCTCTGGGTACCTCACGATACGATACGCGATACAAAGCTCACGATATGACAATACTGCGATTATCGATATATTGGTCAGAAATCAATCTACGATAATCTATGACATAACAAGAAAAAAAAGATTACAATTTTACAATTTTTATTTTATATTTCTGAAAGACAATAAATTGAAAAAGTGTCCTATGAACAGTGACACTACAACATTTCTGTAAATAAGTGTCAACATACCAATGTAAACGAGTAAGTATCTCCAATAGTGCTTTCTGTAAACAAAAATAGGGTCTTTCTTACCAGTGACACCATTATAGTGCAATATTCCAGTAAACAACACATTGGTTCCTTCAACAAACAGTGACAACATTTATGTGAAGACGTACCTGCACATTTTAGTGAAAAAGCAGAAAAGGTTCTGAAAAAAAAAAAAAAAAAAAAAAAATCGATACTTGGCGGGAGCATATCGATAATCAATCATGTGGAAAAATATCGCTAAATATCGCAGTACCGAGATATCGTCACATTCCTAATGTTGACCTTTACAAGTTAACTAGTAAGAACCAAATGTCCAATCGTGACACTTGTAAAATGCATTTGGACTTTACTAGTAAAGTAGTTATGTTAGCTAGTTAATTACTAAGGGCATAAATGTTCTTTGTACCTCTAGTATTAGTGTTATTGATCTTACTTGTTAACAAGTAGGGTTCAAGATGTTTACTAGTAGTACTAGTAAAAAGTCCTTTAAGTCCTTACTAATAAACTAGTGAGGCTTTAAAGTTGTACTAGTTGATTACAAATAGTCAAAATGTCCACTAGCATCACCAGTTAGACTGTGACCTTGCTGATTAACTAGTGAGGCCTAACACAGTTAACTAGTTAACAAATAAGTGCAAAATGTCCACTAGTTAGAGAATTTATTTGTCACATGTTAACTAGTAGTCAACAAATCATGGTACTAGTGGACATCTGTGCTCAACTAGTTAAACTAGTAAAGTGTTTTGGCTGCTCAGCATGTAAACATGTCAAATTGTAGCATACGACTAGTTAACTAGTCAAAAGCAGATGTCCGTTAGTAAGCTGTTTTGTCCACAACTAGTTTACTACTGCCACACAGTGTTCCACTAGTTTACTACTGAGGTAAAAAATGCTCCAGCTAGTTTATCTAGTGGACATTGAGGCGCTACTAGTTTACTTGTAAACTGTACAGGGCTTTACTAGTAAACTAGTACAGTAAAAACTGTTCTCACTAGTGTGACTAGTTAACATTTTAGCATTCAATAGTTTAGTAAACATTTCTGAGCCTCACTAGTTAACTAGTAGGGTTTGAAATACTCCAACTACTGTGACTAGGTGACAGTTTTTCTTACTCGTTACCTAGAACACTAAAATAATTCTTCACTAGTATAACTAGTTGACATTATGAGTTTAACTAGTTAACTAGTTATCATTTATGTCTTACTGGTTAACTAGTAAGATTAAGACATATCAACTAGTTTACTTGTTTAAATCCTTTAAACCAACAAGTTGACTAGTGTGCAATATGTAAATGAGGTGGGTGGGGTTATAACATAATCCTGGGTCCTGATTTGATGTTATTTCTTATTCTTATTTTGAGAGCCTATTGGAAGCCTTATTCCCCACCTCTGCATTATCATTTTGTGCAACAAGTGTTACTAGTGACATTTTAGATTTAACTAGTCTACTAGTAAAACATGTAAGTCTCGCTAGTTAACTAGTATGACATAAAAACAATGTAAGTGCAACTAGTGGACATATGTTCTCTTACTAGTTAAGTAGTGAACATTTAGAGCCTCACTAGTTCACTAGTATGACTCATAAAGCCATCGCTAGTACAACTAGTCAACCTTTTTGCTTTGATTAGTTAACTTGTAAAAACTGTGTATCCTAACTAGTTAACTAGTAAGGTTGAAAATAGTCAAACTAGTTTAACTAGTGGACTTCTTGGCTCTAACTAGTTAACTGGTAAACATTTTGAGGCTCACTAGTGTTATGGTCAATTATTATATTCATCATCATATCGTCAAATGTATGTTCATGTGTACAATTTGTCATGTTTTAATACATGACGACTCCATTACTCTTTACACTTTTGAACAGCTGAATCATGATTAAACAGTACAGATCGTATTATTCTCAGTGCAGCACAGTCTCTGCCAAGGCCAGAATCGTTGCTCGCATGCAGCACACACTATCATGGAGATAAGGGTGGCGCCACATCTTCCTCATAACATATACATCTTCATCATCCTCAAATCTTTCCACTATTGGGCATCTGACTCTCCCCTCCTCCTTACCCCAGAGTGGAACTTTTGCTCTTATCTGTATAAAAAGCTTAAGCTTTGAAACTGTTGGGAAGGGCGCGGCACTTCCTTCGGACGTCCGCCTGGACGGACGCTGATTTTGTTTCACTTTGTTCCATTTTGTACCTTTTTTTCTTAGTTTAGAATAAACATTTTTTATATAAAATCATCAATGCTTCTCCTGGACTCCATCATTCAACCAGAGCAATGAATCATGTCTCCAAATGAGGTCAACCGTAAATTCAGCCGTAACACTAGTTAACTAGTAAACACAAAATACATGTTACTAGTTAACTAGTAAACGCAAAATACATGTTACTAGTTAACTAGTAAACACAAAATACATGTTACTTGTTAATTAGTAGATATTTAGCACCTTACTAGTTAACATGTAGGGATTTTTCCTCTCTACTAGTTTACTAGTACATGTTTCAGTGTTCTACTAGTGCTCTAGTGCAGTCAAAGACCTCACTAGTATAGGAAACTGAGCTTTCATATCAATGATATCTAATATATGCTCAATCGGCTTTCCATAACAGCAGCCTCCGTTTGGGCTGCTGTAAGTGACACTGTGTTACTGCTGCTGATAGATTGGTGTACTGTGTGCACATAGAGAGAGAGAAGCGCTGCAGTAATATGCTTTTAACAGAGGATGTTATATTACTATGATGTTGCTGTCAGACTAACGTTAGCTTGTTGGCTCCTCTGAGGGAGGGACTTTAGAAAGTTTGGAGGCAGGGCAAGAGAGCAGCGGGGAGGGAGGGGGAGAGAGGGATCTGAAAGTCGCAGACTGAACTTTATAGAATCAAAGAAAGAGTTTGCTTCCTGGGTTGAATAATTAGATGTATAATGAGATTTATAGAAATTCACATTATAATTATTTGTCTTCTGGATCTTCAGTTATTACGTTGTCAATATTCTATTTAGTGATATTTTTTTCTAAATTAAAGAAGTCGGTCAAATTTTTTTCCCCCTCTTCAATCCATTTTGCTCTTGAGCGGATGAATGCTCCTTTAGCATTCTCCAAGTAAAAATCATCTAATTTAGATTTTAGCTGATTTAGTCCTAAAATATTTTCATCACTTAATTGTGGTAAACTTATTTTATTTTATAGATAATTTTGGTTTGCTGTTGTCTTTTTTAATTAGCCCTTTTTTTTCGCTTTTCAATACTTAACTGTTTCACTTTATATTTTAACCATTCCCACTTACTGATAGGTGAGAAATCAGTCATTATTTTTATTTCCAATATTAATTTCTTGATTTTATTCAGAAAGAGTCTGCTTCCTAAAAGGTTGCCATCAAATTTCCAGTGAATCATCCTTGGTTTTGGTACAATATTATCAAGAGAAATAGAAAGTGTAATAACACCGTAGTGTAAGAGTAAGAGGGTAAGGGAAAAGGTCACACTTCAAGGCAATTCTAGAACACAGGGAACGCTCTGAGTTATTACTCCATGTATATTTCATTTTTCCAGGATTTTGTTCCCCCAAATATCATACAAATCAAGAGGATTAGAAAAATCTGTAATTATGTAATTAAACTGCTGAGAATTTTGATGTGCAGGGAACCTGTCTACTTTGTCATTTGGTACTATATTAAAATCTCCTCCGACAATAACTTTACCAGTTAAAAAAAAACTTTTCCAATCCTCAATTATATTTTTTAGGGTGTTAAATAGTTTCTTTTGTTTTTGGTATGATTGTTGAAGCCATACACATTTACTAAAATATACCTAATGTCATTTATTTCAGTACTAACCATCAACCAGTGACTTTTATTATCACTTTTGTGGTCAACAATTTTCTTCACGAAAGCAAATATTCATCTCTTTGGAGACCTTTGCATTTTTGGACAGCTTCCAAACCTGGTTGCGCACAATCAATCAATCAATCAATCAATCAATCAATCAATCAATCAATCAATCTTTTATTTGTATAGCGCCAAATCATAACCAATGGTATCTCAAGACACTTTACAGTAGAGCAGTCTTAAGGATGGACTCTTCATTTAATGGATACACACATATATACGTATATACACATACATATGTATCCCACATCCAACATGAATTCATCATGGCGGCAAGGAAAACCTTCTGTTAAGCAGCAGGAACCTTGTGTGGATCCCATTCCTATGATGAACAGCCATCCACGTTATGCTGTGTTGGGTGTGTGCAGAGAAAAGGGTGGAGACAGAGTTGTTGAGACTCTGTAACTCCACACTGAGGATCCCACGGACCTGCAAGACAAAAGCCAGAAGGAGTACAGGAGCAAACACACAAGGGAAGAAGCAGACATAGAGGGAGTGTTAGAGAGAGGAATGGGACCCTCTCCGGTCCCTCTCTAACCTAAATGACCTCTCTCTTAACGCCCTCTCCAACCTCTCTCCAACCGAGAATGCCAGACCCCCCCCCGGCAGTCTATGCCTATTGCATCTTAACTATGAGCTATGAGCTGGTTCCTAACTAAAAGTTTTACCAAAGAGGAATGTTTTGAGCCTAACCTTAAAGGTAGAGAGGGTGTCTGCCCCCCGAACCGTGGTTGGTAGATGGTTCCAGAGAAGTGGGGCCTGATAACTGAAAGCTCTTCCTCCTATACTACTTCTAGAGACAAATGGAACAACAAGTAGGCCAGCATTTTGAGAGCGTAGTGTTCTGTGGGGATTGTATGGCTCTACAAGCTCCTTGAGATAGACTGGTGCCTGTCCATTTAGGGCTTTATAAGTGCGTAGAAGAATCTTGAATTCTATTCTATATTTTATGGGAAGCCAAAGCAGAGAGGCTAATACAGGAGTAATGTGATCTCTTCTCCTAGTTTTAGTCAGTACACGTGCTGCAGCATTTTGAACCAGCTGAAGTGTCTTAAGCGACTTGCTCGGGCAGCCTGCTAAAAGAGAATTACAATAATCCAGTCTAGAGGTAACAAAAGCATGGACTAGCTTTTCGGCGTCGCTCTGAGACAGGATAGATCTGATTTTAGCAATGTTACGGAGATGAAAGAAGGCAGTTCTTGAAGTTTGTTTTATGTGAGAGTTGAAGGATAAATCCTGATCAAATAGAACCCCAAGGTTTCTAACAGTTGTGCTTTGTGCCAGAGTAATGCCATCTAGGGCAGTTAGGCTAGCATAGGTTTCTCTAAGGTGTCGTGGGCCCAGTACAATGACCTCAGTCTTGTCTGAGTTAAGAAGAAGAAAATTTTGGTCCATCCAGGCCCTAATGTCCTTCAGACAGGCCTCAAGTTTAGATAGCTGATTTGTCTCACCTGGCTTCATTGATACATACAGTTGGGTATCATCAGCATAGCAGTGAAAGTTAGAGTATTTTCTCATAACATTACCAAGGGGGAGCATATAGATGCAGAAGAGGATTGGACCTAGCACAGAGCCCTGAGGAACCCCGTAGCTTACTTTAGTGTACACAGAAGACTTGTTATTCACGTGTACAAACTGGTACCTATCAGATGGGTAGGACTTAAACCAGTTTAGGGCAGTCCTTGTGATTCCAAGTAATTCCTCTAATCTCTCTAGTAGAATATAGTGATCTATAGTGTCAAAAGCTGCACTAAGATCTAATAAAACCAGCACTGAGAGTCGTCCTTCATCTGAAGCCCAGAGTAGATCATTAGTTACTTTAACTAAAGCAGTCTCTGTGCTTTGTTGAGCTCTAAAACCTGACTGGAAGTCCTCGAACAGGCTGTTGTGTTGAAGGAAGTCACAGAGCTGAGCCGCCACAACTTTCTCAAGAATCTTTGAAATAAAAGGAAGATTAGATATAGGCCTGTAGTTTGCTAAAATGCTGGAATCAAGAGTAGGTTTTTTCAGAAGGGGTTTGATTACAGCTACTTTAAAGGACTGTGGCACGTAGCCTATTGATAGGGATATATTTATTGTCTCCAACAAAGATGGGCAGACCAGGGGAACAACTTCTTTAAACAGCTTAGTTGGGATCGGATCTGAAAGGCAGGTCGATGGTTTGGAGGATGAAATAATAGAGTTAAGTTCCTGAAGTCCTATATGTGTGAAACAGTTTAGGTTAGGCCTATTTACATTTAATGGTACAACAGGCCCAGGTGAAGGCAGGGAGTGGCTAATTTTATCTCTAATCTTATGAATTTTATCATTAAAAAATGTCATAAAGTCCTCTCAGCTGAGGGCTAGAGGAATCATAGGCTCAATAGAACTCTGACTTTGTGTTAGCCTGGCTACAGTGCTGAAAAGGTACCTCGGATTATTTTTATTTTCTTCAATTAGTGAGGAGTAGTATGTAGATCGAGTATGTCGTGAGGCTGTCATGTATTTACTATGGCTTTCCTGCCAGAGTATTCGTGACTCCTCTGTTTTATTGGAGCGCCACATTCTCTCTAATTTACGGGTTGTTTTTTTGAGTGTGCGAGTTTCAGAGCTAAACCACGGAGCTTTCCTCTGACGTTTAATAGTTTTTTCCCTCAATGGGGCAATTGAGTCCAAGGTGGATTTTAGTAGACTAGCAGAGCTATCGACAAGCAGATCCAGTTGAGAGGGGTTATATTTAATATCATAGTTATTTATTGGATGGTGCACTGAGTTTAAGGCAGCAGGAATGGCCTCTTTAAATTTAGCCAATTTCTACTCGTAACTATTTTATTGCACAGTGCGAGATCCTCTAGGATAATGTTAAAAGATATTAAAAAGTGATCTGATAGCAGAGGATTTTCAGGGTAGACTTTTAGTTCATTAATATCAAGGCCATATGTTAGAACAAGATCAAGAGTATGATTTAAACGATGAGTAGCTTCATTAATAGTTTGAAAAAATCCAACTGAGTCTATTAGGGACATAAAGGCTGAGCTCAGGCTATCACTATCTTTGTCAACATGGATATTAAAATCTCCTACTATCAGTATTTTATCAGAACTGAGGACTAAGTTTGATATAAACTCAGAGAATTCTGACAGAAATTCAGAATAAGGGCCTGGAGGACGGTAAATTATCGCAAATAAGACTGGCTGGCAGGTTTTTGATTCGGTATGAGATAAATTTAGAACCAGGCTTTCAAAGGAAGTGTAATTGGCCTTTGGTTTAGGATAGATTAGGAGAGAGGAATGATAAATAGCTGCTACACCACCTCCACGGCCTATGTCTCGTGGCATATGAGTATTTAAATGACTGGGAGGAGTGGCTTCATTTAAACTAACATATTCATCATGATACAGCCATGTTTCAGTTAAACAGAATAAATCAAAGTTATTTTCTGAGATAAGGTCATTTACTAGTAGAGATTTGGATCTCAGTGATCTAATATTTAATAGAGCACATCTAATGGTTTTATGTTTTGGTGTTTCTGTATTTGAGATTTTAGTTTTTTTCAGATTTTTATAATTGATTTCTCTTTTATTTGATTTTATGTTAAAATCATTGAGAAATTTGGGTCGGGGGACAGACACCGTCTCCATAAAATAATATTCATCACCATCACAACAGTTGTCATGGCAATGAACACAGCTATCATAATAGCAATGGGAGGGAAACTGTCCTAAGGCAAGCGCAGAGGGGCGTGGAGGACTCCACCTCTGTAACATGGTCTCATTCATGAGATGTCATAACAGTGACTGTGCCATGTTTTCTGATAGTAGAGATGCCCCCGCCAAAGTAGGGTGGATTCCATCTCTTCCTGTCAGGTTTGGTTTTCCCCTGAAGGATCTCCAATTTTCAATGAAGCCCACCTCGTTTTCTGGACACCACCTCGATAGCCAGTGGTTAAATGATGACATGCGGGTATACATGTCATCACTGGTCAGATTTGGTAAGGGACCAGAGAAAATTACGGAGTCCGACATTGTTTTAGCATAAGCACAAACTGATTCAATGTTCACTTTGGTTGCTTCCGACTGACGATGTCGGGAGTCATTAGTGCCGACATGGAGGACTATCCTATCCAACTTACGGTTACTCTTTGCCAGCAACTTTAGATTTGATTCTATGTCACCCGCTCTGGCCCCTGGGATGCACCTCACGATGCCCGCTGACTTCGCTAGCTTCACGTTTCTCATATGGAGTCGCCAATTATCAGAGTTTGTTCCCCGGTGAGTGTGTTGTCCTCACGGAGGGGGGAGAACCTGTTTGAGACGTGAACATGGTGGTGTCCCGAGCGGCTTTTTGACCTTCGACTATGCTTACCATGGACAGTAACCCAGTCATTGCTGGCCGGGGGGGAAGCTAAGCTAGAGCTAGCGCTAGCACGGTCCGCACCGGCTAGGTCCTGCTTGCTAGCTTCGGGTTTGGTATCAGGGGTGCGGAACCGCTTCTCCAGATTGTTGATCCTCGCCTCCATATCTAACAGTACGCTACACTTTATGCAACTACCATTGTCCCTAAAGGAGGACGAGGAGTAGCTAAACATCTGACACACCGGGCAGGAGAGCGGAGGAGAGGAGAGAGAGGCCATAGGTGCTAAATTTAAGCTAAGCTAAGGACAAAAAGGAAGTTTAAAGGAGATTACGCTGCCTCTAAGAGGCAAGGTTGCTTTTTACTTAACCTTCGTATGTTTAACTGTACGGTAAAAAATTAAAACAAGTGTTTTCAAGGCTAGAATATCAATGACAACAAGTTTGATTAGCGTTAGCAGAACACAGTAGTAGAGCGCTGCAAGCAGCGGTAGGGCGTAAACAGGAAATGATGGATACGTCACCACGTCAACCTCTTCTTGAGAGCAGCACTACTCTCATCCCAAACTGAATGATGATTTGCCGGGTTCTGTCGTTGTTTCCTCTCTGACCCACTCGGTGCACTGTGTCAACAGTAGTGTTGTAGTAGTCTTGGTCTCGAGATCGGTCTCAAGACCAAATTTTAAAGGTCCGGCTGATATCGGAGCGACATCAAATATCAATATCAAATCAGGACAACCCTAATAGAAAGAAATACAAGGTAATTTGATTTTTAGGTACTGTTTATAATCACATGCTCAAGTCATAAAAAAAATGTAGAGCAGGGGTGTCAAAACTAATTTTAGTTCAGGAACCAAATATGGACCAGTTTGAGAATTTCAGTTGAGAAAAAGAGCAAATTCAATAATAATGTGCTCAGGTTTGCTCTTCCACCTTTAAACATACCTGTCAGGTTTGGATTTCAAAATAAGGGAAATTTTCTGGCGCCCACTACGAGGCGTCCTGCCTGCACAACCAAGCTCCAGTATCCTTTATTTTTTAAGATAGGTGTACAAGAAATCTAAAATACCCACTTGTCAACCACTTTCTAAATACAATTTTGTTATTAGAATCTTGTAGTCCTTGTAGTTAACATTAAAATGCTGTGAACATTCCTACTAGGGCTGGGCAATATGGACCAAAACTCATATCTCAATATATTTTCTCAAAATGGTGATATACGATATAAATCTTGATAATTTTATCAAATAAAGTCTGACCAGAAAGACAATTCTGGGTTAAATTTGCTGATGCAAAATGCTACACAGGGACATTTATTAACAAACAGCTGATCAATATGTGCTCTCAGAAATCCATCTAACTGAGCTTTACATGTTGTTCTGAGAAGTAAAAGCAGCGACTTCTAAAACTAGCATTTTGTTTCATATGATGTATGAAATATTATAGTTTTCTATATCGCCAAAATAAAAAACTTGATACATCTTGAATCTCGATATATCGCCCAGCTCTAATTCCTAAATTATAAAACAGCCTAAATAAAAGCATAAATGGTATATGAAGCACATGTGTTTATTTAATATACTTACAGTTCATATACAAGTCAACACGTTGCATATTTATTGTTAATTTCACACATTGCTTGTCTTTAAGTTAGACATTAACATTTTATTTTATTACATATTTTCTGATAATTTCTCATGCTCACTCATGTGGTTCTCTGATATTCACTAATGACTTATTATACACATTTATTACAGACTTTACATTCTTTAACACTTTATAAAGCAGTGTATATTTGTGGAGCTTGTGATTAGATGATTTTTCATGGTGACTTACGTCGTTCCTTCCACTGTGGTAGATGTTAAAATCTCAGTTATTAATCTAACAGAACGTGTAACTGTGTCACATCCTGCTGCTCTTTAGGAAGATAAACTCTCTGTTACATTTTACAATGTATTTACACCAGTTCTTTGTTTTTTTTCACCAGAACGTCTTCATTCATTCATCATCTATTTTCTGAGTTGTTTACGGGTTTGTTGCCGCTGTCAGCACTAATCTCGCGAGAACTGTCACTCAGGCCATTTCAGGTGTTAGTTCTTGTGAGGCTAGTGATGGAGTTCAGTTTAGTAAGTCATCATTTAATTATTATTACATTAAAATTACAGGATATTTACGGGAAAATACTAATACGGGAAGATGGCGGGAAAGAGGGGTAAAATACGGGAGTTTCCCAGCCAAAACGGGATACTTGACAGGTTTGCCTATCAATGATATATAAATGATAAAGCATGTGAATATATCAGTAGGATCTTCACATGAATTAACCTGGTTTTGAGTATTTAGGGAAATTTTGTAGAACATTTTGAGGAAAATTTGCCAGATTTTGGAATGCAGGGTTTTTCAACCTTGATGTCGTTACCCCATCTGGGGTCACCTGAAATGTCTAGTAATCAAAAAATGAAAAAAATTCATTTAATTTGAAAAAAGGATTAGATTTATTGATTTTCATTTTTATTCATTTGTTTTGCACAATAATAATAATTAAAAAAAACAATACATAATTAACAGAAATAGATATACAGTGCAGGGAGAGGAAGAAAGCTCAGAGCTTAAATAATTAGTTGTTTTTTATTCTTCAAATTAAAACACCACACAATTTTTTCAATTTCTCAATTATAAATCTTGTTAAGGTAAAATTAATTTTTTTAAAAATATATCTTAGCTGGTTGCATATTGTCACTTTGTGCACTGATACTGTGACTACGCTCTGTATTTGTAACAGTATAAGAAACATGATTGAAATGAAAAGAAAAAAGTCTCTGGGGTCTCCAGAAGTTTGTGATATAAAAATGGGGTCACGACCCCATGGTTGAAAAACACTGCCCTAATGCAAAATGTGCTCTAAAAATATGTTATTGATCATTTACTAATTAGAACCTAAAATTATCTTTACTATTATAAATGTGCACTCATTGTCTTAAATTTAGTTATATTAGTGCTGCCAAACAATTAAAATCTTTAAACGCAATGAAGCATATGATTTTTCTGAGTTAATGTCGATTATTTATTTATTTTTTGCTGAAACTGTGTATTGTGTCGTGACAATATAAAAGACACGTAAAAGCAACTTTGTTCCAACAAATGTATTGTGCTAAACAACAACAAAGGTTTGGTATTTGTTTATTACTATTAGTACTTATTATAAAGGAATATTTCCTTTACAAGGAAGCACTGATGCACAAACTGAGAGAGGAGTGGCTGGAACAGATTCTAGAAACAACTTCTAAAAGCATCGTCCAGCAGTGTGCAGGCACCGCTAGAAACAGTGATACTGCAGAGAACCGTCAAACTCCACGGCCTGTGGTAGAGAACCAGAGCTTGAAGACAAACGAACCACCCTGAGAGGGTGACATTTGGATTTTATTGAATAAAACTCAATCTGAAATAGTTAGGTTGAGTCTCTGCTGAACAGAAAATATGTGTAAAAGGTGTAAAAAATTAGTCAATGATGTTTTTTTTTTAACTGTTGTTAACCACAAGAGGGCAGCACAGATTAACTCTATACACATCAGCTCTACAATGGATTATTTCTTCTACTCAAATATATTATCAAATGTAATTTAGAATGTAGTTCCAAGTCACATTAAGTGACTTTGTTTGTTGTTTTGTACAACAATAAAAAAATTAGGTGTATGTTTTTTAAATACAATGATAAAAGTTTGTTTTGAAAAACAATTTAAGAAAGGTGTGATACATTAATTCAGTTAAATTTTATTCATATAGCACCAATTACAACAAAAGTAATCTTAAAGCGATATCAAAATATAAAATTTGTAATGAAAAGGAAAAAACCCAACAAATTCACATGAACAAGCATCAGCGACAGTGGGAAGAGCTTTTTTTGAGTGTGTGCGAGTGAAAATTGAATCCGGTCGCTGGTGTTGTAGTAGTCGAGATCGATCTTGGTCTCGAGACTAAATTTTAAAGGTCTCGGTCTTGTCTCGGACTCGGGCTGCCCAGACTCGGGATTTTCCGTCAAGACCGTTTGAGACCAGCACTAATTCCTGCTATTTTTAAACTTTTTTATAATGTGATAATAACACGGAGAAGAACAGGATAAAACAATATTTAATTCATTATTTAATCCACCCCGTATAATGACCACAACCTTCTTTAATGTGACTGAGTGACGTGTGTGACACACTCATACGTGTGTGGCTACGTGTCAGTTTGGACCGCAGAGCGCAAGGGAGAAATGAACTAATCACCGGTAAAAATCCCAGTAAAACTCCAGAAAACAATCACCAGTAATAAATATTATCTCCCTGGTAAAGACAGTAGCTTTAACAACTGGTAAAATGATAAACTGATGATATTACAGCCTGTGAAGGCTGGATAGGGGACGCACTTACTCTGCTTCTGGGTCCTAGTGCCAGCCGAGCGGTGAAGCCTGTTCCGTTTACCGTGTTTACTGAGGTCCGTGTGTGTTTAATAAGTCCGTGTGAAAGTCTGCATGTTTATGCATCTGTCCATCCACTCTTTTCATTATATCCATGTCTTTTAAGGCTTTATTACATAATGTCGGCTGTAGTCCGGGCCGCCGCCATCTTGGATTATGTCGTCACCAGCGCGTCATCGCCGCAGAGTTGCACGAGCATAGAATGAGTCAAATAACTGTAAAGAGGTCTTATATTAGTCTATTATCTTTTTAAAGTGGTGTTTTTTTTTGTGGCTTTAGACTCCAATTACATTTATGTATATAATATGTTCCCCACAATATCAGAATCAGAATCAGAAGAGCTTTATTGACCAGGTACAGTTTAGAACAATACGAGGAAGTTGCAGTGAGAGAATACACATCAACACACCGGAGCAGCCATTTGCGGCGCCCACATATTTAGGTGAAAAAGGGATCAACAACAGGAGGAGAGGAGGGGTGAGGGGAAAAAAACTGCCAGTTTGAAACTGATTTCCCTATAGAGAAAGCAGTGTGAAATCAGGAAAAAAACCACCTCCGCTAACATAAATATAAGCATGACACAGTCAACAACTCGAGACAAGGCACGTGCGAAGAGTTGGGTGGGAGGTTGGCTGGGGGAGGGGGTCGGGTTGGAAAAACAGCAGGATTCCTGCCGTTTGGGGACATGGGCATGCTGCCAATGGGCGCTGCAACCACGCCTCCATGCAGCTGCGGATGGGAGGGGGGGAAAAGATGGCGGACGAGGCATTTGATGTTGAAGACCTGTAGCTGCGCTACTGACAACAGCCAGATGACGTGTGGCAAAGTTCAGCATCAACAGTTCCAAGTGGGAATGTAGGGAAGGAGCGGGGGGAGGGAGTGGGGGGTAAGAGCCGCCGTCTGCAGAAACTTCCTAGTGATAAGTGATGAGACAACCTTGGCTTTAGCCTTGGCTGGCTGGGGAGCTGAAAGGGAGATAAGCAATGTGATTTGATACAGGCTATGTCAATTTGCAATAGCCTTCTGTCCTGGGTCTCTCTGCTATAATCCAATGAGTGGCCTAATTTCCACTTCCAAGCCGGGTCTCCAACTTCTCCCAGTTGTTATCCATAACGCATAGACGATCCAAAAGCAGCTCTTGCTTGCTTTTGATATCGATCAACACATGAGTCTGAGTGTTCAGAGCCCTGCTACATCCTTCAGAAATCACTGGCAGCTTTTCCAAAACAGTTGCCAGCGTAGTGCGGATTTTTCGATAGATAAGGAAACCACCAGCTCCGATCAGCAGCATTCCTACTATCATTATTCCAATCATGTAGATGTCCTCCACGTCTTCCATGGAAAGGATGGACAGAGACACAACTCGCCACTTGTTCCAAGGGTCAAGTGCGTATCCAGCCGCAAACGTCCCGCTTGGACATGCGTGTTCACCACCCCCGGTTCTTTTCGTCGAAAAAATCTGATCGATAGCACTGAGAGACCAACTAATTAATTCCATTATTCTGGTTTTGGATGAGTTGCAGAGAGAGGCTCTTGTTAGGCTCACAAGATCAGACAAAGAAGCAGCTGGGAGAGATAAGAACGGAAGGGAGGGAGAATCAGAGAGTGCGACTGTCCTCGTCGAGAGAAGCAAAAACAACAACATACCGTGCAATAGCTTTGCTGATCTGTCCCTCGATAACAGTCACAGTCCGTTAAAATCTAGCCGCAGCATTAGCTTAGCTTCACTGATGCATCTTTTGGAGACAAAAATAATGCGCGTATTTCCACTCTGAGAAGCTCGTCCTCTTCTCGCATTGACTCGCCATGATTGGCGCACGTGTTGTAAACAGAAACACGCTGACAATGCTTCTTCTACTGTTTTACTGTGTTTGGCACGGCATCCCGCAAAAATATGTAGCACCTCTTTAAACAGGAAGTACACTGCTGCTAGCAAAGAATTGGACAAACACACCATATTGTAACGGTAACTACGTTATTTCTTTAGAAAAATATTGCGTTACAGTACTAGTTACTGTCAAAAGTGACGTTGGGGCGGTAACGCACTGTTCATGACACCTTATTCATGTGAAAGACAGGTGTCATGTCATATTAATGATAGCGTAATGTCAGCTTTATTTATAAAACTTCAAGTTAAATGAACCAGCCAGATTAAACCCTGCCTCACCTTTAACTAGGATTCAATGTCATTCCAAAAAACTGGATCATTAGATGGATGTAAAAATCATTTTTCTCTTTCTTTTTTTAATTTTCTATTACCACATCTTGAGAGGGAAAAGAGTTATTGATTGTAAGTCAGACAGTGCTTTTTGTCTCAAATATTTTTCCAAACAGTACACAGCAATGGCATCAAAGTCAGTGTCAAACTTATTGGCAAATAAGTGATGATGTTCCAGTAACCATGGTTGGTCTCCTGCTCCAAACACATATTTCTCTATTGTGTGTGCCTTCACATTTTGGGTAAGGTGCCTCCGGCGAACCTTGAGGGCCTTTGTGCAACTGCCACTTTACTAGGCGTGCGTGTGAATTGAGATCTGTCGTGTCATGTTTGACGTGACGCCACCTCGAACCAGGAATACCAGGTATTCTTTGGATAGTTGCCCACAGAAACTCATCAGGACTGTAGGTGTCTTTAGCCCATTCAATCAGAGTTTGTATTCGACTGTCTGGCAAATAGAGCGAGAATATTTGCATTTCCTGAAGAAAATGCTAGTGTACTGCTTTATATGATAACCTAGTATTAACACTAACCAGGCATTAGCTGAACATTAGCAATAAGGTTGAAAAAAGGATGAAATGGGTTAAAAAAAAAAAAAGTTGAAAAAAGTTTCAATGGGTTAAAAATGTTGAAATGGGTTGGAAAAAGTTGAAAAAAGTTGAAAAGTTGAAAATTTGAAAAAAATTGAAAAAAGTTGAAATGGTTTAAAAAGTTGAAAAAGTTGAAAAGGGTTGAAATGGGTTGATGGTCTTAGCTTAAAGTGAACAGACAGTTAAATATGTTGAATGGTTGAAATCAATTGAAGTTCAGAGTTGAAGGTTTCCAATGTTGAAAATGTGGATGACAAAATGAAAAGGTAAACAGTTGAAAAAGTTCAAAAGTTAGAAAAAAGCTAAAACATAGCAGAATGGTCAGAAAATATTTAAACATTTTTACACCAAACTTGTTGAATCGGTTAAAAAATGGGGATAAAAAATAAGGATAACAATAGTGACACTAATGACACTAATTAGCAGAAATAAAAAAATGAAACAAGTACCTTGGGATGCCCATCAACTATCTTGAAAACATTGTTCACCCTCTCCTTCTTTCCTTCACTCATTTTCTCCGATTCCAAGCTGTTCTCTCCTTTAAAGGAACGTAACATCCTCACAATCTCCAGGTTGGTTTTAAGAGGGAAATCTTGCCCACAAAGGTTGATGAAGTATTTCCACTTTATGCTGGAGTTATAGAGATCTGCCATACAGTTGAGATCAGCCTGGACTCGTGACCAAGAAGCATAGGTTACGTTCTCGGTCCACTTTGCCAAAAAAATATTTGGGAAACAGGAAGTAATGGCTTTGATGGCGGAGACCACAGAAACTGCCGATTTTTGGTCCACGTGAATACAATAAATATTATGAGGTGCGTAGATGGCCCGAAGCAGTCGTTCAAAGTTCTGCACCTGAAGGTGTTGATAAGAAAAGTTGTATTCATCTCATCTACAATGTTTACTACACGGCATACTTTTCCTCTGTTTACTTTTTGTCACATTTATTGCAAAACGTAGTCCATATCATCAACTGAATTTAGTTACTAAAAAAACTAAGGGGTCTATTCTCCCGTCTTCTCTCCTACGCGTATTCTCCCACCGCGAGTAAGGAGGCAAAAAGCGCCTATGTGTGAATGATGGTGGGCTAAAAGAAAGGAGGCGGTGATGTCATTTTTTTTGGGCTGTCTGGAAATCATGGAACATGGAATTTTGCCAACGCTTGTAAATGTCATTGAAATCCGTGAAAATGATAAAGTTCACTTTTAGTTTGAAACACCTTCGTTGATAAACAATGTAACAGATTATTATTGCAGTTAAAATCTTTCTCCTTGATCATCGTCATCATCATCACCGTCATCATCATCATCGCTGTAAAGCGTGACTGAGATAGATGCGCTGGAGATATGAGGAAATAACCCGGCCACAGAGCGTCCTGCTTTAACAGAGGGATGTTTGCAGTGAAACAGAACTATTGTCTTCCATAATACCCAGTTTTATTTATTTATTTATTTTTTATTTTTTTTTACCTTGTCCGCACATGCTGTCAAAGGTCAACACTACAAGAAGTGCAATCTTTTTAAGACAGCAATGCATGTTTTGTTATTGCAATTAAATAAATGAATTTATTTTACTGCATAATTGTGACCATCACCAGCCCTCCCTAAGGAACGGTAAGAAACACTTTATTAAAGGGAGAATATAAAAAGAGAGGGCAGTGTTACACCTAAGTGAGGGGGTAAGGGGGGGGAGTGAATGGGGAAGGGAGCAGAGAGGAGAGATTCAAGGTAGAAAATGGAAGGGTGGGGAAGAGTTGATTATTGTAAAGTGAGAGTGAGATGTGAAGTTTTAGTTGTGCATAATGTGCTTATTGTGTTGAGGGCTGCTCGGCCGTGGGAGGTGGCCTGGGCTCCCTGGCTCCCATTCTGTGCTGGCCTGGTTTAATCTTCGGGCCCGGGGCAGCGCTTGGGTTTGCAGTAGCGATTCATGCACATACATTGGTCTACGATGCAATGGCATGCCTTGGGCTGTGGGAAAAAACTCATACTGGGCTTAACCTTAGACACGTTGATCCAAATACCTGTTTGAGGTATTACCACTCACTCCTTCCCTCTGTCCACAGCAACCATTATACCTAAGCTTCACGCTTGTTACCATACTGGCTTGATTACACAACACAATAAGTACAATATGCACAACATAATATACAGTTTTAGATATAAATTGTTTAAAGCAACCTGAGCTAAGTCTCATTAAAATATGTGTGGGAACAGTTTCTGCTCCATCCTCATTCGCTTATGACAGCTTCTTTCACTATGTAGCGGATCAAACTGTGACTTCACGTTGGACATGAAAATAGTTGAATCACTGTGACCAACATGAACAGAAGTCTGCGTCTGTCAGAGTTTTAATTAATCGGGCAGCAGCAGCTGAGTGATCACAGCTGCTGCTGTGCAACGCACGAGTCTCTGTGGCTTCAAGTGTAACTAAGTCCATATTTCTAGTGCAATATAATGTTTCACCTTTTCGGGGCGCTACACTTATTCCAGGGTTAGAAGCGCATGAGAGGAAAAGGACTTAAGCACACCGCAGAATGCGCGTTTCAGGGCTGCTCCACCCACAGTGCATAACTGGGATGAAGGCGCGCAGCGAATGACTTAAGTACAGGCGGAGAATAGCGCGCAGCCAAAAACAGCGCTGCTGCACTGCTTTTTGGACCTACGCACATGGGAGAATAGAGCCCTAGATTATTAAAGATTTTCCTAAATTAATATAGAAATTCTCCAAAACATAATGACTCCATGTGCAATGTGTCATTTTCCAAAAAGCCTAAAACAAGTTTCAAACACCGCAATATCTAGTAGAGATTCTTACATATCCAGTAATAAACTGTAACGGATTACAGTTACTTATAATTTGTAATCTGATTACAGAACACTGGTACATGTAACTCGTTACTCCCCAACACTGATGATCCATGCTGATTTTGGGAAGATGTTGATATCGACAAACTCTCCAGTCTACATTATTGTTATCGTATCGGACGTGGGAGACGTGATTAGTTAAAAAAAAAAACAATCGTCTTTTTTCATTGGTCAAAGTTTTTACAGGTTTACAGCTGCTACAGATGACTAATTTTCGTTTTTCAGAGCACGTAAGATTTCAAATTTTGTCAGGACATAAAGAAAGTTTCAACCAAAAATGTAAAAAGTGTATCTGGAAAATTACCTACCCTACCTTTAATCAATATGGTTCATTCTGTAAGAGTCACGAATGTGCACCTCAAATGAGAAAAATTTTCAAGACACACTAACTCTGTTGTCAGGAAATTTGAGAAGATTTGGATGAAAACTTTTCCAAGATAACTTAATTCTATTATAAACGTTTGTCCTGATGGTGGCACTAGAGAACGGGCGTTGGTTTCATTATCAAGTGCTTATTTATGTATTCAACAAATAAACAAAGTGTCTGACACAAAAAAGTTGGTCTACAATTTTATGAAAATCTTTTTCTAGAGGCAAATATCCCTGGGGTCAAATTGACCCCAGGGATATTTAAAACTATGGGGTAAAACTATGTTAGTATTATTTGAGGATAATAGGAGGGTTAAGTGACTTGTTTGTGAGTTTAGAGGTGTGACTGTTATTTTATGTTATTATGTTTACATGTACACTATTTACGAGTTCACTATTTGATGCGTGCTGTAGACTATGGTTCCTACTTACCCCAGTTTCAGGGGTTTCTGAGTTTAAGAGTAACTCAGAAAGTGGACCGCGAGGTGCAGTAGAGGGAGTGACTTTTATGCTGAGCTGTATCGCCTTGTTGGTGTGTTCCCGGTTGGAGGAAGTAAAGAGAACTCTGGAGTTAAGACTATTGTAGCCCGTTTTTTAATCAACGCCAGAAGGACTGGAGGGGTGAACAAGAAAAGAGGGTTACAGACTGGTTGCAGCGGTGTTCTTTTTCTCCACGCTCTCGGGTTGCCATGGCTTCCAACGTGTTAAGTCAGTGAGGATACTTGGACAGTGGCTGCAAACAGGTGGGCGCCGTGTGAGTTATTAAAAGTTTTTGGACTTTAATCTCAGTGCACTGCAGCCAGTTGCTAAGAATAAGAGCAGACCTCCTCGACCTCCTCGACGTTGCTTCAGTTGGACAGTGTTTCAGTATGTTGCTGCAGTGGTGGATAACGAGTTGCTAGCTGACAATGGGAATGCACAGCTCTCAGCCCAACGTGACACGACAAAGACTGTGATTCACTACAGAGTGGAATTGCCACCATTTTTCCATGGTGATGGTAAGGACAAAGAAAGTTTTTTTTTATGGAGGAAGAGGCTTGAGCTTGCAGTTAAAGCGTGTGCAGATGGACAGCAGCTAGATATAGCTACAATACTCCCTACCCGCCTTAGTGGGGATGCATTAGCATTCTGGCTGTCCTTAGGTCTGGGTATCATTGGATAATCCCAAATTCATCTGTAAACCAAAATTAAATAACCGTTTCTCTTCCTCTCCTTTTCAAACAAAAAACAAAAAAAATCGATTTTCCCGTGTCCTTTTCTCCTTTTCCCTTTTACAATTGAACATTGAAAAACAGCAGTTTCCCTTTTCCATTCTCCTTTCCCCGTTTAGAATTGAAAATAGAAAATCAGCTGATTCCTTTTTCAGTTCTGAACGATGAAACGAAAAACGAAGTCACGTGACCGAGGTCACGTGGTCTGGCTTTTTTTTTTTTTTTTCAGCCGACATGCGGAAGTGATGGTGTCAGAATAAAATCATACGGGGACAGAGAATATAAAGCAGGTACATGATCTATCACAGAGAGTGATACATCATTAAAAGCCTTACAAAATATCAAGTTTTGGTGTTTTTTTAATTTCGACATGAAATCGTTTAGCAGGCCTGTCGTGTTTGAAAAACATAATCCAAAATAACCAGCAGAGGTCCCCACGTCCCAACAAACAATATGAGACACCAAATCCCTCCTGAAATATGATTGCATCGGGTCCCATTCACCACATCATCTGCTGTCACAACTTGTATACAACTGGTACATTGAGACAATTTCATAAAATGAATGGCTTGAGGCTTTTAAAAATAAGTTGCTTTGAGTCTAGTTTTATATTGTATATGTAGTTGTTCATGTTTTTCTTTTTAGCATATTATTAAATCCACATTTTTAGTTTTTTATTTTGCAAACTGTTAAAAGAAAAACCTGAGTTGTTATTTAATTATTCATAAATTGATGCAGTGGATAGTTATCTGTAGGACAGCAAATTATAACTTTTGCAATGATTTTTACATTGTCTCGATTCTTCAAAAATAATTCCCAGCAGCCAGTGTGGTTTTGAAGTAATTATTATTATTTTTACTGTTTCGCTGCCAAATAATGTTATATCAATACTATAGTTTGTGTTTATTAAGAGACAGTAGTTACTTTTCAAATCATACACAGAGGTAGATGCAAACCAAGCTTTTCTCCAATTATAGCCCATAAAAATGTAAAAGTTCAGTCAACCCATTACACTGTATTTTTATTCAGTAAACATTTTTAGCAGCTTAGTTAAGCAGGTACATGTCTACGGCTGCCTCTGATTTTCATTCAGCTTGCTGACCACAGTCAACTGTTAATCAGAATCAGAATCAGAATTCCTTTATTGATCCCAGAAGGAAATTGCTTTTGTTACAGCCACAGAACACATCACAAATAAAGAATAAAAACATTAACAAAGACAAAGAAGAATAAACAATAAATAATTGTATAATTAAGTAAAGATTGTTAAAAAAAAAATAGGGGTCAGAAACACACACATTACAATAGTAGAAAAAAGTAGGATAGATAACAATAATAATAATATACAAATATATACCAATATGATTCAGATATTTACAAAATAATACAAATATACAAATGTGATTTAGATATGTACAACAGTCAAGCTGTGAAGTTACAAAGATAAATTATACAGTTTGACAGTCACAGGCAGGAATGATTTCCTGTGGCGTTCTGTGGAGCAATGTGGTTGGATCAGCCTGGTGCTGAAGGTGCTTCTGTAATTGACCAGCACATCATGGAGTGGGTGGGACTCATTGACCAGGATGCATTTCACCTTGGACAGGCTCCTCCTCTCTGTCACCACTGTCAGAGAGTCCAGTTTAATCCCCACAACGTCAATGGCCCTGTGGATGAGTCTGTTGAGTCTGTTGGCGTCTGTGACCCTCAGTCTGTTCCCCCAGCAAACAACAGCGTAGAGGATCACACTCTCCACTACTGACTCATAAAACATCCTCAGCATTTTTCTGCAGATGTTGAAGGACCTCAGCCGTCTCAGAAAATAGAGGCGGCTTTGGCCCTTCCTGTAGAGGGAGTCAGTGTTCCTCCCCCAGTCCAGTTTATTGTCAATCACCACTCCCAGGTATTTGTACTCCTCCACAATATCCACACTAGTCTTATAAAGCAACCTGATGAAACCAAGACCAAGTAAATAAGAAATAATACTGTAATAATGATACACATCCAAACCCCTAATTCATGTATAAACAAAAATACTTTTGTATGAGGAAATAAGTCTTGTAGTATAGAAACATTCAACACAAAAACAAATCCTTCCGTATATCCTGCACTTTATAAACCTCAACTCAGCTGACAGATAAAGGCTCGCTGGAGTGAGCAGGTAAGGGCTGCAGGCTTCCACACATCACAGCAAATCACTCACACACACACACAGAGAAAGAGATTCCTTGCTTTTATAGATATGCTAATTCAAATACTGTTAGGACTGATTATATGAACATAGCAATTTTCGGATCAACATCAGCATTATAATTGTGATAAACGTAAAGCCACTGAGGGACTGTATAGACTCTAGCCTATTAATTGATGCGCTTGCTGGTTTTCTCCTGAGCGTAAGATTGGGAAATAAGACAGTCCAATATCTTCTTTGTTTACAGAATATTTATTTCTCATTCAATAATTGTCTTCATTAAGGCCATATGTGCAGTATTCAATGAATAGTCCACATATTTCTATTATAAATCTCTATTACTTCATAATGTGGCGTACAGCAGTTCAAAAGGTGTAGGGCCTATGTTGTCTCCGTAGCAATGCACCAAACATCCCATGAAAGTTTCTACCAATAACGTGTATCACCTTAACCAAAACATGACATTTGCTTGTACAAATTGTGTCTTACACTTAATTCTCCTAACCACGCCTCCTACAATGATGCTAAACAAAAGCAGGTCAACTGCAGCAACAACCCACAGGAACCAAGGTCGCCCAAGATCTCCCAGGAAGAGAAATGGTTTGTGACTGTAATTGTACTTGAAGATAGTTTGTGACATTTTGTATTGTGTCAAAAGTGTTGTGGTGTATGAATTTTGTTGGTATTGAATTACCAGATCAGCACAGCCAAGATACTTTTTCTGTGTGTGTACTCTGATATTAAGTTAAGTAATTAGAAATATGTATTCCATTCATGAAGTCCAGGAAATGTTGAGTATACATACAATACTTGTCCTCAGCTTGTGCAGTTGTTACATGGACTCACATTATATAAACACTTAACACAGGGAGGAACACAAACAGTAACCATAGTAACCAATACAACAGTCAATGTGGGAGTTAAAGTTAAGTTCTTCAATACATGAGGGGACAACGCTCTTTCTGAAACGTACTCCCCTCCAAATCAGAGTCATGTATTTCCAAAACCGACTTTCTGTCTAGTTTAATTTAATACAAACAAAGGATAAAGAAAATGTTCGTGGCTGAGTGCAGGTTGTTTATTTTTCAGTGTTTTTCCAACCAAAAGCATTAGAGTCAGCAGAATTTGGAGTATATGAGTTAAGAGGAAATAGTTCTATATGTTGTGAAGAGTGTTTGTTCAACAAACTACTAAAAGAAATGAACACAGTCTTTTAAAATGAATTTTTGGACACGCACATTCATATGCTTTAAACCAATAATCAATGTATCACTGACTTTAAATGGGAAATTAAATTACTGTAACAACTCAGTGAAAGACCTTGGTCAAAGTTCACAGATGGGAAATTGACTGTATGAGTGAAATCTGCATTAACACAACACAGAAGAGGTTAAAAGGACACTGCAACAGTGTGGCTTTGAATTATAGACAGGATTATTCTGACATTGTTTTCCCAAGGAACCTGGAAGTAATGCTCCATGTCATCGTGTGCATATTGTGTGAGGGGACAACAAGAACACCCTAGTGGTAGACAATTCTCAATTCTGACATATTGTACATTTTAAATATATTGACTAACACTTGATTTAAACACTAACAAGGATGAAATTAGACGAATATTTATACATTTTAGAAAGGGCGAACCATGACATCTTTTGAAATCCCACTTCATCTGCTTGACTATTTGTCTCTATTGGTGATAGTAACATTGAAATTTGCTTTTATTGTGGCTTATGCCTTGAATGAGAGACGAGTAGCATTTACAGTAAGGGACCTTTGCATGATGTGAATACACACAATGAGTATCTTGCTCAGGTGATGTCTATGTTCCTCTATGCTATAGTTGCGACTGTTGTCTAAAAAAAACAAGCATTTATGTTGATTTTAACATTTTACTTTGTAATTATGATTTTAAAACTTGCTAATGTACTATTTTACATAATGTCAGTTACTGTATATACAATATTTTAAATGTGCCTGATATTTTTTCTAATTGTTATTGTGGCACTTTTTTGTTCATAGAATTGTCAAAAGATATAAATACTTTGTAATATAAAATATTGGATCTAATCTTTGACCACTCTTACTAATATTACCATGAAATATATATGTCACGAAAACCAGCTGATTAATTGTAGCCTATTTAAGTGTATGAGGGGAACATATACATGATTGTGATTTACGTCTCAGGAGGTGTAAAGATCCAGCCTTGCTGAAAGAAATTACAGCCGATGCCTTCAGAAGAGAGCGCATCAGACCGTCACAAAGTGCAAAGAGTTTGAGGAATGACTGATCAGCTGATTCGGGATACAAATGCAGTACAGAATTGCTGCAATGTGGACACAGCTCTTTTTTACCTTTTAGGGACATCTCTTGCGTGTCTCCACATCACCACTCTCATCCTGATATAAGTTCATAAAAGTGCGTGTTTGAATAAACATGTAATGTAAGTAAACACTGCAAGCCATAAAACGTTAATCTTAGTCTGATTATATTTCAGTAGGGATTTGGTGTCTCATATTGTTTGTTGGGACGTGGGGACCTCTGCTGGTCATTTTGGATTATGTTCTTCAAACATGACAGGCCGGCTAAGCAATTTCATGTCGAAATTAAAAAAAACACCAAAATTTGATCTTTATGTAGCTTTCGTAAGGCTTTTAATGATGTATCACTCTCTGTGATAGATCATATGCCTGCTTTATATTCTCTCTCCCCGTATGCTTTTATTCTGACACCATCACTTCCGCATGTCGGCTGAAAAAAAGCCAGACCACGTGACCTTGTGTCACGTGAGTTCATTTTTTTGTTTCAGAGTTCAGAACAGAAAAAGGAAACAGCTGATTTTCTATTTTCAATTCTAAACGGGGAAAGGAGAATGGAAAAGGTAAACTGCTGTTTTTCAATGTTCAACTGTAAAAGGGAAAAGGAGAAAAGGACACGGGAAAATCGAAAAACGGGCCAATTTGGATTTGTTTTATGGTTTTTTGATTAAAACGGTAAAACGTTTTTTTTGTTTTTTGTTTGAAAAGGAGAGGAAGAAAAATGGTTATTTAATTTTGGTTTACAGATGAATTTGGGATTATCCAATGGTACCCAGACCGTCCTTCCTGATGTGCAGCAGGACTATAAAGAGTGTGCAGCTAAGCTAAATGAAGAGTTTGGGAGGAGAGAGTTTTTGCTGCACTTCCAGACTTTTGTGAATGCTAGACAGCTTTTACCAAATGAGCCATTGGATCTATGCTGCTGAAATTACGAGATTGGTGTTGGAAGCTTTCTGTGAGTACGGCCAGCCAGCTATTAAGATGGAGCGCTTCAGGAGATTCGTTGCTGGTTTGGATCCCATTCTTCAGGCTAAATGTCACGAGCATGGAGCTGCTACTCTCGAAGACGCCTTAGCTGTCACATGTAAGTGAGAACGTGCACAGGAAGCTTTGAAGTTCCTTCCTCCAACCATTTCTTCCCAGGCTACACAATATGCTGCTGTTCCAGTCCCACCAGATATTACACTATGGTTTCTACTAAATGTGAAAAATCACCCACAGATGCCTCTGCTGGACTCATTGAGGTTCTCAGGCAACTTTCCCAGGATGTTCAAGCCCTGAGACTTGAAGTTACTCAGCGAGCTAGTCACCGCTTATCTCATGCTGAATATTCCAGTTGCAGGCATAACTCTCCAGGTGGATGGCAAGAGCAACGTGGCAGGGACAGAAACCATCATTCTCCGTCAGCTTCTCCTGACCGTGGTGTATACTACTCAACTCCTTCTCTTCAGCAATCCAGCGGACCACGCAGCGGGTACCATCATCGCAGATCGCCTCCTGGTTATCGTGGCAGACACGACTCACCGACTCCTCCATCTTCGCCACATCGTCGACGAGATCCCTACTCCACCAGAAATCGTGATGGCTTCCGGCAGTACAGTCCAAGCAGACACCGCTCTCCTCACCGTTACAATGTAGAATTCACTAATCAAAATGACTCTTACAGACCCAGGTCCTACTCTCCCCTGGATGGCATCACTGAGCCCAGGCCTGACACATACTACAGTAATCCTGGCAGAGAACGAAATCCCCCACACAGGGAGAGGAGCCATCACATGAGTTTCAAAAGTGAGCCCTCCTATCAGGGAAGCGACTGGTAGCAGATTCTACGGGCCGAGTGTCTGCTGCTATCAATGATGGGGCTCAACTAAAGGTGCAGTCATCCGCACACGAGAAACCTACACGCTACGTAATGGGTGTTATTGAGAACTTTGCTGCCAAACTTTACATTGACTCAGGCTCTGACATATCACTCATTAGCGAAGCCTTTAGGATGTCAGTTCCATCCCTGAAAACAAAAACTATGCGACGCTCTGAACTTTTTCCTTGGGGAGTGACTGGTGACTATTTGGACATTTTAGGGACACTTCCTATTACCATCAGGATAGGTAGCGAGGTTGCCACTGTTATGGCAATTATTATATTCATCATCATATCATCAAATGTGTGTTCATGTGTACAATTTGTCATGTTTTAATACATGATGACTGCATTACTCTTTGCACTTTTGAACAGCTGAGTCATGTTAACAGACATATAAGAACCCCGGCCTGAACCTTCAAGGCCAAACTCAAACTCACATGCTGATATACACGCACACACACTATCAAGGACAGATACCAGTGGCGCAGGCCTTCCTCATAACATACACGTCTTCATCATCGTCCATCCTTTGGGCATCTGACCCCCTCCTTCCCCTCCCTTCAGGGTTGGGACTTTTTCTCATATCTGTATGAAGCTTAAACTGTGAAACTGTTGGTCAGTCCTGTATATCCTGAGCCAGGGACAAGACCTTTTGGACCATCCTGCTTGGTACCTGGCCGCCTTTCCTTCCCACAGAATGGGACTCTTTTTTTTGTACTCCTTTTCATTTAGTTTTAAAATAATTTTTTTTTTTTTAATATAAAATCATCAAGCTTTGACTGGACATCATCATTCAACACAGAGCATAATTCATGTCACCAAACAAAGTCAACCGCAAATTAGCTGTGACACCACCCACACTGTGTATGTAGTCAGGAATGTTACAGAACCAGTGATAATTGGTTGGGACTTTCTAATTGCACACCGCACAGTTTTAAATTTGAGGCATAATACTGTCAAGGTTGGTACTAATGCTTCTGTTCCTCTCCTTTGTGCTGCTGGAATTGCCCCCTCATGCTGTGATGCTGTCACCTTATCTCCTGGTATAGTTCCTGCTATGTCACACATGAATGTTTTCGCTAAAGTACAGCCTACTACTGGTGTTCCGGATCCCCAGACTGACTACACAGGTGTTTTAGAACCAGGGCCACCAGGTTTTCTAGGTCTTTTGGCAGCACGCACATTAGCTCCTGTACAGGCTGGACTTATTTATGTTAGAGTGCGGAACCCAACTACTGCTGACATCCAAGTTCCAAGTGACACTAAGCTGGGAGACTTCCGTCCTCTAGGGGGAGACAAAGATGATGACTATCATATAGCAGACACGGCCACAGTTGGTTTGGTGGCTGACCCCCCCTCACGACAGTTGTTACCTAATGTTGACATTGACCACTGTATACTTTCCAGTGAACAGTGGACAAAGCTAGATGCTTTGCTGCTAGCATATTCTGATGTTTTCAGTGCTCATGACCAAGACTTTGGACCAACTGACATAGTCAGGCACAGTATAAATACCTCAGATACAGAACATCTCCCAGTGTAAGAGCAGAGATAGACAGGCAGGTTCAACAGCTCCTCTCACCAGATGTAATCGAAGACAGTTGCAGCCCTTGGTCCTCACCTGTTGTCCTTGTGAGAAAAAAAGATGGCAGCTACCGGTTCTGTATTGATTATCAAAAACTGAATCCGTCAAAGACTCATACCCCCTGCAGATTCCCTTGACAGCTTATCTGGTGCATGCTGGTTCAGCACAATGGACTTATCCAGTGGATATGGGCAGGTAGAGCTTAACCCATGTGACAGGGAGAAAACTGCATTTCGCACAGGCAGTGCTCTTTACCAGTTTAAAGTCATGCATATGGGTTTAACTAATGCCCCACCAACGTTCCAAAGGTTGATGGAGCTGGTGCTTCATGGACTACACTGGAAGGAGTGTTTGATTTATTTGGATGATGTTTTGGTTTTCAACCGCTCTTTTTCAGATCACTTTAAGAGCCTGGAACAGGTGCTCAGCAGGTTTCACTCAGCTGGCCTCAAGTTAAAACCCAGTAAGTGTCAGCTTGCACAGAGACATGTGACTTTTATTGGACATGTAGCTTCCAACAGTGGACTCCAGCCTGATGAAAAGATGGAAAAGTTCGTTGATGGCCTACACTCAGAACAACAACAGAGGTGAGGTAATTTGCCGTTGCATGCACTTACACAGAAGGGAGCAGTGTTCGAGTGGACAATTGAATGTGAAGATGCTTTTCAGTCACTTAAAAATGCTTTGACTCACCCACCGATTGTGGCTCATCCCATCTTCACACAGCCCTTTCTGTTGTACACGGATGCTTCGAAGGAGAGCATTGGCTCTGTGCTGGCTCAACGTCAAGACAACAAGGAGCGTGTTGTTGCATATGCCAGCCACACACTCAGGCCGCCTGAAAGGAAGTGGTCCACCTTTGACGGGAGCTCTGGGCTATTGTGTGGTCAGTAAGACGTTTTAAACACTTTCTTTCAGGTTGCCCGTTCACTGTGATCACAGATCATAGATTCCTCAACTTGAGGAAGGCCCCAGTGGATAATGATCCTACAGGCCGGCGCAGTCGTTGGATTCTTGAGCTGGATGTTTATGATTACAAACTGCTGCACAGGGAAGGTAAACAACACGCTAATGCAGATGTCATGTCTCGGCATCCCAATGCTGACACTCACAACCAAGCAGTTCAATGCGTCATTGCTTCCGTCACTCCTACAGACAGCCAGGGGGATGAAAATGTTGATGACAGTGTTCCTGAGCTCAGTCACACACTGTCAGTTCAGTTGGATGAACTGGGTGTAAAACAAAAACAGGATGAATGTCTCAGCACAGTTATTGCATGGTTGGAAGATGGTTCTCAGAGACCACCAATAGGTCGCCTAAAACATTCTTCTCCCACACTGAGAAAATTCTTGCATGAATACCCAAAGTTGACTATTCGCCATGGCCTTCTCTGCAGAAAAGCAAAACAACACTCACACACAACGACGATCTTTCAAGTTGTTTTACCTAAAAGTCTTGTCACTGTAGCTTTGTCTGCATTACATGGAAATCCTTTCAGTGGTCATTTGAGTGCTGAGCGCACACTGCAAAGAGCCCGACGCATTTGTTATTGGCCCTACATGATGAAAGATATCACACGGTTTTGTAGTGAGTGTTTGTCATGTCAGACTCGGAGTTCACCGATTCCTCATGAACGTGCTCCTCTGCAGTCAATCCAAGCAGAGAGGACGTTTCATAAAGTTGCTGTGGACATCACAGAGCTGCCAATAACTCAAAATGGCAACAGGTATGCTCTTGTGGTGATGGACGCTGGATGTAATGTTGAACTGCAGCCCCTCAGTAACCTCTCCCACACCAGGTACGCCTGCAGCGTATACACAGGACCTTTCAACACCTTTATCACATGCTTTCAGGGATGCAGCCCAAACATCAATGGCATCCTAACTACACCAAAAGACTCATTATGAAAAGAAGGTTGTGCTACATCCCCACCAACCAGGGGACCTTGTTCTTCTGGATGATCCTGCACAATGGACGAACAAAGTTGCCCCTAGATGGCAGGGGCCACATGTGGTTGTGCGTTGGCTGTGCAGGGATGGTCAACCTGGCGTTACGTATGAAATCACAGGGCCAAGAAATGGACTGTTCATCATAATAGACTGAGGCTTACAAAGGGACTTTGCCACCCACCATTGAGATGGGCCAAGCGGCGTCAGTTGTGGCTGATGCAGGGGCATCAGTGACTTTGGGCCCTTCTCTCACTGCTTTGTCAGGGGCTTTGCCTTTTTGGCCTCCGACCCCTCCTCATGTGCCTCCAAGGGATGGGAGGGAGACTCTTCCTACCCCTTCTGGTGCAGCTTCTCGGGACTGTGCTACCATGCCTCCACGTCCCCTCAGCCAATCTCTTTCTTTCTCCTCCTAAATGGTTGGTCCTGCGGAGCAGCCTCCGCAGGTCACTTCTCGTTGTGGGCGCCCCGTGAGGCTTCCACAGAAATACCAAGATTATGTAACGTAAAATAGAGTTAAAAAAAAAAAAAAAATGAGTGTTTCATGTTGGCCCCTACATGTTGTACTAATGTTGTTGACTTGTTTGGGTTATATGCTTTTGTTGTATTTTATTTGCATTTACTTCTTGTTTTGCATTTTCAAATGAGGGTATTACTAAGCATGTGTTTAAGCTGCTTCGTTCAAATGTTTATTCATTATATTTTATGCCCTCAGCAGGTTATGGGTTTTCATTGTATGGTTGTTTATAATTGTTTGGAATGAGGACATTTCTACTTGTAGCAGGGGAAGGCTGTGACTGTTATTTTATGTTTTTATGTTTATGTACACTATTTACGAGTTCACTATTTGATGCGTGCTGTAGACTATGGTTCCTACTTACCCTAGTTTCAGGGGGACAGATTTAGGAGTAACTCAGAAAGCGGACCACGAGGTGCAGTAGAGGGAGTGACTTTTATGCTGAGCTGTATCGCCGTGTTGGTGTGTTCCCGAATGGAGGAAATAAAGAGAACTCTGGAGTTAAGACTATTGTAGCCCGTTTTTTTACTCAACACCAGAAGGACTGGAGGAGTGAACAAGAAAAGAGGGTTACAGAGGTATTCAACATCGAGTTATTCCTTTCAATCCAACAGATTTCTTACATTTTGATTGACTTTAATTTTGTGATCTTTGCTACTTTTTCAAAGTTCCACACCACTTTGACAGTTTTATAGATGTCTTTTTTTAGTGGTTAGATTTTCTAATAATATTACAAATTTTCCAATGTTTTTTCAAAAACAAAAAATTCCCATGAACTGTTTTTTGTAAACACATACATCTACGTATCTGTTGACTAAACTGGGACTGCAAAGGGCCAAATCCTTTCAAAACATTTAAGGTGCAAGGAGGAAACGAAGCCAAAAGAACTCCACCTCTTTCAATAAACACAAACAATTTAAAATAAAGACTAATAAACAAACACCTATGAAATCATGAGACAAAAGGCACAATTAATCTTTGATATATGGGGAAAACGAATATATAAACAAAGTACACAAAAACATATATCAAAAGACAAATGAAAGCATTGAACAAAATATTAATTGAAGATCAAAAATATAGTGCAGCTGCTATTTATTAAATGTACCTTTACGGCATCCTGCATTGGCAAATTTAACCCAGAACTGTCTTTCTGGTATTGAGATTTATAACGTATATCATCATTTTGAGAAAAAATATTGAAATATGTGTTTTGGTCCATATTGCCCAGTTCTATTGTAAACTTAGTGTATCATCCCACCCCTAGTAGCTACATTTTGGGTATGTTTGTCAGTCTAAGGCACTGTTTCTCAAACTTTTTAGGCTTAAGTTCTTCCTTTTTCTTATTTCTGATTCCAGGTACCAATTTGCCCATTTGTCCGACTACAAAATTTTGCTTGGAGAACTATTTAAAAAATCAATAGAATGAACGAGTGATAACACACATTTTAAAGAATCTCATTTCTAAATAAGTGGGAAAAAAACAGTATTTAGTTGCAGTGGTTCCCAACCTTTTTTTTTGGAACTTTAGAAATTGAGAATGTAATTGACTTTCAGGGGGAAAATAATAATTGTAATGTTAATTGTAATCGGAAAAAATACTGGTAACCTTAATCGTAATTAAATTGTAATTGAACATTGAAAAATGTAATTGACCCCAAACCTGCATAAGGCTAACACTACACTGTCATTATCTGTCATTAGTATGAATAGGGTGTCATGAAGGCTGTCATTAAGTGTCGTTCACTAAATTATGACATCTTTGGAGCTATGTTGGCATTTTTGGGGTTAGGTGGGGGGATCTAGTGGGTTCAGGTATGATTAGGGTCAGGGTTAGGTGCATGGTCATATTTTCTCAACAAAGCCCCCTGAACGGTTCTGGACCGTTCAGTTGGGAATAAGGAGTCAGGTTAGGGGTTAGGGTAACGAACAACACTTAATGACAGCCTTCATGACACCTTATTCATGTTAAAGACAGGTGTCATGTCATATTAATGACAGCATAATGTCCATTAACCAGCCAGATTAAGCCCTGCCTCACCTTTAACTAGGATTCAATGTCATTCCAAAAAACTGGATCATCAGATGGATGTAAAAATCATTTTTCTCTTTCTTTTTTTAATTTTCTATTACCACATCTTGAGAGATTAGATTTTTCGATAGATAAGGAAACCACCAGCTCCGATCAGCAGCATTCCTACTATCATTATTCCAATCATGTAGATGTCCTCCACGTCTTCCACGGAAAGGATGGACAGAGACACAACCCCCCCTTCTCCAAGGGTCAAGTGCGTATCCAGCCGCAAACGTCCCGCTTGGACATGCGGGTTCACCACCCCCGGTTCTTTTCGTCGAAAAAATCTGATCGATAGCACTGAGAGACCAACTAATTAGTTCCATTATTCCGGTTTTGGATGAGTTGCAGAGAGAGGCTCTTGTTAGGCTCACAAGATCAGACAAAGAAGCAGCTGGGAGAGATAAGAACGGAAGGGAGGGAGAATCAGAGAATGCGACTGTCCTCGTCGAGGGAAGCAAAAACAACAACATACCGTGCAATAGCTTTGCTGATCTGTCCCTCGATAACAGTCACAGTCCGTTAAAATCTAGCCGCAGCATTAGCTTAGCTTCACTGATGCATCTTTTGGAGACAAAAATAATGCGCGTATTTCCACTCTGAGAAGCTCGTCCTGTTCTCGCATTGACTCGCCATGATTGGCGCACGTGTTGTAAACAGAAACACGCTGACAATGCTTCTTCTTCTACTGTTTTACTGTGTTTGGCACGGCATCCCGCAAAAATACGTAGCACCTCTTTAAACAGGAAGTACACTGCTGCTAGCAAAGAATCGGACAAAAACACCATATTGTAACGGTAACTACGTTATTTCTTTAGAAAAATATTGCGTTACAGTACTAGTTACTGTCAAAAGTGACACCTTATTCATGTTAAAGACAGGTGTCATGTCATATTAATGATAGTGTAATATCAGCTTTATTTATAAAACTTCAAGTTAAATGAACCAGCCAGATTAAACCCTGCCTCACCTTTAACTAGGATTCAATGTCATTCCAAAAAACTGGATCATTAGATAAATGTAAAAATCATTTTTCTCTTTCTTTTTTTAATTTTCTATTACCACATCTTGAGAGGGAAAAGATTTATTGATTGTAAGTCAGACAGTGCTTTTTGTCTCAAATATTTTTCCAAACAGTACACAGCAATGGCATCAAAGTCAGTGTCAAACTTATTGGCAAAGAAGTGATGATGTTCCAGTAACCATGGTAGGTCTCCTGCTCCATACACACATATTTCTCTATTGTGTGTGCCTTCACATTTTGGGTACGCTGCCTCCAGCGAACCTTGAGGGCCTTCGTGCCACTGCCACTTTACTAGGCGTGCGTGTGAATTGAGATCTGTCGTGCCATGTTTGACATGAGGCCACCTCGAACCAGGAATACCAGGCATTCTTTGGATAGTTGCCCACAGAAACTCATCAGGACTGTAGGTGTCTTTAGCCCATTCAATCAGAGTTTGTATTCGACTGTCTTCTAATACACTGCGGATGTAACCTCGGTTAACCACGATGTAGGCGCTTCCTGACAGAATTGGCAGATCAAAGGGAGGCTTCTCTTTTTTCTTACCTGTATTCTGAGAAATGAAAAGAGGAAATGTAAAGGTGGTTTTGGCAAATAGAGCAAGAATATTTGCATTTCCTGAAGAAAATGCTAGTGTACTGCTTTATATGATAACCTAGTGTTAAGACTAAGCTAGCATTAGCTGAACATTGGCAATACGGTTGAAAAAAGGATGAAATGGGTTAAAAAAAAAAAAAGTTGAAAAAAGTTTGAATGGGTTAAAAATGTTTAAATGGGTTGGAAAAAGTTAAAAAGTTGAAAAGGGTTGAAATGGGTTGGAGGTCAGAATGGTCAGAAAATATTTAAACATTTTTACACAAAACTTGTTGAATCGGTTAAAAAATGAGGGAGGATTAGTAGGAATAAAATGGAATGATAATATTAACCAGAATAAAGTTTAAGGATAACAATAGTGACACTAATGACACTAATTAGCAGAAATAAAAAAATGAAACAAGTACCTTGGGATGCCCATCAACTATCTTGAAAACATTGTTCACCCTCCCCTTCTTTCCTTCACTCATTTTTTCCGATTCCAAGCTGTTCTTTCCTTTAAAGGAACGTAACATCCTCACAATCTCCAGGTTGGTTTTAAGAGGGAAATCTTGCCCACAAAGGTTGATGAAGTATTTCCACTTTATGCTGGAGTTATAGAGCTCTCCCATACAGTTGAGATCAGCCTGGACTCGTGACCAAGAAGCATAGGTTACATTCTCGGTCCGCTTTGCCAAAAAAACGTTTGAGAAACAGGAAGTAATGGCTTTGATGGCGGAGACCACAGAAACTGGAGATTTTTGGTCCACGTGAATACAATAAATATTATGAGGTGCGTAGATGGCCCGAAGCAGTCGTTCAAAGTTCTGCACCTGAAGGTGTTGATAAGAAAAGTTGTATTCATCTCATCTACAATGTTTACTACACGGCATACTTTTCCTCTGTTTACTTTTTGTCACATTTATTGCAAAATGTAGTCCATATCATCAACTGAATTTAGTTACTAAAAAAACTAAGGGGTCTATTCTCCCGTCTTCTCTCCTACGCGTATTCTCCGGTCCAGGTTGCTGACACGCCCACCACGAATAAGGAGCCAAAAAGCGCCTATGTGTGAATGATGGTGGGCTAAAGGAAAGGAGGCGGTGTTAGGTCTAAATACGTTAAGACCGTTGCTAAAATGTGAATGTTGGGTCTAAATACGTTAAGACCGTTGCTAAAATGTGAATGTTGGGTCTAAATACGTTAAGACCGTTGCAATCACAACTCAGGGAGAAAAACACTATCTGACTTAAAAGGCGACCAGAGGCAGAGAGGTGCGAGCCGCAGCTCGGAGAAAAACCCAACAAAAAGAGACACAAAAGTCCGATATAAGTTGGATTGCTCTGATGGTGATGCCTCAGAACCAGGTATTTATTATAGAAAACATAGACCACACCCAGAGGGCTGTGCAACAGCGCTCTGGGTGCAGGCTTAATACCATATATGGTAACACGAAAACTTTGGGGGAGAAAAAGGCTCATATGTCCCTGCAGTGGGTCACATACCCCCACACTGGCCCAAACTAGTTTAAACCAGCTATGGTGGACAATGGATATGTTTTGCAAACACACACACACACACACACACACACACACACACACACACACACACAGTTAATCATGGATAATTTCATATTCTAACTATCGTTTAATCATTTAACTATAACTAATAAAGTAATAAAAACCACACAGACTATAACATATCTTACATATCCGCCCTGTTGTGGGTTTGGAAAACATCAAGCAGACGGGCGTCTTCACAGGTTTACCCGGTGCCATCATAGGACCAAAACAACAGGGATGACCACCGTGAGGTGGGGCGAAAACCCGACAGCTAGTACGGGAAAAATTCCCCACCGTCCCCCCCTGCTGGGGCGAACATCGATTCTGATCCACGGTGATCTGGAGACAGTTCAGGGTGTATGTACAACTGATGACCCAAAACCATGGTGTTGAAAATAGGGCTTTAGGTCTCAGTGTGTGTTTGGAGTTGGTAAGGGAGGGTCAGAGGTTACCAGCACATAACCCTCCAGTAGCAGTGAACCTTTACCGCTCACTGTGATGATGGGAAGGTGTGGCAGGGTCTTAGTCCATCAATGGGGCAGATGGGGAGAGACCCATAACATGGAGTTGGTACTCTGGGGAAGCCTGGACCTGCATAGCACCGATGATCATGTTGTCTATGCCTTTCTTCACACAGGGGACGATGCAGCAGCAGGCAAGACCAACGACCAGCAGCACAGCCAGAAGAGGGAGACCCAGACGTAGCAGGAATTGGAACCAGGAGCCTTGGAACAGCCAGTCCCACCCGGATGAATGGACATTGGACTCGTCAGCTGACATGGCACCTTCCAGGTTGCGGAGTGTTTGCAGGGCGTCTTCGATGGACTCCGAGGAGTTATTAGGTATGTATGTACAGCAGGTAGCACCCACCATAGCACACACACCACCTGTGGAAGCTAAAATCGTATCTAAAGCCATACGGTTCTGAATAGCCATTTGCGCGGTGGCCGCTGTTCTAGCATTCATTTTGTTATTAACAGCTAAAGATGCATTAAGAAGCATGTGAAAGCGGTATTGGAGGGTCTCTACCATAAGGGAATTCTTACCCACGCCTATATTAGGGAAAAGAGCATGAACGACTTTTTGACTAGTTGACCAATATCTATGTTCGGGAGGGACATCTGAGCCCCATATTGCATCATGAGGTGTGAAGGTTATAATCTCACGACGAGAACGACTAGGCATTGTCATATGAACTATGAAAGACCCATCTGTGACTGCTACTGGTACACAAACGGCTGACATATTAATTGGAGGGGAAGGATAAACTTTATCACCGCACTTCAACCAAACACCGTCTCTAGCAAACATTGGGACAACCGTACGAACGTTCTGAACGGTAGCACAATGGTTTATGTCTACTGATGGTAGACCTTTGGTGTTAGTTGGTGGACCATTAAATCGTACGCATAAAGGATAGCAGTGAGTATAATTACCACAAGGGACATCATTCGTGTTTAGGTGTTTAGCAGCCTGACCTAGGGGTTCGAGGGTCTTTAGCACTGGTAGAACAGGAGGGCACGGGGTCGCGGACTTATTTTGTAAACATTCTAGTACTTTCTTTGAGTCAGGGACTGGAAGGGACACAGACAACAAAGTTGGGGATTTTACAGCATGCGGCAGATGTGAGCAAACATAGCAACTATCATTAGTTACTGTTCGTGCAGATAGTTCTACCATACGGTACCAAGAATTAGCGCGCAGACGATGATGGACGTGATTATTCTGTTCAGACAGTAATGCGAGTAACGAGTCAGGTTCTTCTGTTGGCATAGGTTTTGCATTTATAACTCGTATATTCTGTCTAACCTCAGGTGATAACACTATGTCCATGCGTGGTTTAACTACAATGGGAGTGGCCGGAGGTGTAATACAAATATCTACCCAAAAGATGGGATCTGTCCCTTGTACGTCAGGGCCGAATCCCATAAGCAAACAAGAAGGAGGTACCGCGGTGGTGTTAACGGTTAGGAGTAGGATTTTTTGTTTCTGAACAATTGTTTTTCGCAATGACAGATATGCAGCTGTAACGGTACGTGTAGATGGTGTGAGGGGCCATGTAATAGGGGTGTAGCTTGTATGGAGGAGTACCTCAGACCAACCATGAGTAGACCATGATTGGTCTGCTCCCCGGACTTGCATGTACCATTCATAATTTACATAGTCCTTACCATGTTTCCATGGTGTGTAGCCTTTATTAGCCAGAGCCTCTAGTGGAATTGTAACGTCACTTAAAATGTCCGGTATTTGTGGTATGCACATAACGAGGTTAAAGCCCCCGGGGCATCTACCTATGTAATCATACCAAGGTGAGCTTAGAGCCCCTGCTAGCACTTCCTGGGATCCCACGAGGAGGAGGAGGAACAACAGATCCATCTCTGTGTTACTAGGGTGTATCACCTGCTGTGGTGGGTTTCTGTACCTTTTTCCCGTGTGATTGGTGTATCCACGTCTGTCTTTCAGCTATCTTAAATGCAGTTGGTGTGGTTAGCAGAACTGTGTAAGGGCCGTCCCACCGTGGAGTACACCAGTGTTTTCTCTTAATCACCTTGATGAGGACCCAATCACCAGGACGAAGGGGATCTGAAACAGGTAAAGAGAGACTAGGCAGTGTATTAGCTTCAACAATTTCAGCATCTGTGAATAATTTAACCATCCATTTTGTTATTGGATCCAACTCTCCCTCCTGATCCTGCACCCACTTAGAACTGGTGAGGGGTAGGTGAAAAGGTCGTCCTGTGACAACCTCAAAGGGGGTCAAACCCTGTGTGTTTGGTGTTATGCGCATGTACATTTCTACCAGGTTAACACACTCTGGCCAGGGCCTGTTTGTTTGTTCTACAGCTTTTTTTAATCTGTTTTTAATGGTACCATTGTTGCGTTCTACCAATCCAGCACTAGCCGGGTGGTAGGAGCAGTGATGTTTTAATTCAATGCCCATGGCCTCTGTCAGCAGGAGTATTACTCTGTTAACAAAATGGGGTCCATTGTCGCTCCAAATCTGTCGTGGGATGCCATGTTGAGGTATTATTCGTGTCAAAAGGGCCTTTGCCACTGTCATTGCATCATTTGTTTTAGCGGGCACTATGGTGACCCATTTTGAGAATGAGTCCACCAGAACCAAACAATACGTATACCTCTGAATAGTGTGCAGTGTTATGAAATCCATCATAATGACCTCAAAAGGATATGTACCAGCTGGCGTCTTACCCCGAGGGGGCCTAACATTACCCTGAGGGTTATGACGACAACAGATGATACACTGACGACAAAAGTTTTTAAAATGGGTTTGGAGTCCTAGTGGTATATGAAATGACTGTTTGACTATATCTACCATCCCTCCTGTTGAGACATGGGCCAACCCATGGCTCATTCTAGCAACGACGTCAAACATACATCTAGGCAAACACGGCTTGTCATTTAACATAAATACTCCAGAGTCATTTTTAACAGCACCTTCAGTCACCCATTTTGTTTTATGTGAATCCAAACCATCCCTGCGCTGTACTATGAAGAGGAATGGAGAAAAATGCATTACTTAAATCAATTACAGTGAACCATTTTTGATGAGGTTGTAATTCATTTAACAATGTGTGTGGGCCTGGTACATTTGGAGCTCGTGATTTAACAGCCTGATTTACTGCTCTTAAATCATGTACCATCCTCCAGCCCCCCTGTGGCTTTTTTACAGGGAAGATGGGGGTGCTGCATTCAGCTGAGTCATGTTCCTGTAACACGCCTGCAGTCAGTAAATCATTAATTACAGGCTTTATTCCTCATCAGGCGTTCTAGTACGATATGGCTTTTTTCCCTGTCTTTTAAACCCTGAGCGTTCGCTCATTAGAGCTGCAGCCATGGCCTCAGCCAATACATTAACATTAGCTGATTCAGTTTTTGTTTTCTTTCTTTCAGTGACTTCATAAGCATGTTCGGCCCATTCCATTAGCTCTGGAACAGTGAGGGTACGGTGTGTGACACAGTTTGCTTTTATGAAATCTGACACGTTTGGCAACAAACCACTAATTAACCACATTTTTAGCTGTATTTGGTATGGATTATCCACCAGCGGAGAATGAGGAAGCCCGCTATTAGTCCTAAAAACCGTTTCTAAACGGGCACGATATTCCATTGGCGTCTCGTCTGATTTCTGACGACACGCACTTATTTCTTCGTGGCTTGGGGGTTTTGTGTAAGTCGCCCTAGTCACAGGTCCCTTTGTTTCTTGTCCTGCAACTGCTCCCCCCTCTTGTAAACCCCCTGCGGCCCCATTCTGTTGCTGATTTGTCTCCTCTACTCTACGCGGTACACACACGGTCTCATCAAAAGGCTGTATTTTAGCTGCTGCTAACTTCCCTGCAAACCCACAATTTTTGTACCAATCTTCTAAATAGCAACAACTACCGGGATACTTTCTCTGCATGAATTTCACATCATTATTTTCCATCAATGCTTTACGCTGCGCGTTACCCATGTTCTCAGCACGGGATTTACAGACACCGTTACAACAAAGAAACACCACAAAGAAACAACACACAAAGAAACAACACACAACAACTCCCGTCTGCCCTCTGTCCCTTTACCACGCCGTGTGAGTTTTACGTCACCCACCACGGTCTCCACTCCCCGTTGTACGTCACGGGTACTATGGTGAAAAGAAACAAAGAAACAACACACAAAGAAACAACACACAACAACTCCCGTCTGCCCTCTGTCCCTTTACCACGCCGTGTGAGTTTTACGTCACCCACCACGGTCTTCACTCCCCGTTGTACGTCACGGGTACTATGGTGAAAAGAAACAGCTTCTCACCTCGTCAGTGTTCTCCCTGGTTCGTGGGACCCGTCACTCCCCGTCCGGGTCGGTGCTGGAACAAGCTGTGACCACCCCTGCAAAGGAGGGGGTGCCGGCAGTTTTACTAATGGTCCGGTTGCGCCCGCACCGATCCAGACGAAAAGATGTAAGGTCCCGGGTTGCGGCACCAGTGTATGTTAGGTCTAAATACGTTAAGACCGTTGCTAAAATGTGAATGTTGGGTCTAAATACGTTAAGACCGTTGCTAAAATGTGAATGTTGGGTCTAAATACGTTAAGACCGTTGCAATCACAACTCAGGGAGAAAAACACTATCTGACTTAAAAGGCGACCAGAGGCAGAGAGGTGCGAGCCGCAGCTCGGAGAAAAACCCAACAAAAAGAGACACAAAAGTCCGATATAAGTTGGATTGCTCTGATGGTGATGCCTCAGAACCAGGTATTTATTATAGAAAACATAGACCACACCCAGAGGGCTGTGCAACAGCGCTCTGGGTGCAGGCTTAATACCATATATGGTAACACGAAAACTTTGGGGGAGAAAAAGGCTCATATGTCCCTGCAGTGGGTCACATACCCCCACACTGGCCCAAACTAGTTTAAACCAGCTATGGTGGACAATGGATATGTTTTGCAAACACACACACACACACACACACACACACACACACACACACACACACAGTTAATCATGGATAATTTCATATTCTAACTATCGTTTAATCATTTAACTATAACTAATAAAGTAATAAAAACCACACAGACTATAACATATCTTACAGGCGGTGATGTCATTTTTTTTGGGCTGTCTGGAAATCATGGAAAATGGAATTTTGCCAACGCTTGTTAATGTCAATGAAATCCGTGAAAATGATAAAGTTCACTTTTAGTTTGAAACACCTTCGTTGATAAACAATGGAACAGGTTGATTTGATCAGATCAATGACCAGATTATTGCAGTTAAAATCTTTCTCCTTGATCATAGTCATCATCATCACCGTCATCATCATCATCATCGCTGTAAAGCGTGACTGAGATAGATGCGCTGGAGATATGAGGAAATAACCCGGCCACAGAGCGTCCTGCTTTAACAAAGGGATGTTTGCAGTGAAACAGAACTATTAGCTTCCATAATACCCAGTTTTATTTATTTATTTAGTTTTTTTGTTTTTTTTACCTTGTCTGCACATGTTGTCAAAGGTCAACACTACAAGAAGTGCAATCTTTTTAAGACAGCAATGCATGTTTTGTTATTGCAATTAAATAAATGAATTTATTTTACTGCATAATTGTGACCATCACCAGCCCTCCCTAAGGAAAGGTAAACTGTGACTTCACATTGGACATGAAAATAGTTGAATCACTGTGACCAACATGGACAGAAGTCTGCATCTGTCAGAGTTTTAATTAATCGTGCAGCAGCAGCTGAGTGATCAAAGCTGCTGCTGCACAACGCACGAGTCCGTGTGGCTTCAAATGTAACTAAGTCCATATTTCTAGTGCAATATAATGTTTCACCTTATCGGGGCGCTGCACTTATTCCAGGGTTAGAAGTGCGTAAGAGGAAAAGTACTTACGCACATCGGAGAATGCGCGTAAAGCCAGATTTGAATGGGAACACCCACATTTCAGGGCTGCTCCACCCACAGTGCATAACTGGGATGAAGGCGTGCAGTGACTGACTTAAGTACAGGGGGAGATTAGCGCGCAGCCAAAAACAGCACCGCTGCACTGCTTTTTGGACCTACGCACATGGGACAATAGAGCCCTAAATTATTAAAGATTTTACTCAATTAATACAGAAGTTCTCCAAAACATAATGACTCTATGTGCAATGTGTCATTTTACTTTCAAACACCACAATATCTAGTAGAGATTCTTACATATCCAGTAATAAACTGTAACGGATTACAGTTACTTATAATTTGTAATCTGATTACATAACACTGGTACATGTAACCCGTTACTCTTCAACACTGATGATCCATGCTGATATTGGGAAGATATTGATTTCGGCAAACTCTCCAGTCTCCATTATTGTTATCGTATCGGAAGTGAAAACTCATTATCGGGACACCCCTTGATAGTGCACATTTATTAGAGAACACGCTTTAAAGACATTCCCTAGTAAATGTATTTAAAGCAGATGGGTAGAAAAACAGCAAGATCATACAGAACAGAAGTGTTTTCAAATTTGAATTTAGCTGCTTAAAAACTGTAAGAATCAGGAGAAATATCTGGTAACATTTTACTTGAAGTTTTATACTTAAGGCTGACATTTCTTCTATCAATGCTCTCGTTGTTTTTATGCTGTAAAGTGTCTTTGAGTGTAAATCAAATGTATTATTATTATTATTATTATTATTATTATTATTATTACGCTGTCATTATCTGTCATTAGTTATGTAATTTTGAATAATGTGTAGAACTCTGGGGAACCACTTTTAAGACCATAATAAATTTAAAGATACTGTGTTATTCTAAAATAACACAGATAATGTTCAAATTTAAAATAAATGCTCTTCCAGAAGGCATTCATAAATACTTCTCACTACAGAGCAGCAAATACAGCCTCAGAGATCAATTTATGTTTATTTTACCAAAAGCAAGTTTAGAAGTAAGACGAAGATGTCTGTCTGTTCAAGGTGTTAATTTGTGGATTAATGTTGATATAGAAATAAAAATGAGTGACACATTATTTAATTTACAAAAGAAAATGTCACAATATATTTTAGAGAGTTATGTGAAGCAGTAGAAATATGTTTGTGTTCTTTGTTAAATGGTGTATATAAAATAAAGTACATGTGTATCTACACTATATATTTCTTTTCTTTTTTTGTACTTTGTTAAATGCTTGCATTTCTTTTGTGTGTATTATTGAGAAAGGTAATGAACATTATGATTTATGTTGGGCATTTAGGCATTTATGCTTTTGCCTGTTTCAGTCTTGTTATATATATATATTTTTCAATTGTGATTTATGTTTGAATATTTATTTGTTACACTAAAACAAACAAATCAACTGAAATTAATAATAATAATAATAATAATAATAATAATAATAATAATAATAATAATAATAATAATAATAATAATAATAATAATAAACATCAATTTTTTATAATGCTTTTTTGGGAACTCAAAGTCGCTTTACAGAATACAGAAAAAAATAAAAATAGATAACAATGAAAGTAAAAGCAAGGTTAAGAAAAAGCAAGTTTAAAAAGGTGGATTTTAAGGAGTGTTTTAAAGTTCTGTACTGATTCAGCATCGTTAATGGGTTGAGGGAGTTCCAGAGGGCAGGGGCGGCGGCAGCAAAGGCTCGGCCCCCCAAGGTTCGGTGCTTAGTGTGGATGATGGGTGTAAGGAGGTGGGCGTAGGCAGAGTGGAGGTGGCGGGTGGGACGGTGTTGTTGGAGAAGGTCGGTGAGGTAGGCAGGGGTCAGGTTATGGAAGGAAATGTAGGTGAGGAGGAGGAGCTTGTAGTGAATGCGATATTGCACAGGGAGCCAGTGGAGCTGTTGGAGGATGGTGGTGATGTGAATAAAGTGTCATGAAGGCTGTCATTTGCTAAATTATGACACCTTTGGAAGTATGTTGGCATTATTTGGGTTAGGTGGAGGGATCTAGTGGGGTTAGAATATGAGTGAGGATGCATGTGCTGGACCGCGTCGCACTGCATTAGTGTAGCATTAACCTAGCGTTAGTGTTAGCATTAGCTTCGCATAAGCATTAGTATTACCATAGCATTATCATTTGCCTAGCATTAGCATTGTCAGTGCCCAAAACATGCGCGTAGACTACGTCACTTCCTTCACTCGCAATCCTTACGACAGAGCTGCTGGGGTTTGTTAAATATTTTGATGGCACACATTTAAATATGTGACTGTTTTGTGGTGTTTTTAATTCTTAAAAATAAAAAAACAGATAACACAATACACAACATTGACAATCAAAAACTAAACAGAAAATAAGATTAAAAAAAACCCCAAATAAATCAGAATTCAGAATCAGAATATGTCATCCGCGCACTCATCAAGTGACTTCATCTAACCTCCTCCCCTCTCAACTTCCGCCACAAAGACTTCACAACAAAAGCCTCTCAAGGCAGCACTACTCAGGTCACCCAACAATAAAAGCCTGCTTCTCTGTGAATTCATATGACAATAAACTGGATATATATTCTGTCTCAGACCTGGAACAAACCCATGGACTACATAGCATTAAATCAAACCACCCCACCTGGATACTCTTTTCGCAGTCATCCACCGCAGTGACATCTCCCTCCGCCCCATCATCATCCCGGCTGTATCTTCATTTGAACACCTGACCTTTAGACTTCCTGGTTCCCAATCACTCACTGCTCCATTTCTCCGTCCATTCTTCTCCTTGGTGAGTTCAACATCCATATTGACTCCCCTCCAGCTAAATTCACATCTGACTCTTTGAACATTTTAAACTGCCTCAACCTTACCCAGCATATCACTTCTCCCACACTCAACCATGGACACTTCCTGCACCTGGTCTGTTCCACACCCTCCCTCACTATTCATAATCTGTCATTAACGGACCTGACTATTTCTGATCATCTGGCCAAAAGTCTGGGCATCATTACCCCCACTCCTACCACCAAACACACAAGAACAATTACATTCTGAAATCTGAAATCAATTAGTCCCATCTCTCTCCTCTTCTTTCATATCTTATGCCATCACCAGCTTTTTGCTTCCCTTGAATCCAACTACGTCTGTCACTTTCTACAACCACACACTCTCCTTCTGCTTCAACCAACTCGCCCCCCTCTAAACAGCTACTGTCTCCATCTCCACCTCTGCCCCTTGGTACACCCCTGATCTCCACAATCTCAAAAAACACAAAAGGCAAATTGAAAGACTCCATAGAAAAACTGGTCTCACTGTCCTCGACCTCTCCGCTGCATTTGACACAATTGACCATACTGTTCTCCTCCACCATCTACAATCAATCGGCATCTCCGGCACAGCACTCCTTTGGTATACCTCCTACTTCTCCGACTGTCACCACTTTGTCTCTGTCAACAACTGCAACTCCCACACTTCTCTCGTCATATATGGTGTCCCCCAAGGTGCAGTGCTCGGCCCTCTCCTCTTTAGCATCTACATGCTTCCCCTTGATCAGATCATTCGCCACCATGGACTCCACTTCCACTGCTATGCTGATGATACCCAACTCTACATCTCCACCAAATCCATCACCCCAGTTATCTTCTCCACCATCACTAACTGCATCTCCAATATCAAAACCTGGATGGACAATAACTCTCTCAAATTCAACAGCAATCAATCAGAACACCTCATCACCAGCCCCAAATCTCTTCTCCCCTTTGTCCAGAACTTTACCCTCCTCATCGACGGTCACAATGTCACCCCCTCCCCCTCTGCACGCAACCTTGGCATTATAATGGACTCCACCCTACCAAACACATATCAACCACATCACTAAAACATCCTTCTTACATCTCCGCAACATTGACCGCCTCCGCCCCTCCCTTACTCAAATCCTCATCCATGCCTTCATCACTTCCAGACTCAACTACTGTAATAGCCTTCTCTACGGACATCCCACCACTCCCCTCCAAAAACTGCAATACATTCAGAACTCTGCTACCCGCCTCCTTACTCACACTGGGTCCAGACAATATATCACTGTCGTCCTCCAACAGCTCCACTGGCTCCCCGTTCAATACCGCGTTCAATACACGCTCCTCCTTCTCACCTACAAGTCTCTCCATAACCTGGCCCCGCCCTACCTCAACAAGCTCCTGCAACAACACCAACCCACCCACTCAGCTGACACCAACCGCCTCACTCCCATCACTGGCACTAACCACCGGACCGTGGGGGACCGATTCTCACCTGTTCAAACTGGCATTTCCATAAACCCCTTTTGTTTTGTTTTTTTGTCTTATTCCCCATGTAAAGCGTCTTTGAGTGTCCAAAAAATTATTATTATTCGTATTATTATTATTATTATAATTATTATTATTATAATAACTATTATTATTATTATTATTATTATTATGGATCTGAAACGATCAGGCCCGGGTGTAGACGCATTGCGCGCATCCATTGAAAGGATCTGAAAGGATCCGGTCCGTGAAAGGATTGTGGACTGACAAGCATTAGCCTAATATTAGCATTAACCTCACATTAACGTTAGCCGGGCATTAACATTATCCTAAAGTTAGCATTAGCCTAACGTTAGCATTAACCTAGCATTAGCATTATCCTAATGTTAGCATTAACCTAGCATTAGCGGTAGGGCAAGGTAGGGTTAGCGTTCAGGTTATGTAACAAAGGGTTAGGTGTTAGGGTAACAATATTAACACTTAATGACTGCCTTAATGACATGTTATTCATGCAAATAACAGGTGTCATGTCATAATAATGGCAGCGTAATGTCAGCCTTATGTATAAAACTTCAAGTAAAGTGTTACCAAACATATTTTGCAAGTGAAATTTGGAAAAACAAAGCATCTAGAATGACATACCTTGTGATGTACGATAATGGAAAAGGCCAAGGGAAAGTCCTCTTCTTCCTTGCTTAGCGGCATTGTTAAATACTTTCGTTTCAACTTGAATCTTCTGTAAATGCAAGCTTCTATTAGCCCAGATACCCTCAGGTAGTGAGTGTTTTTGATTCTTAAACATACAGTACCTGCAGTCTTGGGCCTCACTGGTGTAAAAGTCATCAGGGATCTGGATGCTCTTACGAAACTCCTTAGTGATGGTGAGTATTTTGGCCTGACGCACTGCCTCTTCGTCTCCCTGTAGAATGGCTGAACAGTTGCACGCCCGCTCCGGGCCACCATCGGCATCTGTATACTCCAACCAGTCGTAGTTGAGGATGTGGGTGGATCCATTGCCAGTATTCACTTTAATGATTAGGGAAAGTAACTCCAGTGATCCAACTATGACAGTGAGCTTAACTAGACATTGCAACCGGCACTTCCTGAACCACTGCATTATTCCAGGCGACCGTGGCTCAGGTGGAAGAGGGGTTGTCTTCTGATCCAGAGGTTGGGGGTTCAACCTCTGGATGTCTATGTGTCAAAGTGTCCTTGGACAAGACACTGAACCCTAAGTTGCTCCCAATGGTCGACTAGTGCCTTGCATGGCAATTCAGTCCCATTGGCTTGTGAATGAGCTGATATTGTAAAGTGTTTTGAGACTACTTCAGTGTGGGGATATCAAGTCCATTTAACGTTTATTCTATTTGACTGTTTATTTTATTTACATTTATTATAGTTACAACCAGGGTTGGGGCCAATTATATTTGTAATCATGTAATTGATAATTTATTATAATTATGGTGTAATTATAATGGTAATTGTAATTGAAAAAAATCTGTTACCGTTGCAATCATATTTGAATTGTAATTGAGTTAGGATAATTGACTTTGTAATTGTAATTGTAAGATATGTTATAGTGTGTGTGTGTTTTTTACTACTTTATTAGTTATAATGAAATGATTAAACGATAGTTAGAATATGAAATTATCCATGATTAATTGTGTGTGTGTTTGCAAAACATATCCATTGTCCACCACAGCTGGTTTAAACTAGTTTGGGCCAGTGTGGGTGTACGTGACTCACTGCATGGACATATGAGCTGTTTTCTCCCCAAAGTTTTTGTGTTACCATATATGGTATTAACACTGCACCCAGAGCGTTGTTGCACAGCCCCTCTGGGTGTGGTCTATGTTTTCTATAATAAATACCTCGTTCTGAGGCATCACCTCAGAGCAACTCAACTTATATCGGACTTCTGTGTCTTTTTGTTGGGTTTTTCTCCGAGCTGCAGCTCGCACCCCTCTGCCTCTGGTCGCCTTTTAAGTCAGATAGTGGTTTTCTCCTTGAGTTGTGATTGAGCAACGGTCTTAACGTATTTAGACCTAACATTCACTGGTGCCGAAACCCGGGACCTTACATCTTTTCTTCTGGATCGGCGCAGGCGCAACCGGACCATTAGTAAAACTGCCGGCACCCCCTCCTTTGCAGGGGTGGTCACAGCTTGCTCCAGCGCCGACCCGGAGGACGAGTGACGGGTCCCATGAACCAGGGAGAGCACTGACAAGGTGAGAAGCAGTTTTCTTTTCACCATAGTACCCGTGACGTACAACGGGGAGTGAAGACCGTGGTGGGTGACGTAATACTCACACGGCGTAGTAAAGGGACAGAGGGCAGACGGGAGTTGTTGTGTGGTGTTTCTTTGTGGTGTTTCTTTGTGGTGTTTCTTTGTGGTGACAGTGTCTGTAAATCCTGTGCTGAGAACATGGGTAACGCGCAGCGTAAAGCATTGATGGAAAGTAATGATGTGAAATTCATGCAGAGAAAGTATCCCGGTAGTTGTTGCTATCTGAAAGATTGGTACAAGAATTGTGGGTTTGCAGGGAAATTGTCAGATGAAGCTGGAATAGAGAAAGTGTCTATCTGGTGTGAGGGAAAGAGAGTGAAGGCATTAAAAAAGTTACGTCCTAAACAGGCTGAGTTAATAGCAGACCACTTAAGAGTAGTGTGTATCTGGAAAGATGCTATGAGTATCAGGAAAAAACAGATAGAGAAAGGTGAAGAGAGAAGGAAACAGAAAGTGTTAGCAGCAGCTAAAATACAGCCTTGTGATGAGACCGTTTGGGCACCGCGTAGAGTTGAGGAGACAAATCAGCAACAGATTGGGGCTGCAGGAGGTTTACAGGAGGGGGGTGCAGTTGTAGGGCAAGAAACAAAGGGACCTGTGACTAGGGCAGCTAAACAAAAGTCAAAACAGATGAAAGAAAGTGTTAACAGTGAGGAGGATGGGCAATATCATGTAGCTCAGACGGGAATAGAGACAAATCTATATCCAATTTTACCCATGATAGAGGTAGCTAATCCTCGTGGAGGAGAGCTCCTCGACCCACAGGATCCATTACAGGGTGCCCATCCCCCACAGCTGTTGTTGTTTCGCCCGTGGACGGAGCAGGAGGCATTAGATGCCTGTAAGGGCGTATGTGATGTTGAAAAGGACCCGACTGCTTATGCTGAACAAGTACGTGGGTTGATTGAGACATGGCATTTAAATGGACTGGAGGTGGAAAAGGTTCTAAAACTAACACTTAGACACCGATATCCAGTAGTGGTGGGCGGTTTTACGGGGAGACAAGTTAACCGTCAGCCCCTAGCACATAACTCTAATGAGCTGCGACAGCAGGTTGAAGCACTGATGCAAAGAGTGAGAGCTACTTACACTAAACCCCCAAGCCACGAAGAAATAAGTGCGTGTCGTCAGAAACCAGACGAGACGCCAATGGAATATCGTGCCCGTTTAGAAACGGTTTTTAGGACTAATAGCGGGCTTCCTCATTCTCCACTGGCGGATAATCCATACCAAATACAGCTAAAAATGTGGTTAATCAGTGGTTTGTTGCCAAACGTGTCAGATTTCATAAAAAGAAACTGTGTCACACACCGCACCCTCACTGTTCCAGAGCTAATGGAATGGGCCGAACATGCTTATGAAGTCACTGAAAGAAAGAAAGCAAAAACTGAGTCAGCTAACGTTAATGTATTGGCTGAGGCCATGGCTGCAGCTCTAGTGAGCCAACGCCCAGGGTTTAAAAGACAGGGAAAAAAGCCATACCGCACCAGAACGCCTGATGAGGAAAAACAAGCAAAAATAGATCGAGAAAAAAGACAATGTTTCATTTGTCATGAGGGAGGACATATGGCAAGAGATTGCCCAAAAAGAAAGCAAAAAACAGACCATACGTCGTTCGGGCAAACTCCTCGGCAGTGACGCCAGGACTGGCCGGAGGAAAATGTAATCAGTGACTCCGGAACAGATAATGAAACCTCAGAGTGTGACATAGCCTTTTTAGGGCAAGATGAGGATGTTGATCAATATGACAATGATTTACCTGCAGAATATGACCATCCCCCACCTATAAATCCAGACCATTTTGTTGATTTCTCCATTTATGCAGCTGTAACATTAACACATGACAAATACCCAAAACGTACACTGTTGGTGGGACCAAAACAAACACCAGTCACCTTTTTGTGTGATACAGGGGCTGATGTTTCGGTCCTCCGTGATCAGGTGGAGGGCGTGGTCACTTCCAAAAAGATTATTGGCATAGTGGGAGTAGGTGGGAAGCCTCAATATGCATGTTGGTCTGAGGAGGTCATTGTACAAGATGAAGATGGTTCATATCACACACACCCATTTATTTTGACAACTGATTGTCCTTTCAATTTAATGGGAAGAGACCTCCTCAGTAAATTACAGATCAGTTTAGTGCCAACTGCTAATGGAATAGTGCCAAAGAAACTTTTATCAGATACTAAAGAATCGCTTATGGTGTTGCAAAGCCCAGTCATTCCTAATAAATTCTATACATTGGATCCAGTGTCAACAGGCCCTCGGTCAGTGGTTGGGTCTATGGAAGAACTGCGGGCTAAAATAGCTAAAACATTTGTAGTTCCCACAGAAGCACAGACACAGTGGCCACCACATGTTACAATGATTTATGTCAGACCGGATGGGCCACTGCCAGGTCAACCAGACTGGCTACGGAGACCAGACCTGTCCCCTGAGGGCAGAGCAACTGCTAAAGCCTGGGAGGAAAAGTTTTTGCGATTGTCACCACAGAAAATAACATTGACAGACGTTTGTTGGTCTCCAGATGGATGGATTATAATCAGAGTGACGTTGCCTCCAGAGCTGACACCAATAAACCCCCCACGGTTTCCACACATCTGTTTACAAAAACCTGCACATAAACAGTGGAAAGATGCAAATGATCTGTTGGCTGCACTTCCTGTCAAGAGTGACCTTTGGAGGAAAGAGAGACACAATGTGTTCACATACAGAGGCTCCTTTTGTGGCTTTGTGAAAAAACAAATGTTGAACTGGTGTACTTTGGCGCCCCCTGCTGTGCATTTGGATGCATGACTGTCTGTGTGCACTCTGACTTCAGATGACTTTCCTACAGTACCATCATGTCTGTGGGCTACATCAAAAACAGATGTTGGACTTATGACAACCGCAACATCTGTAACCATAGATCCAGCCACATCCCACAGGCCTCGAATTAGACAATATCCACTCAAATCAGATGCAAAAGAAGGAATAAAGCCTGTTATTAATGATTTACTCATTGCAGGCGTGCTACAGGAACATGACGCAGCTGAATGCAACACCCCCATCTTCCCTGTAAAAAAGCCACAAGGTGGCTGGAGAATGGTGCATGATTTAAGAGCAGTAAATCAGGCTGTTAAATCACGAGCTCCAAATGTACCAGACCCACACACATTGTTAAATGAATTACAACCCCATCAAAAATGGTTCACTGTAATTGATTTAAGTAATGCATTTTTCTCCATCCCTCTTCATAGTACAGCGCAGGGGTGGTTTGGATTCACATTTGAGAACAAAAAATACTCTTACACTCGCCTTCCACAAGGGTTTTGTGACAGTCCTACGATCTTTTCAGCGGAGATTAACAGATGCATCAGCCACCACACGTGGCCAGAGACCACACAGATAATTGTTTATGTTGATGACATTTTATTGGCAAGTCCCACCAAAGCGGAAAATGAAACAGAGGCAATCAGGCTGTTCACACATTTGGCAAAAACAGGAAATAAGGCCTCATTGGAAAAACTCCAATTTACACAGGAAAAAGTAACATTCCTTGGACATAACATTTCAGCTGAAGGGAAAGAACTTACCACATCACGTAGGGAAGCAGTACAAATGGCACCAAAACCGCTTACCGTCAGACAAATGATGGCTTTTTTAGGCCTGGCAAATTATTGCAGGTCGTGGATCGTTGATTATGCCATCATAACTGCCCCATTACAGAACCTAATGTTAGACACACATCAAACTTTAAGCGCACCTTTGCAGTGGACACCTGAAGCGGAAGAAGCATTTACAAAAGTGAAACAAATCATAACAGGAACAGGGGTGATGGCGCTGCCAGATTACAACAAGCCATTTACACAGTCTGTTGACTGTAAGGACGGTTACATGACATCAGTACTACTACAGCAATATGGTGAGAAGCAACGACCAATAGCCTATTACTCTAAACGATTAGATGATGTGGCTAGGGCGCTTCCCCATTGCGTTCAGGCGGTTTGCGCCGCAGCCATGGCTGTGCACGCGTCTGCTGAAGTAGTGTTGTTCCATCCTTTGACACTGTTAGTCAGCCATGCAGTTGACATCCTATTGACACAAACAAAAATGTCATTCTTATCTCCTGCCAGGTTTTTACACCTTACTAATACCTTGTTGACACCAGCCAACCTCACTCTAAAGCGCTGTGCTGCTTTTAACCCAGCTACATTGATACCAACAGCTGACGATGGGACACCGCATGACTGTGGACAGTTAGTGTCGGTGACATGCAAACCACGTCCAGATTTGACAGACATTCCATTGGAAGACGGAGATGTAGTTTTTGTAGATGGCTCCTCCTCCAAAGCACCTGATGGAACAAATCATACTGGTTATGCAGTAGTTACATGCGACACTGTGTTAAAATCAGGCAAATTGGCTGGAAATCAGTCTGCACAGGCAGCTGAAATCGTGGCCTTGACAGAGGCCTGTAGACTTTTCAAAGGCAAGAAAGTCACAATTTACACTGATAGCCAGTATGCTTTCTCCACAGTTCATGTGTTTGCTGCTCAGTGGGCTAGGAGAGGTATGAAGACATCTAGTGGTAGGCCTGTGCAACATGCCTCCCTGTTAAAAGACCTCCTTGCTTCAGTCCTCTTACCTACATCATTGGCGATATGTAAATGCAAGGCACATACTGGCGCCACTGATGTTGTCTCTCTGGGTAATGCGAAAGCTGATGTTGAAGCAAAAAAAGCTGCTTTTACTGAAGCACTTACTGTTCAGTTGTTGCCTGTTGATGTTGTACCACTTGGCTTGCCGGATGAAGTCCTGATTGATATGCATGCTAATGCTCCTGAAAATGAAAAAACAAAATGGGTTACTGAAGGTGCTGTTAAAAATGACTCTGGAGTATTTATGTTAAATGACAAGCCGTGTTCGCCTAGAAGTTTGTTTGACGTCGTTGCTAGAATGAGCCATGGGTTGGCCCATGTCTTAACAGGAGGGATGGTAGACATAGTCAAACAGTCATTTCATATACCACTAGGACTCCAAACCCATTTTAAAAACTTTTGTCGTCAGTGTATCATCTGTTGCCGTCATAACCCTCAGGGTAATGTTAGGCCCCCTCGGGGTAAAACACCAGCTGGTACATATCCTTTTGAGGTCATTATGATGGATTTCATAACACTGCACACTATTCAGAGGTATACGTATTGTTTGGTTCTGGTGGACTCATTCTCAAAATGGGTCACCATAGTGCCCGCTAAAACAAATGATGCAATGACAGTGGCAAAGGCCCTTTTGACACGTATAATACCTCAACATGGCATCCCACGACAGATTTGGAGCGACAATGGACCCCATTTTGTTAACAGAGTAATACTCCTGCTGACAGAAGCCATGGGCATTGAATTAAAACATCACTGCTCCTACCACCCAGCCAGTGCTGGATTGGTAGAACGCAACAATGGTACCATTAAAAACAGATTAAAAAAGGCTGTAGAACAAACAAACAGGCCCTGGCCAGAGTGTGTCCACCTGGTAGAAATGTACATGCGCATAACACCAAACACACAGGGTTTGACCCCCTTTGAGGTTGTCACAGGACGACCTTTTCACCTACCCCTCACCAGTTCTAAGTGGGTGCAGGATCAGGAGGGAGAGTTGGATCCAATAACAAAATGGATGGTTAAATTATTCACAGATACTGAAATTGTTAAAGCTAATACACTGCCTAGTCTCTCTTTACCTGTTTCAGATCCCCTGCGTCCTGGTGATTGGGTCCTCATCAAGGTGATTAAGAAGAAACACTGGTGTACTCCACGGTGGGACGGTCCTTACACAGTTCTGCTAACCACACCAACTGCATTTAAGATAGCTGAAAGGCAAACGTGGATACACCAGTCACACGGGAAAAAGGTACTGAAACCCACCACAGCAGGTGATACACCCTAGTAAAACACAGAGATGGATCTGTTGTTCCTCCTCCTCCTCGTGGGATCCCAGGAAGTGCTAGCAGGGACTCTAAGCTCACCTTGGTATGATTACACAGGTAGATGCCCCAAGGGCCTTAACCTCATTATGTGCATACCACAAATACCGGACATTTTAAGCGACGTTACAATTCCACTAGAGGCCCTGGCTAATAAAGGCTACAAGCCATGGAAACATGGTAAGGACTATGCAAATTATGATTGGTACATGCAAGTCCGGGGAGCAGACCAAACATGGTCTACTCATGGTTGGTCTGAAGTACCCCTCCATACAAGCTACACCCCTATTACCTGGTCCCTCACACCATCTACACGTACCGTTACAGCGGCATATCTGTCATTGCGAAAAACGATCATTCAGAAACAAAACATCCTACTCCTAACCGTTAACACCACCGCGGTACCTCCTTCTTGTTTAGTTATGGGATTCTGCCCTGATGTACAAGGAAAGGATCCCACCTTTTGGGTGAATATTTGTATTACACCTCCGGCCACTCCCGTTGTAGTTAAACCACGCATGGACATAGTGTTGTCTCCTGAGACTAGACAAAACATACAAGTTATTAATGCAAAACCTATGTCAACTGAAGAACCTGACTCGTTACTCGCATTACTGTCTGAGCATAATAATCACGTCCATCATCGTCTGCGCGCAAATTCTTGGTACCGTATGGTAGAACTATCTGCACGAACAGTAACTAATGATAGTTGCTATGTTTGCTCACATCTGCCGCACGCTGTAACATCCCCAACTTTGTTGTCCGCGTCCCTGCCAGCCCCTGACTCAAAGAACGTGCTAGATTGTTTACAAAATAAGTCCATGATCTCGTGCCCTCCTGTTTTACCAGTGCTAAAGACCCTCGAACCCCTAGGTCAGGCTGCTAAACACCTAAACACGAATGCTGTTCCCTGTGGTAATTATACTCACTGCTATCCTTTATGCGTACGATTTATTGGTCCACCAACTAACACCAAAGGTCTACCATCAGTAAACATAAACCATTGTGCTACCATTCAGAGCGTCAGTACGGTTGCCCCAATGTTTGCTAGAGACGGTGTTTGGTTGAAGTGCGGTGATAAAGTTTATCCTTCCCCTCATGATCCAATATGGGGCTCAAATGTCCCTCACGAACATAGACATTGGTCAACTAGCCAAAAAGTCGTTCTTGCTCTTTTTCCTAACATAGGCGTGGGTAAGAATTCCCTTATGATAGAGACCCTCCAATACCGCCTTCACATGCTTCTTAATGCTACTTTAGCTGTTGATAACAAAATGAATGCTAGAACAGCGGCCACCGCGCAAATGGCTATCCAGAACCGTATGGCCTTAGATACGATCTTAGCTTCCACAGGTGGTGTGTGTGCTATGGTGGGTGCTACCTGCTGTACATACATACCTAATAACTCCTCGGAGTCCATCGAAGACGCCCTGCAAACACTCCGCAACCTGGAAGGTGCCATGTCAGCTGACGAGTCCAATGTCCATTCATCCGGGTGGGACTGGCTGTTCCAAGGCTCCTGGTTCCAATTTCTGCTACGTCTGGGTCTCCCTCTTCTGGCTGTGCTGCTGGTCGTTGGTCTTGCCTGCTGCTGCATCGTCCCCTGTGTGAAGAAAGGCATAGACAACATGATCATCGGTGCTATGCAGGTCCAGGCTTCCCCAGAGTACCAACTCCATGTTATGGGTCTCTCCCCATCTGCCCCATTGATGGACTAAGACCCTGCCACACCTTCCCATCATCACAGTGAGCGGTAAAGGTTCACTGCTACTGAGGGTCATGTGCTAGTAACCTCTGACCCTCCCTTACCAACTCCAAAAAACACACTGAGACCTAAAGCCTCATTTTCGACACCATGGTTTTGGGTCATCATTTGTACATACACTCTGAACTGTCTCCAGATCACCGTGGATCAGAATCGATGTTCGCCCCAGCAGGGGGGGACGGTGGGGAATTTTTCCCGTACTAGCTGTCGGGTTTTCGCCCCACCTCACGGTGGTCATCCCTGTTGTTTTGGTCCCATGATGGCACCGGGTAAACCTGTGAAGACGCCCGTCTGCTTGATGTTTTCCAAACCCACAACAGGGCGGATATGTAAGATATGTTATAGTGTGTGTGTGTTTTTTACTACTTTATTAGTTATAATGAAATGATTAAACGATAGTTAGAATATGAAATTATCCATGATTAATTGTGTGTGTTTGCAAAACATATCCATTGTCCACCACAGCTGGTTTAAACTAGTTTGGGCCAGTGTGGGTGTACGTGACTCACTGCATGGACATATGAGCTGTTTTCTCCCCAAAGTTTTTGTGTTACCATATATGGTATTAACACTGCACCCAGAGCGTTGTTGCACAGCCCCTCTGGGTGTGGTCTATGTTTTCTATAATAAATACCTCGTTCTGAGGCATCACCTCAGAGCAACTCAACTTATATCGGACTTCTGTGTCTTTTTGTTGGGTTTTTCTCCGAGCTGCAGCTCGCACCCCTCTGCCTCTGGTCGCCTTTTAAGTCAGATAGTGGTTTTCTCCTTGAGTTGTGATTGAGCAACGGTCTTAACGTATTTAGACCTAACAGTAATCAGGGAAATTCTATACAAATTGTCAATTATAATTATAATAATATAATCTATGACTTACACATACGTAGTTAACAATTATTCAAATGTGTTTCAGATCAATTTTTGCCACCACCTGTCAGTGAATTTTCACACCCATACAGGTAGTAATGATTAGAAGGGTTAGTGGGTTAGAGTTAAGATATGATATGTATTTTTTTTTAAAGGGACAATACAATTTCACAGAGTAACAATAATGTGAATGTTACTGACGTTTTGTACAGAGTTTATAGCTATTAATAAATTCCACGTCTTGTCCCTAGTTGAGCGTTTACATAAGATATTAAAATAAATGCACTAAAATGTTAATGTAAAGATGTTAAAATGACATCGTACACTCATACAAAACCACAATACAATGTTATATGAATAAAAGTTTGTAAAATTGCAATTGAAATTTAGTAATTGACTTTAACGGGAAAAATAATCATTTTAGTTTATTTGTAATTGGAAAAAATGCCAGTTACCATAATCATTATTGAATTCTAATTGAATGTGGATAATTGTAATTGTAATTGACTCCAACCCACAATGTTTAGGTGTTTTAATTATTTAGGAATTATGATAATAATCGAAGAAAATATAAAAAGCACTACTTTATGTTTTTTTTTTAACCGTCTTTTTTTATAGTCTTTAATAACTTACTGAGCGACCCTCACACTCACATTATTGATTCAAGCAAATTACTTCCTTCTTTCATTACAGAACCTGTAAAAAATAAAATAAAATAAAATCAGAGTCAGAATTAGAAGTACTTTATTTATCCCAGGGGGAAATTACTTGTGTTTCAGCGGCTCAAGAAATAGTACAAATAAAAAGAATAAACATGAAAGAGTTCATCACAGAAGTATGCGACAATCTTTGTCAGTAAATTGTACTCAAGTACAAGTAAGTCCTACATAAAATACTCAAGTACACGTAAAAAGTAGTTCAATTAAATATTCCACAAAGTAAAAGTTACTAGTTACTTTCACCCCTCGTGTTTATTTTTTGGTACATACAGTAAACATCTCAGGTATAAACTTAAAAAGGAAGAGACCAAATCTTGTACGATTGGAACTTCATTTTTTTTCCACAAAGGTATCTGTATAGAATAAATTGTTTGACAAAATGTACAATTATTTTTTAAATAAAATAACACCAATTAATTCAACTGAAAATAAAGCAAATTCTCAGGCTCGAAGTATAGCTACATTTATGAACTCAGTGCCATGTGAAATGTGCCAGGATTAGGATTATGATCAATGTGAGAGACCATTAAATGGAAATTAAAAAAGTTATCGCAAAAAAATATAATTTACTCAGTAAAGGTTGGGTCAGGAATCGTAATGAATTACTTTACTTCTTCTTTTTTTTTTTGTTTAATGTTTTTATATGCACAGGAACATTGTATCTCAATTGTACAACACAAGTGAAAGTAAGCATACTGTTTCATTTCGTTTTTCTTTTTCTTTTAAACATAATATAAAGTAAAAAAAAAAAAACAAAAGAAAGAAAGGGGGGGATGTTACGCTTCCTCAAAAAAGTTAAGAAATGCTTGGCACCTTTGAAAGAATTTTTCAGTCATACCTTTCTTGGAATATCTAATCTTTTCAACTTTCAGAAAAGACACGACCTCATTTATCCATTGAGTGCTGGATGGGGAACTTGTTGACTTCCAATGTATGAGGAGATGCGGTCTGGCAATAAGAGATGTGAATGCTAAAATCTGCAGGTGAAGAGCTGAATAGTTGGAGTAGTTCTCGGGAATACCGAAAATAGCCACATGAGAAGAAACATCAACGTTTTTTGAAAGCACTTTAGACATGGTATTAAAATAGATTTGCCAAAATGTATTTAAAGTTGGACAGGAGAAAAACATATGAACAAGATCACAGGGCGATACACCACACCTATCACAAATGTCTATGGTAGTTGGAAAAATTTGAACAAGCCTTGCTTTTGAGTAATGACACCTGAACAAAACCTTAAACTGGGTCAGTGTCAAACGAGCACAGATAGTTGTCTTATGAATAAGTTTCAATGCAGAGTCCCACCAGCATTGGTTAAAGACCACTCCTCGTTCATTCTCCCAGGCTTCTTTTGTTTTTGTGGTTAAATAATTATCATATGATTGAATAATGTTATATATTTTAGAGATGATTGACTTTTGTGAGGGGGTTAATCATAAAAGTTCAGTCCAAGGCTGCTCAGGAGGAAGGTAAGGAAAACCAGGGAATTGTGCTTTGGCACAATTTCTTACCTGGAAATATCTAAATAGATGAGTGGGCGGTAGATTAAAGTCAAGCGAAAGATCTGTAAAAGAGCAAAAAACCCCGTCTTTGTAGAAATCCTTAAAACGCCTCAATCCCTTATCATGCCATGATTTAAAAACAGGGTCAGTAAATGTGGGTTTGAACCTATGATTTTTCAACAATGATGTTAAAGGCGTAGAATTGACAAATTTGAATTGCCTCCGAAAACTGAAAAAAAATCCGAAGAGTAGAAATAACCACCAAATTACAAGTAAGGCCAGAGAGGTTGACAGAAACAGAGTCAGTTAATAATGCAGAGAGGGATGACAAGGGACAGGACAGCATCTCCAAATTACACCAGGGAATATCAACTGACCCTGACCAATATGTAATCCTAGATATATTCACTGCCCAGTAAGAAAACTGGAAATTAGGCAATGACAAGCCACCATCAAATTTGCAACTTTGAAGTACTTTTAGCCTGACACGAGGTGATTTGCCACAAAAAATGTGAAATAGTTGAATCAATCGATTTGAAAAACCGTTTTGGTAAAAAAATGGGCAGGCACTGAAACAAAAATAAAAATTTCAGTAAAACATTCATCTTTACTGTATTAATTTTCCCAATCAATGTGAAGGGGAGTAAAGCCCATCTTTGAAAATCAGATTTAATCTCAGATAACAAGGGGGAGAAATTGGCAGAATGAAGAGATTTTAAGGATCTAACTATATTGACGCCCAAATATCTGAATCCAGAGGGGCTAAACTTAAAAGGAATATCTGATGGACACATTTGCATTGCTAGTTTATTAATAGGGTAGCATTCACTCTTTGATATATTGATCTTATATCCTGAAAAAGAGCCAAATCTATGAAAAAAGGACAGAATGTTTGGAAAAACAGTCTTAGGATTTGTAATATACAACAATAAATCATCAGCGTACAGTGAAAGTTTGAATTCCGTTTGTAGCCGGGTAATGGCAATGAGGTCTGGTGCAGACCTCAAATATATTGACAGACGCTCAATTGCAAGTGCAAATAGGAGGGGTGACAGTGGACAGCCCTGCTTGCAGCCTCTATACTTTACTTCTTTTAAAACATACTTAAGTACAAGTAAAATTGCTGATTTAGAAATATACTCAAAAAAGTACAAGTACCCATAAAAGCAACTCAATTATAGTAACTTGAGTACTTGTAATCCATTACTTTCGCCTGTACAAAACCAGAGGTGACAAGTAACGAAGTACAAATACTTTGTTACTGTACTTAAGTAGTTTTTTCTGGTATCTATACTTTACTTGAGTATTTTTTTTTTTGTGACTTTTTACTTTGACTTCTTACTTTTTTTTAAACAAAAATCTGTACTTTCTACTCCTTACATTGTAGAAATGAGCTTGTTACTTTCAGACCTTCGAAGATGAAGTCACGCCGTAAAAAGATGTAAAGTTTTGGTAGTTTGATCTTTTTTTCTGTTATGCTAAATCAACTTTTCTGTGCTTTAAACATCATAAAGTGCTATATGGGCTTCATTTTTCATTGAATCCCTTAATCGTTAGTTAGCGGGTGATTTGCTCCTTTCTTACTGCAGGACGAGCCCAAACACCTCGCTCTAATTTGATGACGCGTTCCCACTTTGATGATGAATTTGACGTGGCACTGAGCTGCAGAAGCCGCACCTCCAGGAAACTCTCTGCCTAATTGACATGTAAACAGACACGCCCACGAAGGTTAGCATGTCAGCGTCCTTCGCGCAGTGCTATGTATGTATTTTCTACAGTCTATGTATGTATCGGCGAAATGCCCCGCCCCCATGCTCTGTCTCGTGTTTATAAAGCAGCATGAGCTTGGCTACGGAGTGGGTGGGAGGAGGGCGGGCCATCCTCTGGCCCTACGTCACTGTGCAGGGAGAAGGAAGTCAATGTCCCGTCTATAGACACGCCCACTCATGAATATGTATAAGTAGGCCGCAAATCAGCCTGTTTGTGTAGAGTTGCTCAGAAAGTGACTTTTCAGAGGCTAAAACTCTGGAAAACAGGCGAGTTTGGGAAAATAAACCTCAAATACTATGTTTTGGGAGTTCTTAGAACAAATGGAGATGGGTGAAAAATAGCATGAGATGAAAACTTTAATGGTTAACATTTTCAAGTGTTGAAAAATGTTAAACTCAAAGTTGCTCTGGGTTTAATTGAGCATTTGCATTTTTTTCTTCCTTGAAACATTTTATGGACATTTATTATGAGTGCTAAATTCTCCAGAGGCAGAGCTGCCAAGCCTCACCCTTTGAGTGTGACAGTCACGCAATTTGACCCATTCTCACACCACACTTGACATTTCTTTACGATAATACACCTTGGTCCTGGCGGCTTACCGTAATTCGAGTAACTCTGATTGACTGACCAAGATAACCAACCCCAGTCGTCCTCGTCATAGCGGCTGCTCTACTGTCCTCCTGGCTTCTTACTGCACAGTCTACGCTCACTGCATGCTACTTACTTGAAAATAAACCAACATGGCAACCAAACGACACAGCTGCTGAATGATTAGTGTCACTGGTGATGTCCGGGGTCATGTTTCCACACATTGGTTCCACCCATCTGTTAGCTGATTGGCTGTTCATGCTGAACCACAGACATGAATCCATGCTGAACAAAGACAGCTACAATTCGACAGAATTACGGTTCAAAACAAACAAACAAGCTAAAGTTCTCTCTCACCTAGACCTTCACAAACACTAGACAACGCACTCACCATGGCAGAAGCACCGGACCCAAGCGGTGAGTTTGCCGCAGCGTCGATCATCAGTGGCAACGCTAATTTTGCTCAAAAAAACAAACTCCAAAAGTAACATTTGGAACTATTTTGGCTTTAAAGGGGACATATCATGCTAAATCCACTTTTTTATCCATTAAATGCATTTTGTTGTATATTTAGAGTGTTTAGAGGTACAGAAAAAATCAAATTAGTCTCTTCAGGTGCTCCGTAGCTATCTTTATATTCTGTTTTGCTCATATTTTTCAATCTGTTTCGATTTTTCGATTCTCTATTACGTTTTTTGAACAATGACGTCACAGTATTTGCAGTGGAACTGCCAAATTAGGACATCGACTCCAGGCCCAACACTTCAAGCAATTTTTATTTCTCGCATTTATTTTGTCGTCCAAGCTCCAGGATGCTGAAGTTACGAGAGGATAAGTCAAAATGTTCGGTTGTTGGATGTAGTAACCCACACGCTTCATTACACCGTCTCCCAGCATCAGAACCTTTTCGAAGTGCCTGGTTGAGTTTTATTTTTCATGGAAATGTACCCACATCTGTAGGTAAGGTCATTTTTATGTGTGCGAAGCACTTCAAGGATGACTGCTTCGCCAGTATAAAGAAGGATTTGCCGAAAGACTTTGTCTGATTGAGGGGTCAATTCCTTTTATCTTTGGAGACTACGAACAGAGCACTTCGGAAAGCTGTAAATAAAAAGTGTGATAAGACGTCCCTGTCATTGTTTTGTTAGCATTAGCACCATCTTTATATGTTAGCGCTGTGTGCTTGTTTTAGATCCTTGATATATGGCCTATGTGATTTAATTTAAGTCTAAAGTTTTCATTAGTCATTTCATTTTGCCGTTTTTGTCTCCGAAAAGACTGTATTAAAATGCATTTTGTGACGTGAGCTTGGCGCTAGCGTTAGCTCGGTGCTTGTGTTAGCTCACTTGTTAGGGTTCTGCAAGTTAATCATCTTCATTTTCATCTCGCTCCGCCGGGTCCGACTCTGGCTCAAACATGTAAGGCTGGATGGACAAGTCTTCTGTTGTTCACATTTTGTAAATAACGTGTGAATAAAAAGTTTATGCACCGCTAAACAATCGTATCTCTTCTATCAAACTACAAAAATGGCCGAACAGGGTGGAGTTGAACAGAGTGTCATCTCTGCAACCTGGAGAGGGGGCGGGGTATGAAGTGTCTCATTTGCATTTAAAGAGACCACACCAAAACGAGTTGCTCTTAGAAGCACATCAGAAAAGGAGTAGAAAAGGGGCCTGTGGAGCTATAATAATGAGGAATTCAGACCCAAGCATTGCAGTTCCATTTTATATAGACCACAACTGTATGATTTATATGTAAAAAGGAAGGATTTAAAAGCATGATATGTCTCCTTTAAACAAGGTAGAGACGGTAAAGAGGAGCTTCCATCAAGCTATAGAAGCCAAAGGAGGGAACACACACACCTCATAAAACACCTGCCGTGTCGTCACACACATTTATATCTAATACCAGGTTAGTCCACACTGTTTCTCATTGGCTAACATTAGTTAAAGGATGTCAAAGTATAAAGCACCTACAAAATGCATATAAATATAGTTTTCACAGGGAATCAGTTCCTGTTTATTGTATTTTGTCCTCTATGGTTTATTATGTTGGAGAAGAAACATGATTGTCAAATAGATTGTTTAAAAAGACAGTGGATTTGTTATCCTAAGTTGATTATACAGTATATATAGCAAAGTGTGCAAAGGAAACTGAATGATTATTTAATTTCAACTATATAAATTCTAACTTTTATTTGTTTTTTATTGCTTATATGCTTTTGTACATGTACTCTTATCATGCACCAAACAACACTATAAGTAATGAATAAGTATTTATAACTTGTACAAATATATTGGCAACTTCTATCATAGTGGGGCCACAAAAATGGGTTTGTTTCCTCGGAGGATCACATGATCAACATTCATGTCGGCATTTAGAATAATGAGCAATCTGAGCATTATGGAAGGAAAGAACAAAGAGTTTTATCCTAATTTTGTGTTTTTCTGTCATTCTGTGCATGTTTTGTAGGTGTCATGAAGGCTGTCATTAGTAGATTATCACAACAAGCTCAATCCACCGCTTTGTATCCAGACAAGCGCGCATTGAGCGTTGGGTTTGCTCGTTCTCTGTTTTAGCCACTTGTTTTCTTGGTGCATCGCTACAAACGACAGAGTTATGAGTCTACCGTCCACATGTTGTAAACAAAGCTCTGAGCTGCTACGGGAAGCAGGAGGGTCAAATGTCATCGGCTGGTGCGATCCTTTAAAACCTTTTTACTTGATTTTATTTTGTGAACCTTGTTTTTATTATTTCATAGCCACTGGGGTTTTTTTGGCACTTAAAATATTTGTATAATCTGTACGTTATAGTATGAATTGTATTTTTTTGGGAAAACTAATGAAAACTTTTTATCACTAGGGGGGCATTACCACCAAAACCCCATGTACTTTTTTTAGTTTTACTCAAGTAAGGGAGCAACTTTAATACTTTTACCAGAGTCATTTTTTATTGAAGTATTTATACTTTTACTTGAGTACTGAAAACTAGTACCTTTACCACCTCTGAAGATACTGTTGTATTAGGAGGAACAGGAACTCAAAGAATTCGTAAAAACCTCACACGAGTCGTACTTCCACCCTGAAAGACAAACAGAGGCCCTTCCTACTGTGATTAAGTACCAACCCTTTCATTGCCTTACCAAACACATTAAGCATTGAAAAAGTCTTCACCAGAACAATTACATGTAGAAAATTCTACCGTTGTTGTAAGACCACCTACGAATAGGGGATCCTTAACAGAAATTTTCAAGCTTAAAGGTTCTTTTTTAAAAGATGTATTGCTTTAAATTGGAAAAATATGAACAGACCTAGTGCCTCCCAATGGTTAAAACAAATGTTGTCTAGCTTACTTTTGGAAATGATAACATACATTTATAAGTCAAAGCAATATATAATCCAAAAAAATTGGGGACGTTGTATGCAATCCGCACCATCACTATAGTGCATACACATTGTTTCACTCAGTGGTCACCTCCCTGGTCCGAGTTCTGGCCGTTTGAAGTTGGTCAAGAAAGTAGTCCCGGTTAGTTTCCGGGGCCACATGACTGTGCGTTTTTAATAGAAAAAAATATATGCGTTTGAAAGCTTGATTCATTTACATCACAAAACCGCCCACAAAAAAAATTCATACCTCCAGTTTTAATCGGCACTATTTTCTCTTCCGTGTCCATCAATCCGCGCTGCCGTCTACGTCATCGGTGCGCCTAATCCCATCAGCTGTTGATAGCGCGACTCGCGGACAACATGTCTGACTCCGCCGATGGCAACTCTGGGGCTGGTTGCCATCGGCGATGTGTTGTTGCTATTGCAACAACATATCATCAGTAGGGTAAAACTAACTTGTCTCACGACGGTCTAATCCCTGCTCACGTTCCCTATTAGTTTTGTGATGTAAATGAATCAAGCTTTCAAACGCATATCTCTTTTCTATTAAAAACGCACAGTCATGTGGCCCCGGAAACTAACCGGGACTACTTTCTTGACCAACTTCAAACGGCCAGAACTCGGACCAGGGAGGTGACCACTGAGTGAAACAATGTGTATGCACTATAGTGATGGTGAGGATTGCATACAACGTCATGTCTAAAATAGGCGAACTATCCCTTTAAGAAGTGAGATTACCTCTAATTACGCTAACTTCCAGGATTTATTCAGTGTGTGCTGGACTACAAAGCTGGCTAACGTTTTACTTATCTAAATCACCATGGTAACTTAGGCTGAATGACTAGCCTGGTCGGGACCATGGTTTTGCTCTGGCTAGGATCTGAGCAAGTACTAGACATTAATGCAGTCCTTTCATTTGCCGATGACATCCTTTAGGAAAGATATAGATTTATATCTGATGGACTGATCTACAGTCAGCTGATAAAGCCTGTGTCTTCGTGAAGTCATTAATTCATATGCTGGCTATAGTGAGGCTGACCGCATCAGCAAAAACATACTACAGACTGTGAAACAATGTGCTCTCATCCCAGTGTGTGTGATAAATAGGTCTACTTGAATAGAAAAACGTGTGTGGTGTAATAACGGCAAACTGAACGCTGTCCGTTTATAAACCTCAATGGATTCATATTATAAATAATCTCACGCTTTTACACATTAACAGTGTCAGCTGCTTCCTGCCTGAGTTCTTTCATTCCTGCCCTTTCTGTATCAACAGTGTTGTTTTTGGTCTGAATTATGGATTTTAATTATTATTCATCATTTTAAACTCAAGCAACACCTAACCTGGTCAGGACCAAGTTATGAAGTGGATCAGATCTGAGCGAGTATAAAAGCTCCGCCTTTTGGTGCACTGCACTAACACTGTTGCTCTTTGCTGTCATCGTAGATTTAAATTCATTATATTTGTTTAAGATGATAAGCAGTTCATTGTAAAGACGGTCGCTTTGCCAGGTTCTCCATTGATTGGTCAGACGCTGCAATCTCCACCCCATGTACCGAGGCTGAAAATACTTGGCTTGAATTGGCGTGTTGTTCTCGACCTTCGTAGGACAGCTTCTCTCTGACAGGAAATGTTTGGTTAGTTGAAGCGTACTAATGGAGATTAATCCAGGTTATAATTATCTAGATTCATAAGTTTCTACATGAGATGTTTACTGTATGCAAGGGAACCGTGGCAAGATTTATTACCAAAAATAAATGTGGGGGGTGAAAGTAACTACTAACTTTTGCTACGAATACTATTTAATTTAGCTACTTTTTACTTGTACTTGTAAAAAACACAAGACGACTACAAATATATGCAAAGATAGAAAAACACACAAAATGACAACAATTATACACAAAAATTACTTACACACGATGAGTCCCAAAACACACAAGATGACTACAAGTATTCATAAAAAGAAAACAAAAACATACAAAATGCCAACAAAAATCAATTAGAAAACACTAAAAACAACAAAAATACACAAACTTTGTTCTTTCCTGCATTAAGCCCTGAAGTGGTGGATGTCCGATTACATCTATAGATTATATATTCTAAACAAAACATGCATGTTTTATGAGTCTGTAATTATATCCACATGGAACTGTTTTAGAGTTCATAAATGTAGTTATTAAAAAAAATAGTTTTGAATTGAATTTATTGGTGTTATTTCATTTTAAAAATAGTTGTACATTTGGACAAACCTTTTATTTATACAGATGCCTTTGTGGAAAATAAATTAAGCTCAACTAACACTAAACCTGGTCACTGGCAGGTTTTATCAAAGAAACCCTGGGTTTCTACCTGGCTCCGCCCACCTGAACACTTTAATGAACCTTAACACTTTTCTCTGAAACACATGTTACACCCGCTTAAGGATTTAGCAATACAAAAGAAGCAGTCAATCATTGGTGACAAAGGGGGGAGCACAAGTTCAAATAAAACGCAAAACAAAAAAAAAATGAATAAAGAGAAGATGAAAATAGGAACTAGCCCACCCCACGGGCAAAACCCAGCTATTTGCCCCTGACCGGCTCACGTGTCAGGACGGACTAGACCAAAGGAAACAAAACCTAATAAACTAATAAACAAAAACAAATTATTCTCAGCAAGAGCAGCGTATGGACCCCGATGCTCTGCAAAGAAAACATTAATAACCATAAAAAACACTTTAATGCAAAAAACATTAAAACATATCAATAAAAGATGAACTACAAACAAACTTTAAAATACCTGGTCCGTCGGTAGTCTACCAACAACCAGCTGTATTCAACTCAAACAGAGAACAAGCAGGGAAGCACATCTGAAACAATAAATATGTAGATGCCATGTGCTAGACACTAACACAACATACCATATACACACCAAACAGAATTTCCTACCAGCTTTTCCTGCACCTTCTGCATGCTCATGTGGAATAAGGTGTGCACCTGCCCTATTCCACTGTCCTCATACTAATGGCTGAACAACCTGTGTTCTTCCTACAGGTCACTATTTGTAGTGTTCTTAATTAGTGCACCTACCTAACACCTGTCACACACATTAATAACATCACACACCACAGACGTGCTCACGTCATTATTAATGTTGTGTTGCTTTACTTTTTTCTTTTTTTTTTTGTGATAACAGTAGTTTTCTTTCTAACATTGTGGATACAGATCATTAAGTGACAGTCACTGAGAGGTTGATCTGCAGTAAAACATCTACTGACGTCTGTAGTAAAGTTCACTGAATACAAACCTGTGGATAATATAAAGGAGGAGATGACAAATAAAATGAATCCACTTTTAAGGCGCGAGTGTTGTTTTATATTGTTATACAGTTAAATCTGTAGCTCACGTATCTTTGAAGTATGATGGCGCAGTGAATTATGACACCGCTCTGGGAAGCTTCAGTGAGTTTTATGACATTTTTTAGGACATTGAGATGACTGGTGACAATATTACAATAAAAATCAATATAATTGATTCGATATCAAGCGGCAGTCACTGTTTTTACATCCAGTGTAACAGGAGGGCTCTCTATGCAGACATCCTATGCTGCTGCCATGTCTCCTCAGGCACATTTTATTCATATTATTCACCGCTCGTCACGTCACTGAAGCAATTAAGGGATGAAGCGACCAAAAAGTGTGACTAATTACGGGTGATTTAAACTACCATAGTCACTGAAGACTGAACACACCTTTAGAACAGGCTCATATTCCTCAAACACCGGCTTATTTCACCCATTGGGGTGAATAAATCCCTCTCTTCCGTTTGGTTGCCATGGCAGTTTGAGTAAATCTCTGATCCATTGATGATGGCTTTTTATCGCGCGCGTGCACGTAAGTAACCCAAGGTTTACATACTCAGGGTTGATTAACCCACTTCATACCAGCTGTAATGGAATCAGATACCCAGAGTTTTCCATCGCGGGGAATGTTGACCCAGAGTTTATGGATAGACTCAGAGTTTGTTAACCCTCCATTTTGGAATACCCCTCAGATCTGATCCAGGTTGCTGAAGTTTAAAATGATGAATAATTCAAATCCATAATTCAGACCAAAGACAACCCTGTTATTACAGAAAAGGCAGGAATGAGAGAACTCAGACAGGAAGCTGCTGACACTGTGAATGCGTAAAAACGCGAGATTATTTATTACATTTATCAATTGGAAAAGCACACAAAATGACAACAATGACACACAAAAATGACTTCACAAATAAAAATTAAAAAATACACAAAATGAGTCCAAAACACACAAGATGACTACAAGTATACATAAAAAAAAAAAAAACTAAATGAAAAAAATTAGCAAAAATACACAAAATATCAATTTATTTTATTACCAAAAATAAACATTGGGGGTGAAAGTAACTAGTAACTTTTGCTTTGTGTATATTTTAGTTTGCAATTGGTCATAGATTGAATAAAAGTCATCAAATATGATTGAAGATAAATGTAAGTACTGTTTGTATAGTTTGAAATAAGTTAACTTCATAATAATATGTCTTTTGGCATACATTTTGATTAAGCAACTGTTGTAAAGTCAAACATAAATGTTCTTACCTGTAAGGTGACACACAGATGTTGGTTCTAAGTCCTCTATCTCTCATTATGTCACAAGTATTTATAGAAGGTTAGTTGGCCCTCTTGTGGTTAGTTTCATTAACTGAAGGTTTTAGGGCAGACTAATATGGAAGTAGATTTATGTCTTTTTTTATTTTGCATTGGAAAGGAAACGGCACTGAAAAAAATTGTGTGAAAAATAAATATAATCCATTACTCATGTATTCTGTGACTGGCCAATAATTTAACAAAATTCTGTGCCCAAAACGTAAAAATGTTTTACTCTTTATACCTATATATAATTATGACTTTCTGTCTCATAATTATGACTTTACTAACTCATAATGATGAAAGATACATAAGAAATGTAAACTACCATGTGTCAGGTTCATTAGGTTATTCTGTGTCTTTGTTTATTCTGTTTGAGTCTGACCTCCTGTGTTTAACTCTTGTCTTTGTGTTTCAGTTATTCCTGCTTGTGGCTCTACCCCAGTGATGTCTGTGTGCTTGGTTTCTGACTGATTAGCTACCTCATGTTTTCCACTCAGGTGTGGCCCGTTTCCAGTCAAGCTTCCCTCACTATTTAGCTGAGTGCTTGGACACAGTATGGCTGCTGGGTCATTGTGTATTGTCATTGTCTACCCTCATTGTGTCCTGCTGCGTTTTGTTCCCTGCTCCCTGTACCTCGAGTCTTTTGAATGTTTGGTTTCGTTATTGAAAGTATGAACTACGACCAATGCTACACCTGCCTGCTTCCTTCATCTGTCTCTGCATTTGGATCCAAAAATATACAACAATGCTGTAAGGAAATCAAAGAACTTATTTTTTTACTTAACTAATAACTCAAAAATGTAACCCAAAGATTCTGTCTTCCACCTTCAACCACTTAACAAATCCTGATTTTATCAACTTAAAGATCACACCTTCAGAGCACCTTAGTGAGTAGTTTGCAGACCACTTCAGAGCAAAGATTGACACAGTTCAATGCAATATGTAATCAATTCGCAGTATGGATATATTATAATTGCTAAGTGTGAAAAATGTTTGCTGGTGTTTATGAATTATTACGGGAGTGATAACTGCTGCAGTAGGTGGGGTTAGAACTTAATGTTTGTGTGAAAAATAACCAGGCCAATATGTTGCTTTGATGGGTTTACTTTGAATGTTTAAATGTGTGGTTTTTTTCTAATGCACAGATAAAACATTCCTTTCCTGACTTTTTGAGGGAGAACTCCAACATGACTCGTTTTCCTTCAAGAAGTGGTGGCCGAAAACGTGCCTAAATCAAAACAAAATAATATTAATAAAGCTGGCCACTAGGGGGTGCCAAAACAGCATAAACAGAGGCAACCTGGCCTTTTTTCACAGCCACCCCCAAATCTGGCAGGTAACTTAATAAGGCAAGCCACAGGTCTCACAAAGGTTTTGTCTTTTACTTGAACTTCTGCGGCCCGGACCTTGTCATCACTTCCGTACAGGATTGCCTTGACTGTTCCGATAGGCCAAAAGACCCTGGGGGATTGTGGATCAGCCAGCATGACCACAGTTCCAACCTTGAGATTGTCCTTATCATCTGTCCATTTGTTACGAGTTTGCAGAGCAGGTAAGTAGTTCTGTGTGAAGCATCTCCAAAACTGGTCACTGAGAATTTGTCGCCACCGTTTTCTGCTCAGAAGGTCAGATTCAGGGTACACAACCTGCGGTAAAGCAGAATCATGCCGCCCCATCCAGAGAGTATTTGGTGTAATGGGATCTGGGTCAGCAATATTTGACGATGAATAGGTTTGGAATTTAGTATTCCTTCAATCTCCACTAGCACCATTCTCAACACTTCTTCAGGGACAACTTCATCTTCCCAGAATGTCCATGCTTTGAGCAGGTCCTCAGGCAAGTCAGGGTCATCCCATTCTTGTTTTTTCATCCAAAGTTTCTGTACTCGGGTCTTGGCTCTCGTGATATACGGGCTGATATATCCCAATGGATCAAATTTACTGACGAGAACTTTATAGATGACTCTCATGGTGGGCTGCTCTTTGACTGAAGGAGCCAGCTTGTAACTTAAAGTACCTGAATGGCAAAGCCACATGAGTCCTAGAGCTAACTCTTGTGGGTCAAGACTGTTTTGGGTGAGCTAGAGTGCTGTTTGATCACTTCTGGGTGGCTAGTTGCCCATTGACATAGTTCAAATCCACCATCTGCAAGTAGACTCTGTAGCTTGTTGGCTAGTGACTTGGCCTGTTTGACTGAAGGTAGACTTTGCAGCCAGTTGTCTACATAGAAGCAGCGTTCAACTGCTGTTTGCACATCTTCATTAGGCTGACTGTTGTTTGTCACGTGATTTTGCAAAGCAAACGTTGTACAGCAGGGGCTTGAGACAGTTCCAAATGGCAGGACTAACCACTGGTACACTTCTGGAGGTTCAGTATTGTTGTTCCGCCAGAGAAACCTCAGATACTGGCTGGTCTTCAGGCAAGAGACGCACTTGGTGGAACATCTCTCTTACATCGGTACTGATGGCCACCACATTTTCTCTGAATTGCAACAAGACTCCAAGAAGAGTTGAGCTGAGCGTAGGGCCAGGGAGCAAATGATCGTTCAATGACAATCCTTTGTACTTGAATGAACAGTTAAATACTGTTTGATTCTTGGCATTGTGAGTTACCATGTGGTGGGAAATGTACCACCCTGGATTGGAGTCAGTTTCAGCAGGTGTGATCGTTTTGACATATCCTGACGTGAAAAGCTTATTGATTTTGTCTCTGTAGGCTGCAATCTTGCTTGTGTCATTTGCCAGCCTTTTCTCTGTACTGCGTAAATGGGGAAGTACAGCTTCTTTGGAAGGTTCTTTCTCCACAGCAAAGGTGTAGCATATCTTTGGACACCATCTACTTCAACCCTGACAGTTCTCTCCACTTATGTCTTAAGTGCTTTTGAGTCCTCCCTTGACCTTGTAACAGCTTTCTCACTTTGATACGGCAAAACTGTCCAGCTGCCACGTGAGTGAAGAGGTCAGCTTGAATCAGGTAAGTGGTGGTGAATAAGCATTGTGCAGAGGGGAGAGAATGCTTTACATACCTTGAGGGGCCTTGTAGAGTCCATCCCATAGCAGTCTTGACTGCAGCCGGACCATCTGGAGGCCCGTGTCGGACTGGCTCTGTTGGAAGGATGAGGTGAAGATGATCGGACCCTATTAGCAGGAGAGGCTGTGCATGATCAATGACAAATCCTTGAGGTGATGATATTTTATCTTGAGGGTGGCTACTGGGTAGGAGTAGCTTTCCAGTGCTAGCTCTTTAGCTGTAAAGGCCTGTTGTATTTGGTACTTGTGATTGGGACTGGTAGCAGAGGACACTGTGAATGACACAGATGGTACAGACGTCTTGTTGCACAGTGCGTAGGTGCAAATCTTCTGGACTCCGGCAGAGGCCTTAAGCCTAAGCTCCTTTGTAAAGTAAAATAGTACGCTCCAATCAGTCGTCAAGCACAGCATAAGTATCAACTGATGAATCTCCATTTCTCAGGAAAACTTGAATGACTTTGAGCAGAACTTTGTTGTTGGTTGTTGGTCTGTCCACATATAGCATTTCAACTGTATAGCTGACTGCAGGGGTGCTGTATGTGGAGGTGGTATTCTGACTTGCGTTTACCTCATGCAGCACCTCCAAGTGTTTTCCTTTGCATTTCTTGCATCTTGTCTTTAGAGTGCATTGTGATGACAAGTGTTCGTGTCCACATCTCCAGCATCTCTTATTTGAACGTATCCAGTTGTCCATCTGCTCCCTGGTGAGGATTTTGAAGTTTGTGCGCTGTTCAGGAAATGCTGAGTTGTGTTGCAGAAAGGGCAAAATTTAATTGGTTCCCTTACATTTTCCTTGGGTTCACTGTTAACCATTTTTCCTTTCTGTCTGTTTCTGCTCACTGCCATGGAGCACAAAGGTACTTCTAGTGCTTGCTCTTTCCTAGTAGTAGGGCGATCTCTGCTGGCGCTATTGCTGAACTGCAGGGTATCCTCTTGCACCCTGACTTCATACTCCAGCCAATCTGACAAGTGCACTAGAGTAGGAATGGGGGTTCTGAGAGGATTAACGTGGCAGAAGATTATCGAGTGCAACCTTGAGACGAGTGAACTCTCATGGATCTTCATTCATGAAATTGGGAATGGTTGGGTTGGCCCTCGATAGGTCTGTTCACAGCAGGATAGCGAATACATACGGTGACGTGAGCTGTATCTGGGGGATTCATATCTGCTGGCAGACCTATCATGTTGTTGATAGTAACTTGAATGTCTGTCATTAGGGTAAGCAGACAAGGGTCTCCTATGGTCACCTGACTGGTAGTCATAGTAGTCAGGAGAATAGTTACATCTGTTATTATGCTGTTGTGAGGACTCATGATGGCGTTGACTTGGGCTTGGAGACTCACCGCAGCGTGAGACAACTGTGACAACTGTACTTAAGCTCCCAATATATGATTACATATTTCCGACGAGCACTGTAATAGTTACACCAATTTTGAAATCGCTGCATTGGCTCCCTGTGTGTTTTAGGATCGATTTTTTTTTTTTTTTTTTATTGCTTTTTAAGTGTCTTAATGGTCTTGGGCCTTCTTATCTCACAGAACTGCTTTTACCCTATGAGCCTTCCTGGGTCCTCTGGCACTGGCCTTCTAGTAATTTCCAAAGTCAGGACACACACGCATGGTGAGGCATTGTTTCAGTTTTACGGCCCCTGTTTGTAGAACAGTTTGCCGGAGCACCTCAGGGCTTCTGAGAGTCTAAAGTTTTTAAGAGTACACTCAAGACACACTTGTTTAATTTAGCTTTTAGCTAATTATTATTTTTTATTGTTATTTTTAAACTTTATTTATTTTATTTTATTATTGTGTCCGTTTCATTCTAGTTTGTTAATTTTATCATGTATCACATCTTAGCGTATTTTTAATGTTGTTTTAGGACTACCATTTGTTTTATCTTTTCACTGTTTTTATTGTCCTTAATTATCTCTTTTATCATCCAGTGTTTCCTCCTGGAGCCCTCTGGATCTCCTGGTCGAGACGGCTCCTGTGATGGTGTCTTCTTATTGGAGCCTGCCATTGTCATCTTTGTATTGTTATTTTGATCCAGTGCGTCGTTTTGTGTATGTTTGACTGTTTTTCGGGGGGGGGGGGGGGGGGTTGTTCCTTTTTTATATATATATGTGAAGCACTTTGAGCTGCATTTTGTCTGAAAAGTGCCTTATAAATAACATTTATTATTATTACTTTTTATCTCATAATCATGACTTTTTATCTCACAATTCTGACTTTACTAACTCATAATTATGACTTTAATAACTCATAATTGTGACTTTCTATCTCGTAATTCTGACTTTGCTAACTCACAATTATGACATTCTAACTCATTATGACTTTCTATAACTCATAATTATTGACTTTTTATAACTCATAATAATGACTTTCAATGATGAAATGGGCTTTCATATTCATATTCACATTTCAATTTGAATAAAGAAGGGCACGCCAGCTCCTGAATGTAACCCACTACTAAAAACCACTGCTTTCTATGTTTGAAAATGAAGTCAAACAATATATGAAAACCATCAAACACTCCACTAATATAAAAGCCATTAAGACTTTTGATTTATGCGTTCTCTTCAATATTTTAATAAAAAGTTTTACTCTGAAGCTGTGTTTCTGTTTGTTTGTCCCCCTAGCAGTTATTATAATTGTTGCAGTATTTGTACTGGACTGTTTTATATTTTTGAATAAAGTTTTAAAAAAAAAAAAAAAAGAAGCTCTTGTACGGAACATGCGACTTTTGTCTGACGTCAGTTGGTCACGTGGTCTATTACATAGCGTCACCAGCGTAAAGCAGTGTCATGGTTGCTCACACATAACAGCACCGGCTCTGACACACACACACACACACACTGCCTTCATCTTCACTCCGTTCGGACCTCAGTGACACCCGGACCTTCAGCATCGCATCGACCGACCACCTCACCTGAAGAAGACCGTTTAACGGAGCGAAGCTAACGGTGGTTAGCAGCGCTAGGCTAGCAGGTGAACTTTCACCGCGGCTGTTTACGGACAGAGAAGTGTCGTCTGTCATCTTGAACCTAACCAGGAGGGACATCTGAACACCTGAGCGGACGGACACACACACACATCTACAGCCGTTCGCCATTGTGACTTCCGTGTGTCGGTTGAGGTCAGTGCAACAGAGTCCGCGGAGGATCGGCGACAGCATGCTGAGTCTGCCGTACTTCTGCCGGGGAGAGGTCATCCGAGGCTTCGGGAGGGGAAGTAAAGAGCTAGGAATCCCAACAGGTGAGCTGTTGTCGGCTTTAACTACCTGTGACCTTTGGTTCTAGTTTACTGACTATAGTTCACATACATGAGGCCACCTTAGTGGTTACATACTAACCAGCAGCGAGGACTACGACACTTTACGTAAGCCAGTGTTTTTCAACCTTGGGGTCGTGACCCCATATGGCTATAGGTGGTAAAAGTACTAGTTTTCAGTACTCAAGTAAAAGTATAGATACTACTAATTTGTAACTAATTACTTTTTCATAGTAACTTACAAAACACTTGTCATAGCCATAAAAGCAGTAATTGGCATAATTTATTTTGGTGTTTCGGTTGTTGGCCTTTGTTTCTTCATTTACTTTTTGTGGTTTTGGCCAAGAATGATCATTTCAGTGTTTGTCTACAATGAAGTCAGTTGTAGATCTCAGTTTCTGCCACTCCAAATGCAGAAATTCAATAAAACTCCACAATATTGCCCTGGCTCCTAGTTTTCCCATGCTTATCACATGATGGCAGTCTTTTATTTTATTTTATTTTTAAATCTCAAATTGAGAACAAAAAAATATTTCCAAAATCTTGCAATTTCACACACATGGAAATGCAACTAAGGCACATTAGTGTTGAACTTCTCCACCTATAATCTACAGCCCACTTGAGATGAAACTGGTTGGATTTTGGCCTCTGCACTAAAATGAGTTTGACACTCCTGTTCTATGTCCTCTTTATTCCAGATGTTTATTCTCAACCTAAGGGTCTCTACTTGTGTTGATGCACAGAAAAAGCATGTCACTGTTATTTATATTATTCCTTTTATGCAGCGGTTCCCAACCTTGTTCTTGTCATGACACAATTTTTATATCACAAATTTATGGCAGCCCCAGAGACTTTTTTTTCCTCTAAAATGTATTTTTATTTGTATTTGTTATAGTGTTAGAAATACAGAGTAATAAGGATTAGTGCACAAAGTAACAGCTCAGATATTTTTATACTGCGTTTTATTTGAACTAGATTTATATTTGAGAAAGTGAAAGTAAAGAATACAGGTGTTTGAGATTGTTTGTGGTGTTTAAATTTGAAAAAAAAAAATGATTAAAAGGTAAAACTAATTTTGAGCTTTCTGCCTCTTCCTGCACTGTATATCTATTTCTGTGATATAATGTATTGTTTTTTTTTAATTGTGTAAAATAGATAAACAAAGAAAAATTTAGGGAAAAAACTTAGGAATTTTTTAAACATAATTTTTTTAATTTTAAAATTAAAATAAAATTTAAAAACAATTCAAAATTTAAAAATATAATGTTAATCCGTTTCTTTTTAATTAAATTTTTATTATTTCTAGACATGTCAGGCGACCCCATTTTAGTAGCTCTAATGCTACTAATGCTACTATTCCCTGTTATCTCCAGCTAACTTCCCAGACTCGGTGGTGGACGTTCTGCCGGCAGACATCAGCACAGGGATCTACTACGGTTGGGCCTGCGTCGGTAATGGCGACGTTTACAAAATGGTGATGAGCATCGGCTGGAACCCGTACTACAAAAATACAAAGAAATCAATGGTAAGCACAAGAAAATGAAGTGAACACTCTGTAAATCAGTAGGTTTGATATTTTCAAAGGTCTTTTCAAATTATTGGCATCCAGCCAATGTGGTTTGGTCACAAGTTTAAATAGTCTGTCACAGTTTTTGCTGTGAATCATATTTCACAGTGGCAACATGATGAAAAGATGTGTTTATTGAACATGTGATGACCACATATTTCAGGGTTTCCTACTGAAAAGCTAATGGAATTTACTCTGAGGCTATAAGGTTATTTATCAATCCTCATGCACCCGGAGAAAAACATCTTAATTATAAATAGAAGCTTTTTTTGTTCATTATGACCAGTTTTGATCGTTTATTGCATTCAATTGTAGCAAAATAAGATGTACTGAAAAATAATAATATAATAACAATAAAAGGCAGGAAATTTAGATTTGAAAATAAATAAATGGTGCCTTATTAAAGTGATCATGTGACAGTTTAAAAACATCTTTTTCCATCCTTTTTTTTAAACTTTATTTTATTTTAATTTAAAGTCTTTTATTTTTGGATACTGTTTGAGCTGCACATCCAAACTGTTCTACAGCCTCATCCCACAGACTGTAAAACAAGGAAGAGTTTCTGTGTTTCGAAGTGTTTTAGTTTTGGATAAAGATTTCACGAAGGCCGTTTTATTAATCACTGGCAGCAGAATATCAACATTTTGAGGAACTTTTGACTTTTACTTCAATAATGCTGAAATGTGAGATTAAATTCTATAGTGTTGCTAAACCACGTTCAGGACGTTGTCCCTTTACAAAGTGTGTAAACAGCCCGTGAGCTCCGTGAGTGTTAGCGGAGTTTACTTTCTGCCGTCATGTTTTTATCCTTAAAGATCTAATGTCTTCAGATCGCACACCCTTAGCTGTAACGCAGTTTTCTGTATTTCCCCAGACTTATACACACTAATTTAGAGGAGGTGAGAGAGAACGTAGAGTCATTTATGGTTAAGATGTTTAAATTAAAAAGCAAACTGTGATGATCAACATTTGTTGCCTGAAATCCCAGCACATTGTTGCAACATCCTTATGAAAATGTATTTCCAGTCAACTCAGTCCAGTCACTTAAAAATGTAATTTTCATTTGTCATCCTTATTTAAATCAATTAATGAGGTTTTTCAAAGCTACTGTGTATTTAAGTTACACAAGCCTCTTGACCACCAATATTAGTTATATTTTCCGTATTGTAAGTAGGTCTTTAAATGCCATTGAGCCAAAAATGAAACCGATCCGAGCAAAACAGCTGAGGTTTGCTGAGTTACTGTAGAAATGGCGAAATCCCAATACTAGGACTTGCAATATATCGAGATTTATATATCGACGATATATTGAAGTAAAAACACAAAACCATGGAAAAACAGACGAAGAACAGCCCATGGAAGTACCTCACAAAGGATGACGGGCTTAGGGCGAGAGTCAGGGCACAAACCAACGTGCCATTTGCTGTGAACAGGTGGATATGGTAAATGGTAAATGGACTTGATTTTATATAGCGCTTTATCACCACACTGAAGCAATCTCAAAGCGCTTTACATATCAGCTCATTCACCCAATCACTCTCACATTCACACACCAGTGGGACAGGACTGCCATGCAAGGCACTAGTCGACCACTGGGAGCAACTTAGGGTTCAGTGTCTTGCCCAAGGACACTTCGACACATAGTCAGGTACTGGGATCGAACCCCCAACCTCTCGATCAGAAGACGACCCACTACCACCTGAGCCACGGTCGCCCATTAGGCGATGTTTTGGATATGAAGTTTTGGAAGATGTGATTTAAAATGTGAAAGTTACAGGCCAAAATGCGTTTGCACCCATTATAGCGCCACCTCGTGGTGCACTTTTTGGTATGGGTGATCTCTGTGCTCTTCTATATGTACCCTATAAATTTCACAGCCCTCAACATAATACTTCAGCTGAAATAAAGGTTTGTTTATTCATATGTTATGTTGTAATAAGCCACACCTACGTTGACCAATCGCAATTAACGTTGAGATCCGGCCCCAGGAGCGTCCCATGATCATACCCACCAAATTTGGTAAAGATCGGTTGTGCCATTTAAGAGATATAAATTTCCCATATTTGCAGCGCCTCCTAGTGGCGTAAATTATTAAAATTTTGCTCATACTCTAACAGTCATATGCCAACCAAGGATCTCAGATTTAGTGTTGTTAGCATTTATTTTGACAGAGATATGCAACAGTTTTGCATTTTTACAGCTAGCTAGAAAACTTTACTCAGTAATTATTCCTGCATATTTTGAGCCAACAAAATACTTTTATCAACTTTAAATCAGGTCCAACTGAAGACTCCACGTGCCAAGTTTCATGCTGATTGGACAAAACCCCAAAGGAGTAATTTGAAAATGTTGGTTTTTGATGTGTAGTGACATAGAAAGATCAATATGTTGTGGGAGTGGGCGTGATCTGTGTCAGAAGATGTGACTCTATACAGGGAACTAGTGGATATGAAGTTTTTGAAGATGTGAATTAAATTGTGAAAGTTAGAGGCCAAAATGTGTTTGCAATTATAGCGCCACTTAGTGGTGCAATTTTTGGTATGGGTGGTCTGTGTGGTCTTCTATATCTACTCTGTAAATTTTGCAGCCCTCAATATAATAATTCAGCTGAAATAAATGTTTGTTTATTTATATGTTATGATGTAATAAACCACGGCCACTTTGACCAAGCGCAAATAAATTTGAGATATGGCCTCAGGAGGGACCCAAGATCATACCCTCCAAATATGGTAAAAATTGGTCTGGCCATTTAAGAGATATAAATATTCCATATTTGCAGCGCCCCCAAGTGACCTACATTGTCCAAATTTGCCACGTACCCCCACAGTCATGCCAACCAAGGATTTCAGATTTGGTGGTGTAAGCATTTATTTTGACCGAGATACGTACCAGTTTGCGTTTTCATAGCTAGCTAGAAAATTTTACTTATTAATAATTTGCGCATATTTTGCCCAAACATGATTATTGGCTGAACTTTAGATCAAGTCCAACTGAAGACTCTACGTGCCATGTTTCAGGCTGATTGGACAAAATCCCAAGGAGTAGTTTGAAAAAGTATGTTTTACAGTTTTTGCGATTTTGCTCATATAAAAGTTTAGGCAGAAATGGGCGTGGCCTAGCCCAGGTGATTCAGTGCTATTCAAAGAATCTGCCAAAACGCGTTGATTGTTGTTATAGCGCCACCTGCTGGCGGTTATATGTGCATTTTTGTGTCCAAGGTTCCCTGGGGGTTTTGGACCCACCCTCCAAAGGGCACCGCCCTCCCTTGCACGGTTTAGCCTGCAGCACCACTTTTACCAACGGAACTATAAAATGTAACAATAATAATAATAATAATCGGAACGATTACAATAGGGTTTTAATTATTTTTGCTATTAATATCACGATCACCATCATTGCCGTCACCACTACCACCCCGCTAGCCCAGCAGGCCCCCCCCCCATTTAGATAGAAAATTATAATATTACCTATATAGATATATTTTTATTTTATAGCTTATTTTGTATTAAAACACTCGTTTTCTGAGTCATTGCTTTCACTTCTTCTCAGAACATCATAATAAAGCTCAGTTAGATGGATTACTGAGTGTGTTCTAACCTAGACCTTCATCTAAACAAGCCACACTACAGCACTCACTCACACATGCTGTCCCTTAAAGGAGAAAAAGCCTAAAGTGGATCATATTGTGCAGCTATTTGTTAATAAATGTGCCTGTGTGGCATTTTGCTTACTGTATTTGAATTAAAAATATTGACAATCATATTGTATTTCACCATTTTGAGAAAAATATTGAGATGTGAGTTTTGGTCCATATCGTCCAGCCCAAGATCACACTTTGCCCCCACAGATTTGTATTTTTAAATATATAGTTTAGATGATTTAATATAAAACCTCATGAGTAAGGTAAATGTTGTCTTTCTCACGTCTAAACTCAGCGTATGTTCCCATTGCTGCTGTGGTTTCCACCTGAAGGCTGACCTTGGTTTAATCTCAGTGGAAGCTTGAGAATGGAGCTCGTTCTCAGACCAAATAACACATTGAGAGTGTTCATTCCCACAGGAGAGAAACACTTTTTAGTTTTCTCCATGTTGCTCGCATATCCGTCCTAGAATGGTTCATACTAGGAGCTGATTAGAATCTGTGAGTTCATGGTACTAACTGTGAGGTGTTCATTTCTTTTTTACCACTTGATTTTTTTGTTCCATAATCCTCAGAATTTTTTAAGAAGTTCAAAATGACCGTCTTACTGTGTCCAACGTCAGCAGCAATGGTGATTTGCGAGAGGTGTTGCTTGTGCAGCTCAACCATCAGACCACGTTAAGTGATGTTGCTAGGTACGCGTCCTGCGTTCCTGAAGCATAAAAATCTCAAAGGACGCAGTAAATCCACTATCCATGCGTCCCAGGGACGCACCTCATTTTTCCCATGAAAAACGACACATTGTGAACGACAACTTCTGTTTAAAATCACAGTAACTAGCAAAAGAAACGGAGCCGTCAGCGGACCCCTTTACGCATTAACTTAGCGCACACATGATCCCCTTGTGTACATGCTAGTTTAGCCGCTACAACAACAACTAGCAAGTTCACGTGGATTTCATTTCAAAATGTTTCCAGGGACCGCTTGTTAAGTGCACCCCCCTCCCCCCTGAAAGCTCCATCCATTTTCCGTGTCGCGCCGCGGGGCTCCGTGAGAACGTGATCAGCTTAAATCATCTTCACCTGCTCAGTGTTTGAACTGTTATGTCTGTCTAACTAAGAATAACTCAGTCTTTGTTGTTAGTTCTTTTTATTCCAGCCTTTTGTCCGTGTCTTGTAGGTACTTACTTACAGTCAGCAAGATACCTCAAGTACAACAGTTTCAGTGGGAACTTCCGGTTTATAAAACAAAAGTCCGTTGGAGCAACGTTATTAGATTGTTACATTCTAACAACTTCTCATCAGAGCTACAGAAAATGGTATAATTTAAATTAGGTTAATTTAAACTAAGTTGATCAAAACTTAATCATTAAACCTGCTCAGATTCAGTAAATCATTGATCCCTGAGAGGAAATTGGGTGACATTAATGCTGTTCTCATACGTCTTTATATGACATGTAAATAATTAAAAAGGAGCAGTCAGAATAATCCATGTCACTACAACTTATATTTACCTTTTAATTGTATCTCTCTTAATTTTTGACATTAATTTTTGTTTAATTATTTTTTTTATTTATTAGTATTTATTTTGTTTTCTCACAAGATTTAAAAACAAATCTTTTCTTTAAAAAAATGATAAATATTTCTTAAAAAACGGAATTAAAAAAATTTAAGTGGAAAACACAGAATTTGGGAAAGAATAAAACGACATTTGAAAAAAAAATAAAAATGGCCGACCAGATAGCAGACGTGGAGAAAAAACATCCCGACTCTTTGCTTATCATTCTCAGGGATTTTAACAGAGCAAATCTAACCCACGAACTCCCTAAATACAGACAGCATATAAAGTGCCCCACCAGGGGTGCTAACACACTGGACCACTGCTACACTGCAATAAAGGATTCATATCACTCTGTTCCCCGTGCAGCTTTGGGGCTCTCTGATCACTGTCTGATTCACCTCATCCCGACCTACAGGCAGAAGTTTAAATCTGCTAAACCTGTTGTAAGGACTGAACTGACTGACACTGTGACATCTTACATCAGCTTCTGTGAGAACATGTGTGTGCAAACTAAGACTTTCTGCACATACAACAACAACAAACCCTGGTTCACACCTCAACTTAGGATGCTGCGTCAGGCTAAGGAGGAAGCCTACACGAGTGGGGACTGGGACCTGTTTAAGCATCCACAAAGCTAATTTTTGCTTTTGTACCATTCACTGTAGAAAATATGAACAATTTTCTGACCTTACCTTTGCAGGTCATTTTTACTGAAAAAAAGTTTCTTTATTGTCTCTAGCGCTGTCATCCTGCCTGTAGTGTTATCCCGCCCACTAGCTAGAGAACATAGCAGCAGCGGTCATGTGATATTATTTCACTAATTTACTGTGAACTTACGTATAGCATTTAGCATAGCGTGGTTACATCCAAAGGCAGTGTAGAGAGCTGCCTTTGGATGTAAATGTTTGTCATCTTGGGGAATTGACTGCGCATGCGCAAACACATAAACACATGCTATGGGAACAGAGGCAGAGCAGCAACGTGCCTTTGAGAAGGGGTGTGGCCTCCTCCTGCCTTACAGCGGTTAGGAAATAGCGATGTTTAGCGATTTGGGCTATGAAAAGCAAAAAATACTGACACTTTCAAACTTATTGGTGCTGTAGGCTATCGGAAATTGAAAAATAAATTTATTGTTATATTATAATTAAAACAATTAATCAAAATATCAATTTTGAGATTTTGGGATGTTTCCAGGTTTTAGTATCACCCGTTGTTTACAATAAATTGTTTACTCCTATTTTTTTCTTTTTGCATTTTAAAGCTCTAATTAAAACCTTAAGATCCAACAGTGCAAAATGTGAGTTGTTGGTATTTTCCATCTGGTTTTAAAATGTTTATCAGGAGTGTATTCAAGAGTATGCAATGTTTTCTTGCTTGTAGGAAACTCATGTGATTCACACGTTCAAAGAGGACTTTTATGGAGAAGTTCTCAGCGTGGTCATGGTGGGCTACATTCGGCCAGAGAGAAGCTATGACTCACTCGGTACGACTTTATCTACGCGTTTACAAATCTAACACCCTGAGGCTTTATCTCACGCATTCTGTGTTTTTATTTCCTGACAGAAGCCCTCATTGCAGCCATTAACAGTGACATCAACGAGGCCAAGATGAAGCTTGAGCTTCCGGAACATTTGAAGCTGAGAGACGACAACTTCTTCAAAAGCACTAGTAGCTCGTCTTCAGCGTCACTGTCACCCACCGCGTCTGCATCACAGACTATTATGAACGGCCACTGACTGATGGATGGGACTGAGCTGCTAGCTAAACACACGGGCTAGTAGAAAACTTGCTGTTGCTATGCCAACGCATGGACGTAATCATAAGCACCAATCATCCTGTGTCGAGTATGTTTATTGTTAAAAATTTTAAGTTTGATGTTGGTTTTTTTGCAAAATGAACGTTTACGTGTTTATATTCACAGCTGATCGCCTTCTTGGTGTTTTACTGGACCTACAGAAAGTCTGATTAAAAGAAGCCTCTAGAAAACACTTATAACAATAAGATTATATTTGAAAATAAAGCAATTGATACTGTAAAATGAGTAATTACATTGAAACTCTAAAGGTGCGTTCACACTGACCGCAACTCTGGCGTCTAAATTACATCCAAAATCAATGTGAAAGTTGCGACGTCAAGCGACTTTCCTTCAAGTAACGCGACGCACGCAATTTCAGAGACTCAGGTCATGCATTTGAGTCGCTTCAAGTTGAAAAACTTTTTAAGTGACTTCGGGTAACGCTGTGTCGCAACATCTAATCGGCAACAACTTTCTCCTCAACTCACTCACCTGGTTGTCACGTCACTGGAGTAGATAAAGTGACGAAGCGAGCAAAAAGCTCGACTATGTTCAAGCGACTCATCACGGCCAATTTAAAGGTCCAGTATTATGCTTTTTGTTAGCCATCTCCATTTGTTCTAAGATCCCCAACAACAAAGTATTTGAGTTTTTTTTTCACCAAACTCATCTGTTTTTTGGAAGTTTTAGCCCTCTGTCACTCTCAGTACGCTCCTAAAAACAGGCCTTTTTTGGGTCTTTGTTGGGCATGAGTGGGTGTAAACACACACTGCTCAGCACTTCTTTAGTGTGTTTCTCACAGCAGCAGTAAATCATTAACAGTCTACTTTCTCCTCCTCTGACCACAGAACTAGTGCATTTAAGACGATAGTCCATTGTTTTGTCCAACTGCTGCGTCGCATTGGCTCACAAACACGTCAAATCATCCCCTAAAGGTGATACGAGGTGGTATAACGGCTACTAAAAATGGAACTGATTGTAACCGCTTGGTCGGCTGTCTCAAACACTCACATGAGCTGCTACGTCCCTTTCCTCAACTCTTATGACCACAGGAAGAGTCCATTTCAGACTATAGTCCACTGTTTTGTGTCTCTGCTGCATCGCATTTGGTCACAAACACCTCAGATCTTCCCATAAAGGCAATGCTAGGTGGTATTACGGCTACTAAAAATGAAACTGTTGAGTGCTCTTCGGTTTATCTATATACTGGATTATCTGTATAAAGATATTAACTTTGATATCTTCCTGCCTTCACCATGTTTGATTTACCTGTGAGCTTGTCCGAAAGGGAGGAGCTCACATTCTTATGTAGGGTAGGAGGAGCTAGGATTGTCAGCAGGAGGAGTTTTTGCATTATGATGTCACTAAGCGAGAAAAATCCAACTGACCCGTTTGGAGCTGACTTTTTACAAAATGTGGAATAACCAGGGAGGGATAAAGCAGAATTTTTTAACTTTGGCCCTCTGAATGAGGCTAAAGGGATGGATACCACTGTAGCAAAACCATTATAAAGTGATTTTTTCATAATACCGCCCCTTAAAGCAACTATAGTCACTGACGCCGGGTTCGGTGTGAACGTCCCACATTTTAATGCAGGGGTGTCAAATTCATTTTAGTTCAGGGGCCAAATACGTACCAGTTTGATCAAAAGTGAGTTTTTTGGCTGGAAAATTATCAATTTCTACATACATTTTCTCAAGTTTGCACTTCCAGTTATAAATTAGACAAAGTATGGAAAGCATTTATTTTTTATCTTTTTTTTATATAGAATTTGGGGAGATTTTGTGGAATAATTTAAGAAAAATAGCAGGATTTTTGGAAAATTTATAGTTCTTTCAACAAAAATTTACAACTGAATTATGTGGTAATTTTCACAATAATTCATGTTTTCTCTGTCATTTTCACTTTCTCCTGCGTGCCGAATCGGATGCTCTGAAAGCCCGGATTTGGCCAATGGGCCTTGAATTTGACACGTGCTTTAATGGTTAAAGTGGTTTGGGCATTATTATCTGTGTCAAAAACATAGTATATTATGCAACACTGAGATTATTGTATATTAGCTGAGATTAAGATTCCTTCTGTTTTTAGTTTTTTTTTTTCTCATTCAGTCACAAACATTGATTTCACTGCCTTGATGTTGATAAATAATTTTAATTCCTGCACTACTGGAAAAATTGTATATTTGAAGATTTTTTTTCAGGATACTTGATCAAATTTGCCCAGGTAGATGTACTGTATATGTGTTATCCTTTTTATTTTTTATTATTGTCCAGTTGTTAGTTCAGTAGAAGTTAGAAAATTATCTGAGAAGAACTACAACAGGAAAAGCTTAATTTAATGGAGGTGGTAGAAAAGAATGAGGTGTGCCTTATTTAAATAGGCTTTAAAAATGGCCAAAAATAATGTGTAGGTATCGATTTTGATCCTGACAAATGATCTTTATAAATCCATATCTGAAAATCAAATCTATAATGAGAAAACATTTTGTGATGTGCAACTATCTAAAACCCCTCTGAATTTGTATCAAAGAAGAAAGAAATGCAGATTAGATGTATTTAAGCCTGAATGTATTTCTAAATATATCACATAATTGTGAATTGTAGTTGTTGGCTGAGTTTTATGCTTATAATTCAGTGTGTACTTATTGATTCTTATCATGTCTTTAGTTTTCCATCCAGGGATTCATTATCAAACGTGTTTCAGATCTATGAGACTTTTCAACTGCTGCAACAGAGCCTGAGGCAGAAAAACCTCACAGAGATAATGGAGTTCACACAGGGACCATGGTTACTTTCTGCATGTAGATTCCTTTTTTTCATTATTTTATTTCCTTTCCTTAAATAAACCATACAATCAAAACTCCCACATTCTCTGTCATGTTTTAATTGTGCCAAAGTAAACGGTTACGAGTTAAGACATGTACCCCTTTTTATAACAATACAGCATGGATGAAAACTTGTACCTGTTAATAGCTAATAATTGAGCAGGGTACAGTACACATACTGACAATGGGGCTCTTTTTGGCCCCATTTTCCCCCTTTAGTAAATCTGTTCATAATTTAATGAAATATCCTTGTTCATGAACTTCTAGGTGTATCTGCTGCACCCCCTGAATCAAACTCTTTCTTCTTTTTGGCAATGTATCGGCTCACTAAATTTAATTTTAGTCTGTTTAGAACTTTCTGAGATATCCGGTAGCGCTTTATAATACAGCCCATGTTTTACCGTCCTTCCTGTAACTTGGGGTGTCTTAGTATGTCATTATTGGGACTTCCAGGTCAACTCTCTGACACGTACCATGACATTTTAGGGCAGGGGTCACCAACACGGTTCCCGCGGGCACCAGGTAGCCCTCATGGACCATGTGATGGGCCCTCAGTAGCTCTGATCACCAATGAGCTCCATCTAAAATCTGATTTACTTTCCAGGATTCAAACTGCCATAGATAAATACAGATGAGAGATGTAGTTAGTTCTTAGTAGAGTAAATACTGCTGCACATGATAACATTTTAGTATCAAATTACCATCTTAGAATATTTATTTTCACTGAAACATTGTGACAATGTGTTGCAGATCTGGTGTATAGTCAGTGGTACAGTATGTCATATATACAGTATGATGTATATAACAATTTTTTGTTGTTTTAAAAGTGTTCTGTTAGTAGCTAGTAAAATAGGAATATGATAACTATAGTATTGCTATCTATATTTTTTTGAAATGTAATGAAGATGAAACAATTGCATAAATTAAGGGAAATAACGTGTTGTATGTTTTCCTGTATTACTGCTCATATTCACGTCTTAGAACAGACATAGACCACATGTCTATTTTTGTGTGGCCCCCAACATACTGTAAATGAACAAAATGACAAAAATACATTAAAAATTACTACAAATGGCTCCAAAAATATACAAAATAACAGAAAAAAAATATGAAATGAGAAAAACAAAACAAAAATAAAACATATTAAATGAGGGGGGGAAAAATAAAAATAAATAACCAAAAACACACTGACACAAAACAACAGAAATACAGACAAAAAGCATTGTTCTTTCATGTATTAATGCTCAGATTGATCATTATTCTAAATGCTTACATCATTGTTGATAATGTGGCCCTTTAGATCAGACTATTACATCATTTCTGTGACCCCGCTGTAATAAAAGTTGCACATTCCTGTGCTAGTCCATATTTAATGGGATCAGAACATTGAATTTTATTGGGCTTTTTGTCATTGTCATTACCTTTGGCCCTGCCCTTGTGCAAAGATTCTGTTCTCATGTCTCAGACAACACAAGCTCACTGTGACATAAAAACACTTTAGCAAAAGTTAAACATCTAAAAAAAAGTTTGGATTAAATTGGTTCCTGCACAGACACAACAAAAGAGCTTCAGCTGGAAGTGCAGCTCTACAGACTGGAAGGCTGCTTTATCTTAGTATTTACTGTAAATATTTGATATAGTTACTTTGTGTTTATATAGATGAGCTGCTTGAGGATATAAAGACTAGCATCACTGCCTCACAGGAAGCTTTTCTATATGTGAGACTGTGTTTTTAACCACAGTGGAAATGTGTGTTTGTCTCTTTGTGCATAAGAGGGAATTACAATTGTAATTGCATAATTGGTAATTAATTATAACTACGACGTAATTGTAAGTGAAAAATACGCTGCTGTTGTAATCATAATTTTGTTCCGAAAAATAAATTATTCCTGATTCTGATGAGGGGCATTGTAATATTGATAAAAACTGTCAATTATTATTGCTCTTTTTCTTTATTGAATTATTCTGTATTATAATGTATTGCACTATTTTTGTTGTAAAGTATCCTTGGATTGCCTAAAAGGTGCTTTAAAAAAAAAAAAAAAAAAAAAAATATGTATATATATATATATATATATATATATATATATATATATATATATATATATATTAATTATAATGTAATTAAACACAAAACTGTGAAACCATGAGTTTTATGACTTACACACATGTAGTTAACAATTATTAAAATATACCTTATTTATATAGCCTTTTTTTTTTTTCTAAAGTAAACATGATATGAAATACAGCAGGTGCTGGTCATAGAATTAGAATATCATGAAAAAGTTGATTTATTTCAGTAATTCCATTCAAAAAGTGAAACTTGTATAATGTATACATTCATTTCACACAGATTTACATATTTCTTTTAATGTTGATGATTATAACTGACAACTAATGAAAACCCCAAATTGAGTATCTCAGAATAATAAAATATTGTGGAGAGGTTCAATATTGAAGACACCTGATGCCCTGCAAAGGCCTTTCAATGGTCTCCAGTCTAGTTCTGTAGGCTACACAATCATGGGGAAGACTGCTGACCTGACAGTTGTCCAAAAGACGACTATTGACACCTTGCACAAGGAGGGCGAGACACAAAAGGTCATGGCTAAAGAGGATGGCTGTTCACAGAGCTCTGTGTCCAAGCACATTAATAGAGAGGTGAAGGGAAGGAAAAGATGTGGTAGAAAAAAAGTGTACAACCAATAGTGATAACCACGTCCTGGAGAGGATTGTGAAACAAAACCCATTAAAAAATGTGGGGGAGATTCACAAAGAGTGGACTGTAGCTGGAGTCAGTGCTTCAAGAACCACCACACACAGACGTATGCAAGACATGGGTTTCAGCTGTCGCATTCCTTGTGTCAAGCCACCCTTGAACAAGAGACAGTGTCAGAAGCGTCTCTCCTGGGCTAAAGACAAAAAGGACTGGACTGCTGCTGAGCGGTCCAAAGTTATGTTCTCTGATGAAAGTACATTTTCCATGTCCTTTGGAAATCAATGTCCCAGAGTCTGAAGGAAGAGAGGAGATGCACAGAATCCATGTTGCTTGAGGTCGAGTGTAAAGTGTCCACAGTCACTGATGGTTTGGGGTGTCATGTCATGTGTTTCCTTAGGTCCAAGGTCAACGCAGCTGTCTACCAGGAAGTTTTAGAGCACTTCATGCTTCCTGCTGCTGACCAACTTTATGGAGATGCAGATTTCATTTTCCAACAGGACTTGGCACCTGCACACAGTGCCAAAGCTACCAGTACCTGTTTAAGGGTATCCCTTTTCTTGATTGGTCAGCAAACTGGCCTGACCTTAATCCCATAGAAAATCTATGGTATTGTGAAGAGGAAGATGTGAGACGCCAGACCCAACAATGCAGAAGAGCTGAAGGCCACAATCAGAGCATCCTGGGCTCTCATAACACCTGAGCAGTGCCACAGACTGATCAACTCCATGCCACGCCGCATTGCTGCAGTAATTCAGGCGAAAGGAGCCCCAACTAAGTATTGAGTGCTGTACATTCTCATACTTTTCATGTTCATACTTTTCAGTTTGCTAACATTTCTAGAAATCTTTTTTTTTTTTTTGTATTGGTAAGTAATATTCTAATTTTCTGAGTTACTGAATTTGGGATTTTCATTAGTTGTCAGTTATAATCATCAAAATTATACGAAATAAACATTTGAAATATGTCTGTCTATGTGTAATGAATGGATATAATATACAAGTTTCACTTTTTGAATGGGATTACTGAATTAAATAAACTTTTTCATGATATTCTAATTTTATGAACAGCACCTGCTGTATTTCTTATCATGTTTACTTTAAAAAAAAAAATTAAAAAAAACAGGTAAGGTTATAGTAAAGCAAAAAAAAAAGTAAGGCATAAAAAAAGGTGAAAAAAATTTAGACACCTTGAAATAGAGGTAAAGCCATAGTAAGGCACAAAAACGGGCGAAAAACTTTCAAATGCGAAAAAACAAAAGTAAGGCTAAAATAAGGCATAAAAACGGGTGAAAAAATTCAAAATGCCAAAAAACGGAGGTAAGCCTATATTAAGACATAAAAACTGGCGAAAAAAAATTAAAACGCCAAAAAATGCAAGTAAGGCAAAATGCAGGTAAGGCAAAATGCAGGTAAGGCTTTATAGTAAGGCATAAAAACGAGATAAAAAAAACTTATAACACCAAAAAACGGAGGTAAGGCTATAGTAACGCATAAAAATAGTGAAAAAAAAATCAAATGCCAAAAAACACAGGTAAGGTTATAGTAAGGCATAAAAACAGGTGAAAAAATTTAAAACGCCAAAAAACGCAGGTAAAGGCTTTATAGTAAGGCATAAAAACGGACGAAAAAACTTATAACACCAAAAAATGGAGGTAAGGCTATAGTTTTATCCCGTTTTTATGCCTTACTATCAAGCCTTACCTGCGTTTTTTGGCGTTTTAATTTTTTTTTGACAGTTTTTATGTCTTAATATAGCCTTACCTCCATTTTTTGGAGTTTGAAATCTTTTCACCTGTTTTTATGCCTTACGATAGCCTTACCTCCGCTTTTTTGTCATTTTAAATTTTTTTGCCTGTTTTTATGCCTTACCTCCGTTTTTTGGCCTTTTAATTTTTTTCACCCATTTGTATGCCTTACTATAGCCTTACCTCCAATTTTTGGCGTTTTAAATTTTTTCACTCGTTTTTATGCCTTACCTCCATTTCGAGGCGTTTAAAAAAAAATTGCCTGTTTTTATGCCTCAAACGTCAATAAACACAGGTAATACAGTGAGGCATAAAAACGGGCAAAACTATTACTAATATTACAGCCAGGACAATCTGATACCAATATTGATTTGATTTGATTATAGCGTGAATCATTGATTAGGTTTACACATATTTGATGATTTGCTGCTGAAAACTCTTTATACAATTATAAACTCTTCAGATTCTACAGCCATTATTCACTCTAAAACATTAAACATCTGTTATAGCAAATCAAATATAATATATAAAGTCTAGATAATTGTTTCGTTCAGTGTCAACACTTGAGAGAAAAAAAAAGCTCTTGTTTTGGAAGAATCAGAGATGGGGAATAAAGACAACTTCAGCTGGGATACTTTAATATCTATGTCCCAAAATCCGACCACAACTTTAATGAGTAAAGACATTCTTAAAATGTTTGAACGGTACATTTTTGTTATTAATACATTTATTCTCGAGCTGCCCTTACAAAGAGCAGATTTACATCTGATTTCAAGAGATTTTTATCATTCTTTTTTAAACAAAAACTATTAAAACTACTTAAAAACGAAAAATTTGTAAACATATCATCAGCACAAATACAATCAATGAAACTGAATCATTCCACTTAAAACTCAAATATCAGTTATTTCTCTACTTCTTAGTTTCATTTGTAAGAGTAAATTTCATCATCATACTCCATCTCCATCTCATCGTCGTCCAGCAGTCCGTACTTGAACTTCCGATACACCGTTCCATCTTGTCCCATGTAAACAATGTCATTATCCTCATCATCGCCTTCATCGTTACCCTCACATCCGATGATTCTGTCGCTGTACTCCCCAAATGGAGAGGTGTCAGGCTGCGGTGCGAGGCCCCCGTTGGGCTCCAGTTTCTGGTAGGTTCCACTGGTATTTTTGGGCTTGAAGGGGCGGGCTTTTGATCGGGCGTTGAGGAAGAAGAAGATGCCGACGCCCACCGAGAGTATGAGCAGGACACAGGCAGTAATGAAGAGTTTGGCCGAGCCTTGACTCTCCGAATCAAGTCTGAATCCAGACTTTATCACAAAGTTGACGTCCAGGATGCATTCCACTGTGAAGAATAAAAGTGAGTCAAATTAAACAGCGTATGCAATATAACTGATTTGCTTTTTTACAAGTAGGTCTATACCAGCGATTCTCAACCTTGGGGTTGCCAGATGCCTTCAAGACACTAATAATATTTTTTTGAACAATTAAAGCCAATTTTTGCTTATTTTTACGATTGTTCTGCAACTACACCACACTTGCCATATTTAACCCATATTTATCACATTTTCTTGCCATATTTTTGCTAATTTTAATACATTTTTGCGATAATTACTCCCATTTTTGACACTGCTCCATCAAATTTCAATGCCCTTTCTTCACATTTTTGTTCCAGTCTCAAGTCATTGTCAGCTCTGATAAACCCTTTCCACCACTTTTCCACCTAATTCTGTGTTTTTTTGTTGTTATATTTTATGTTCTGAGTCATATTTGGGTATTTCTGTGTTATTTTGTTTATTTTACTGGGGGTTTTTTTGTACTTGGTTGTTTTTAGAGTAATTTTGTGGTTTATTTGTTGTCATTTTGTGTATTTTTTAATGTAATTTTCCACATTTATTGTCCATGTGTGAACTAGTGTGTGTCTTGGTGTACCTATGGACTTCTTGCAGTCACAGCACTCTCTGGGTGTTGGATCATCAGCGTGGCGTGTCTCGTCTCCACAGCAGGTTAAACAGCGGCCGTCGTCGTACAGGATGAGACTGGCAGGACACACGGTGCAGTTCCACATGCTGGGACCTCTGCAGTCCACACACGACGGGTCACACGCTGTGCAGTCGGGCTCCTCACCGCTGCTCTCAGGCTTCTGCAACAGAGGAACATGTTGGGGGTCAGTTTCTCACAATCATCTCTTTTTAGATTTTAATCAACTATCACCAATGTATTGTTTAAATGTTAAAAGTAAAAAGTCATCATTTAGTTACATTGGCATACATACTTTTATGATTAGGTATTGTGTTTTGTAGAATACAAGTAGCCTATTGATCAGACTTGGGCCCTCTGACTCATTTTGCGAGTTCCCAGAGGTAAAGGCCCAAGATGACTCAAAACATTAGCGCAAAATCACAAAAAACACAAAAAAATACACAAATGGACAACAACCATGCACTAAATGACACCAAAACTGAATAAAATGACAATAAAATATACAAAATGACAACAAAAAATGCAGCAAATTACTTAAACACACAAGACGACGACACAAAAGAGCAAATACACATAGAATGATTCCAAAAACATACAAAAACGACAACACATATACACAAAATGATAACAAAAAAACAACAAAACTCTTTGTTCTTTCCTGTATTAATGCTCATATTGGTCATTATTTTAAATGAATGAATCTAAAAATTGCTATTTTAGAAGAGTAGAATATGTTCAGAAAAAATAAATCTAAAGTTATTATTTATATATTTAGAATATTTTGTTGTAATTAGCGCAGTATAACTAAAGTTGATCTGAATTGATATTTTTGTATCAGTTGTACAGTATATATACACGTGTTTTCTGTATATAAATGAGTCATCGTCACCTTTGAAACAGGATGGAAGCCCACGAGACATGGAGAAATGCAGATTCCTGCTCTAAACGTGAAGCCGTCATAGCAGGACTGACAGGAGAGAGCACCCTGATCTGAAAGGAAAAGGAAATGACAAAATAATACATTTAGTGCTGAAAAAAGCTATAGCTGTGCCACAGGGGATTTCTCCAAAATGATAACTTTGGTAGCTTTATATTCTGATATTACATACACTGACACTCTGCTTTGTACGAATCCCAAACAAAAATGGCAGAGGTGGTGTGTAGTAATGAAGTACATTCACTTCGTTTTAATGATTTGTACTTTACGTGAGTTTTTTTTTTTTTAAATCAGGACTTTTAATTTTACTCTATTACACTTAAAAAAAAAAAATTGATTTTTGCCACCTCATTGCTCGTTACAAATTAAAATATGAATATAATTAATGTAGAATGGGTGTGTCCAAGAGCTCGGAAAGAACAACTTCCGGTGTGCACGCGGACTGGAGGTAATGGCTGGATTAAGATGCCCGGGAATGCCCAGGGGACGCGGAGATTAACATGCTACCTCAGCAGTTAACGTTGATTAGTGTGACCATACGTCTGCTTTTATCTAGTCTCATCAAAATGTCTGGGTTTTCCAAGGACCCTGAACGCATCTCTGGAACACGTTAATTTAACAGACTGATGCAAATAAATGTTCATGTTGTGCTTTATGCACTTTGAAAAATACTTTACATTTACTTGTACTTTTGATACTTGAGTATTTTTTTCATAGATAGATTTGATATTTAAGTACATCAAATGTGAGCTGTTTTAAGTGATTTTGTAATGGAGGACTTTCACTTTTATTGTATTTGTATTTCAGATATAAAAAATTATGTACAAAAAAAATCTTTCCAACACAAAAGAAAAAATTCCACAACAACAAAAAACTGTCACGTGACTTTTGGAAGTAATTTTCCTGTTTTGTACTTGAAGGACATTTTTTTGTACTTTTGAAGGATTCTTTAGTAATTGAAGACATGTTTTTTTTTTTTGTATGTGTAAAGCATGCTCTATTTTTTTTGACAGGTACTTTTCTTATTTGCGAAACAAAATTGATTATTTTGATGAATGATGTTTGTGAATCTTCAGGCGTGAGTAAAACATGTTTATGACATTTAGACTAATCGACTGTGCACTTTTTTGACAGCAGTAGAGTTTGGGTTTATGTATTATTTGTATTTGACTTTGAGTTTTATTGTATTTTTACTTTTACTTCTTCAGGTACTTTATACACATCTAAAAAATGTCAACGATAGGAAAATACATGGCTTTGTTTACCGTGGCAGGTCTTGCAGGTAGGATGACACCTTTGACATGTAGTGTCGTGGCTGTTTGTGTAGTAGCTTGGGGGGCAGCTCTTCAAACACTGTCCCCACTGACTCAGATAGACGTAGTCCTGCCTGCAGCTCAGGCAGTTCTGATTGGTCGGACCCCAACAAGCAGTACAAGACGGGTCACATCGCTCGCAAAGCATGCTGGTAGTGTTGCCAAAGTGACTGGAGCAGAGCGAGAAAGCTAGTTTAGACTAAATCTGTTTACTGTTTGTTCTTTGGTTATTCAGTTTTAAAACTAAATCAAAATAACAACTAAACAGTGTGGTTATTTTGTTTTACTGACTTAAAACCAAAACAGAAATTAAGATACATCAAAAACCAAACAAGCGGCATTTTTCTGTTCTGATTTCCCCGTAAATATCTAAATATCCAGAGGTGAAAGTAATGGATTACAAGTACTCACATTACTGCTGCTTACATACTTGCTTTTTTGGGTACTTGTACTTTTTTTTCAGTAATTTTACTTGTACTTAAGTATGTTTTAAAAGAAGTAAAGTAATTCATTCATTTCTACACCCAATCATTACTGGGTAAAGTATTATTTTTTTGTTTTAAAATGATCAACGGACATTGTGGAACTACAAAAAATGAAATGACCAGACAACAATCAAATGCATCACATCATAGCCAAAAAAAAACATTAAATACCAGTTATTTTCTTAATTTTAAAATTCATAAATGTAGCTGTTGAGCCTGGGAATATTTTTATTTTGAATTGAATTCTTTGGTGTTATTTTAATTTAAAAAATAAGTGACAAACCTTTTATTTTATACAGATGCCTTTGTAGAAAATAAATAAAGTTTCAATTGTGGTAGATTTGGTCTCTTCCTTTTTAAGTTTATACATGAGATGTTTACTGTACGCAAGGGAACCGTACATAAGATTTATTACCAAAAACAAACATGAGGGGTGAAAGTAACAAGTAACTTTTACTATGAGTATTATTTAATTCAGCTACTTTTTACTTGTACTTGAGTATTTTATGTATGACTTACTTGTACTTATTTAGTACAATTTCAATCAAATAACAGTACTTCTACTGGAGTAGGATATATCTGTACTGGAAATATATCTGTACTGGAAATATCTCTCAAACAAAACAAGAAGTTACCATTAATATTTTAATCTTTAAACAGAAAAACATTGCATATCTGGTTTTTGATGTTTCCGTATTTCTGTTTTGGTTTAAAGTCAGTAAAAAGAACAAAAAAAAAAGACTTTTAATTTGTTTTTTTGATTTGGTTTTAAAATGGAATAACCAAAGAATGAACAGTACACAGATTAGATGATGATGTGAGAAAAGCTTTACCGACCTTTGTGAGCAGGCTTCCACACAGCTGCTGCCCTGCCTAAATAATCCAGGTTTACATGTCACACACTGCACGCTGTGATGGCCAGTGCACGACTCACAGCTGAAATGGCAGCGCTCGCACACACGCTCCTTGTCTTCGCTGTAATATCCCAGTGGACACTGCTGCACACAGGTGTTATCTGATACACACACAGATACACAATGACAGACTGAAAGAGGCTTAACATGGTGGATGAGAAGCATGAATGAAAGGATAAACATCAGTGGTTGATGCGGAGGAAACCTCAATACGTTCTATTAGATCAGTAAAGGAAAGCTTCTCAGTGATATGTAAATATTTTTTAGCAGGAAGTATATAGTTAAAAACATCCCAAAACCTCACAAGCACACAAACGATGTCATAAAAAACCCAAAAAATCTTACAAAACTTACAAAACTCATATCTCAATATTTTTTCTCAAAATGGCGATATACGATATAAATCTCGATAATTTTTACCAGATAATTAAGTTTTACCAGAAGACAATTCAGGGTTAAAACGCACTAAGAAATCCTTCTAACTCTCTTTTTAATGCTGTTCTGAGAAGTAGTGAAAGCAGCAACTCTTAAAACAGGTATTTTGATACAAAATAAGCTATATATATATATATATATATATATATATATATATATATATATATATATATAGCTTATATATATATAGGCAATATTGTAATTTTCTACAGAATATATCTTGAATCTTGATATATCGCTCAGCTCTACTTACAAATTTCCTGTTTTGTACTTGAAGGATATATACAGTATATATATATGTGTGTGTGTGTGTGTGCGTGTGTAAAACATGCTGTATTTGTTTGATAGGTATGTTTCTTATTTGCAAAACAAAATTCATTGTTTTGGTGAATGATGTTTTGTATTTGTTCAGGAATCATTGGGCATGAGTTTGTGATTTTTTGTCTCCATATGGAAGACTCAGTGATCACAGAAAACAAATTGAGATCTGTGCACTTTTTTGACAGCAGTATAATTTGGGTCTTAACAAAACAACAATGGGTCCCACTGGCCTTCCAAAGTGTTGGATTTTTTCCACTCACTCAGTAGAAAGTATGGCGCATTGCAGCTGAGGCACTGGTCTTTGCTGGGCCCAGAGCAGCGATGGCAGAGCTTGTGGCACTGTTGGCATTCCCCCTTTGGATCCAGGTATGAGCTGAGAGGGCACTGGTGGTACCAAACACAATGTCCGCTTGCCTCTTTACGTCTGTTGGTTTCACAACTGAGGCAGGACGAGGGTTCACTGCCAGAGCAGGTCAGACATGATCTGTCACAGTCTGGTTTGGAGGGAAAAAAGAGGCTTTGGTCACCCTAAACTACTACATATAGTAATATCAACTACAAACATTTGCATTGCCACAACAATCTAAATGGGAAAAAAAATTTGCCAACTCCTTCGGCTGTAGAGGTTTATCATGTATTAAGTCATTGAGGATTTAAAAAACAGCTATCTAGAGTCAAAGTTTCTGGCATTGTGCAGGATTCAAACCAGGCACTCCTTGATGACTGCTCAATGGAAGGTAGAATCAGACTTTAGTCACAGTGAGCTAAAGCGGCACAGAAATCTGAGGGTAAAAGACATACTTGTGGAACCAAAGTAAGGGATAAATGCAAAGTATTCCCACTAAAAGTATAATTTTAAGAAAGAAGAAGATTGTAGCAACATTTTAAAGTATAAATTCTGTCTGTAGCTGCAGAAATACTGTAAAGCTTTAACAGCAGTTTACCTCAAAGTTCATGAGAAACAGCTGTCACACTCTACCAGGCTGAATCAAGCACTCTAAGGCTTGCAAAAGCAGCCACGTTTGCATAAAACCTTAAATGACATTAAAAGTAAGAAATTTAGCATTTTACAAATTAGATATTAGCATTATCAATCAACAGCAGAATATCTTGATCTTTGAATGGTGTAAATCGGTAAAGGTTTGCATGCAGCATGACAGAGTCAATTAAAACATTTATATGAATTTATAAAGTACACAGATTTGTAGATTAAAGAATTGACAACATTTTAGTTTACAGTAAAAGAATAAAACCCAATATTACATTAAAAGTAAAAGTTGCATTCCCACAACTAATGTAGTACTCAAGGCCAGTCTTCTGCTATTCTTTAACTTCATTGACGTAATAATGACGAGAAGCAAAGAAGACTATATTTTGATGTGTTACTACTCAGCCAGTTCTTAACCAATCTACACCAAAATGTTTCACTGCTTAGTGGCAATGCTGCTCTCTAATTTGTAAAATGCTAACACGTTCTCTTTTAAGGTAATATTAGGTTTTATGCTTTTACTGAAAACTGCTTTATCTCTGTCAATTTTTAAATCAGAGACACAATTTTCGCATCAAAATGTTGTCCATTTTCGACAAATATATCTACTTTGTAGAGGTTGCACTCTGACAAGATAAATTTACATCAAGTGTTTGTCATGCTGCATTCAAATCTCAACCGATTTACACCATTCAAAGATCCGAATGTTCTGCTGCTTAGTGACAATGGTCATATCTTATTTGTAAAATGCTATCTCTCTAATTTAATGTAAGTTTTATGCAAATTAGCTTTTGTAATCCTTAGAGTGCTTGATTAGGTTTGCTAGAGTGTGACAGCTGCTGCTCATGAACTTTGAGGAAAACTGCTGTTAAAGCTTTAATCCTGCAGTTACAGCCATAATGTATAGCTTAAAATGTTGCTACAATCTCCCTCTTTCTTATATTTATACTTTTAGTGGGAATGCTTTGCATTCACCCCTTATTTTCAAGGAAGAAACAGTACTTCTACTTGATTAGGATACATCAGTACTCTTTACACCTCTGGTTGCAGACACCTTGTTTTTGTCTGTAAAATGTATTTAAATGAAGACTAAGATTAAAGAGGGAATGTTCTCTAACTGTTCAACCTTGTCATGGTTTTTAAAATAGATTTTTATGATCTCTGTCTTGTCTTGGTCTCCTTAGTGCGGTCTTGAGAACAACACTAATATCAACGTCTTCAAAAAAAAGGAAGAAGTAGGACTCACTATTACTTTGATGTTTTTTTTGTTTACCTCTACACTCTCTGGTAATCTTGTCATAGTATGTGGGGGGCGGACACTCAGGCAAACACTCTCCATTGTAACGAACAGCTTTTTTGTTGGAACACACGATACAGTCATCGTCGTCAGGCCCATCACACGAGGCACAGTCAGTGTGGCAGCGAACGCACTCCTGTTGTTTCTCACTGGGAAAAAAACCTTCAGGACAATCATCCACACAGCGGTCGTCATACAGGAAGTAATGCTCTGCACACTCTGTGGGGAGGAAACAGAAAGGAAGACAAAGGGTTGGTAGTAGGCAGTGTTGCTTTAAAAAGTAATTAGTTATAGTTACTCACTACTTGTTCCAAGAAGTAACTGAGTTAGTAACTAAATTACTTTAAAACAAAAGTAACTCATTACCAAGGAAAGTAACTGTTAAAAAAAAAAAAGTTGATCTATGTCAAATAATTCATATTTTTTAGATGCGTGTGTCGTGAGGTGCTTCATTAAATTTGAATTGCTTACAACGGATGTCGACAAAGTCTTCTCTCCTCGATGTAATGTACGTTTTTGTCTTTGACCATAATTAATTTAAAGTAGTGTTTGTATCGCCATCTTAAAAATGACAACTTTTCATCAGACTCGCCATCTCTGCTGCTTCATCCAATCTGCAGTGTGTGTGTGTGTGTGTGTGTGTGTGTGTGTGTGTGTGGCGTGTGCTGGCACATGTGTAAAAACACTGGCTCTGATATTGGCCATGACACATGACGCCGTCTTAGCCAATCATAATCTCTCATCTTGTTTTTAACCCACCTCCTCACTACAGCTGAGTAAGAAGCCGGGGATGCTTTCTGATCACAGTTTATTCAACCAATACATGTAACGCACCGCATTTAACGTTCAGTAACGATAACGGCGTTGTAATGGCGTAAAAAGTAATTCCTTAGATTACCCCGTTACTGAAAAAAAAACGCTGTTATTTTAAACGCCGTTACTCCAAACACTGGTAGTAGGTAATGTAAATACTTTAAATCATCAACACATTTAACCCATCATTACTTTGAAAAAAGTAATGATGGGTCACTTTAGATAAAGGCAAAGTGTGAATGGTTTTCTACATACTCCTGCACATTAGGTCCTGGTTGCACTCGTCACAGTGAGTTGTGCAGCGATGGCACTCCTTGTTACCAGCGAAGTATCCCAGAGGACAGTGTCCCACACAGGAGTGATCTAACAGGAAGTACTGGACCTCACAGCTCAGACAGTACGTGGGCTTTTCCTCACACGATCCACAGTCTGGGGCACATGGTTGGCACACGCCACCGAGAGGAAACCCTCTAAGAAAGAGTCACAAGATGGCATTACACACGCACACGCACACACACACACACAGGGGTGAACAGGCCATCTGGCATACAGGGAAATTATCCCAGTGGGCCGTCGACCCAAAGAGGGCCGGTCCACTACACTTTTATTTGACAGAATATTGTCATCACGATTATAGTTACAATTAGTTTTTAAAACACTACTTTTGAACAAAAACATGTGTACAGTTTACAGTGCAAAATAAAGTATTAAAATGGAATTATGATTAAAAAATATTTAAAAAATGTAGCCCAAGAATTTAAAATGTATCAAAGGCTAACTGAATAAATACACTATTACAAAGTGCAGAGCCCGTATTTGAAATGTAAATATTGCGAACAATCGGGTTAATTTAATCGTGGCAAACAAAATCGTTATCACGATTAAAATTTGATCAGTTGTGCAGCCCTAGTAACAGGTGGCCAAAAATGATCCAAAAGTGGCAAGAAAATAGTGAAAAGTCACTAAAATGGGCCAAAACCAGTCAAGAGTGGCCAGAAAATGGGCAAATGAAGAGTAACCAGGTGGTATTTAATGGCAAAGGGTGAGAAAAATGTGGTAAACAATAGTGAAAAGGGCAAAAATGTGGAACAAAATGAAGCAAAACGTAAGGAAAAAAGGAAACAAGTGTCAAAAAGAACTTGAAAAAATGGACAAGAAATAGGAAAAAAAGGGATATTTATGGGCAAAAGGTATAGCTAAAGTCTGAATAAAGTGTCAGAACTTTTTAAAAAGGGACAAAAATGGGACAAAAACAGTCAAGAGTGGGCAAAAAAATGGGCAAATAAAGAGGAACCAAGTGGTATGTAATGGCAAAGGATAGCTTTAATGAGCAAAATTTGGCAAATAATAGTGAAAAGGGGCAAAAATGTAGAACAAAAAAAGGCAAAATGTAGGGAAGAAAGGAAACAAGTGGTATTTATTGAGCAAAAGTAGCTTATTTAGATGAAAATTGGAGAACAAAATTTAAAAAAGGACAAAAATTTGATTAAAGAGTCAAAAAGAACTTGCAAAAATGGACAAAAACGAGGGGAAAAAAGGGATATTTATTGGCAAAAAATATAGCTAAAGTCTGAAAAAAGTTTGCGAACTTTTTGAAAAGGTGCAAAAATTGGACAAAGGAAGTTGCAAAATGACCAAAGGAAATCGGTAAAAAGGGATTCAAAAGTTTCCCCCTCTTTAGGTTTTCTGGGGAAATAATTCAAATGAAACATAAAACACCACATGTTGAGAATCACTGATTTCAAAACGACTTCTACGTATGTCGCTGAATTTTTGTCCCAGTCCACCTCTGCACACACATGTACAGTATGTAGACCAACAAATACAAATGTAGAACATGAAGAATTGGTACCTTGGACATTGAAGCACACACACATCATGGTGCAGGTACATCCCACTGCGACACTCCTGGCACTGTTGGCTGTTCTGACACATCGCACAGCCCGTCATACAGTCCTGGCACTGCACAGATGTCTGGTTGGCAAACGTTCCAGAAGGACAGCGGGATACACACGTCTGTTGAGCTGTCAGAAAACGACCTGAAGGCCCGGATGAAACAAAAATCTGAAATCATTTGTTAGGTCGCCAGGTCCGGCCCGTTATATAGGCAATTAAGGCTATAGGCGCCATACAGCCTAATGTTAATGCTAGATTAGTGCTAATGCTAGGCTAATGCCATTGTCACTACCCAAAGGCCTGATTGTTTCAGATTCGCATGCACGAAACGCGTCACCATCCTGTCGGCTTATTTTACGACAGTTTGTGTACTATTTAAAAGGTTGAAACCCAGATATTTAAAAAGAATTACAAATTTATGTTTTGAGACAATTCCGATTTATTTTGGTTTTTGTCTTATTTCCTGTTTGGTTTTTGATTGTTAATATTGTGTATTGTGTTTTTATCCAATTAAAAACAACACAATACAGTCACATGTTTAAATGTGTACTATTAAAATATTTAACAAACGTTGTATGGTTGGTTTACATTCAAATATCATGTCCAAGTAGCTCTGTCGTAAGGACTGAGAGTGAAGGAAGTGTCTACGTGCATGAGTTGAATGGATCTGCTCAGTGAAAAGATGAGGTAGTGAAAGCCATTGCTTGGTTAATGCTAATGCTAGGTTAGTGCTAATGCTAGGTTAATGCTAATGCTAGGATAGTGCTAATGCTAGGTTTATGCTAATGCTAGGTTTATGTTAATGCTAGGTTAGTGCGAATGCCAGTCTAATGTTATTGCTAATGCTAGGTTAATGCTAATGCTAACGTTAGGTTAATGCTAACATTAAATTAATGCTAATGCTAACGTTAGGTTAATGCTAACATTAAATTAATGCTAATACTAGGTTAGTGCTAATGCCAGGCTAATGCTATTGCTAGGCTATTGCTAATGTTAAGCTAATGCTAGGTTCATGCTAATGCTAACATTAAGTTAATGCTAATGTTAGGCTAATACTAGGCTAATGCTAACATTAGGTTAATGCTAATGCTAGGTTAATGCTCATGCTAAGTTAGTGCTAATGCCAGACTAATGATATTGCTAGGCTAATGCTAATGCCAGTTTAATGCTAATGCAGTGCGACGCAGGCCAGCACCTGTATCTTCACTTGAAATTTCTTCAGGAAATGCAAATATTCTAGTTTAAAAATGAAATTGACTCCAACCCTGGCCGTATCATATAGTCCTGATAGAAAGTGTTTTTTTAACCTGAGTAGCAGCTGCTGCAGTCGTCCTTTCCTGCTCCATAGCAGGTTTTACAGGTGGAGGAACACAACTCACATTTATTCTCATCTGAACAGAAAACAAGAAGTCAGGAATGACACAAGCACAAACAATCCTTCCTCATAAATAAAACTCTGACAGCAAACATGGCACCCATTATAAACTAGCAACGATTAGAGGAGCAAATGGTTTTATGATGACGTTGAAGTTGAAACGTACTGCTTCTGAAGTGATTCTCAGGACATAAAGCTCTCTCTCTGCCCTCCAAACATTCCCCTTTTTTCAGAGTAAAGTCGTCTTCGCAGGAGTCGCAGTCGTCGTATCGTGGCCCTCCACAGCTACGACAGTCACTGTGACAGGGCTCACATTCAAGGGCCTCCTCATCCACAAAGAAACCTTCCTCACATTGGTCCACACACTCTCCACCTGCACACACACACACACACACACACACACACGCACACGCACACACAGAAAAAAAGACAAAAAATTACTCCTAAAACACAAAATCACAAAAAAAAAAAAAAAAAAACACAAAATTGACCCTAAAAAATATAGAAAATAAAAGACAAATTGAGAAAATGGTAACAACAATGCACAAAAATGACTGCAAAAAAAACCAAACAGCAAAAACACTAAAATAAACAGAAAAAATACAAAATTACAAAAATACACAACATTATTACAAAAACATACAAGATGTGTACATACTGTAAATAACAATAATAACACAAAAACTCAAAACAACAACAAAAACACACAAAAATCAGACAAAAATATACACAACAACAACATCAACAAAAAACACAAAACATCTGGTCATTCTAAACGTTGATAATGTGTTTCTCACATCATTGTGGCCCTCTCTGGGATAAAAAACAAAACATACTGACTGCAAAAATATAAAAAATTAAACACAAATTGAGAAAACGGTAACAATAATTCACAAAAATGACTCCAAAAAAAGCAAAACACAACAAAGACACTAACAAATAACAGAAAAGATACAAAAATATACAAAATGATTACAAAAACACACAAGATGAGCACAAAAATACAAAATAATTACACAAAAACTCTGAACACACAAAAAAAAAAAAAACCAGAAAAATTAGACAAAAATATACAAAATAACAAAAATACACAAAACCATATAACGTTAGCTTTGGTCATTCTAAATGTTGATGATGTGGCCCTCGCTGGGATAAATTGTCCCCTGTCTAAACTCTAAACCTAGTGTTCTTACCAAAAACAACAAATCCCTCTTCACACCAGTAGCACTGGGACTGGTCACAGACCTCACAGTGTTTGTCTTCACATGCAGCACATGTCATGTTGTCGTTATGATTATAGGTTCGATCAGGACAGGAGTGATGGCAGTCACTGTCTAACCTGGCATCAATGGGAGAAAGAGTGCATGAAGACACAGAACATATGGAGGAAAGAAAAGAGTGGAGCTGCAGAGACTTACTGGTAGAAACCCTGTTCACATTTCAGGCAAATGGTCTTTTGGTCCTTTTCACCTGAAGAAAAGATCATATCAATGAAGAATGATCACTTTCTGTTCAAATCAATGAGCAACAACATTGATCATTATCGATGTACAGTATATTAAAGCTGCAGCATGTCACACAGGCAACAGCAACAAACAGCTGTAAAGGTTGATATTTGCAGCCAATGAGGTTCACAGCTGTTTAATGACCAGCAGGAGGCGCTCTGATCACACCTAGTGAACAGAGCTGTTAACGTCACTTTGCTATTTTAGAAAATGCTTCCGACTTTTTAAAGCATAATATCTAACATAATAATTTTCTAAATATTTGTACTGATAAGTATAGAAGCCCATTCCCACCAGTAAAAAACAATTATAATTATGAGATACTAAGTCATAATTATGACTTAATATCTTCCATAGGAAACCCAATCCTACCCATTCCCACCAGTAAAAAAACTAGTAAAAGTAAAATAATAATTCTGTTATAATTTTAAGTCATAAGTCATATATAGTCATATATATCTCATAATTATGAGATGCTAAGTCATAATTATGACTTAGTATCCCATCATTATGACTTAAGATTTTATTAATGTTATTTTACGTTTCTTTTTTTTTTTTACTTCATAATTACGAGTTAGTATCTCATATTTATGACTTAGTATCTCATAATTATGACTTAGTATCTCAAAATTTGGACTCAGCAACTAATAATTATGACTTAGTATCTCATATATATGACTTTGTATCTCATATTTATGACTTAGTATCTCATAATTATGACTTAGTATCTCAAAATTTGGACTTAGCAACTAATAATTATGACTTAGTATCTCCTATTTATGACTTAGTATCACATAATTATGACTTACTATCTCATAAATATGACTTAGTATCTCAAAATTTGGACTTAGCAACTCATAATTATGACTTAGTATCACTTAATTTTGACTTAGCATCTCATAATTATGACAAGATTTTATTATCATTATTTTACATTTTATAGTTTTTTGCTTTTTCATTAATAATTATGATTTAGTATCTCATAATTATGACTTATGATCAGGTAATATTGACTTAGTATCTCATAAGTATGACTTAAAATTAATTATTATTGTTATTATTATTACTTTTCCTAGTTTTTTGTTTTAAGTCATAATTATGACAGCGTCAAATTATGACTTCGTATCACATAATTATGAATGAGTATCTCAGAATTATGACAAAGAAACCAAAAAAAACTAGGAAAAGTAAAATAATAATAATACTATCGTAAGTCAGTATCACCATAGACAACTTCTATAGGAAGTTGGACTATAGTCATGTCATGTCTACAGTAGCGCTTCTAGGAATAAGGTAAGTCATTGTTTTACATCAGAAACTCAGAGTTAATTCTTGTAGAAGGGGAAGTGAACACAGTGGACGTAGAATATGATGAAGAACACTATTAAAAAAGCTTCTTCTGGAGATATTCCATTCATCCATTGGTAGATTTATCCTGCAGTGACCCCCACACCTCATTCCTCCTGAACTTCTGCTTCCTGCACATGCAATTTAACACCGCACAGGTTTGCACTTCAATGCAGTGGACAAGCCACTACCTGTGGAAGCCATTACTCATCCAGCAGGAGACTGGGAGAAAGCAGAGGTGGGAGGGACAAGGAGAGAAGAGCCGGAAATCATGCCTGCAGGCAGTGAATAGTGCCCGCATGAATATTAACTGTGGTAACCAGAAGAGGTGTGTGTGTGTGTGTGTGTGTGTGTGTGTGTGTGTGTGTGTGTGTGTGTGTGTGTGTGTGTGTGTGTGTGTGTGTGTGTGTGTGTGTGTGTGTGTGTGTGTGTGTGTGTGTGTGTGTGTGTGTGTGTGTGTGTGGTCAACTGGTGCTCACATCCTGAGGTATTCACCTGTGGAATGTGTGAGCACTTGTTCACAGATTCACTTACACGCTCCATGAGCTGCTACTATTTACTGCTGCTAAAGTGCTTTCCTCTCAGACTCAGCACAAAGTTAAATCAAACATCTGCACAGTACGTTAAGAGGACAACCCACATTTTAGTTCGGGGGCCAAATACAGACAAGTTTGATCTCAAGTGGGCCGCACAGGTGGGGAATTGAACAATTTCAACATTAGTGCTACTTTGCTTTTCCATTTTTAAATGATATAAAAGCATGTAGAGTATATAAGGCACCAACAATATCCAAGCAATAGGTGACAGGTAGTCAGGGGATGGACAGCCCATCTGGTATACCAGGCATCGTCCCGGTGGGCCGTTGACTCCAAGTGGGTCGATCCACTACGTGTTTTTTTGTTTTGATGAGCGAGTGGAGGCAGAAATTGTAAATGTGGCCAAAAGTAGTGCGAAAGGGGCAAAAACTTAGAAAACAACAACAAAAACACAAAATCTTTGTTGTTTCCTGTATTTATGCTCAGATTGGAAGTTACTATATCACATTTTTGTGGCCCCAGCGTAGTAAAAGATAATCTCTGCTTTACACCTATTCATTCTTTATTTGCTGATATTCACATTATGTTTGTAGTTGTTTTAATCAAACATAAAGTCACTGAAAACTGTTTTGATGGACTTGAGACACACTGTTGTTTTATCTGGTTTCAGGATAAAAACATGTTTGATAAATGTCTTACCAACTATTGAAGATGAATGGATAAAGTCACAAATATTTTGAGATATTACTGCAGGAGAGAGCATTAAATCCCATTTAAAGACAGAAATGGAAGCCTCTGATTTATTTAACACAAGTTTCTGAACACATTGTTCAGGACTCGTCACAAAAAAGATCTTGTGTTTTTCAATCTAAAAGCTGAATCTTCCTTATTCTTAAAAAAATAAATCACTTCCTTTATTTTTAAAAAGAACAATATCTTTTCAATAATTACTTTTTGATAAGGAAGAAAAAAATTATTTGTGTACCTTTCTGAACGGGATGTTAGTTTGACTATTTGAATGAAGTGAGCTGATGTCATTTTGTCCACCATAAAAAAAGGCAGTAGGTCACATTTCTGGACCCTTGAAACTGAGATTTATGACTTAGTATCTCATTATTATGACTTAATATCTCATAAATATGACTCAGCAACTCATAATTATGACTTAGTATCTCAAAGTTTGGACTTTGCAACTCATAATTCTGACTTAGTATCTCTTAATTTTGAATTAGCATCTCATAATTATGGTATAAGATTTTCTTATTATTTTACTTTTCCTAGTTTTTTGTTTTTTAATTAATAATTATGATTTAGCATCTCATAATTATGACTAATGATTTATAATAACAATAATAATAATGATAATAATAATTATTATTATTCTTATTCTTATTATTTTACTTTTCCTAGTTTTTTTGTTTTGTTCAGTCATAATTATGACTTGAAATATTGTAATTATGACTTACTATTGCATAATTATGACTTAGTATCTCAGAATTATGACATAGAACAAAAAACTAGGAAAAGTTAAATAATATTAAAATCGTAAGTCATAATAGTATCACCATAGACAACTTCTAATAAACCACACAACGCACACACGCACACACAGGTTGAGGTTGGTCTCAATATGAAAGGTAAATGAAACCCAGAACGCCCGTCACAGAGTGTAATCAATGGTACTTGAGGATAAGACGATCACAGACACAAACCATCATAGTTTTCTTCACAATTAATATTGCACACTGTGTTTCAGGAGTTTGGCACCTCACACACACACACACACACATATGAACACACACACACACACACACACAAATGAACACACACACACACACTTCCTCTCCATGAACCTGTGAAACATCATTTCATGAGACCAATCATCTGCGACAAGTGAGAGCCAAGGGTGCACGGAGGACGTTTAGCACAGAATGCATAATAACGACATAATAACAGCTTGTGTTCACCTCAAACTACCTCCGATAACAACTACTATCATTACAACATTGAAGTCGTTTTTATGAAATGTTGCACCCAGTTCAGTTTGGGTCCAAAACACAGATGTTTAATGAGAGTTTGCTCATCATTATTTATTTATTTCACCATGTCTGCATAGGTTAACACTACATATAGTGTGATCTTTTTGTGACAACTATTTTTTGGGTTGTTATTTCTTTAGCAAAAGATAAAATAATAAATGTATTATATTCTACAATTGGGATGGTCACCAGCCCTTAATAAGGAAGGGCAGGATAGACTTAGCAACACCTCAATGAAGAGGAACTATGAATGTAAAGGCGTTAGGAAAGATAATCAAAAGAAACTATTTTGATCAGCTCATTGAGATGACTTTGTTGTAAATTGCGCTATACAAATAAAGTTGAATTGAATTTAATTTAATTACTAGACATTTCCTGCGACCTCACATGAGGTCTCGACCCCAAGGTAGAAAACCCCTGCCCTAAGATGTTTTTGTTGTTGTTGTTGTTGTTTTTTCACCATGGTGAGTGCTGCACAATTTAAAGTTGACTAATTATAAAACATTGAACGTTTTCCAAACAAAGCTCAGCTGCTTTAGGTTCATTTATGCATGTGCAGTAATTGGGATCCTACAGCACTGAGAGTGATTCACATCAACAATGTGTGGCAGCATCATTACTGAGTGCAGACGCACAACTTTTAGTGTGAAATGCATTTTCATGTGTTGCATACTTTGATTACATGCTCGCCCATCTCTGTGTGTCCCAGTGACAGACAGAGAGAAGGAAACGTCATTAGCAGTGAGACAAACAGTAAACACAATCAGGGCCTGTTTCACTGGCTACTGATTCCTCATGTTTTTACTCCTGACTTTGAAGCGTCAGCACACCAAGCTGCAGCCCCTGCTGTTTCGCTGATGAGGAAGTCGACAGAAAAGATGTCATACTTACTGCGTTTACAACTCTCACAGCCCTCATCGCAGGGGAGACAATCACCATTTTCAGCATCTGAAACCTCGCCTGAAGAGCAGGTGGAACAATCCACAGTTTCAAAAAGAAGACTAAAGCAAATATTATAGCATTAAAGCTCACATAGTTTCAAATAATCATTCAACGTGAAAGTACCACAATGTTAGAGAAGAGGATTAGGGCCAATTTTGATGGGTAAAATAATAAAGTCTAAATGACAAGATTAAAGTGAAATTGACAAGAATAAAGTCGAAATGTCGAGAATGAAATCGAAATGATGAAAATAAAGTTGAAATGACTAAAATAAAGTTGAAATGTTGAGAATGAATTCGAAATGTTGAGATTAAAGTTGAAATGACGAGAAAAAAGGGGAAATGATGGAAATGAAGGCGAAATGACAAAAATTAAAGTTAAAAAAATTAAAAAAATTAAGTTAAAATGATGAAAATAAAGTTGAAATGATGAAAATAAAGTTGAAATGTTAAGTATAAAGTCAAAATGTTGAGAATAAAGTCGAAATGACGAGAATAAAGTCGAAATATTGAGATTAAAGTTGAAATGTTGAGAATAAACTCAAAATGATGAAAATAAAATTGAAAGGATGAAAATAAAATTGAAATTTTGAAAATAAAGTCGAAATGTTGAGAATGAGTTCGAAACGTTGAGATTAAAGTTGAAATGTTGAGAATAAAGTCGAAATGACGAGAATAAAGTCGAAATATTGAGATTAAAGTCAAAATGTCAGAAAATAGTCTAATGTCCAGAATGAAGTTAAAATGTAATGTCAAGATTAAAATCAAATTGTCGAGATTAAAGTTGACATTTTGAGAATAAAGTCAAAATGTTCTAATTGAAATATATCTGTGGTTTGAAGAGCCTAAAAATGAGCATCACATATTTAATGAACAAATATAACATTAGTAAAATGTTTAAGAAGGATTTTCTATGTAAAGACCAACTAAAAAGCCCATTTTCCAAAGTATTTATACAATATTAAAAGGTAGATTTATTTATTTAAACTTGTATTAAGGCAGTAAAATCACCTGTGCTACACTCCAGTGGGATGCAGAGACCATTTCTGAGCTTGTGTCCTGGGCTGCAGTACAGGCATCGATCCACAGCTGTACAGATGTTGCACTCACTGAGACACGCCTCACATCGTTTCCATCGTGAGTGGTAGAATCCCTCTGGACACGCCTCACGACACTGGTTGTGAAACAGGTACAGACTCACCCCAAATTTGTCTGAGTACAGAGCGAGAAACCACGAGAAAAAATTAGGAGAGGAGTCACATATGCCAGAAAAGAAAAGAGCGTGGGAAAAAAAAAAATGTTACATTACAACCTCGGTTCCCAAAGTGGGGTATGCAAATTGTCATAGGGGGTACATGAATAAAAATGTAAAATGGAAAACTATAGAACATAATCAACCAGCAGTCAGGAGCCTCCATGCATTACTGACGTAAGACTACCCATGGTTACAGGTTATTATTATTATTTTATTATTATATAATATTTCTCAGCAGGATAGGTAAAATTCAGAGACAAAGTGCACTCTAGGGCTACATTGTATGTGACAAGAATTAGCTTTTTATAATGTTTATTGTTGCCAGGATTAGTGCACAAAATGGCAAGATGAGTCCAGCTATATAGATATACTTATATCTTATACTGCTTTATATTTGAACTAGATTCATATTTAAGAAAGTGAAAGTATAGAAAGTTGTTTAAGATTGTTTCGTGTGTGGTGTTATAATTTGAATCAGAACAATAATTGAAACATTATTAAAAATAACTTTTTCAATCAGTATTTCTTTTACTAGTACTGGTAGTGCAAAAAAGATGAAAAAACTGAACGGAAAAGTTTAATGGCGTCTCAGTTTTCCTTCACGACCTAACTGCTTATGCTATTCACAAAGAGAGCTACGCAAGATCCGAAGCTGTCAATCATCGTCATATATGACGTAAAATCCCATTTTTCAACCTCAAATAACTTATTTAAAACAAACTCCACAGAAAAATGAGCACTTGAACACAATGTAGGGTGGTAATAACTAATAATCACTGCACTGTTTAGGTATAAAATAAAATTATGTGATGCGTATTTTAACTTTGTAGTTTGACCCACATCCCATCTGTTATCATTGAGGAGGCGGGGTTTATGACCTATACTGCAGCCAGTCAGCAGGGGAGCTCTAAAAATAAAAGCGTCACTACCCCGTGAGCGTCCATCGTTTATTCTTTTTACAATCTAAGGTTGAAATGCGTGTGTCTCACACCTAATGTGTGAGATTTGAGTGGGAAAAAAAAGACGGACCCCGAAGTACCATGATGCTATCGAAATTGGGAGCTGTAATCTCAAAACAAATAAAAATAAACATTTTGCAACACACTTAACTTTTAGCAGTAGAAAAACGTTTTTAATATTGACCGTCTTTTGTGGACTGGAGGAGGGTCTTCTTCTACTGACTGTTAGAGGTTGTAAATGAACAGATTGGTGCACTAGCGCCCCCTCAAACTGAGGTCAAAAGCTGAATAGGTTTAATTTCTGGGTAAACATGAATGTGCCGTCCAGGCTAAATAAAATTAAAATAAACGTTTGGCAAAACCAAATGAGTCCAAAATAATGCATGTTCACACTCAACCTATGTGCAAGCTGTCAAAAAAGTTTCAGGTGGAACAGACACCACATCGGGGAAATATTCGCTCCACAAACACACACACAAGCACGCACACGCGCGCAGAACTTCCTCGACTTATGAGAGAGATTAGACATTTCAGGGGACCCATTTGAATTGCAGATGACCCCACATGGGGTCACAACCCCATGGTTGAAACACACTGCATTACATTATTATATTTTTTAAGTGTGCAGGAGTAGGGGGTACATGGCTTCAGGTTAAATGTCTCAAGGAGGAACGGGACTGTGGAAAGTTTGGGAAACATATTACAATAAATGCAGAGGTGCCAAAAATCAAAATTTTCCCCGTAAAAAACTGATTTATCACATTGTCAAAAGAACAAAAATAGCTATTAATAAAGCATAATAATTGTGAAAATAGGATAAATATTTCACCATTAGATTTTGATTTGAAGAAGTGAAAATATACAATACAGTTGTTTGTGTGGTGGTGTTTTACACAATTTGAAAAAGAAGAATGACCTAAAAAAAATTCTAAAAACAATGATTTTTATTTTTATTACTATTTAATTATTTAATTAACTATTTAATCATTAAAAGAAGAATCAAATTTATTATTATTTAAATACTATATATTTTATACTGTTTTTTCTTTAACAAGATTTTTATGTGAGGAAGTGGATGTATAAAATACAGCATGTGGTGTTTTAATTTGAAAAATGATAATAATCTGAAAGTTCTATTTAAAAAAAAAAAAAATAGTTGACTAGACATTTCAGGCGACCCAATTTGAATTCCAGGCGACCCCATATGGGGTCACGACCCCAAGGTTGAAAAACCCTGGTCTAACTATACATGTATTTAAATAGTTACTGAATGTATATTTCCCCCACATCTCTTTGATTTTAACAGTAGTCATGTTATACAAAGAAAATCACAAAAATAAATCTATCGAAGGCCAGTGTGTGTGTGTGTGTGTGTGTGTGTGTGTGTGCGTGTGCGTGTGCGTGTGTGTGTGTCAAAGCGTGAGATGGATGGATCGCTCATTCATGCTATTATTGTTGTCTCATTGAGCTTCACACTGAGCTGCAATTAAATGAAACCACATTTACTAACACAGTCTGACAACCTTGGCATCTAATCTGTGTGTGTGTGTGTGTGTGTGTGTGTGTGCGTGTGTGTGTGTGTGTGTGTGTGTGTGTGTGTGTGTGTGTGTGTGTGTGTGTGTGCGTGTGCGTGTGCGTGTGCGTGTGCGTGTGCGTGTGTGTGTGTGTGTGGTAAATCTGGTCCTAATCTCCTCCTGGCTGTCTGGTTACTCTGGTATATATATGAGAGTGTTTGTGTGTATACGTCTAGTGTAAATACATTAACTCTGACAGCCATAACAGTGTCTGTGAGGATGTGATAAACACAGTCTTTAGCTCCATGGTCAGGTTACGGTTTCCTCAGCTGTGATCTTCTGATGCTATGTGGAGCTGGTAAAAAAAAACAAACTGAAAAAAAACTCAATTGAATATGAAACTTTGACGTGTAGTCTTAAATGTAGCTTCAGATTAAAGTAAAAAATGTTTGTTATACCAAGATTTTCAACCAAAATTTAAGGTAGTATGTTATTCATAACAGTACCTCAGACACGTGCAATAACATGCACTATCTGCATTTCAATGAATTATACACTATACTTTAAGTTGCTGGTTTAACTAAGAGAGCTATATTTATTTTACAATGTATACACCTTGTCACTTTGTTCACTAATACTAATACACTAATATATATAAATATATTTAAACAATATGTATTAGTGTATCAGTATGATTGCACAAAATGACAAGGTGTGCCAGCTCAGATATTTTTTTACTGCATTTTATTTGAACTAGATTTATATTTAAGAAAGTGAAAGTATAGAATACAGTTGTTTGAAAATGTTAATAATTATTTAAGCTCTTTGAACTTTCTGCCTGTTCCTGCTCTTTGTATTTATTTCTGTGCAATTCTGTATTTTTAAAATTTTGTAAAATGAATAAATAAGTGAATTTATTCATTTAAAAAATTTATTCTAACCAGTATTTTTAAAAATTTTATTATTACTTCAAATTTCAGGTGACTGCATGTGGTCACGACCCCAAGGTTGGAAAACCCTGCTCTGCATTAATGTTTGAAATATTACAGTATTGCACATAGCCCTAAGGTGCTAAAAAGTTTGAATAAACTTTTTGAGAATAATTTTGAATTTAAAATGGTTTTCCATCAGAATTATTTACTTGAGAAGTAGATTCCATTCATACATTCCCCTGTAAGCAAATGTTCTTCTCATGTGATTTGTCGCTATACTTTAGGTAAGATACATGTATTTGCAGAAGTATGTCTGGTTGCATACATATGTATGTCCAAGATGAACAACATATTTTGGTAGAGCGTCTGAGCAGGGTAATATGGTGCTCCAGGCAGGAGTAGACTTTGGCGGGTCAGCGCATAGATTTTTCATATTGAGCTTTTCTGTTCTTTTTATTATTTATTTAAAAGAAAAAGTGTCAAGTAAATGTGAAGGATGGGTTGAAATGTATTATTCATATCTATTATTTATTTATTTATCTCTTAAATTTTACTTTGAGAATTCAATTTTTGCACTCCTCCAGCAGATGACGCCCCAGGTAACCACCTGGTTCGCCTGTACCCAAAGCCGGCCCTGCGTCTGAGAAGTTTTAGTGACGGAAACATTTCTGAACAAACATAATAATGAATATAGAAGTCTATCCTGTGCCAATAACCAGTTTAGTTCCTGATGTGTGTTTGTGAAATTAACTCCACAAACACACACACGCACGCACGCAGAACATTTGTGAATATTCATGGTCATGCTTAGACATTGCTTGTGGCGTCCCCCAGGGAACAGTATTAGGTCCGAAACTGTTCATACTTTATATAAATTACATATGCAAAGTTTCAAAAATATTAAAATTATTTTTATTTGCAGATGACACCAGTATTTTTTGTTCAGGGGAGGATTTACACCAACTACTGGGGAGGATCACTACTGAAACTGAAAATGTGGTTTGACAGAAACAAATTATCATTAAACTTAAGTTAAACCAAATTCATATTATTCGGCAACCGCAATAAGAATACACAAGTACAGATACAAGTAGATGGGGTGGATGTTGAAAGAGTATATAAAAACAAATTTCTTGGGGTAATAATTGATGATAAAATAAACTCATGTAAAATATGTACAAAGCAAACTATCAAGAAGTATTTCAGTTCTGAGCAAAACATATTCTGAACCATAAATCACTCCACATTCTTTATTGTTCACTGATTTCATCATATTTACCCCACTGTGCAGAGGTTTGGGGAAATACTGACAAATACAATCAGTGATGTGCAGTCAGGGTAGGCAAGGTTGGCAGTGCCTACCCATATAAATTATTTGTTTTTCAATTTCCGATAGCCTACAGTACCAATAAGTTTGAAAGTGTCAGCATTTTGTGCTTTTCATAGCCCAAATCGCTAAACATCGCAATTTCCTAACCGCTGTAAGGCAGGAGGAGGCCACACCCCTTCTCAAAGGCACGTTGCTGCTCTGCCTCTGTTCCCATAGCATGTGTTTATGTGTTTGCTCATGTGCAGTCAATTCCCCAAGATGACAACCATTTACGTCCAAAGGCAGCTCTCTACACTGCCTTTGGACGTAACCACGCTATGCTAAATGCTATTCGTAAGTTCACAGTACATTAGTGAATTGATATCACATGACCGCTGCTGCTACGTTCTCTAGCTAGTGGGCGGGATCACACTACAGGCAGGATGACAGCGCTAGTGGATGCGCCTCACTGAGGCTGTTGTTGTCATTTTCTCTGTGTTTCTGTGTTTCCAACACAAACAAAGGATGCGCTGCTGTGTCATGAGATATATCTTGTTGGGAGAGTATGGAGGCTATATATAATATGTTTATGTTTATTTAATGGTGTTTCATGATGTTGATTTTGTTAGATGGCGAAATGCTTGTTCATGTGGATCTTGTTGGGTTTTTTCTTTATTATGAATTTTATATTTTGATAAGTGCATTGAGATGACTTTGTTGGAAATTGCGCTATACAAATAAAGTTCAATTGAATTGAATTGAATTAATACTTGCCAGCAGAAACATATGAAATTGTCATTGTTGTTGACATTGGTGCTCTCGATTTGGAACGCCCTAATCTACCCTACCCTAGTGCCCACGGCACGTCACTGAATACAATCACTATCCATACTGCAGAAAAGAGCCATAATAATTCATAATACCGGTTAAAGAGATCACACAAATTCACTATTTTTAAAATCAAAAACATTTCACTTCACTGACTTGGTTGATTTTCAAACAGCAAAAATCATGTACAAAGCAATAAACAATCTACTTCCTGGAAATATTCAAAAATGTTTTTTTTAAACAGAGTCGGGTTATAGGCTTAAAACACCAGCGAGCACGAACAATGTGAAAAGGTTTTTGTGTTTCTGTTTGTGGAGTGAGATTGTGAAACAATTTGGGTGTCCAAGCATGAGCCAGTTTAAAAAGCGGTACAAACACATGGTTTTCACAAGGTACAGGGAGGAAGAGGAGCTTTAACAACAGTGTTTTCATAAATTATTCACATTTGTTTATTTACTCTATTTATTTTCTATTTTTCTTTTTTGTGTATATGGAAATATGTATACGTGAGTTTTTGATTAGGTAGTGAAGATGGGGTAGGTTTAAATAAGCTTATGCTTCATCCTTTTCGTACATGTTGGGTCTTATTGATATTGTTGATTTCACTATTCTTGTTGATTTGTTTGTCACTTTATTTTATTGTACTACTTACACATGTTCGAAATAAACTGGAAACCTGAAACTTGGAAATGTTCAATAAACTACGATTACATTCCAGTCACAGCCGTATTAATGTAACTCAGTGAAGTAGTGAATGCTGTAGTGAAACCTACTGATGTTGACAGATTTTAGGACTGAGCTCAGGTCTCAAATCGCTCATCACTGATGTTCAAACACGTGTGTTGTGGGTTGTATTGAAACAGTACCTGTGTCACAGCTGGTGCAGTTTTCAGGTCCCTCGTCCGTGCACTCGTGGCACGTGTGGTGACAGAGGTGGCACTGCCTCCCCATGGCGTAATGACCCGCCTGGCAGCGAATGTCACACCGGCCGTCATCAAAGAACCTGCAGGAAGGGAGTGTTTCACAAACATCAACATCAGATACACAAACTCTGGAAGTTTCCACAGTTTGAGAATAAAACTGACTGCCATCATGTGACATAAGCAATGGGAAAACTGTGAGCCTTGGAAAAGGTTGAGGACTTTCATTGAATTTGTGTATTTGCAGGGACTGAGAAATTTATAACTGAATTATTTGGTAATTCTACACATGATTTTTCATTCTCCTGTGTCTCTAAAGCACAGTGGTTGTCAACCTTTTCAGTGCGCAACCCTCCAAAATAAAGATTCCAGAGACTGGGGACCCCCACTGTAGCTGATGGTGGTCGAACACAGACATGAACATTGAAGAACAGTCATGTGGAAACAGGGCCATCTATAAGGGAGAATAAAAGGGAGAGATTTTTGGGGTCCATCCATAAAGTCAGCAAAATGATGGTCCAGTGTTCTATGAATCTGTGATAACCACATTTATTTATTCATCTGGATAATATCCACTGTTATCCAGGATGTTTATTAGTATTTGTGTCATAGTATATAGTCATCTTAAAAATCTAAATCCTTGTTTTAATCAGAATTAAAAGGGGTTAAAAGTGACACAAGAATAGGTGGGGAAATAAGATTTTTTTTTTAACAGAAATTGGTTCAAAGTGGCAAATAAGAAGTGGCCAAAAATAAAGACAGAAAAAAATGGTAAAAACTGTTCAAATTGGCAATATTGGCTTAAAAGTGGCAAAGTGGGGTAAAATGGTCAAAAATAAGCATGAAATATGGTGAAAAGAGTTTTAAAGTGACAATAATGGGTCAACATATGTGACATTAGGTGGAAAAAGTGGTGAAAATGTTTTAAAAGTGCTGAAAATGTCTTGAAAGTGGAAAAAATGTGCAGAAAAGACATTGGAATTTAATGTAGAGGTGGCAGAAATGGGAGTAATGTAGAAAAAATACATTAAAAGGAGCAAAAATATGACAAGAAAAAGTGATGAAAATAGGTTAAAATATGGCAGGTTTGGTGTAGTTGCGGAAAAAGGATCAAATAAGCAAAAATGGGCTCATATTTATCAAAAAGCATTCATAGTTTTTTCAAGAGTTCAAAAGGTCAATATTGGCTTAAAAGTGGCAGAAATTGGGTTAAATTGGCAAAAATAAGCATGAAATATGGTGAAAATAATAATAATGGGCAATAATGGGTCAACATGTGTGACATTAGGTGGAAAAGTGGTGGAAAGGGTTTATAAGTGCTGAAAATACCTTGAAAGTGGAAAAAATGTGCAGAAAAGACATTGAAATTTGTGGCAGAAATGGGAGTCATGAGCAAAAATGCATTAAAAGGAGCAAAAATATGGCAAGAAACGGTGATTAAAAAAAAGGTTAGAATATGGAAAGTTTGGTGTAGTTGCAGAAAAAAAGTAAAAATTGTTCAAATTGTTCAACTAAATAGTCGTAGTTTCTTGAAGGCATCTGGCTCTCGAATATTTATGATGCATTTAAGACTCACGCTGTGTCTGTCTGTCTGTCTGTCTGTCTGTCTGAGGTGGTGTCAGTGTAAAGGTGTGGATCACTGTGTGAGACAGGGTTGGGGTCAATTATAATTGTAGTCGTGTAATTCATAATTAATTACAACTATGATGTAATGATAAATGTAATTGTAACTGACAAAATATGTTGCTGCTGTAATCATAATTTAATTGTAATTGAGTTCAGATAATGGACTTTGTCATTGTAATTGGCATGAAAATTCCACAAAAACTGTTATTTACAATTAAATTAAACAGAAAACGTGATATAGTTCTAAGTCTTACACATATGTAGTTAACAATTATTAAAATATGTTTCATATCAAGTTTACCTGTTAGTTCTGTTGAGAATCATTTTACTTTTGAAATAAAATAAGAATATAGGGGTTTACAGACACACAAAAAAAGGCTCATACGCCCACACCAAAAATATTAAAACCTATTTTCATTGATTAGCCTAACATGGTAACCAAGAGATGAAAATCAAATTAGATGATAGATCATATTTTTTAGTGTATTTTACAGCTGATCTTGAGCCCCATTCACTTTTCTCCAAAAATCACATATTCAAAACAAAAAACGTTTTTTTTGTTTTTTTTTTAAGCTTCTATAGTGACCTACATGGCTAATTGTTGTTCAGATTAAAGTAGGACCCTTAGTGGTTACAGATGATGTGAAATTTAGGAAATATATGATACTGTGTGACAATAAATCATGTTTTAAAAACAGAAATCTGTAGTTGGCCCAAAAAGAACTAGAGCTTTACATCAAATATAAAGCCAATTCTTATTAGGGAAGGCTAAAAAAAATCTGAAATAATTGAATTAATGTATTGACATCAACTGCAGCAAGTTTGGAGACAATAATAAACATTAAGCTAAAGATACACGTATTTGTACAAAGAAGTTCAGGCAGAAGCCAAACTTTGCCACAACTGTGCCAAAGTTTTCCACAAGTTTGGAAACAAGTGTGAAACTATAATATGTCAGTCAAATTGATTCCAATCATTGTTAGTCTTATGTTTGACCCCTAGATGTGTCAATTTGGCTTAAAATAAACACATTATCCATTTTTATTCAGGTTTCTGTGGTGCCATGAGTAATGCTATTTTTGGTTCCACTCTTTGGTGCTGTTACGCATGGTTCTAGTTCAACAAGGCGTTGACCAATCAGATTGATTGACACAGCATTGCAAAGCTCAAAACCTGTACAAATTGGTGATATAAAACACTATGGGACCGAGCTTTAGCCCTGGCCAATCAGAGCTGGAGAAAGAATGGACATGCCTGATGAATAATTGAAGACGTAATTGTAATTTAAAAATGTAATTGACCCCAACCCTGTCAGGTGGTGTCAGTGTAAAGGTGTGGGTCACCGTGTGGGGGGGCAGGTGGTGCACTCCTCTCTCTCTGGGCCTTTGCACTGCTGACATGAAGCATGACACAGGTGGCACATCCCATATTTGCTCCAGTATTCTCCTGTAGACACACACACAGCTGTCACGCCTGCTCCACATGTACAGTAGGTGATGTCACTCATTTCATACACAAACACACACACACACACACACACACACACACGCACACAGAGAGTTGTAATTTTTAGATACAACAGTAAATGAAGTTTTTGGAATAACGAACCAGAATCCCTTACACATTTAATTTATTACTGTACTTTTTCAATTGGTTTCTGGGCTTACAGCACAGAATGAATAATATTTCATTGAATTGTAAATGTATTATAATCTACTGAACCCTCAGAAAAATTTAAGAACAACAGACTTCATTAATACTATGTATAGCAACTCTCTTTTTCCCCTTATTGTTAAGCCAACCAGAATTACCACGGACACATCAACGTTAATAGATAATATATTTACTAATCAATTAGCAAGTCAAATTACAGCTGGAGTACTTATCAATGATATCACTGACCATCTTCCTATTTTTAGTATTTTTAAACAATTGCAAAATATTACAACCAAAATAAATGATTTCAAATATGTAAGACATCGAACACCTGAAGCTATTGCTGCTCTCAAGGGGGACTTATGTGCACAAACTTGGGAAGAAGTGTATGCAACTCCTGACCCTGATAAGGCATACAATGCCTTCCTACTTACCCTAATCCAATTGTATGACCAGCACTGTCCGTGTAAAAAATACTATACTAAAAACAAAAACAGCCAGGATAAACCATGGCTAACCAAGGGCATAGCTAAGGCTTGTAAAAGAAAACAACAACTCTATAGAGTACATTTAAATCAAAGGACTAAACAAACTGAAGAAAGATATAAAATGTATAAAAATAAGTTAACTCAAATAATAAGATTCAATAAAAAAGCATACAATCACAAATTGCTGGAGCAGAACAAGAGTGATATCCAGGGTACCTGGAAGGTATTGAATGGCATTATCAGGAATGGAAGAAAAAAGGAAGAATATCCAAATTACTTCACAATGAATAATTCAATCATCAGTGAAAAAAAGGAAATTGCTAATGCATTTAATAGTTTTTTTGTCAGTGTTGGGCCGAAGTTAGCCAATGAAATTGTGCTACCAAGCAATGCCAATGAATTTGAAGAAATGAATATTAAAAATAATCTAAACTCACTTTTCATTAAAAGTGTTAGTGAGAGCGAAATCATTGAAATTGTACATTCCTTCAAAACTAAGAGATCAACAGATGGATCTGATATAGATATGGTCCTCGTGAAAGATATCATTGATCTTATTGTTACTCCTTTCATGTATATATGTAATCAGTCTTTCTCAATGGGTATCTTTCCGAGTAAAATGAAAACTGCCAAAGTAATACCTATTTTTAAAAGTGGAGAAAAGCAACAGTTTACCAATTACAGACCGATCTCAATACTCTCGCAGTTTTCAAAAATACTGGAAAAGCTATTTGTGAAACGACTTGATAGCTTTGTAGACAAGCATAACCTGTTAAGTGAACATCAGTATGGTTTTAGATCCAATAGGTCCATTTCAATGGCAGTTACGGAACTAGTAGAAAAGATATCAACATCTATTGAGAGCAGTGAGTATGCTGTTGGAGTCTTCATTGACCTTAGCAAGGCCTTTGACACAATAGACCATTCATTGCTTTTAAATAAATTAGAAAGGTATGGTGTCAGGGGCTTAGCACATGATTGGCTAAAAAGTTATCTAAGTGACCGAAATCAGTATGTACATATTGATAATATCAACTCAATGGAGGCAAAAATAACCCACGGAGTTCCTCAGGGCTCCGTTTTGGGACCTAAACTATTTATTATGTACATTAATGAAATCAGCGAAGTCCTCAACAAATTACAATGTATTCTATTTGCCGATGATACCAGTTTGTATTGTTCGGGAACAGATCTTGAGCTGCTTTTGAACACAGTAGGAACTGAACTTAAGATACTTAAAAAGTGGTTTGATGTAAATAAACTTTCCATAAATCTGCATAAAACTAAATATATTGTATTTGGAAACAAGGAAGTAAACAAACCATGTCGAATCAAAATTGGGGAGGTAGAAATTGAAAGGGTGTATGTTACAAAGTTTTTGGGAATCAATATTGATAATAAGTTAAATTGGAAAGCACACATAAATACACTAAAGACAAAAATTTCCAAACTTATTGCCATACTGTATACAATAAAAACCTCTGTGAATCAAAATGCATTATATATACTGTACAATTCCCTCATCCTTCCATACCTTAGCTATTGTGTGGAAATATGGGGGAATACCTATAAAACTAATATACAAAAGAAAGCAATTAGAGTGATCAGCCATTCAGAATACCTTGCTCCAACAAATCCACTTTTTATTAGATTAAATATCTTAAAATTGCATGATCTTGTTGATGTCTACACAGCAGTTGTGATGTACAAGGCTCACAATCTCATGCTTCCTCACTGTTTACAAAAGATGTTTCAAACTAGAGAATCAAGATATAACCTCAGAGGAACTGATCTGCTACAAAAACCCATGGCGAAGAGTAATACTAAGAGGTGTTTATCAGTCAAAGGAGTTGATCTATGGAATGGTCTACCTATACAACTTAAGGGCTCCAAAACTATTCATGCATTTAAGAAAATGTACAAGTTAAATATTATAGAGAAGTATAGAACACTTGAATGAAACATTAGAAAAGAAGTTGATGCTTAATATAATTTTGATTGTTGAAGTTCAAGTTTTGTGCTTACATGTTACCATCGTTGGTATGAGAGAAACTGTATAATTGTGTCATCTTTGGACATACAGTAGTGTTTCAGTTGTAAAAGGGGTTAGGCAAAATAAGTCTAGACTTCAGCTTAAACCCCTTTCGGTCAGGCATCATTTAGCGGTTGATATTCTTAATGTATACATATTTTTTTTTTTTCTTGTCGTGTAATGTGTGGGATCTTTGAATGACCTTAGATCTGGATGTTCACAATGACCGAAGAAATAAACTAACTAACTAACTAACTAACTAACTAACTAACTAACTAACTAACTAACTACTTTGAACATAAGATTTAATTGTAAACCTGTTCATTCTATGATCATTTCTACATACACCGGTGTAAATTTTCTCCCCTCTTTCTAAGCTTTATGTGTGAAATTAAAGAATACATCACGACGTGGCCACTCATTCATAGAAAAAAAGCAATATACAATATATAACAAAATTATTTCTAACATATTTACCCCTATTATTTTTTTTCTTTCAATTGTGTATGTGTGATTCTTGCTTGCTTGTCAAATTTCTGTATCTTTGTATAGTGTGCACTTCTGACTCGTCAATTTGTATTAATCAGATAAACAAACAATACATACAGTATATTTTACAGACTTGGTGTGTGTGTGGGTGCGTGTGTGTGTGTGTGTGTGTGTGTGTGTTGCCTCTTTCTTTCACTGGTACAGATTGTATGTGAGGGTGTCTCTGAGCACCAATTACAGGCAACAGATATTCGTTGTTGTTGTTGTTGTTGTTTACATTCCCCTAAAGGTCCTGCTCATTATAATCCTCCAGCCTCTGACATCTTTGGAATAATAACACCCATAGATACACTTGTTCCACACTGTTTTATATTCTGTATACATGAATGGAATCCACGGATAAAAACAGTCCATGAAAATGTGATACTTGTCAGGATGGAACATCAGTGCTGACCAAACTTCAATTATTTATAGATATAGATATTATAAACATGTTTAACACCATGTAAAGATGGGGATTCTGTAAGGAGTGCATCATGTGTGCTTGTTCAACGCTCTCCCAGTGCATCTCTTTTTTTAAATATAAAAATGTATATATCAACAGTACACAAGTCTAATGATCTAAAGTAGTGGTTCCCAACCAGGGGTACGTGTACCCCTAGGGGTACTTGAACACATTTTACGGGGTACCGGGAAATATTGATTAATCTATTTCCAACATGCTGAGTCATTTTTAAGCCTATTTCAGACACTGTACATGCTCATCCACCCGTTGACAATAAACTGCATTAAGGAAATAAACAATATTGTGGCTTTAATATCCTACTAAATTGTTACTAACATGTTATGCTCATTACTAAAAATTGAGGTTAATATAGTCTCTGCTATACAATAATTGTAATGCACAAAATTGATATTTAGTGTGCGTTAAACGTACAGGTTGACATTTTCAAGCTATTAACATGTAAATAAAACAAGAAAGGTTATTATTATTATATTGGAGTGACAAAGGGGTTCTCCTAATCAGAAGAGAGGCCTCGGGGGCCCATGAGACAAAAAGGTTGAGAAACATTGCTCTAAAGCATGAATGCTTTGGCCTTTCATTCCGTTGTGTTTTTGAGACACCACATTCATTTTCTTATCTTTTTATAATCCCAGTAAGTTCATTTTGTCTTCTTTTTTGAAATATATGTTCCTCAGAGGTGATTGATGTATCCCTCGTGGGGTCACATCAAAGCAATCACCTCTGAGGAAGACTGACAGTTGACAATCGGAACATGTCAGGAGATCACATTTCCTGAAAAAAAGTTGTCTCTGAATAAACAAAACCTTAACATATATTATATTTTTGCATATTCACAATATGCAATTATTTTTTTCCACTTTTAAACTGTTACGTTTTCTGTGGAAATGCCTTGTCATGACTTTTAAGAAGCCATTTAAAATAAGACTTCTTAAAGGGCCCATGTTAAGCTAAATCAACTTTTCTGTGCTTTAAACATCATAAAGTGCTATTAGGGCTTCATACACATGGCCAAAGTGTTTTTAAGTTAGAGCCACGCCTCCAGGACGCTGTCTGCCATGATTGACATGTAAAAAGACACGCCCACTAAGGTGAACATTTCAGAGTCCTTCACGCAGTATGTATGTATTTTCTGCAGTCTATATATGTACCGGTGAACACCCCGCCCCCACGCTCAGTCTCATGTTTATAAAGCAGCATGAGCTCAGCTACGGAGTGGGTGGGAGGAGGGCGGGCCATCCTCTGGCCCTACGTCACCGTGCAGGGAGGAGGAAGTCAGTGTCCCGTCTATAGACACTCCCACTCATGAATATGCATAAGTAGGCCGCAAATCAGCCTGTTTGTGTAGAGTTGGTTAGAAAGTGACTTTTCAGAGTCTAAAACCCCGGAAAACAGATGAGTTTGAAACATTTACCTCAAATACTGTTTTTGGGGTTCTTAGAACAAATGGAGATGGGTGAAAAATAGCATGACATGGGAGCTTTAAGCACACAAATTCAGTGTAACAGTGAACTCACAGAATAGTATTTTTATGCTGGACTCCAAACTCCCTCACTTTGTTCTTCTTCTTCTTCTTCTTGTGTACACTAGTTAAAATCTCTGCTCCTCTGTTATTCGTGAACGAATCGGGCTGAAATTATATATTTTATAAATGTGTACGCATCGATGCTCAGAGCTTAATTTCCGATTTGGGGCCCAAGGTCGCCCCAAGGGGCCCCAAAAGAAAAAATAAAATGAAAGTCGATTTCTCATTTATTTGCCAGTCAAATAATTTGATGGTTAGTGGTACCGAACCATTGACACATACCAATATATAAATGGGGCCCATTAACCGGTACGTGTCACGGGGGAGCCAGGGGGTCCCCATTTGTTAAATGACTACTCCTCCGTTAGTTCAGAATGCAGTTTGGTATAAATACTTTATGAATTAATATGATGAGACACTCTGAGCCCTTTTTTTTTTAAAATGGGGCCCGGTAATTATCAAATTTATGGGCACATAGTCGTGTGGTATATTGTTTCAAAGGTAACGTAGATTACGATTTTGCCTCGCACAATTCAAGAAGGGGCCGACTCCCCCCTTTTTTTTTGGCAATTTCCATTAAAGTTGCTTTCTAATTTATTCGTGATTCAAATATTACGACGGTTGGTGGTACAGAATCATTGACGCATACTAATATATGAATGGGGCCCATTAGATGTGCCACGGGGGCCCCATTTCTTTACTAGGTGGAACCGAGTCTTTTGACTGAATTCTCTGGAACGTGGTACGTGCTATCCGGTGCAAAGACATTCCACAGGCTTAGCTGTAGTTCATCCAAACTTGTTTTTCCATTAAGCTTATTTGCAGTCTTTTATCCCAAAAATGACATTGTTCGGGGCCAGGCAGCCTAAGCTGCTGCTATTTGTTATCCTGCGTCTTCTTTTTTTTTTCTGAGGTAATCTTACTTTCAATGCGCAAAAAGTAACCACATTTTGCCAATGCCAGGGCGCACAGTGGGATTGTTGTTATCACGTCTGCCTCACAGCAAAAAAGTCCTGGGTTCGAGTCCTGGGGATTTTAGGCTGGAATAGGAGTAATGTAATGTAATCATTATTGTGCTCAAGTTTGCACTTCCACGTATACATGAATTATAAAATATGTACGGCACTGATAATTTCAAAGCAATAAGTGACTCATCTGTCCCTGCAGGATCTTTACTTTCAACTCATTTGATTTTGTGACCCATTTTTATGTAATTTGAGGACATTTTGTGGATTAATTTGAAGGAAATTGCAGGATTTTGGAGAAATTGAGTGTTCTTTTAATGTCTATCCATTCATTTGCAGACCTGCTTTCTCCTATTTCAGGGTCACAGGAAGCTCTTTTAATATTTTGTATGTATAAAACCTGTCAACTGTGGGACAAAAAATGAACAGTCCAAACAAAAGAAGTGGAAATGTTACTAGTGGGTCACTCCATGTCATTTTAACTTTTTACAGCATTTAGCAACAAACGACATTTAAAAAATGTATATGAATTATTTTCTTCTTTTTGAACTTCTGATAAGATTTACAGCAATATTTGTTAAATTTGTGGTATTTCTTTATCTCATAAAAATATGTTTAAACACTTATAAAGATTAAATCAAATTATGTTTAATCTAAATGTTAAATGTAAATCTTAAGTGTTAAATCGTAATGGGAAATCTAAATCTAAATGTTAAATCCAAATGTCACAGGTGAAGCTAAAAAATTAGCTGATTTGCAAATTCACCAGAAGTACCAAATTAAAGCTCACATTTAAAATTTAGATTTAACATTTAGTTATCGCATTTAGATTTAACATATACATTATATGTTTACAAGAAAAAAAAAATCACAAATTTCACAAACTTTGCTGTAAAATGTTTTTAGTTTTTTTAATGCGTTTTGCTAAGTGTTGTAAAACGTTGCTGTATATTTTAGCATGTGCTACTTTACAATCGACGCCCCATACCAATTTATTGAGGAGATATGTGTCGATTTCGGCGCATCTTTATTTTTCTTCCATTTTCAGCTTCCAATATCTCAGTAACATAAGAAACTACAATGTGGTATAGTAATACAGCTGCATGTACCTACTCTCTCAGAATATATAAATATATCTGCTATACATCTTATCTGGTGGTTTTCTATTCTTATTGAAATGACATGGAATGAGCCTAGTTCCATTTTTGTGTCTTTTTGGACAAAGGTTGCAGATCGAGTTCCAGACACAGGGATGTGGCTGTGTTTCGGGGTGATGTGGTTGTGGTTGTGGGTGCTCGCTCACTTTTTGGTGAAAAGCTCAATTGTTCCTTTCAAAACAAGAGCGCTTCTTTGTACACAAACACAACAGGCAGGGGCTTCCCATTGAGAACAGGTCTGCAGAAACCACATCACTCTTCCTCACACACAAATCGTCTTGGTCTCTTTGTCACCCCCACTCACAAGACGACAACATGCTAAACTCTCAGTGGATAAAAAGCAGGGTTAACTTCCACACGTTGGACTCCCTCAGTCAGACAGGAGGAAACAGAGATGCTGATGCTGAGGGGAGAGGAAGTGGACTTGGTTGACCTTCTAAACCAGGGGTGTCAAAGTCATTTTAGTTCAGGGGCCAAACACGGAGCAGCTTGATCTCAAGTAGCCCTCAGATTTTGTGCAGGAAAACAAGTCATTTTTTACGTATAAGTAAAATAGAAAATATGTAAGGAAAGGAGATAGGAGGGACTATTCAGATCTTACACGTAGCACCAGACCGAGGGATTTTGGTGGTTATTTTACATGACTTCTATTTTATTATAATTACACCAACTGTTTTCACCTTCTCACCAAACGTCTTGCTGATGGTTTTGTGGCCCATCCCACATCCAGCCTTGTGCAGGTCTACAATCTTGTCCCTGGTGTCTTTTGGTGTTGCCCATGACAGTGGAGTGGTTGGAAAGGAAGACATTGATTCTGATGACAGGTGTATTTTATATCCACAACAAACAGTGAACTTTCTTAAAGTGACAGGACTAATCAGAGTGGCACATAAACGGAAAATTCATGCTTTTTGTTTTTTTTGGATTGAATTGAATACCCATCTCCTTAAAAAAAACAAAAAAGCTAATTGGTTTTTAACTCAATACAATGGTGTTTTTCCACCAGACTTTTATTTTGACATTCATATCTCTATATAGCACTCTCAGGTGTGTGTGTTTGTGTGTGTCAGACACTAGAAACCTTCTGATAAGAAACAGTTAACCAATAATGAGAATGAAAAGGAAAACATGAACAGATTAAACATTTTAATAAGAACACTTAAGTAAAAAAAAAAAAAAGATTTTCAAAAAACTAGGACTTTGAGTAACATTAATAATGCATTGTCACAGATATGTCACAGGTACACAATAAAAACAGCTCTTACTGTATATGAGGGGGTGTATGTATGTATGTGTGTGTGTGTGTGTGCGCGCGCAGTAATTACAGTATCCACACACACACACACAGACTTTAAGTCATCTTAAACAATGACCATGATTACGTTTTTGTTAACCAAAACTGGGAATTTATCAATCTTTATGACAAACCATCAACAACCATAACCAGCCGACAGTACAACAACTCATCTAATACTGTAAATGCTTACGCTGCAGGTGTGAAAACCCACAAAAATAAAATAAAATAAGATATACTTTTACAAATTGTACGGCTACTTCTTGTTAGAAAAGCAGCACTTTAATCCCAGCCTTAAGTTTGGGATTAACCTAAACGCTCTGATTGCCTTTTATCCTTTATTACGATGACGAAGCAGCTCCAGTTCATCATCCTTTCGCTCGTTTGTTTTCCTGTACGCCGATCGTCCACCATCCGTGTTTTTAAGTGTCGAGCGTCGTGCGTTGGTGTTTCATTGGAAGGAGGAGGAGCATCAAGTTCTAAAACTAATTCATTTAGGACAGTAACAAGTAAGGGATGCACCGATACAGATAAAAATGAAAAAACGATCATTGGACAGATGACACATTCCTTTCATGTGGAAAATCAAAATCCAACAAATATAAGTATGACAAAATCCTCTGCAAAAAAAAAAAAAAAAACCATTTGTTGCACCTTGATTACTTTCTTTCTCGAGGACCTTTTTGAATGTTTTAGTGACAATAATTGTGGATGGATTCAAATGTTTATATATTTACGGGGGGGGGGGGGGGGGGGGAAACCATCGGTCCATCCCTGGTACCACAGGTTCATTATGATAAATGATTTCCTTTCCTGCAGGAATATCAGGAAGGAATAACTAACAACTCTCTTTTTTTAGTACCTCTTTATTGAATCAGTGCCGTCTGGGCTTATACTTCAAGAGTTAGAACAGCATTCTTTGACACACGTCGGTAAAGACAAACGCGCACACACACAGAAAGAGGAGGGTTTTGTGTTTTAAAAAGAGGCGGATTTGCTCCGTCTGGGCGTGATTCCTTTTTCAAATGTGTGTTTATGTTTATAAAGGTGATATACGGTGTTGGATCAGTGTGCGAGTTTGTCTTTGCCTCTGTAAACAAGGAAAGTCGGCCTAGACGCACATCACGTTCACATTATTCATTTACTCTCCCTTTTTTTTTTTTTTTTTCTACATTTACAGACAGAAAACCAACGTCTCCATCTGTTTAACGTTAACGCTGGAAGGAGAGGAGGAGGAAGAGTAGCTGAGAGTTTGTTGTTTTAAAAAAAAAAAAAAAAAAAAAAAAGCACATACGATTGAGAAGTTTACAGGCTGAGTGGCTCCTGTTTATAGCTATATGCTCTCTACAACAAAAAAAAGGTTCAATTATTTTGGCATCGTTGCTTTGGTCACAAAATACTGACGCTTTTATTCTTTTGTGTGTTGTTTTTTTCCATTGTTGTCGTTTGCGGATTTGTTCTTTGTGTGTGTGTGTGTGTGTGTGTGTGTGTGTGTGTGTGTGTGTGTGTGTGTGTGTGTGTACAGAAAAAGGTAGGTTTGTTGTCGTCCTGTCATCGCACCTCCGATGCAGTCCCTTTTAAGAGGCACAGATTCTCTTATAAATTATGTGACTGTGACTGTGAGTGTGCAGGGGGTTTGAAGAAGAAGAAGAGGTGGTGCCCCCCCCAATCCCCCTCCTACCCCCCGGGGTGCCACCGCACTCCCTTGTTGCCGTGCCGTCACCCCTTTTGCGAGCACGTTCTGCAGCACAGTTGCTGCAGCACTTTCCTCTGGCACAGATTGTTCTTTTTAACGAGCATGCAGAAACTGCCCTCCGCCCAAGATTCTTCATTTGCTTTCCACAGACCAGGAAGAAGAGATACAGGGGGGGAGGAGTAGAAAGAGAGGGGGGGGGGACACAGATGAGGCAGTGTGATTGGTCAGGAGTGTGTTCAGGTTGACAAGAAGAAGGTTTGTTTTTTTTTTTTGATCCAATCACAGGTGACGTTGATGGAGGGAGGAAATGATTGTGGTCCAGTGGAGGGATGGAGGGATGGAGGGATAGGACATCCATCAAACAGAGAGAGAGAGAGAGAGAGAGAAAACAAAAGTCACACAATTAGAAAAAAGAATTTAAAGAAATAAAAAAACACAAAACTTTGTGTAATTTAACATCTCAAAGCTGCTTAAAGCAAACCATCAGTCTATTGATCCCTCTTTTTATTTGTAATCACCTGATCATGGAATGACCCACTGTAATTGTGTAATTGATCATTAATTACAGTTATGACTTAATTATAACTAATTTTAATTGAAAAAATCTGTTGCTGTTGTAATCGAAATTAGATTGTAATTGAGTTCAGATAATTGACTTTGTAATTGTAATTCTATAAAAACTGTCAATTACAATCTAATTAAATGCTTAACTGTAAGTGTGGAACCATGTTACGGTTCTATGGGTTACATCCACAGGTATTGTCAGACCAGTCCACGACATTATCAGAGACACCACGTAGAAGCTGTTATTAAGTCAATGATTCTCAACATGTGGCTCTTTGTATTCATTTTGATTATTATTCCCCAGAAAACCTTAAAAGGAGAAACTTTTTAACCCTTTTTTATCTATTTCCTTTGGCCATTTTGGTCCCTTTTCAAAAAGTTATGTCACTTTTGTCAGAATTTTGTTTTTTTCTAATTTTTTTTGTCCATTTTTGCAAGTTATTTTTGACACATCAAATTTGTGTCTTTTTTTTGGGCCACTTTTCATCTAAATTAGCTAACTTCTGCTGAATGAATGACACTTTTTTTCCTTTTTTCTTCTCTTTTTGTTCCACATTTTTTGCCTTTGTCACTATTGTTTGCCACAGTTTGCTCATTAAAGCTATACTTTGCCATCACATACCACCTGGTTTCTCTTTATTTGCCCATATTTTGGCCACTCTTGACTGTTTTTGGTCCATTATAGTCACTTTTAACTCTTTTCTTGCCACGTTTTTGCCACTTTTGGACCATTTTTGGCCAACCTGTTATCATGTCCGCCTCCACTCACTCATCAAAAAAAAAACAAAAAACATCGCAGACCGGACCACTTTGCCCAGTATGTTAGATGGCCAGTCCCCCCCTGCTTACACATATGGAGTCAACAATTAAGTCAGGACTCATTTAAAGCTGAACTAAAGACATATTTATTTAGGAAAGTGTTGAATCTTGTGTAGTTTTATTGTGTTTTTAAATGTAGCTCTTTGTGATTCCTTGGAAAGGAAATGCATTATAAATTATTATAAATTATGTTCTTACTGTGTGCTCTAGTATTGTTGCTGCAATGTGTGAATTTCCCCTCTGGGGCATTAATAAAGGTCTATTCTATTCTATAAACATCAAATATGATTATTTTTCCCCACTACCTGTCACTGCTCTTGAGGATCATTTTACCATTTAAAAAAAAGTGAAATCTAGGGGTATACTGACATAAAAAAGACCACAACAAAAATATTCAACCTATTTTTTCATTAATTAGCTGATTTAAGACATGGATGTGGTGCTAACAGAAAGCTAACACAAGAGTAGGGTTACCTTTATTATGGTTATTTATGAAAAGCTCTGTAATTGTGATTAATTGAATTCAAACTTTAGTAATTGTAACTGACATTTTTCGGGGAAAATGATCATTTTAATTTAACTGTAATTAAAAGGAAAAAAAATGCCGAGCTAACACACAAGCTAACAAGCTTTATGGGGTAAATTATTTCAGGGTCAGTGATTATGATTAATTGAATTCAAACTTTAGTAATTGATTTGTAACTGTAATTGACTTTCAGGAAGGGAAGATAATTATTGCAATTTAACTGTAATTTGAAAAAATGCCATAATGTCAACGTAATAATAATTGAGTTGCAACTGAAGATGGATAATTAGAGATGTAATTGTAATTTTAAAATGCAATTGAGACCAACCCTGCAACGATCGATATATCATCGTAACGAGAAAGAAACCAGACTGAGGGTGAACTTTAAGCAGCGACATGATCAACAACAAAGATCACACGTAGAGACAGTTTTTCTCCTCAGAATAATCTCATCACCAGCTGAGAAGCTTCTACGCATGGGTTTCATTTCAGGTAAAGGTCACGGCACAGAATCAGCATCAGCTCATCAACGGAGGAAATGTGTTCATGCACAGCAAAGAAAGGAGTCGTGCACTATATATACAGCTATAGATATAGAAATATAGAGACAACATTTAAAGGTTTAGTGAGAAGCAGAGGTAGGGTCAATTACAATTACGTCTTCAATTATCCATGTTAAATTACAATTATGGTGACCAACAAGTCAATTATTTTCTCAATTACTAAAGTTCAATTGGAATTATTCACAATTACTGAGCCATTTTTGAATAACCCTTATAAAAACGTAAGCTTCCTCTTGTGTTAGCTTTCTGTTAGCATCTCTAATGATAACAGGTCGGTTTGACCCATGTCTTAAATCAGCTGTAAAATACACTAGAAAATATTTGGTAACACTTTATTTGAAGTTTTATACATAAAGGCTAACATTACGCTGTCATTAGCATGAATAAAGTGTCATTAAGCTGTCAGTAAGTGTCGTTTGCTAAATTATGACACCTTTGAAGCTATGTTTGCATTTTTTGGGTTAGGTGGAGGGATTTAGTGGATTTAGGGCAGGGGTCCCCAATCCTGGTCCTCAAGGGCCCCTATCCAGCATGTTTTAGATGCTGATTGAAATGACCAGGATTGTTATCAGGCTTCTGCAGCTTGATGATGAGTTCATCATTAGAATCAGGTGTGTTGGAAAAGGGAAACTTCTAAAACATGCTGGATAGTGGCTCTTGAGGACCAAGATTGGGGACCCCTGATTTAGGGTAATGAAGGGTTAGGGGTTAGTTTAACAAACAACACGTAATGACAGCCTTTATTACACCTTATTCATGCTAACGACAAGTGTCATGTCATAATAATGACAGCGTCTTATTAGCCTTTATGTATGAAACTAAAGTAAAGTGTTACCAATATTTTCATAGATAAAGAAGTTTATTATTATAAAAACCGACCTGTTATCAGAAGAGATGCTAACAGAAAGCTAACACAAGAGGAAGGTTATGTTTTATTGGGGGTTATTTAATAAAGGCTCAGTAATTGCGAGGAATGTAACTGAACTTTAGTTATTGAGAACGTAATTGTAAATTACTTTTAGGGGAAAAATAATAATTGGAATTTTAATTGGAATTGGAAAAAAAATGTTGGTCACAGTAATTATAATTGAGTTGTAATTTAACATAAATAATTGAAGACAAAATTGTAATTACAAAATGTAATTTTTAGTTTGATGCAGTAGAGTAAAGCAGAAAGCAGGAGACGTGTGGTTTAAAGATGTGTGTGTGTGTGTGTGTGTGCGTGTGTGTGTGTGTGTGTGTGTGTGTGTGCGCGTGTGTGCGTGCGTGCGTGTTGGCCTTCTTTGTTAGGATAATGCTGATCATGCACACGATGGAAACAAAGAGCGCAAAATGCTGAAAGCAAAGACTGGCTTTGAGCTTTAAAGATACAAAGTGTTAGTGAGAAAGCTTCAAAGTGTTGCTAAAACAGGAGTGTGTGTTAGTGAGTGCGTTAGTGAGTGCGTTAGTGTGTGCGTTAGTGTGTGCGTTAGTGTGTGCGTTAGTGTGTGCGTTAGTGTGTGCGTTAGTGGGTGCGTTAGTGGGTGCGTTAGTGGGTGCGTTAGTGTGTGCGTTAGTGTGTGCGTTAGTGTGTGCGTTAGTGGGTGCGTTAGTGAGTGCGTTAGTGTGTGCGTTAGTGTGTGCGTTAGTGGGTGCGTTAGTGGGTGCGTTAGTGGGTGCGTTAGTGACTGCGTTAGTGACTGCGTTAGTGAGTGCGTTAGTGAGTGCGTTAGTGAGTGCGTTAGTGTGTGCGTTAGTGTGTGCGTTAGTGTGTGCGTTAGTGGGTGCGTTAGTGGGTGCGTTAGTGGGTGCGTTAGTGGGTGCGTTAGTGTGTGCGTTAGTGTGTGCGTTAGTGTGTGCGTTAGTGTGTGCGTTAGTGAGTGCGTTAGTGAGTGCGTTAGTGAGTGCGTTAGTGAGTGCGTTAGTGTGTGTGACCCTGTGGGACATGAAGCAGACACAGAGATAAGCACCTCTGAAGGTTAGGATTAGCTCATAATGCTAACAGGGCATATTGTTTTAGTAATCCTCTAAAGCAGTGGTTCACAACCTTTTTTGGGTCGTGACCCCCTGTTGATATCACTAATGTCTGGCGACCCCAGAGACTATTTTTGACCACGTTGTGAGATAGTGTTGAGAGAAGCACTTTTTATTTTTTTTTTAACTGGATTTATATTTGATAAAGTAAAAGTATAGAATACAGTTGTTTAAGATTGTGTGATGTGTTTTAATTTGAAAAAGAATAAGAATTTAAAAAGTTACGAAAATATAATTTCATTATTATTTAATTATTTACTGACTAATTTTTATACTGTATTTTATTTAACTATATTTAAGAAAGTGAAGTATAGAATACAGCATATGGTGATTTAAATTGAAATATATACATATATATATATACATATATTTGAAAAAATTATTTAACTAGCTACATAATTATAAAAATGTTATACTGTATTTTCTAAAAACTAGATTACATTTGAGGAAGTGAAAGTATAGAATACAGTTGTTTGAGATAGTGTGATGGTGTTTTAATTTGAAAAAAAAAATTATAATTTAAAAAATGACAAAAATATAATTTTATTTCTATGAATATTTAATTAAATATTGAATTATACAATTTTTGTACTGTTTTTTTAAACTAGATTTATATTTTAAGTTGTTAAAGTGTAGAATACAGTTGTTTGAGACTGCATGATGGCGTTTTAATTTGTTTTGTTCAAAATTCACAAAAATGCATTTTTCATTTTTTTTTATTATTATTCAATTAACTATTGAATTATAACAATTTCATACTGTATTTTATTTAACTAGAATTCTATTTGAGAAGTGAAAGTATAGAATACAACATGTGGTGATTCAAATTGAAAAAGAAAAATAATCAAAAATATACTTTTAATCATTTACTAGACATTTTACACGACCCCAAGGTTGAAAACCACTGCAATAAATGGTTTTTAGAGCAGCTTTGGTGTTATTGATGCATTGACTGATTATCAGTTAGCCTGTGGAACATGTAGAACACGTGGAACATGTAGAACATGTAGAGCTGAGATAAGAGCAGAACACTCACCATCTTTGCAGATGGTGCTGACCACACACGCTCCAGCCTCCAGATTATAGCCGCTGACGCAGCTGCTGCAGTTGCTTTCCCCGGGACCCAAACACTCGTAGCAGCTATTGTCACACCTGTCGAAGGCACGAGGAAGAATTACACATCTGCACATCCTCTAGGAAGTGAAATCCTCTGTGATGTTACATCCTTAAAAAGAAATGTTGTATGCTTTCCAATGTGGCCCCACAGGAAAAGGTAAAAACATCACTTATGGTTTAAATTACCAAATAATTTACAAATTCAATAAAACTGTACAATATTTGCGTGGGGTTCACTATATTCCCATGCTTATATCACATGATAGCAGCCATTTTTAACCACAAATTGTTAAAAGAACTCCCAATTTTTCCAAAATCATGCCATTTTCCTCAAATAATTTGACAACGAATATCTGTCACCTTGTGTTTGGATAATGCTAATAAATTACATACAATTTAAATGCCTAATTAATTGCTCCTTTTTTCCACCTATAATCTATGGCTCATTTGAGATCAAAGTGTATTTGGCAGTCTCATATATACTGAAGCATGAAGAGTTGGCTTGTTTTTTATTTCTTTAATGTTTTAATTTTGTCTGTCGAAGGTCAAGTCTATATTTAGTGCAATCTTTTAGCGACAGCAATGCATGTTTTGTTATTGCAGTTAAATCAACTAAAGAGACCAAGCTACTGCCAAACTATTTATAATGTGTGCTTTAAGTTAATGTTACTGAAGGAAATTCTGAGCAGAGACAAAATAAGTCAAATATATGTAGAAAAGTATGTATGATTCGTGCTGATATCCTATCAGATCGATATCGGTATCAGCCAAATATCAAGACACAAATATCGATATTGTATCGAAAGTGGAAAAAGTCATATTGGGACACTTTACAAATATCTGGAGCTCAACTATAATGTCATTTTCCTAATGCTTCATGTTTTCTCCATAAATGTTACCTTAAAATGTTCCTACTAGACAAATGTGTTGCTCTGACACGCTGGATATGGCCTGCGTGCATTAAAGGGATCCTTCTCTGTTTTTACAAATTTGGCCTAAAATCTTTTAAATGTATTTATTAGAAGATCTGTGCCTAACAAAAAGCATTATTATGCACCATATTTGTTTTATTCACGTTAAAAAAAATTGGACTACTTTACAAATTTAGAGTCTGTGTTCCGCCATCTTGAAATCACGTGATTGATGATGTCACACGGCCCCACTGTCTGTAAACATGCCATTGTTTTCTATTGGAGTGAAACATTCAGCCTGATTTATAGATCATTCAGCAGCTTTTTCAGTAAAAATTACAACTTGTGCTGCTTTAGGTTGCTCTAAATAATCAGAAAAAGTTGAGGATGTCGACCAAAGGCAGCACAGGTTATCATTTTGACCTAAAAAGCTGCTAAATGATCTAAAAACCAGAATGAATGTTTTACTCCAATAGAAAACAATGGGATGTTTACGAGGGTAGTTCACTAATTTAATTTTCACCAAATTTGCCTTATTGCTTTTTGTCTATTTCCAATTAACATCTGTTATTGCAAATGTAGGGGTGGCACATTTTTTTTTTTCTATTTTCAGTAAATATTGTTTGAACTGTTCTAATGTTCTGACCCATTTTGTATAAATGCATGAAGAAACTATTAATGACCATACTTACAGTACCTTTATATATGGTAGGTCAAGTTTTATCGGCTCAATTGTTGGTACAGATGTTCAAATTGTCAATAGGAACAAGGCAAAATCATCCTGAAATTTTTGAAAAGCATTGACTTATACCATCATATTGTGAACAGTGGGGCCGTGTGACGTCATCAATCACGTGATTTCAAGATGGCGGAACACAGACTCTAAAACTGTAAAGTATTCCCAAAAGAAGGAATATGGTGCATAACAATGTGATTTGTCAGGCACACATCTTCTAATAAGTACACTCCCTGATGGCTCTGCCTTTACCCCCCTCGCCCCTCCCCTCTGTGCTCCGTCTCACTCACATGCATGAGCACAGCTGCTGCAGAAGCAGACCTCAGCTCATCGCTTGTATTGTGTGGAAACTTTGTTGTCTCATGTCTCATTCAGCAGTAAATAATACATTTTACCATTATATGTTAAAAAACGTGACCAAAAACTCTGTTTTAACTCTGTCAGCGGGGACGTGCTATCAGTGTGAGCTTGTGCATGCGAGGGATTGAGAACGAGCAGGGAGACGTGATTGGTTAAAACAGTTATTGGTTTTTTTTTTTTTTTTCCATTGGACAAAATTATTACAGGTTTACAGCTGTTGCAGTTGATGGATTTTCTTTGTTCCTTTTTCAGAGCACATAAGATCTTAATTGCTGTCAGGACATAAAGACAATTTCAACCAAAATCTTTAAAAAGTGTATCTGGAGAAAATCGCCTACCCTAGCTTTAAGTTTGATCCATGTCGTGTACAATATTTAATGCTTCTTAGCATTTTTAATGTTAAACATTGTGTGAATAACCAAATGGAACAGGCTTTTATTTCAGAAAATGATAATATCATTGAATGAAACTGGAAATAATGAAACACATTTAAGGACTTTCAGAAAGCCAGCATGAAGCCGAGCTCGTTGTGAGGAGCTGAAACATGTTCCCTCCTCTCTAGAGATTTGGATGAAGTCGTTTTTTCCTTTTCCCAGCAATGCTGATGTGTCGGCAGAAAGTGCTGACTCACTTTTTACAGGATCTCTGTGCCTGCCCATTGTCTGCGGTCTGCTCTGATAGGTAGTATCCAGAGCTGCATGTTGACACACATCGCCAATCCTCCAGTAAGTAGCCATCTGCACACTTAGTGCACGCCTCGATACCTGTGCCTACACAGCACAGGAAGGAACACACAGTCAGGGGATGGTGAGGAATACCAAAGGTGTTTATCAGAAAAACATCATGTTTATTCCTACCTGCACAGGTGGCACAGGCCCGATGACACGGCTCACACGTCCTTCTGTGTCCATTGTAGTAAGTCCCTGGATCACAGGTCATCTGACACTTGTTTGCTTGAAGACTGAAATGTAAATCAGACAAGATATTTCACCATATTTACATAGTATGTGTATTACATTCAAATTGATTAAAAGGTAATTAAAGGAGTAGTTTACCTTTAAAGAGACATAAAAGTGTTCTCTAAAGCTACATACAGACTGGAGACAAATACCTCCCAAATCAAGGTTCTTTTTTGCCCATATGCAACTTTTACCTGATCTGTTAAAGTGCAAGTACTGTACACCCTAAAACCACTTTTTTCTGCTGAATACATGACATGATTAGGTATGAAGTAATGTCGTTTATTGATCCTAGTCACACTCTTCACATTTTAAGTATTTAAGTTTAGTAGTTTTAGTTATATAATGTCAGTGACTGCCCTCTATGGGTTGAACGCTGCTGTTACAATTGAATTTTGCTAATGGCTGAGATTAGATCAGTGATGTCACTAACCGTTACTGTTGGCCCCGCCCCTCCTGTAAAAGATGGGAGGAGGGACAAGGTTTCCTCAGTGAGCATTGATTGACAGCTCCATGTGGAACTGTGCAGCGCTGTGGGGGTGGGGCTACTGTGACTGAGCGTGTCTTAACTACTCTAGGATCAACGCCCATAATCAAGGACTTTTTTGAATTTCATCCTAATGGTAGGTCAGCAAAAATCTGGGGGTTTATTAACACTTTAAAGACAGCTTGAACAGCACAAATCCCATTTTTTCAAAACCAAAATCCGGCCACTATCATGTGCTCCTAAATCTGATCCGTATCTGATATGTTGTCTGAGCGGCCGAGTCACATTCTGTCCAACATTTACGTCATCGAAATAAGATAAATGTCACAATTCTGCATCCAGGGAGGAGCGTCAGGGGGAAAAACCCAACCTTTTAAAAATGAGTTGACTGTTATCAGAGATGAGCTCAATTACATTTTTCAGTTAAAATTACATCTATAATTATCCATGTTCAATTACAATTCAATTACAATGACAGTGATCATAATTTTCCCAATTACATGTAAATTACAATGATTATTTTGTAATTACAATTACAATCTCAATTACTAAGGTTCAATAACAATTTTTTAGATCTTTTTTTAGATATTTTTTTTTTAGATGTTAAAACAGTCATTTTAACATCTTGACATTTATATTTTAGTGCATTGATATATAATATCTTATATAATAAACATCCAACTAGGGACAAGAGGTGGCATTTAGCAATAGCTACAGTATAAATTTTTTGTACAAAACATCAGTATTGTTACTCTGTAAAAAGGTATCGTCCCAATTAAATAAAGTTCTATTATATCCTAACTCTAATCCACTGACCCTTCTAACCCTTACCACCTGTATGTGTGTGAACATTCACTGACAGCTAGTGGGAAAACATAATATGAAACATATATTAATCATTATTAACTACATATGGGTAAGTCATAGAACTGTAACGTGGTTCCCAAGTTTTCTGTTTGATTTTATCCGACCTTTACGTTATCAAAATGTGATGAATGTCATAATTCTGCTTTCCAGGAGGAGCGTCGGGTGGAGAAAAACCCAGCCTTTTTAAAATGAGTTGGCTATTATGGTGCTGACTTTGGTTGTACAGAAACTTTACCTGTTCTACACACTTGTCGAGATGATATATCCATATTTACTTCAATAAACACAGTGCATGCCTGTGTGATCACTAGGGTTGTGAAAAAAAAATCAATATCACGATATATAGCGATTTTTTAGGTGGTGACTTTAAATCCATTTTCTTTTTTTTTTTCTCTAATATTTAATCAATATTTTTCTTATTGTATTTTTCCCATTTTCGTGGACGTGTGTTTTCTACTGCTGGAGACATTGTCACTTCTCAGCGGAGCATGTTGACCAGCTCCTGTTCCTACATAAAAACCTTGAAAATTGTGCCACTTCTGCACCTCCGCTCTGGTAGATATGGGTAGAATATCGCAATATATCGTCATAATATTGTATCTTGACCCAAGTATCGTGTTACATATTGTATTGCAACATCCTTGCCAACACTCACCCCGAGGGATCACGTGTTACCTCAGGACCTCTTTTGTGCATGCGGGTTACTTCAGGGTCACATTCAGTTCATACTTTAAACTAGAACGACCATATTTTGAAAATACAACAAAGTAGATGAATGAGTTGTTATTGTCCATGAGGTTTAAAAATCAATTTCTCTCCTAATAACAAAGACTTAAAAACAATCTGAAATCAGTGGTGACTCAAGTCAATCACATTTATTATATATTACAACAATCTGTCCTTGAAAAATCTCATATAAACCTTCTTAGCATCTACAGCATATTATTGAAACAATGAGAAACATATCTCACTAGAAATTAAAACTATAACAAAATAAACCCCAAGGCTTAGAGAACATGAAATAATCATTAAATATACACTTCAATAAATATCCGTGACCTTAACTTCATATAGGATAACTTTCTCTGAGCTTCCATGGAGGTCTTAATCATCCAGGAGGATTTTCCTGCTGACATTTTTTAATTAAATCCACTGGTATTTGGTCTCTTTCAGTCTTTCTCTTCTCTCTGCTGCTTGTGACGCTTCGTCAAAACAAAGCCGTATCTTCACTGATTCCATTAAGTGTGAGTAAATTGAACCTCTTTAGCTTTCAGAAACTGGTGGAATTTCTCAGATACAGCAAACTGTAGCGGAGTCACAGTCTTTTAAATTAACGTGTACTCAGAGATGCATTCAGGGTCCCTGGGAAACCCGGACATTTTGATGAGTTTGTAAAATCCGAATGGACAGTGCGGACAACACGTGAAAATAGGACATATGTCTGGGAAAATGCGGACGTATGGTCGCCCTATCTAAACTAATAGAAATCATGTTTAAAAAGTATGAAATTTCTCTAAAATAATGGTGTAAATAAATCTGAATTCTGCATTAAAACCTGCCTTGGAGACAAAAAAGCTGGAGGCAACCAGGAGGGGGAGTGGCTTAGACCTACAACATCCACAATGCAAAGCGGCAACACTAACAACTGTGCTACAGAGTAACCGGTACTGGTTTTAAAGGGATCTGAACTCGCTTTTTCCATTTGGACGATTCTTTCCGTTCTCCTAAACTGAAATCATGGCTAATTTTTCTTTTGATCCACACACAATAAAAAAAAAAAGACCCTGAAGCAACCAGACTTATGGGTGGTCACTTAGAAGCAGGATCACTGCACTCAGCTCTGATTGTGTAGATCTCTGCTCTGAGCTAAGCTAAAAAACAGCTGGCGTCTGTTAGCCAAAGATTCCCAGAAATGATCTGGTCTGGTGGTCTTGTCCTCCCCTGCTCCTAACTAAGTATTAACAGTCAACTAAACAGGGCTCTATGTGTGTGTGTGTGTGTGTGTGTGTGTGTTACTGTGATCTTTCAGAGGAAATTATGGTCTACGAGTGTCTCCACCTCCACCCCTGGCTACACTCAACACTTCAATTTGGGTTCAAGACCTCAATATGTTTTCAGGACTTCACAAGTGTTTCCGTCATGAATTCCAATCTCTGAGCAACGCCCCACGTCCTCCGTCAGGTCAACTGTGGGAGGGTTTGTAATGGAAGTGACCAAAAGATGACCTGGAACAACGTCTGCATGTTCAACCAAAAACAGATCCACACCAGGAATATGTGTGGATTTTATTAGATCCGGGTCACTGGGTGACTCTCACTTTACTCTATTTGGGTCCCCAGTGGAAAACAGTGGGTTTCACAGGTTCATGTAGTGAACCCTAAACCACAGCCTAACCCAGAGGTGAGAAACTTTTATCACAGCGGGGGCCACAAAAATGTGTTTGTCTGATAGAAGGGCCAAATTATCAAATTATATAACTTTTATAGAGTTTTTATAGTATTTTTGTGTTTTTTATCTGTCATTCTGTGCGTTTGTTGATGTCTTGCTTGTTCTGACTGCATCTTGTGCATTTCTGTTGTCATTTTGAGTATATTTCCTGTAAAGTGTATGTTTTTTGGAGTAATATTGTGTATTTAGGTTGTTGTCTTGCGTTTTTTTGAGTAATTTTGGGGTATTTCTGTTGTAGTTTTGCTTATTTGTTCATACTGTGGGTTTGTGGAGTAATTTTGGTCTTCTTCTTGTCTTTTACTGAATTTTGCGGCAATACTGTAATTATTATTTTTTTTAATGTATTGGTGCTTTTGTTTTGTGTATTTTTGTGTCATTTTGTACGTTTACTTTGGGGGCCACATAAAATTTTTATGTGGCCCCCAAAGTGTGTCTGAATTACCAGCACCATGTTGGTGCAAAACCATGCCAATAGTTTTCCTCTCAAAGCCACAACATGTATATTTAAGCTAAAACATACTAAAAAACAAATGTTTCATTCGTTCCATGAGACATAAATAAAGCATTACGTAGCATGTCACGTGATAAATTGTAGACAGACGCATCTATTTAGATTAACTACATATAAAATTCTAAGTCTGTGTTGTAAATACCATACTAATGTACTGCTCATACCAAGTTTGATGCCAAAATTAGTATGTGGTGCGTTCACATGAGACAGTATGAAAACACGAGTAATACCTGGATGTGTACTATATGGTCTCCACCTTTGAAAGTTATGAAAACATTTGAAGTGAGAAAGTGACCAATTAGAATATCAACATGTGCTCATTTGATCCATAAAACTCACGTATGCACATTTCATGGCGACATTTCAGAGATCCTTCGCTGTGCTACTTACTAAACTTCTGGTTAACTTCAAAATAAGAGCCTTATTTACAAAAGTGTTAAAAAAAATAAAAAAAATAATGGAAGACAAGAAGAGAGGCTTTTATTTTAAAAAGATGATGTTTTAATAATAAACTGAAGCCGGTCCCAGGACCATTTTACATTCTGCTCGCAATGCATCATGGGAAGTTTGAGTACGACTAGTGTGCCAAGTGTGCATACTTAAAAAATGTCCCCATATAGTATACACCCAGGTATTTCTCACGTACTTTTCACACTATCTTATGTGAACGCACTACATACTCATTTTGGCGTCAGACTTAGCATGAGTTGTACGTTACTATGACATTTACAACAGTCATACCGTCCCATGATGCATTGCGAGCAGGAAGTAAAATCATCCTGGGACCGGATTCAAACTAAAAGTCAAACATCCCCTTTTCAAAATAAAAGCATCTCTACTTGCCTTCCATTAGTTTTTTGTATCTATTTTGTTAATAGGGCTCTTGTTTTGAAATTAACAGGAAGTTTAATCAGCACAATGGAGAATCTCTGAAAATCTCTGAAATGCGTGAATGAAATGTGCATACGTGAGTTTTATAGATTAAATGAGCACATGTTGATATTCTACTTGGTAACTTTTCAGAACTTTGAAAGGTGGAGAATTAACAGCCTCAGTGTGATTCAGGTTTTTAACGCTTTGGAAACTTAGAAGTACACTTCAGTGGGAACTCTCATCATCCTAATCATACTTATAGTATATAGTAGACAGTATTTAATTATTGAGTTTGTAGTGTGTAGTATGGAGTGTGACATTTTGAACACAGCCTAATAAATACACATTAACAATCTATGAGGTCTCCCTCAGTTTTTGCTTATGATGCTAATTTAATTTAGCTTTTATCTGATTCTAAAAATCTAAAATATTTTCAGTTTTAGTCAACTAAAATCGACAAAATCTGCAGAGGATTTAATCCACCAAGATTTTAGACTTATCATTTATATGTATTTTAAGAGTTCCCTCAAAGAAATGACTTGAACATCATGTCTCACCCTATTGGTTTGTATCACTTTAGCCATTCTGAGCATTTCCATAACCTATTTTAGAGAATGGTGCCATTTCATTTATTCTGATTTTTGATTATTATGATTATTACTTTGATTTATTTATTTTTTAACATGTAAAAACAAAAACAATACATATAAAATAGAAGAAATGTCACAAAACAAGTACATTTCCAAAACACACTTATTAAATCCTACTCCTCTGATAACCAGTAAAACCAATTCATCTATGAGCTACTTATATATACATATACGCACCCATACACACACACACACATATATATGTACACCTATTCATACATACTGCATATACATTCTAGTTTTAGTCAGGTTAAAAAGTATAGTAATGGATAATTGGGACTAAAATGATCAGTTTATGAAGTTACCACGTGTCATACTTTTTAAATAAAATAAAAAAAAAAAAATTTATTTTAAAGATAGAGCTTTCAATCAGTGCACTAGACTAATGTATTTTGCAACAAGACACATTTTGGAAAAAAAAAAAAGCCATGCAAAATCCAGTGAAATGTTGGATTTCTGTTGACATTTGTCTCTTTTTAAACCTAATCTTTTTTTTAACCTAGACATTAAATTAAAAAGTACATCACACCCTGACCAATAATTCCCAGCTTACCTCATCCCAGGTTTACACTCTGTGCAGATATTGGAGGTTGTGCACTTCTTACAGTTCTCATGACATCTCCTGCAAATGTTGGAATCTGTGAAACACAGAAGTAACCAGTTACACATAGTGGATGAAAATCAATGAATGGAGGAGGAAGGCAATAACAGAAAAAGGTCAATCACAAAAAACTGATTCAAGGGAAGAATCTAGAAGGTCGGAATGAGGAAGAAATATGTAAAAAAAACTTGGAATATTTCCCAAGAACCCAAATTATTGACTTTGACTGTAAACTGACTGTATGAATGACACGTATGACACAACCTACAATACTTTATTTATATGTAGATGATAGCAGTCAGCGCTAAGGACACAGTGAACATAAGTGAGGATTTTTACTTCTAGGATTGTAAAAAATAAATGAATAACAGGAGGATGAAAATATGTTAGAGAGGGCATTCTACAAGAAAATATATTGAATGCACATTAGTCTTAAAACAAATTCAAAATACAAAATCAAATCACTTTATTAAAAAAAAATCATTATCATAAACAAAAAGAGCTGGAAAAACCATTGTTACAGTTCATGTTGTGAGTTGTTCAAGAACAAGCATCTTATTCTGAGGGATATTGTGCTAATGTACGCAGGCATTGTTCTATGGATACAAGTCATGGAGCTAACAAATCTAGAGACCTGCCCACTGTCTACTGTACGTGAGCTAAAGTGAAGGCTTGTTTCCTGTTGAGGTGAAAGTTTGCCATTGGTACAAGTGTTAAAAAAGTGAATGTGATTTAAATAAAATGAGAAGCAAATTTAAAATCTACTAAAAATCTACCTGTATGTCGTCCAAAAGTTGTTCTCATAAATCCTCTGATAGAGATTTAAACATAGATTTCAAAGGTAGAAGTCTGTTTTTGTCTTCACATCAACAACGGGTTTGTTGTCAAATGGTCATGTGACTTAAACTTCGGAAACGTTTAATGCATTTACCCTTTTCTGCAACTACACCAAACTTTCCATATTTTATATTTTTATTTGCATCACTTTTTATTGCCATAATTTTGCTTCTTTTTTTAATGTATTTTTACGACATTAATACCATTTCAGACACTTCTCCATCAAACTTCAATGCTTTTTCTGCACATTTTTTCCACTTTCAAGACATTTTCAGCACTTATAAACCCTTCCCACCACTTTTTTCATTTAATGTCACATATGTTGACCCACTATTGTCACTTTTAACCTCTTTTCACCAAATTTCATGCTTGTTTTTTTTGCCAGTCTAACCAAATTCACAATATTTTAAAGTTTAAACTAATTCTTCTTAATTTTTTAATTACATTAGACCAACCCCCTACCCTCATTTCTGACATTTTTAAACCAATATTAACATTTTTAACCCTTTTTCCCACTTTTTCTGTCTGTTTTTGACCACTCTAATTTGCAACTTTTAACCAATTTATGTGGGGTTTTTTAAAACACTATTTCACCACCTTTTCATTTGAGATCTAAATCTGAAAATGAACGACAGATGAGAAGTAGTTCATCAATGAGCAGCAAAGGTGTTCAATCAGACCTTAAAATCCAACCGCTAACTGTGATTGCATTTTTCTCTCCACAATCGTATTTTTCACTCATTCCTGTTGATGTGTTTGAAGGAATCAGGCTTTGGGTTTGCATTGCTTTAGTTTCATGCAAACACACAAAAGGGACACAAACCCTGCTTTGCTCATTTTGAAACAACACAACACTGTGCTGTGGTAGCGTTTCAAAGGGAACATGTATCCAGTTTGAAAGCTAGTGAATGAACATCAGATGTTCTGCCAAATACTCCCAGAGCTGCCAGGACTTGGACTCTCTCCACTGCAACGCAAATACATACACATAATTATAAGATATACACTGATCTAGGAGCTCATTCCAAATGCACTTTCATCCACACTGGCATTTAAAGTCCAACCAGTGAGTGTTCAGTATTCAGTGCATATCGTTTATCAATACAACTGAACAGAAAATCCTTCAACGCGTCTGTTTTACTTCAATACATAGTCGACTTTTTAATGAAGCTAAGAAACAGGCGGCGTTTGGTTTTAACCACACCAGCAAACACAAAACAATAAATGAAGTGATTGAACTTGTCCCAAAAGGAGGAAGGAGTCGTTCTTAGAAAGCAAATGAAGAATGCTTTTCAAGCAATGACAGATGTTTATGAAGTTTTTATTGAATAATGGTCTCCACGCTTAGCTGTGAATTTCCCTTTGTTGTCAGAGGATGAGCACTTTATTTTACACCTGTTTGTCCCACAGACATCAGAAATAGTTGAAGAAACTCCCACTCTTTAATGTTTAGTGTTTGACAACTAGGGCTGTCACTTTAACGCGTTATTTGCGAATTAATAATTACAGGTAAAATTAACGCGCTAAAAAAAACTGCCTTTAATTGCTTTTTTTAGCACTTTAAACAGCACGGAACCGTTCTTATTTCACGAGTTCCCGGGGTCACGGACTGAGTTTACCTCCGTACTGAGATTGTCTTACAATCTTAGTACATGACTGCTATGTACTGAGATGTACCTGTGATGGAATTGCCATGAGCAATGTCATACAGAGATTGTTGGACTGATTTTAAAAAAATGCTTCACATCAGTCGACCATCAATAAAAAATGCTCGTAATCAATCTCAGTACGAGGAAAACTCAGTCTGTGACACCGGTATACCCATACTACTGATGCACAGACTACAATAACAAGACGGGAAAGTACCGAGCTGCTCAGCTTCCTTTGTGTTAATTTTGGCTTTTAAAAACACTGGATGGAAAACTAAAGCCTAGGTGTGCAAATTGCGCCAGAAAGAGTTTGTGTGATCACCGGAGTTTGTAGCCTCCGCTTCCACCTCAATGCAAAACATGTAGCAGCTAGTGTGGACAGCTAGTGCAGACACTTGGACAGTGCTAACTGCTACATGCTAACAGCGTGCCGTGACTGACAAATGAACAAACTCACTGGATAGATATTGTCATTTGCAGGAGAGACAAAGCAACAAGTTCGGTGTCTGAAAAGTGTTTCTACTGTTTACGATGTGCTAACTTATAGCACTAAATACAACATTTTATGTCACTTGTATTTTTTATTATTTAGAGATTGACAAAAGTACATATCAATATGACACGTAGCCCTTAGACTAGTATTAGAATATAAATGTCTACACCTACATCTGTTCCAGTCTGTTAAAAACAAACATTAAAGGGGACAAATCATGGTTTTAAATCCTACCTTTTTACATATAAATCATACAGTTGTGGTCTATATAAAGCGGAACTGCAATGCTTGGATCTGAATTCCTCATTATTATAGCTCCACAGGCCCCTTTTCTACCCCTTTTCTGATGTGCTTCTAAGAGCAACTCGTTTTGGTGCGGTCTCTTTAAATGCAAATGAGACACTCCATACCCCGCCCCATCTTCAGGTGGCACTCGGTTCAACTCCACCCTGCTCGGCCATTTTTGTAGTTTGATAGAAGAGATACGGCTATGTAGCGGCGCATAAACTTTTTATTCAGAGGTTATTTACAAAATGTCAACAACAGAAGACTTGTCCATCCAGCCTTACATGTTTGAACCAGAGTCGGACCCGGCGGAGCGAGATGAAAATGAAGATGATGAACCTGCAGAACCCTAACAAGTGAGCTAACACAAGCACCGAGCTAACGCTAGGGCCGAGCTAACGCTAGCGCCAAGCTAACGTCACGAAATGCATTTTAATACAGTCTTTTCAAAGACAAAAACGGCAAAATGAAATGACTAATGAAAACTTTAAACTTAAATTAAATCACGTAGGCCATATCATCAAGGATCTAAAACGAGCACACAGCGCTAACATATGAAGTCTGAAGACGGTGCAACTGCTAATGCTAACAAAACAATGACAGGGACGTCTTATCACACTTTTTAGCGTTATTTACAGCTTACCGAAGTGCTCTGTTCATCGTCTCCAAAGATAGAAGGAATTGAACCCTCAATCAGACAAAGTCTTTTGGCAAATCCTTCTTTATACTGGCTGAGGTTGCTGAAGCAGTCATCATTGAAGTGCTTCACGCACACAAAAATGACCTTACGCACACAAAAATGACCTTACCCACAGATGTGGGTAGATTTCCATAAAAAATAAAACTCAACCAGGGACTTTGAAAAGGTTCTGATGCTGGGAGACGTTGTAATGAAGCGTGTCTGTTACTACATCCAACAACCAAACATTTTGATTTCTCCTCTCGTAACTTCGGCATCCTTGAGCTTGGACTACAAAATAAAAGCGAGAAATAAAAATGGCGGATTGCTCGAAGTGTTGGGCCTGGAGTTGATGTACTAATTTAGCAGTTCCGCTGCAAATACTGTGATGTAATAGCTCAAAAGACGTAATAGAGAATAGAAAAATCGAAACAGATTGAAAAATATGAGCAAAACAGAATATAAAGATATCTACGGAGCACCTGAAGAGACTAATTTGATTTTTTCTGTACTTCTAAGCACTCTAAATATACAACAAAATGCATTTAAGGGCTAAAAAAGTGGATTTAGCATGATATGTCCCCTTTAAATGACTTTATAAAGACACTTTGTTATATATCAATGTTTTGATCTGCCAAAATAATGTAATCTAAATGAAAATACCTCAAACTGAGGGCGTTTCTCAGCATTTTTTTGGTGCGATTAAAAAATAAATGAATTAGATTAATTAATTACGGAGCATGATTAATTAATCACACAATTTTTAAAATCTTAATCTCTTGACAACACTAGTAACAACCATGAAGCAGGTGACAAGAACATGGAAAAAACAAATATCACCCAAAATAAATCTATGGATGAGAATGGTAGTGCAAACTTTAGATGATGAAAAAATAATAACTTGCAAAAAATGAATAAAATTGACTAAGTAGACTACACAATTAACTAATTGCATCCAAAGATGTGACAAAAAAGCACTTGCCCTTTTTATTTATCCCCCATTTCCTTTCATGCATTTCTTTTAAACTTTTGGTGTGGTGTTTTTTGTTTTGTTCTATTTTTATGTTTCTTGACTTATTTAATTAATATATAGTATATATTTAACAAATGCAGTTTACTTTCAATGACAGTTGTCTGTGACAATTAATTTTTTTGTTAATTATTGCAGTAAAGTATTAAAATAGTCAGTTAGTCACATGCACGGTTGGGGTCATTAACATTTCTCAATTACGTCTTTAATTATTCATGTTCAATTACAACTCAAATGTGATTACCTTATGCCTTTTATGTGTCAGTATACCTCTTGATTTAAATGATTTTTAAATAATAAAATTATTACAATTATGATTATGTCATAATTGTAATTAATGGTCAATTATGCGATTACAATTGTAATCGACCCCAACCCTGCCCCTACTTAATCTACTGGAAGCAGAAAGGCAGAGAAAACGTTACCGTTATCGAGGTAGAAGCCGTCGGGACAGGTGGCGACGCACGTGTTGGAGCCTTCGTTGAGGTGGAATCCTGACCTACAGGTGGTGCACTGGTCACTGCGGCTACCAACGCACGTCTCACACAAGGACGAGCACTTTTTACAGCGCTTACGATCGTCTCGGAAAAAGCCGCTTGGACACTCGGACACACACATCCTGTAGAGAGAAAATAAGTGCTCAAAAAAACTAAAAGTGATTTCAAAATACATTATTATTTTAGACAGATTTGGACTTTTTCATACCCTGTGATTACAGAAAAATACAGAGGACAATAAAAAAACACAAGAATAACAGAAAAAGGTACAAAATTACAACAAATATACACAAAATGAGATATAAATATATAAAATGACATTAAAAAAAACTAAAAAAAAAATTAAAATAAAAATGCACAAATCTATACAAATATAAACAAAATGACAAGATACAAAAATAAACAACAAAAAAGACAAAAACATGCAGAAAAAGTCAATAAAAATACACAAGACTGACAACAAAAATACACAAAATGAGATATAAATATAGAAAGTGACATAAAAACAAACAAGATTAAAACAAAAATGCACAAATTGAAAGAAAAAGAAACAAAATGACAAGAAACAAAAGCCAACAACAACAAAAAAACAACAAAAAGTCACTTGGGCACTCAGAAACATCCTGCGGAGAGAGAAATAAGTGCTAAAAAACAAAACAAAAAGTGATTTGAAAATACATTAATATTTGACACTGATTTGGCCTTTTTCCTGCTCCGATCTGTGAGGCAGCAGACTGTACAGCAGACATGGACATCTGGTGGCCCGGGGGCCATATGTGGCCCCTGGTCAATTTAGTGTGGCCCCCCAAAGTTAACACACAAAAATACAAAAACACAAATATACACAAAATTACCGTACTCCAAACATATTGAAGGGACTAAAGATGGAAAATAGCTGTTGGCTATAATCTTACATATTTACATGTATATGTTTATTAATATGTATTGTCCCTGTTTTAAATAAAATAACCTCATAAATAACCTCATACTGTATACATAAGATTACAGAAAAATGCAGAAAAGGACAAAATTTTGTACATTTTGTAACAAGAGCCTTATGTGGCCCTTGGTCTAATTTAGTACACAAGAACAACAGAAAAATATACCAAATGACAAGAAAAATACACAAAATGAGATATGAATATAGAAAATGACACAAAAAACCAAACTAAATAACAACAAAAATGCACAAATTGAGAGAAAAATAAACAAAATGACAAGAAACAAAAGAAAAATAAACAAAATGACAAGAAACAAAAGAAAAAACACACAATTCCTTTGTTCTTTCCTGTATCAATGCATGATTTAGTGATTTCTTTAAACGTGGCCCTGAATATGTTCATAATGTGGCCCTCAGATAAACAATCACAGCAAGAATTTAATTTCCTTCTCAAAGAAAAGCAAAACTCAACTTCAATAAGTCTGCATATCAGCAAGCGGACAAACACATACTTTTGTATAAGGGTTGGGTCATTTACATTTTTAAATTACGTCTTCAATTATCTATGTTCAATTACAACAAAATTATGATTATGGTGACCTGCATTTTTCTAATGAACAATTAAAATTATTATTTTTCCACTGAAAGTCAAATACAACTACGTTCTCAATCAATAATTCACAGTTATGCAATAAAATACATTCATTCATTTAATTGCAATAACAAAACATGCATTGCTGTCATAAAAGACTGCACTTCATGTAGTGCTGACCTTTGACAGCATGTGCAGACAAGGCAAAAATTAAATGAATAAATAAAATAAAGTTCAAATTCAATTTATTTAATTATTTAAAAAAGATAAAATTATGCTCAAGAAAATTGAACTGTAGTGTGAAAACTTGATATAAAACATATTTTAATAATTAACTATATATGTGTAAGTCATAGAACTATAACAGTTCTCCTGTCTGAACTCAAGTACAATTCAATTATGATTAAAACATCAACGGATGTTTTTAATTAAAGTTACAATTATAATTTCACCACAATTGTAATTAATGATCAATTACGCGATTACAATTATAATTGACCCTGGATCAAAAAGTATCTGAGTCTATGGTGATAAATGGGCAGCTCAGAGGATAGAGTGTGTGTGTGCGCGCTGTTGCAGTATGGTGAACAAATCAACATCTGCTCGACCTCTTCACGCACGCACGCACACACACACACACACACACACACACGAACATAGGCCTTAAAGGCTCGCTGCAGTTTTCTGCCAAGAACCACATATGGCACGTGTCAAACACAATCCATGTGCATAGTACACTGTGGCACACGTTTGTTCTCCAACTTAAAACACATTTTCATCAAAGGCTTTTATATATGAAACAATGTATGGGCCTAATCTATCCAGAATATTAACTTTACATGACAATGGAGGGGATCTAAAGTCTTTAAATTCTGTGGTAGAAGAGATAAATTACAACATTGTGGTTTGAGTTCTGAGATGTTAAAAAAAAAAACTGAAATACTTTTAGTTTAAAGGCTTTAAAAATGAAGGTAAACCAAATGCAGGCCAAGCATATGAAAATCAGACTCAAAAATGTATTATTTGACAGTCAGGGTACAGTTAATGTATTTTAAAATTATGCCGCATTAAACATGGTCTTGGATCTGTTAATTAAATGTATTTAGTGTAAAGAATTTAGCAAGTTTTACTTGATGCATCCAAAGTTGGTCAACAGTAAATGTCTGACCTGACAAAGTATGCTGTGTAAAAAACAGTATTTGTGGATATAAATAATAAAACATTAAAAAGGAAAGTATGTGTAAATATAAATAAAGGAAAAAAAAGTATGTGTGGATATAAAATAAGACTTTCTTTTTTTAGTAAAGTATGTGTGGATAGACTTTTTTTTTTTAATTAAAAAGGAAAGTTAGTGTGGATACAAATAAATACATTTTAAAAAAGGATAATAAGTGTGAATATAAATAAATACATTTAAAAAAATAAAGTATGTGTGGATATAAACAAAGAAATGTAAAAAAGAATCAAAAAAAGAAAAGTGTGTTGATATAAATAAATACATTTTTTTTAAAAAAAAGGAAAATATGTGTGGATATGAATAAAGTATGTGTAACTGTCAATCAGTCAATGGTGTACTGTCTTCAGGTTTGTTTATGGCACACTAATGTAAAGTGCTTAAAACGTATTATTTTAATCAGATAAAGTCACAGTATAGGCCTCATAGATCAATAAATCGAAGATCATTTGTATAAAAAAAGGTTGTAGGTGTAAAAGGTTGAGAAGGTTTTGCACATTGCATTGTGGGATGTGGAGTCCCATGGACAGATGCATAGTGTTTTTACTTCATTATTATAGTGATTTCTTGTGTTTGCTCTCAAAAACTCTGCCAACGTGACTTCCCATCACATTTCTGATATATATATATATATTTTTAGCCATGGAGTATTTTAAGTAACCTCTCCAACAGCAGTTTGTCTGTGTGTCTTTGATTGTAGAGATGCTATAGTGCTTAACAACTACATTTGGTTTCATTAAAGAGAGTGCATAATTAAACATCATTACATTTCAAACCACAGTTGAGTGAACTCAGAAAAACTAAGTAAACATTTTTTAATTAAAACCCTAAATGCACTTTAATTTCCTTTGCTTTTGTTTGCCCTTCCTGGATTTATCTCTAATGGTCTTTAAAACACTAAACACAACCTGCTTATCTCCACACACACACACACACACACACACACACACCTTCAGGGAGGTTAGAGCATCAAACATACATGAAGGAGTGCAATTATCTGAACATTAAACCCTGCCCCCTCCCTCCTTCACCCACTCCCCAGTCTTCATTCATCAACTGGCTCCCTGTGGTGGCAGCAAAGGGCAGCATTAGCCCCAACAGTGGCTAATGATAAGGTAGCACCCAGAGTGTGCACACTTTTATTAGTGCAGAGACGAGCCGACACAAAGGAAGAACTATGAACTTTGATCCTTATAGAATCCTGAGGGCTCACACACATACAAACCCTCAATCCTAATGCGCAAAGGCAACTTTATATAAGTCTTTCTCTCTTTTGCTGTTAACCCCCAGTGTCTTTTCTCTGAAAATCACATACTGTATCTACAACAAATAACATTTTTCAAAGCTTCTACATGACCTACATGGCAAAATATGATACTGAGTGACAATAAATCATGTTTTAAATACAGAAATCTTTAGTTCACCTAAAAAAAAAAACACACGCATTAAATATAAAGCTAATTCTCAATAGGGAAGGCTACAAAAGCAAGAATAATTGAACTAATGTACATCAACTCCAGCAAGTTTGGTATTAATAATAAACATTAGGCCAAAGATACGCATGTTTTTGTAAAAAAGAAAGTTCAGGCAGAAGCCTAAGTTTGGAAACAAGTGTGCAACTGTAATGTCAGTCAGATCAGTTCCACATCAGTTTTATGTTTGACCAATAGACGATGCATTTTAGCTTGAAATAAACACATATCTATTTTTAGGCCGGTATCACGTACTGAGTTTGCTGCTAAGATTTTCTTACAATCTCAGTACAGTTACAGTCAAGTACTGGGATTGTACCCGTGCTGGAATTGCCATGCGTAAATTTTCATACTGAGATTACAATGATATCTTAGTTGTAATTCACATTAATATTGTGTATTAAGAAGTGTATTAATGTATTTTAAATATTTCAGCAAGTTATTTGTCAGTGAAGTGCATTTTATTCCAAAATTTAACTTTGAACATTTACTTTGAAATTTAAGGAACAATCTCAGCATAGCGGAAGTAGCAAAAATTCATTTTCCGGTAGTGCGCATGCTCAGATACAATCTCAGTACGTGACACCGGGCTACCAAACTCAAAACGCTACTCACTTTGTTGTTGTTCTTCTTCTTGTTGTTGTGTGTACACTAGTTATAATCACTACTCCTCTGTTATTTGTGAACGGATCAGGCTGAAATTTGGTAGCTATAATCTATGGATGTGTACGCATCAACGCTTAGAGCCCGATTTTCGATTTGGGGCCCCAAAAGAAAAAAAAAAAAATGAAAATTGATTTCTCATTTATTTACGATGCAAATATTAGTTGGTGGTACCAAATCATTGGCATATACCAATATATAAATGGGGCCCATTACCCCGTACGTGTTACGGAGGCCCCAGGGGGGACCCCGGGGGTCCCATTTTTTCAAATGACTACTCCTCCGTTAGTTCTCGTTAGATCAGAATGCAGTTTGGTATGAAACCTCTATGAATGAATATGATGAGATGCTCGGAGCCCTTTTTTTAAATTTTTTTTTAATTTATATTTCAATGGGGCCCAGGGGCCTACCCCCATTTCCAGTAATTTCCAAATTTATGGGAACATAGTTGTATGATATATTATTTCACTGTAGATCATGATTATGCCAAGCACAATTCGATGAGAGGCCCGAGGGCGCACCCCCTTTTATTTGTGAGTCAAATATTGCGACAGTTGGTGGTACCATATCATTGACACACACCAATACAGTAAATGAATGGGGCTCATAACTACGTATGTGCCACGGGGGCGCCAAAGACTGAATTCCCGGGAACATAGTACGTGCTATTCGGCGTGGAGATGTTCCGTGGGCCCAGCGGTAGTTCATCCAAACTTGTTATTCAGGTTTCTGCTGTGCCATGCGTAATGCCATTTCTAGTTCCACTCTTTGATGCCTTTATGCATGTGTCTAGTTCAGCAATGCTTTGACCAACCAGAATGCTTGACACATCGTTGTAAAGCTCAGAATCTGTAGAAATTGGTGATATCAAACACTATGGGGGTGAGTTTTAGCCCTGGACAATCAGCGTTGGATAAAGGAGGAACTAGCCATTCTACGCACGAGCGCTATGTGCTCATTGAACAGATTTCTCCACTGAGCTATGCCTGGATGTCTGTAATGGCAACAAATCAATTTGAATTTATCAAAATATGGAGTTCTATGCAAATTGGAGCAACTAAGAGAAACAGCAATGGTAAGACAATGTGTCATCGTCGCTGACTTCTTCTGTGTATTTTCTGAATTTGTGGCGTTTTTTTGGTACGGAACATATCCGACCTGTATATCAGTTGAATCAGTTCGGCTTGTAGTTTAACGTAGGCTCTTGTTATAAAGCTCTGTGTTTATGTTGTGACTCACAGCAGTTAGAAAAGCCGAGTTGTCGACTTTTCCCTCTTTGCACATAACGGCCTTGTGTGTGTGCTGTGGTCTTTTGTTCTGAATGTGGCTACAATTGTAGCTGAGTTTCTTAGGATTACGGAGAGGTATAGAATGTGTGATTTAATTCATTCTTTGCAACATTTAGACCCGTGAGTCACGGAAGCTGGAGCTGCCCCTGCTGGCGGGTCCGGTGGGGTTGTAGAGGGTTAAAAAGTCACAGGATCGGATCAGAAAGCTTGATGGGAAAACAAAATACAGTCTTCTTTAAATGTTCATCTATAGCTGAAATGCATAGGTTGAACAACTTAAAGTGTAGAAGTGGTTCTTTTTGAGGATAAAAAAAAAAAAAACAGTCTTTAAAAAAACGAAAACACATACACGCTTATATGAATTTGGATGACAAGGTTTACTTTTAAAAGTGCCTCATTAGGAGACTTACATACTTTCAGATAAACACGGATTCTTTGTTGGCATCCACAAAACACGATGACATTTACATCCTCATAGGAAAACTTTCACAGCTCATCCACAATTCAAAAGAGCTTTTAAGTTCAGAATTCATTTGTGAACCAAAACAAGACAAACCATTTCTCATTTCCCAAAGCAATTAATAAAATGAACATCAGCATCACTCTATAACATTAATGTAATGAACTATCATGTTTATTATTATTTGGGCCAATAGTATGTAGACCATACCTGTCAAGTATCCCATTTTACCCCTCTTTCCGCTATCTTCCCGTATTAGTATTTTCCCATAAATATCCCGTATTTTAATGTAATAATAATTAAATGATGACTTACTAAACTGAACTCCATCACTAGCCTCACGAGAACTAACACCTGAAATGGCCTGAGTGACAGTTCTCGCGAGATTAGTGCTGACAGCGGCACCAAATCCGTAAACAACTCAGAAAAGAGATGAAGAATGAAGACGTTCCGACAAAAAAAAACAAAGAACTCTTTTAAATACGTTGTAAAATGTAACAGAGAGTTTATCTTCCTAAAGAGCAGCAGGATGTGACACAGTTACACGTTCTGTTAGATTAATAACTGAGATTTTAACGTCTACCACAGTTGAAGGAACGACGTAAGTCACCATGAAAAATCAGCCAATCACAAGCTCCACAAATATACACTGTTTTATAAAGTGTTAAAGAATGTAAAGTCTGTAATAAATGTGTATAATAAGTCATTAGTGAATACCAGAGAACCACATGAGTGAGCATGAGAAATTATAAGAAAATATGTAATAAAATAAAATGTAAATGTCCAACTTAAAGACAAGCAATGTGAAATTAACAATAAATATGCAAAGTGTTTACTTGTATATAAACTGTAAGTATATTAAATACACATGTGCTTCATATACCCATTTATGCTTTTATTTAGGCTGTTTAATAATTTAGGAATTAGAGCTGGGCGATATACCGAGATTCAAGATGTATCGAGTTTTCTATTTTGGGAATATAGAAAACTATAAAATATCATTTATATGTATATATTATAGCTTATTATGTATCAAAATACTAGTTTTAGAAGTCGCTGCTTATATTTCTCAGAACAACATGTAAAGCTCAGTTAGATGGATTTCTGAGAGCACATATTGATCAGCTGTTTGTTAATAAATGTCCCTGTGTAGCATTTTGCATCAGCAAATTTAATCCAGAATTGTCTTTCTGGTCAGACTTTATTTGATAAAATTATCTAGATTTATATTTTAAATATTTTTGAGAAAATATATTGAGATATGAGTTTTGGTCCATATTGCCCAGCCCTAGTAGGAATGTTCACAGCATTTCAATGTTAATAAAGGTTGACCTACCAGATTCTAATCACATAATTGTATTTAGTAAGTGTTTGACAAGTGGGTATTTTAGATTTCTTGTACACTTGTCTTAAAATATAAGGTATACTGGAGCTTGGTTGGGCAGGTGGGACGGCTCATAGTGGGCGCCAGAAAATTTCCCTCATTTTCAAATCCTAAACTTGACAGGTATGATATAGACATCTTAAAGATTTAAATCTCTGTTTTAATCAGAAATGTAAAAAAATGGGTTAAAAGTGACCAAAAGTGGAAAAAGTGTTTGAAAAAGGTTCAAAGTGTCAATATTGGCTTAAAACTGGCAGAAAAATGTATCGACCATTATTTTAAACTGGAAAATAGAGGGCATGACAAATCGTCAATGTGGTTAAAATGAAAAAATAAGCATCAAATATAGTGAAAAGAGGTTAAAAGTGACAATAATGGGTCAACATATGTGACAATAGGTGGTAAAAGTGGTGGAAATGTTTTAAAAGTGCTGAAAATGTCTTAAAAGTGGGGGAAAAAAATGTTCAGAAAAGGCATTAAAACTTGATGGAGAAGTGGCAGAAATGGGAGTAATTTGGCAAAAATGCATTAAAAGGAGCAAAAATATGGCAAGAAAAGTGATGAAAATAGGTTAAAATGTGGAAAGTTTGGTGTAGTTGCAGAAAAAGGGTAAAAATAAGCAAAAATAGGCTAAAGTGGTTCAAAAAATATTCTTAGTTTCTCGAAGGCATCTGGCGAACCCCTCCCAGTGTCCTGCGACCCCATAGATTGAGAACCTCTGGTCTACGGGACTCCACATCCCACAATGCAATGGGCAAAACTTTTCCAACAATGTTAATTAGAGAGTGTTTACAGAGAACAAAATAAACTTTTGAGCTGCAATCTCAACCTTTTGCAAATTATTTTTTACCAAATGATCTTTGTATTATTGATCTATGAGGTCTACACCAAGTATTTATCGAATAATAAAAAAAATCATCATCTGCCGCAGCATTAAAGTAAACATTAATTTCCACATGTGCAACCAAACGGAAATGTTGTGTTTTTTCTTATAGAAACTTATAAATTCTTCCCAAAGTCATCTCTTCTGTGGCATTAAATCCTTCATACAAATTCATATAATAATAAATGAATTATGAAGCAATCTGACCTGGTGTTGTTTTTGAACTTGAGGAAATAGTGAAGGCAGTTAATGCAGTTGTGGGGCCCGGGGCCCTCGCAGCCGTTCTCGTTGCATTCAGAGTCACAGGGGCCTGAAAACACAGTTTGAGAGTTAGCATCAAAACAAACCACTAAATAAGTGTTTTTCAACCTTGGGGTCATGACCCCATATGCGGTCGCCTGGAATTCAAAAGGGGTCGCCTGACATGTCTAGTAAATCATAAAAAAAAATTATTCCGTTTGAAATTACATTTATGTAACTTTTTAGATTATTGTTCTTTTTCAAAATAAAACACCACATGCTGTATTCTATACTTTCACTTCCTTAAATATAAATCTAGCTATACAGTAAAAAATTTAAATAGTCTTTAATACTTAAATAATATTTATGTACTTTTTCAATTATTAATTCTTAATTCTTTAATTTTTCAAATTAAAACACCATCACACAATCTCAAACAACTGTATTCTATTCTTTAACTTCCTTAAATATAAATCCATTTAAAGACAATACAGTAAAACCATTTAAATCATTAAATAATAAAATGAAAAATAATATTTTTGTAATTTTTCAATTCTTAATTCTTTAATTTTTCAAGTTAAAACACCATTACACAAACTCAAACAACTGTATTCCATACTTTCACTTCCTCAAATATAAATCTAGTGCTACTCGTAACAATATGTCACAAACATGATCAAAAAGTAAATTTTTTTTTTAAGTCTCAGGAGTCGTGAGATGTTTGTGATATAAAAATGGGGTCACAATCCAAAAAAGGTTGAGGAACTCTGGACTAAACCTAAATATATTATTGGAGGAACAAAAAATCCCTCCCATACTAACAAGCTGCGATGCTGAGACCTGCCGCAGCAACAGGCAATAACAACAAGCTCTTATTAAATGTAAATCACTCTGTGATGCTTAATGCTGTGTTTACAGTACATCTCACCATTGTATTCCTCTGTGAACTCCTCATCAGTAGACAAGGGCATCAACATGTCGGTGAAACGAGGCTTCTCGATGTGTAGAGATGAGTACGGGTGGACTGAGGTACCGTACAGCACCAGGGACCACTCCTTCAGCTTACCTGATAAAACATTCAATTGTTTAAAACCAATAAGAACATTTAAAATCATCAGTAAAATCAATTAAAATCATCAACAAACACATTACATCAACAACATGACCAAAAATCTCTCTCTCAATCATATGCAGTAGAGAAAAAAAGTGCCTTTAAATTCGATTTAAAAATGTTCACATTAGATACTGACTTCAGCTCAACTGGCAGTTTGTTCCACTTCTTTGCAGCATAACAACTAAAAGCAGCAGCGCCATGTTTACTGTGAGCTCTGGGCTCCACTATCTGACCTGTGTCCATAGATCTGAGAGACCTGCTGGGTTCATACCTGACTAACATGTCACTGATGTATTCTGGACCAAACCCATTCACACATTTATACATTTATACATTTAAAGCAACATTTATCTTGTAAAAATCTGTCCAACACTTTTATCTGACTTATATTTGGACCACTACAGCATAAAACCATGAAATTAAAGGAAACTGTGAATGTAGATATGTTGCAAAATAGGAGAGCTTGTAGAATGTAATGTGAGAACTTGTATGTCATAATGTTTATGTAGATAAAAAAAAAAAAAAAATGTGAAATCAATTTCATATCATAAATGATGGGAAGAAATATGAACGTGTAAAGTTAAAATTTAAAACCAAAGACAATATTCACACATGCGCGATCTGAATGTTAAAGACAAAGCAAAACAAAACAGAGCCACTGGAAAAAAGAAAAAAAAAAAAAACAGATCCAGCCCTGGAGGAAAAAAAATAAAAAATCAAAACACGTTTTTTGTTGTTTGTTTTCTTTCAATTTCCACAAAATTAAAAAATTGAAGACAATTTTCTTTAAAAAAAAAAATAGTCTTAATTTTTTTTTGTGGAAATGGAAAGGAAAAAACAAACAGGAGGACTGAAAAAATTAATAAATAACGACAAAAAAAAATGTCAACCTTAAAAAAAAAAAATCAAGACAAAAAAAAAAAAATTAACTAAAAACAAAAAACCACACGATTTAAAAAAGTATTCGACAATTGTGCTTTTTATTTTTTCTTCAACTACTGGCTGTGTTGTTTTTTTCCCCAGTGACCCTAATCCTCTTCCGTAGAATGTGAAGTCACAAAAAAAATATCTCTCACATGAATCTGCGCTGCTCGAGTTCTGCAACATGTCTATAGCTAAACAGATTTCTACCTGTAGAAATTCTACAGGATCACATTTTTCCCCATTATTTGTGATATGAAATTAATTTCACGTGTTGGAATTTTTTAGTAAGTAAACATTTTTACATTTAGGTTCACATTGTTTTTCCGTCAAGTTCTCAAGTCACATTTCACAAGCTCTCCTATTATACAACATATCTACCTACATCTAAACTAAAGATTATGAATACTAGAGAAGAAACGCTCATACCAGGTACTTTCTGGCTGCGTAGCTGAGAGGGTGAGTCGTAGATCTCTAGGATCCAGTCTCCTGCTGCCTTCTCTCCCCAGCAGTGAGTCGTCATAAACTCCCAGTTCTTAAAGCCCTCCATGGAGTGATCAAACAACCTGCCAGGGTAAAAATGGCAAACATGTAACCACACAAAGTAATCACCATCAGGTAATACTCCATTACTTAGTGTAAACATAAAAACAACATCCCAGAGAAACACAATCACAGCTTTCTTTCTTACCAACAAATGAATGTCAGAATAAACAGCATCTCTAAACACTGTAGCTAAGCTGTACCTGTTGGCCAGCAGCTGAGACTTGGTTCCTGAAGGCGACGTCAGGTTGATTGACAAGTCGCCACGGCGAGGGTGTGTGATGGTAATGCGTACGACCACGTGCTCCAGGTAGATCACGTGATGGTTGGGGTTGTCTGTGCATCCCGTCGCCTTGTACACGGACCGGACCACGTGCTCGGGGCGGATGGTCCTGAGAGAAAAGGGAAGAGAAAAAAAGAAAGAAACAAGGAAACAAAGGATAAAGCATTTGATATGATTTAGTTTCTATCTTCGGACTCAATAAATCACTGGTTCTCAAGCTGGGGTTCGAGGACACCCTCAAGCCAGAGCTTGGAGGTCTGTGAAATAATAATAATAACTTTCATGTCTAATAAGCCTTTTGAGGCAGGGTGTAGGGGCCGGAATAGGGGGCCACATCCCGGCGAGGCGGTCTGGCTTGGCCCTTGGAGGGGGCCCTGGCTTTAAAAAAAACTGAAGCTCGTGGCGCGGGCGGCATCAACAAAAGGTGATCTGGGGCGCCATGGGGGGCTAGGTTGGGGCGCCTGGGGGCCGGCGGGGAGACTCCCGGCGATGGCGTGGTGCGCTAGGTCCTTGGCTCCTTGGGGCTTTCTCGGGTGTGTATGGGGGGGGCGATGGTTGCCTCTCGGCTTGGGATCTTGGGGGCGTTCGGGGGGCTGCTCAGATTTGTGCATCATTCCCGGGTAGAGTCCGAAACGGGTCCGCTGGAGGCCCAGGAAGTCGGTGTTTTCGTCTACCAGGGGTAACCTCAGTCAGTGGGAGGAGGAGCGTGGAAGCAAGAGGACTGCTCCCAACGGTTTTCAAAAGTGCTCGGATCGGGCGGAAAGCCCTGGTTTTGCAAATAAATGTGGACATATTTTGTTTACGTTTGTGATACATTAAACTCATTATTTTATGTTTTATACAAGACCTGTGCAGTTACTCTATAGGTTCCTTTTTACTCCAGAGATATTAAAAGTTTAACTTAAAACTTTCAACAAATAGATAATTCTTATGGCAATCACGGGTACAAATGGCAGTGAACTGTGTTTGAGTGGCGTGAGGATTACGAGGGCGTCCTTGAATAATTTTCTCCCCTGTGAGTTTGAGATCCTCTGAATTAAATGACTTTTAGAAAACTGAATTATGATGAATTCTAGTGACTAAATGGGTTTAATAATTAGGGTAAGAGTAGGTAAACAGTACACATTTAGATTTTATAATGTTACTAAATGTGTATTACCAGCCATTAGCACCTGTTTAACATCGTCTTTGTCCAGGCAGCAAAAAATTGACTCATGCTAATAGAGACAATATTTAAAATATGTTTTCATCATAGTCTTCCAGTCGAATTACAAAGTAAAGAAAGTTTAAACTTGTTTCAAAAAAGGAATTAAAACTGTCCTAAAACTTCCATAGTAAATGCACTAAATGACTATTTTGTGGTGTGATAAACACTGCCCATCACTGAGTTTCAAAAGAGAGGATATCTTTTTTTATGCACTTTACTTTATGGCTTTAGGTCAATCTCCCCAATAAAAAACCTAAGCACCTAACTCAAGAAACATGAGGTAAGTTATTAGTCCCGTCGCAGTGTGCAGCAAACCAACGACTGAGTGGCCAACACAAACATCTAAAGGGGTTAGATTAATGTCTGTGGTATGATCTCATTTAAGGTGACACGATGTTAAAAAGTCCAAAGAAGGCGACAATGAACTCCATCCTTCCAGGACAGAGACGTTAGAGGATAGAAACTTGCATACATGAAGTGACAGCTGGAGACGAAAAATAAAATTCAATAAGGATTACATAATCATTACTGCATACGGGAAATTATGAGACTTTTAAGTGAAATTCATTGAGGAAGTTCATCTGGAGGAAGAAATTGAGGTGATTTTTTAGCTCTGTGAAAGATAAAAGACACTTCCTTCAAAACAATGAAATTAACGCAGTAACGATTGATGTTCTGTGATGGACTGGCGCCCTGTCCAGGGTGTACCCCCCCCAACGCCCTATGTGAGCCGGAGATTGGCACCAGCAGACCCCCGCGACCCTGATAAACGGGAATAAGCGGGTATGAAGATGGATGGATGGACGATTGATGTTCATTGATATTGTGCATTGAGGGCTTTGTATCCAGAATCCACAAAGACTAAGACAAGACCAAGAGTTTTGGAAGTCAAGACTGAGGCAAGACCAAGACTTTAGCAGGGGTGGGCAACTCCAGTCCTCGAGGGCCATATTCCTGAGACTTTTAGATGTCTCCCTGCTCCAACACACCTGGTTGAAACCAATGTGTTGTCATTAAGCTCTGCAGAACGAGCCATTCATTTAATTCAGGTGTGTTGGAGCAGGGGAACATCTAAAAGTCATAGGAATCCGGCCCTCGAGGACCGGAGTTGCCCACCCCTGCTTTAGCGATTCAAGATGGAGAGAAGACCAAGACTTTAGGGAGTCAAAACAGAGAGAAGACCAAGACTGTAAGAAGTAAAACCCAAGACAAGACCAAGACTTTAGGGAATCAAGACTAAGACAAGACCAAGACTTTTTAGAGTCAAGACCAAGACAAGACCAAGACTTTTAGGAGTCAAATCCAAGGCAAGACTAAGACCATTAAAATCCTTTTTAAAAACCATGATAAAGGTTGAACAGTTTAAGAGCATTCTCCATTTAACTCTTGTTTTCTTTTAAATACAGACAAAAACAATTTGTTCAACTAAATTCTTGCAAAACTAAACAGCCACTGATAAGTCTAGAAGTTTCTTTTAAAACATCTGAAAATAAGATGTTTATTTGTCAGATGAATAGGGCCTAAAGTAAGTGTAAGGCATTTCTGACTAGAAATAAGATGGTCTGAGGTTTTGCAGGTGTCAGACACAAGAAATTTCCAAGGAGGCAGAACAATCAGTGTGCTAACGCTAAATGTTTGAAGTCAAAATGAAACATGAATTAATTGGGAACAGTTCCAAGTGCTTCTCATTATTACATTAATAAAGTTAAACGCTGGCGCTGGTCTCTACTGGTCTTGACAGAAAACCTGAGTCTATCCAGTCAAAGACTAAGACAAGACTTTCAAAGTATGGTCTCGAGACCAAGCTGGGTCTTGAGTACTAAAACACTAAACAGCAGTATTCGATTCTGCAGCTTCTCATCAACGTTACGTCAACTAATAAAAGACCAAAACAATCTATAGTTATTACTTAATTTCTCTCTAGTTACTTTAAAAGAAGAAAGAAGATTAGCCTGTGGAGACTGTGAAAGTCAGAGACCTTTTAAGAGTGAGCTCACACCGACCTGATGGACTTTAAGCCCCAGTGAGGGAAAAACTCTAATTGTCTCTCTCGCCGACTGTTTGGAAAGCAGTCAGTGTTAATGTCGGGGTGTCTGGAGCTGATATAACAGTTTTGGCTTTGTAACTTAGCGCCGATAACTGAAGCGTGCGCATGGGACCAGGCTGGGCTGATGCACTCCTGATTAGCACCAGGCTGACTGCACGCAAATCACATCGTTTTTCCCGCTGCGCACTCCAAGAGGCGAGCTAAGATCAGCTGCAGGCAGACATTACCAAACGCAGACAGAGGGGCCGGCCAGAGGGTGTGTGGGAACACAGTGAGTGAGGTGACGGCTGCACTTATGTAGTGAGTCACTTTAGAGCCTCTGAGACAGCGAGAGACACACACACATACGTTTTTAAAACTGCTCTGTGGGAAATGTGTATTATACATCATTGCCCTTATTCCAAGCTTTAAATGTACAGAGTAAATGTTGCAGAGATCATTGTACGATGATTTGTTTTCAACTTGCACATATGTAAATCTACTCAAGGAATTTAGATTTAGTTTATCTTTAAAACTGCTCTTTAACTCGCAGAGAATTGGAAATCGTCAATTGTCGCCTCACACAACAAACCTGTTTTGATTCTGAGCCCCACGGCCTCTGACAGTCTGGACTTTTCCTAAGCCTCGTATAGACTGACCTGTGCGCTGGAGCAGAACAGACAGAATGACACTGATAATGCTGTAGCCACTGGTCACTGAGCCTCCGACTGAAAGCAAACCACGACTTCAGACGGCAAGCCGAACACAGAGCAGCGCTCAGGCTTCCAGCTGCATTAAAAATAACAAGCTGTGAAGCCGTGCATGTGTGTGTGTGTGTGTGTCTATCAGAACAACCCTGCCAGAACTAATGCTTTGCCCCCATCAAGGTACAGCTTGCACAACCACAGTCTCAGACGCACGCCAGTGCAAAGCGCAAGAGACCAAAAGAATTGAGAAAAAGGATAAAAAGCATAAATACACACAAGATGAGGGAATCCAGGACAAAAAGGCCACATTGTATAGCATTCATAGCACTTAGACTAGTGCACCAATTGCAATTTTCTGGCCAATAGCCGATCACTAATTTTTTAAAAAGCCTGACCTGCCGGTACCGATTTTGGCCGATCCCAATTTTTTTTTTAACTGACAGCATACACCTTGAATTTTCCAATCTTATTTTATTGTAAAACATTGAACAATACCTGTAAACAATACAAACGTGTTGTTTTACCTGCACATACAGTAAGGTAGTTATCTCAAATATAAAAATTAAAAGTTTAGAACATTGCTGTCCAAAATACTAAATCATATGACTTCATTTAGTCTTTCATTTTTCACATTTTAAAAACAAAATGAACGTGTCCAACAGGTTCCACTGCAGACCTATTTTAAGCTCATTGCCAAAAATAAAGTGCACAGCAGTATTTTGGTTTTACAAACAAAGAAAATCACAAGGTTTGTGGTCGGTGATATAGTAATACTCTCCAGGACAAATTAACAAAACATCTTAAAGCACCAATAAAGTGTTTTGAGTTTTAGGTTTCCTTGTAGAACAAAAATTTACAGGACTAAAGCCCCTAAAAGTTAAACATTCTACAGAAATAATAAAGTGCATCATGTGTAACATTTTCACAAGTAAGTTAACATGAACATGGCACAGGATAGTTGGTTTCTTAAATGGTGAATAAAGTAGCGTTTTGTTTGCAGCTCCACAAAGGTAAATTTCAGCATTACAGGAATTACAAATTGTGATCCGTTTCTCTCTTTCTTGTGTAATACAGCTGAACTACTGACATGCTAAGCTAACCGTGCTCCAGGTGACTGTTGTTGTTATCCTGTGTAGCAGAGGCATGCGCAGCACGCACATGACCTTTGTGAAGGTAGAAAAGATCGGCTGAAAAGATTGGTTTCATATGCAAGGATCGGCCGGTTGCCGATCCCTCACAATAAGGAAAATTGGCACGATTGATCTTTTTTTTCACGCGCATCGCGGAACATAAGGTCGCATTGATATAGGTCTATGGGTCATCGTTATTGTTTTGGCGATGGACGTTTCTGAAGTAAGAGACAAAATCATATTTACCTGTTTGCTGTGACGTGCGGCCTTGTTTCTGTGCACAGTTCCGCATTCACTTTGATTGACAGACTCCGCTACAGGAAGTCAAAGCCTATTGGCTGGGCGATCGCGGCGTGATTTTCTATTTGTATAGTGGTCAATAGGACAAAGGCAGGACTTCTATACATTGACATATATGAATGACCACCGGCATTAGACCATAGTAAAAGACTTGTTAGGTAATTTCTTCGTATTTCAAAAGAAAGATACATAAACATAGATTTCTCAGAAACTCCGGATATCAGCTTTAACTTGGACTATAACTTAGACTGTTTGGTGACAGTAGACCAGTTTTTTGGTCTACTGGAACTAAAAGTAGTTTCTATGCACCAATCTCTGCAATGCCACGTCCCACAATGCAATGCACAAAAATGTCAACACAGTGTTTATGGTTTAGATAAAAATAAACTTTCAAGTGACAATTGCAACCTTTCTCCTTTTTGCAGTTCATGATGTTCCATTCATTGATCTATGAGGCAAGCACTATAAGTTTATTTAATTAAAAAAAGTCTTGCAGGCAGCAGCTTTAAGCAGAAATAGAGTTTTTGAAAAACAGGTAACAGTTTAATTTACTTCTAAATCCATGGAAGGAAAATTTGTGATAAGCATTTGTGGGACAATCTTCTCGCTTCCAGAATAGTTTTTTTCATGAAGAATTCCCGCCACTGTCCTGAACATTCATACATTCCTGAAGTTCCTGGCAGTTTCACAGTCACTGAAATATTCCCACAAGTGTTTTTAAATTAGCACAACACATTGTGGTCTACATAGAAAACCTCCTCACGAGAACCGGACATCAAGGTTGTTGTTTCCATGTCAATGTGAACACAGCGTACCACCACTGGGACCACAGACCCAGACAAGTGGGCCAGCTGTGTAGCCGCAGTTTGTGAATTCTTCTCTACGAAAGGCAGAATTAATGCAAAAAGCAGATGAACTAAAAACAGACAAAAAAAGATTACCCATGAAAAAAAATGCTTATTAAGTCTGGAATGAAGTTTTCTAACGCCCAATCAGAAACAAAAAAAAAGTCCTGTAGACAAGAACATTGAAGAACAGTCATGTGGAGACAGGGCCGTCTATAAGGAGGAATAAAGGGGAGAACTTTTTGGGGCCAATTTATAAAGTCAGCAAAATGGTAAAAGGACTTGATTTACATATATAGCACTTTATCACCACACTGAAGCAGTCTCAAAGCGCTTTACATATCAGCTCATTCACCCAATCACTCTCACATTCACACACCAGTGGGACAGGACTGCCATGCAAGGCGCTAGTCGACCACTGGGAGCAACTTAGGGTTCAGTGTCTTGCCCAAGGACACTTCGACACATAGTCAGGTACTGGGATCGAACCCCCAACCTCTCAATCAGAAGACGACCCACTACCACCTGAGCCACGGTCGCCACCAAAATGATGGTCCATTGTTCTATGAATCTGTGATAACCACATTTATTTATTTATTTGAATAATATCCACTGCTATCCAGAAAGTTTATTATTTGCGCCATAATATATAGTCATCTTAAAGATGTAAATCCTTGTTGTAAATGGAAATAAAACAAAAAATATAACCAAAAATAGTGGAGGAGGTGGTGAAATAAGATTTTAAAAACCATAGAAATTTGTTAAAAGTTGCAAATTAGAGTGGCCAAAAATGGCATTTTTAACACGACATTAGGTGGGAAAAGAGGTGGAAATGGTTTATAAATGCTGAAAATGTCTTAAAAGTGGGGGAAAAAATGTGCAGAAAAGACCTTGAAATGTGATGGAGAAGTGGCAGAAATGGGAGTAATACATTAAAGGAGCAAAAATATGGCAAAAAAGAGATGAAAATATGTGTAGTTGCAGAAAATGAATTAAAAAAAGGTTTAAAAAAAAAAAGGTCTTGAAGGTATCTGGGGACCCCCTCTCCGTGTCTCGCATCCCAAAATACGGTCCTGACCTCAAGGTTGAGAACCCTAGTGTAAAGAGACGCATAGAAGGGTTTTTTTTTTTTTAAATGATCTTGGTCTATGTGGCCCAAGCAGCTTTAAACATTTTATTATTTAGATATCTAACTAAAAAGCAAGGGATGTCTGCGTGTGTGCGTGCGTGCAGAGCAATTATCTCCCCGACGCGGTGCGAGTTCGACCTGAAACTCGGTCAATGGGTTTTGCGCAAGGGTGAGATTTTCTTATATTATTCTATGTGCTAAGAAAGATGCTAGCAGCTACAATGTAAACACACACACACACGGCTGATGCACTACACCGGGATGAAAATACTGAACTCACACAGAGCCGTTTAGAGAGTTGCGACTTTGGTGTTGCAAAACGTTTATTTTTCGTGGTACTTCTGTGTCTCTCTTAACAACCTGCGACGGATTATGTGCAAGACACACGCGAGAGATAACGCACGGAGGAGATGGATGGAGAGAGAGAGACACGCACGCGCGCGCACGCACACACACACACAGTATTTATAATAAAAATATACCAAATGAGTAAAATAAAACAAAAAATACACCAAATGACTCCAGAATCACAGTACAATGGCAACAAAAAACAACAAAAAATGCACAAAAAGACAACTGAAAGATAAAAAAAACACATAATGATGACATTAAACCAGGAAAATTGCACCCACATTTTGCACCCGCAAATATACCCCTTATTTTCCCACATGAATGCATACTTCCGACGGGCACTGTACTAGTTTATTATAAAGACAATTGCAGATCCAGAGAAATATATGTATAGGATCGAAAAAGACTACGACTGAGCTCAACAGATGTACTAAACCTTAAGATTGGATGAGAATAGGGGTTTAAAGTTCGGAACAGTTACTGGGGGTTTCCACTGGATACGTCTCCGCTGCGCCACCGCACCGATCCAGTTTTACACATTATAATGTTTTGGTGATGTAGTTACTCGAAATATAATCTGAAGTGTTTTATTTTGAAAAGTAACCCGATATTTTATTGCAGAATACGTGCTTAATTTCCTGTTTAGCTTCATTTGCTCTGTGCTGAATGATGCGTTGTGCTCCGGTGGTGTCCGCCAGAAATAGAAGTCCTGCGTATATTTGGTGGAGGGCACCGGACTGTTGCAGCTGGGAAGGAGCAGACATGCACCGCAGCGGACCCGCTGGAAATGAACACATAGACTAAAGTGGAAACCTATCAGCTCCGGTGACGTAATGCAGCGGAGCCGCATCCAGTGGTTAGGGTTACAGTATATACTGGGGGTTATAGTATATAAAGTTCCAGGGGGGTTGTTTTGTTTATTTCCTGGATTCGGGTTATTAAACCAACAGTAATGGAAATTGTTACAGGATTGATTTGGAAAATGTAATAAACCCCATATAAATGAAAATCGCGGGCCTCACCTGATCTGTCTGTCGGCGCTTTCCACACACACGTGTTGAGCAGGCACTTGTTTCCATCGCTCCGCCTCCTTCACCATGGCCTCTGCGTCCATCAGGCCGAAGCCGTACAGATGGCTGACTGCGGGGAACAGTGAGAGCCACAGCTGAGGAGACTACAACTAAACATGGATGATTACGTCAGTGCCAAAATTAAAAACATAAATCACAGCACAATCTGCAAAGAAGAGGCTTCACTAACTTTCTCCCTGTAATGAAATAACTGCATTATGTATCAGTACTAAATGTGTATTAAAAAGTTTGGAGATCAGCACATTAGTGTTTATTGATACACAAATCTAGATTCCTTTCATCCCTCTCCCTCCCAACACTTGGAAAAGCTCCAGACGTGCTGAGCCTGCAGCGTGCCTGACCCTCTGTTCTTCTTCTTCTGGGTTTTCTCCAAAATAAGCACACGTAACACCACTAAGCAGGTTTACATTAAAGCAGGGATCACCAACCTTTGTGAAACCATGAGCTACTTCAAAGTTACTGAAAGCGCTACCAGTTTGTATACACTTTAATTAGAGGAAAAGATGATGGATTACAGCAACTTAAAAAGGTAGAAAATGACTATTTCTCTTAATATATGCAATTGTTTCATTTTCCAACAACCACTTCTAAGACAATTCATACGAAATCATCATGTTTTATGTTCCTATTTAACTAGCCACTTTAAACTAATGGTAAAATATGTACCATGTTTTTAAATTTGATTATATTTAAAAAAAAATCCACTTTCAATTTCATAGGAAATTATAGGTAAAAACTGCTTAAAATTATAATGTTTTAAAACACATCACACAATATATATATATATATATATATATATATATATATATATATATATCAAGTAACTTGAACTTTCTCAAATATGAATTAGTTCAAACAAAATGCAGTATAAATATATCTTGTCACTTTGTGTATTTTGAGTAATTGTCATATTTTTGTTGTTTGGTGTATGTTTCTGTAAAATATGTTTTTTTGGAGTCATTTTGTGTGTTTTTGGAGCCTTTCTGTATATTTTTGTGCATTTTTATTGTCGTTTTGTGTACTTTTTGTATAAATATTGTTTATTTTTTGTTTTATTTGACTCATTTAGTACATTTTTATTATAAATACTTTGTGTGTGTGTGTGTGCGTGCGTGCGTGTGTGTGTGCGTGTACAATAAAATCTGATACTTTTTTTTTTGTGTGCGCTAATATCCAATATCAAGATCTGATCAGGACACGACTCATATCTATTATCACCTGGTATAAAGTGTTTACCTATTTTCATTCGTATTTGTTCTCAGACCTATTCGTTCATCAGATGTACGTATGTTTAGGTGTGTTGTGTATATGTGTGAGCATGTTTATGTGTGTGTGTTCTTACCATTATACCCAGCAGCATTAGTTTTCCAATCCGGTGCGCTGAGGTGACCAGCTCTGGAGGTTTTTACAATGATGTGCTGCACATCTCTCCATGTTAGAAGAGAACTAAAACAATAACAAAGAAAGAATGGTATCAATATTTGAAAACATTTGAACATTTATGTTCAATGAAAGTATTTCTGTACAGAAGCGTATTGCATTCACTTGATAAATATATAGTTTTTTTTTTGGCCTAATTTTTTTCCTGTTTTTCAGAATAATAGTTTCTGTTTTATGTGCTAATTTTAATGCTGAATTATCGAGATAATTGGAAATCCAGCGAGAACAATCATCCTTTGGAGAAAGATAGAACTTCCTCCCAGTGACTTAAAACATTGTTTATCAAATTAAACAAGGCAGCCATGTTTGCTCTCAATAAAGAAATAAATGCATCTGTTGTTTCAAATGCGCTCTAAGCTCAGAAAAAAAAATTGTTCGAAAAACATGGAGGAAATTAGCAGAAAAAACAGAAAAAAAATTAGTCAGAAAAAGAAAATGAAAAATGAGTCTAAAAAACTAAAAAAAAAAAAAAGATTAACATGTAAAAATGAAAAAAATGAGTCCAAAAAAACAGAAGAAAAAAATTGTCCAAAAAAAAAAAACCAAAATAATAAATTATTCAGAAAAAACAGATTATTTTTTATTTTTTCAAGTGAATTAAATATGCTTCCATACTTTTTTCCATAACCCAAAATATGAAACAATATTTATTTATGTAGAAATTATAGTTTTTATTAAACACAGTTACTGTATGTTGTGAAAAATGAGAAAAGTTTATATATTTAAAAAAATAAAAAAAAACAGAAGTTATGTTTACAGTGATGGGTGAACAAGTAGACAAAAGAGTAGAATAGGAAAAAAAAGCAGTTTGAACAATGAAGGCAAAATAAAATGCTCAAAATGTCAACTAAGGTAAAGATAAGAGACAGTAGGCAGAAGATCAGTGAGACATTAAATTACAGAGGATGTATACGTAGAGCGTGGATGTTTGTTCAATCATGTCTCATTTCTTAGATCTCACATGAGATCCAGAACAAGATGGGCGCCATGTGTCTCTTTGAAGTCCAAAGGCTACATTAAAAGCAAAAAGCAGGAAGAAGTGGGTCACCAAGTTTCCAGGGATTCCCTTCCATCTCATATGTTAGCCAGATGCTGCTGCGCCCCCCCCCACCCCCCGAACCACCACCTCTGTGATTGGCACATTTCTAAAGTCACATTTTGGTTTCTACTTTTAAAAACATTTAGAACTCATGAAATTAAGGATATACACAAAGATGAAGCAGACAGAGAAACGTTCCTTCCTCCCTTCTGATGATTGCTTCCCAGCTTTCATTCTATCATCCAGTTTTTCAACATCTGGGAGAAGTTCAAACCATAAACATCTGGGAGACGTCTTCCCGTCACACATTCAGCTGCCGACATCCATAGATTAGAGTTTAAAAAGGTACTCTTACACATGGTTTTTATTCTGTAAAGCCCAGGATGTTTCATCTGTGGCTGTGGAATAAAATCTAAATAACACTGAGAGGAAACATATGACATGAGTCGACCTGTGGAGATACCGTACGAGGAAAAACTAAAGAAATGTCAGGATTACATGAAGAGTTCAGACCTGGATGATTCACACTTCACAGGATCACATTTAGATTATATATAACACGTTTGATTCAATCCTGACATTCAGCATAAGACTTGATGAGATAGAAGAATGTTTATAGAACAGAGTTGTCCTTTTTGGTTGCTTTCTACTATAGAAATGTGACCGCAGCCCCCTGATGGCACATTTCAGGGACAAACATTGTACAACACTTTAAGAGATTTTTTTCCCAGTCCAGTTTTCTTTTTCAGTCTTAATCTTTTTCCTGTACTGTTTTTCTTTCTTTCTTTGTCTTAACTCTTTCTTTTCAGTAATGTTTTTTTATTTGTTTAAATTTTTTTCTTTTCAGCCCCATTTTTTTTGTCCTAATTTCTTTTTAGTCTTAACTTTTTTTTCCCAGTGCTGTTTTTTTTTTTTTTTTTTTTTTAATTTTGTCATGCTTTCTTTTTGGTCTGAACTTTTTTTTCCAGTCCTGTTTTTTTATTTTTTTTCCAGTCCTAATTTTTTTTTTTGTCTTAACTTTTGCTTTTCAGTCCTGTTTTTTTTTTTTGTTTTAACTTTTTTTCCAGTGCAAGCTCCTCCCACACACACCACAGGTGAAGGAAAGCAGCAGTTTTCTGAGCGGCTGGAGGTAAAAAGAGAAGACGTTCCTCAGGAATCCCTCGCTCACGCAGAAAATCCCAAAATTCTGATTCTATAATGATGGAAATAGTAACAGATGAAACAGAAGGGACGGAGAGAAGAAAAAAAACCGGACTGGGAAAAAAAGTTAAGACCAAGATAAGAATCAAGACAAAAAAAAAAAAACCCAGACAGAAAAATTAAGACTAAAAATTAAAAAAAATAATAATTCTACAATTGTGATTTGTATTTTCTTCCTTTTTTCCCCAGTGTTTGTTTTGTTATTTTATTCCCAGTGGCCCTAATCATCTACCATAAACTGTATTTCCCTTTGCATTCATAAACTAAACTGAACTAAACTCATGCCTTGAAAAGGAAAATAAAAGAATCACACGTTTATCAACCACAACAGCTCATTTACCCAGGAATCCCATCCCTGGTTGAACAGAAGAGAGAATATTACACATATAGTGAAGGTTGAACGGGTTACACAGATATTAGATATTAACAGTAGAATTTGAGGTCATAAATTAAAAAATATCTTTAAGTCGTGACATTTGTAATATGTAGAAGGTTAGATATTACAGACATCTCAAAAGTCAAATATTTAAGATTAGTTCAAGGTTGACATCAATGCCATGAGGACATTCAGAAATAGTCTCTAGCAGGAGCCCAAACATCAGGGCTTGTTAACACTAAAAAACTGATACTAGGAATATAAACCTTTTTAAACGCCTGCACAGGTCCAAATGTCAACTTAATATTATAAATTACATTACAAAACTGATGCATGGGGCGCACACCTACAAGTTCAATAAAAAGCTTAAATAATTAGACTTCAGGGCAATATTAAGAGGCTTAGCTGCCACTGTAATTATGGTTGCATAAATGTTTTAGAGTCATTAATTAAAAGTGACTTTGGCGTGGTAATCTAGGCCATGACTGCTTTTCTATAAACAAACCAATATTAATTAATGGAGAAGCTGCCACGTCACAAAGCAACAAAGTCAAACATCTTGTAGGCTTTTCTTTAGTGTAATAGAACAATCTTAATATGATTTCAAAAGGAAAAATATTTTTTTTAAAAAAGGACGAAAATAGATGGAAGTGCTTCATAAACTCTGAAAATCTCAGAGCATGTGCACAATACTCAAGAAACAAGATTCCCCTCGAGCATTAAACCAAGAAATAGTTTCTTACAGTTGAGAGCTCAGTGATTTCTAGCAGCTTGACACGTTTATCTAAAGCGCCGTTTCCTTTTCATTCACCAGATAAGATCTGATACCATCCTCACAGCACTTTATCAACACCATCTCCTCCTTTCATCCCGTCTTCACTGTGACTACATGGATGCAAGAAACTGGATGAATGAAAAAAGTACTAACAGTTCCTGCACCAGAGAAGGAGAAAAAAAACAATACAACAGTTGGGGAGGCAGCGCAAAAACGACAGAAGAAAAGCAGACGAGAAAAAGAGTGAGTGATAAATAATCTGGTTGAGAAAACAGGTCTATAATGACCAGTACCACACCTAAAAAAAGAATCATTTCTAGATGGAGAATTTGGAATTGGATTATCCACTAGGCCTGAAACAATTAGTCGAATAAACCGACTAAATCAGTGGTTCCCAATCTTTTTTTGGGTCATAACCCCATTTTGATCACAAATTCCCGGGGACCCCAGAGACTTATAAAAAAAAAAAATATATATATATATATATATATATATATATATATATATATGTGTGTGTGTTTGTGAAATACTGTTACAAGTAGCCCTATAATGATGAGGAAGTAAAAGTATAGAATACAGTTTTTTGATATTATGTGATGGTGTTTTCATTCATACAAAAATATGTATATTTTTAAATTACTATTTAATTATAAAATTTTTCTACTGTATTTTTTTTTAAACTACATTTATATTTCAGGAAGTGAAAGTACAGAATACAGTTGTTTTGAGATTGCGTGATGGTGTTTTCATTTGAAAAACAAGAAAAATCTATTTTAAAAAAAGAAATACAATATATTTATATGATTTATATTTGAGGAAGTGAAAGTATAGAATACAGCATTTGATGTTTTAAAAATGTTCTAAAAAAATACAAAAATATAATTTTTTCTTCAATTATTTACTAGACATTTCAGCCGACCCCATGTGGGGTCACAACCCTGAGTTTGAAAAACCCTGGACTAAAGCCATTGAGAAAATGAGTCGATGCAACGTGCAATATAATGAGGACTTGCAGGCAGCTAACACCATGCACTTTACATTTCAGCATTAAGGCACTTTAATTAGCACTCTAGCACTTTACAATCAACAATGTATAATTGTCATGGTCCCCCAATTTCACTATCACATAGATTGCACATGGTTGTTGTTTATCTATCTTTTTTATTATCCTCTGTGTGTTTTATTTCATTACTGATGTTTTTTATGTTTACACTAACCTACTTATATTGGCTGTGTTCAAAATGTCCTACTAACGTACTAACCTGTCCTACAGTTGATATTTTTCAAACTCATTTAAAAACCTATTTATATGCTGTGGCTTTTAAACCGGACTGAGAACTGGCATTTTGGTTGTGTATTTATTTATTTATTTATTTTCTTGTATAAATTCCATAACCTCTGTACAGCACTTCGGTCAACGTCTGTGTTTTTGAAATGTGCTTTATAAATAAAATTGACTTGACTTGGCAAAGTTTGATGTCTAAATAAGTATGTAGTGCGTTCTCAAATAGATAGTTGGGCTGAACGATTAATTGCATTTGTAATATTATCGTAACATCAAAAAACGCGATTTTCTAATCACAAAGGCTACTTTTTTTCCCTTGTCCTGTCTTGTACTGTCCTGTTAAAGCTGGGGTACTCGATTGATTTTCTTTAATTAAAAAATATATATATATTATTAGCATCACATAGTATGTCCTCAAAGTAATCATTTCTGAAAAAAATTGTATGTCTGCATGCTGTCTGTGTTTTATAATTCATTATTTTAGTTAATAAAACCCCCTCCAGCTCCAATCACAGGATTTAGAGAAAGGAGGCGTGAGCAGAGCCCAAGAAGGAGCCTCCTCATTGGCTGCCACGATATATAGTGAAGCGTGTGCACGGTGCAAACTTGTTTTCAGTCTTGGACTAACTTTGGACGTGCAAGTGGCTGTTTTCCTTCTAGACAGGTAATCTAATGTTCCATTTTCCTATAATTTGTGTGCATCCTTTTGCGTGGCGACGTGTTTTACCGGTAATGCACGTTCGGCTGTCGTGTGCAATTTTGTGCATTTCCATGAGGGGAGGAGACTGGGAGGGATTATAAGAGTGGGGGGCGGGATTTACGGTTCAAATTCAGGCATGCCCCTCTGTCATGGTTCAAGATTCAGGTAGTGCAGCTTTAAGTTCAGAGTGTTTAAGAAGTGCATGTTCACATGTCTGATGAAACGTGAAGTTAGTTAGATATGTTGAAGAGGTAAAGCCACAGATCTGTTTGCTTTATTGTTGTAATCTGTGCTTTAAAATGTATATTTTAGATTTATTTGAAGTTTAAATAAATCTGAAATTGTTTATTATGAAACAGATTGATTTATTGCTTGTGTTCATTGAAAAATACATGCAATCATAATGCTGTGGGAAAAAAAAATCGCAATTAAATTATTCTCCAAAATCGTTTAGCGCTATTAGATAGTATGACCTCAAATTCAGATTGAGTATGCGAGAAATACCCGGATGTAGGGCTGGGCGATATATCGAATATACTCAATATATCGCAGCTTGTAGTCTGTGCGGTGTTGAAAATGACCATACCGTTAAACTCGCGGAGTTTTTTTTTTTTTTTTTTTTTTTTTTTTTTTAAATATCTTAGTGGCATTATGCACAAAAGGTGCACTTAAATTTAGTGTTGTTTTGAAATGTCATCTTAATGACAACATGCACAAAAGGGCACTATTTGTTTTTAAAATATTGTAGTGGCATTATGTACAAAAAGTGTACTTTAATTTTGTGTTTTGAAATGCCATGTGAGTTGCATCCTGCACTAATGTCTTGTTTTGAAATGTCTCTGTGACAATTTTGCACAGAACGTGCACTTTCTGTTGACAATTTTATGTTTGAGCCACTCACTGTTTAATAAATACAGTTATGTCAACTTTGACTTAGTTGTGATATCCCCTTTTTTGCATGAAAGTTTAAAATTGGCATATATTAATGCAGTATGATCAAGAATGTTTTAATGTAGACATATAGAATCATCATACTGGTGTGATTTTGTGCATCAAAGTGTTAATTCAAGGGTAATGCAAAATATCGAGATATATATCGTGTATCGTGACATGGCCTAAAAATATCGCGGTATTTATAAAAGGCCATATCGCCCAGCCCTACCCGGATGTATACCATACGGGGACATATTTTAAGTATGCATGGTGGGCACGCTAGTCGTACTCAACCGCCTCATGATGCATTGCGAGCAGAATCTAAAAATCAAACGTCCACTTTTCAAAATAAAAGCATCTCTTCTTGTCTTCCATTAGTTTTTAATGTTTTTGTAAATAAGGCTCGTGTTTTGACTTTAACCAGAAGTCTGCACAATGGTGCCAAAAATCTCTGAAATGTGTGAATGAAATGTGTCTACGTGAGTTTTCATGGATGAAATGAGCACATGTTGATATTCTAGAATCAAAAGAGATATTTAGCATCAGAGTGCTTCAAGTTTTTAATGCTGTAGGTTCCAAAATGCATCTTGGGAAAATTGGAAGTATACTTCAGTGGGAATGCTCATCATCCTACTCATACTTCTAGTATATGGTAGACAGTATATACTCATTGAGTTTGTAGTGTATAGTATGGAGTGTGACATTTCAAACAAAGCCATACTAGTTGGTGTGTTTACCTCGTCTGCACTGCGAGGTTTGTAATTCATAAATTTCTTTCAAATTGGATAAACAGAGCATTTCAGCAGGACTGGGATCAGCAGGTGTTTGATCTCCAAAAAACAAGCAACCAGCAGCACATTGAGAAGGAATGAGGGCAAGTCAACACAGTAAGAACAATGTGTCATATTTGAAACCTTGTTTTAACAAAGGTTAGATAGAAACCAGACCCTTCAAAGCAGACAGAATGTAATGAAAAACACAAGTAATGATCAAACCCCGTCATATCAAATATATCCAGATAAATTCACTGTTATTCATTCATGACATTTAAATCCAAGATCTCCTTTTAAAAGCAACAAATATCTACAAATGCACAACTTGTATGATGATCCCATATTTTCTCCATGAGTTACAAAGATGAATCACAAATTAAAGAAAACCATCTGTCCTGTGCTGCAGTATCTCGTGAGAAAAATGATTTTTCTCAAAATCTCTCTCCATTATTTATTTTAATTCAATGTTATTTATCAACAATCAACTATGACATGTGTCTAACATTTGTGCCAATATATTTACGGTGGTGACAGCTTGCCATTCACCTAAGTACAGTACGGCCATCACTCCACAAAGAGTTCTGCTCTGCCCAGAAGGAGGATTAAGCAGAAGTGTAGTTTAACTCCTGTAGTGCTGACCTGTCAAGCTGGATAAATATTTCATCTTTAACAAGGAAACACCATTGATTGCTTCAACTGTTAAATTGTTTGAAATCTCATAAAAGTAGAAATATTACGCAGTGTTTTTTAACTGCTTTGCCATCAGGATCTAAAAGCAAACTACGACCGAAAAAAGCAAAAATAATAAAATTCTAAATTTCTTTCAATGAATTGCTGCATTTGAACTGTACATAATGAAGGTTTTGCTTTCAATTACGGTAGCTTCTTTTCATTTTAATATCAAAACAAGCATATCAGGGACACAAAGACAGAAGCTTCATCTCAAAAAGGTAAAAGTATTCAAACAAAAAGTGTATTTTGATTAAAACGAATATATACAAGGAATATTTTCTTCTGATTAGCTCATAAATACGTGCAAAAAGTCATAAATTGATTTTGCCATGGCAAACGGAACCCACCAAGAACTGGTCTGAAAACACTGCCACAGTTAGGCAAAAGATTAAATGAATTATCACTTTTATTTTATTTTTTTGCAAGAAGAAAACATGCATTGATGTCGCCAAAAAATTGCACTTAACCTGAGAGAAAATATGGAGACAAAGGAATAAAGAAAAGAATAAAGAACACTTTAACACTGTTTTTGACAAATGGTCTAAAACCTTTAAAATGTCCGTATTAGTAGATCTATGCCTAAATAAACATTACTTTGCACCATATTTGTTTTATGAACTTTTAAAAAATGGAACTACTTTACAGTTTTAGAGCCTGTGTTCCGCCATCTTGAAATCATGTGGTTGATGATGTCACACAGCCCCACTGCCTGTAAACATCCCATTGTTTCCTAATAGAGTGAAGCATTCAGCCTGATTTATAGATCATTTACCAACTTGTTTTACTTTTGGTTGCTCTAAATAATCAGGAAAAGTTAAAGATACCGAAGTAAACCTATTTTGTTTACAGAAAGAGAATAAAAACAGACTGTTGAAAACACAAACCCTGAAGATAGAAGCCCTTTTGGGTGGGAGCCCTTCAACAGTCCATATTTTACTCGCTAACTTCAGCCATCAGAGTGTGTCAGCGCACTGTTTAAGGGAGAGTAAAGATCCCTTAGGAGAGCTCTTCTTCTCTACTACCAACCCACAAAGCTGGAACTGTCGACCCCCTGCGGTCAAAGATAATTTTTTGGGTCACAACTGTTTTTATCCTCTTTCCGTAAACAAAAGAGGGTTTTTAGAGCAACCAAAAAAAGCACAAATTGTAATTTTGACCAAAAAAGCTGCTAAATGATCTAAAAAGCAGGCTGAATGTTTCACTTCAATAGGAAACAATGGTATGTTTACAGGCAATGGGGCCGTGTGACATCATCAATCGTTTGATTTCAAGATGGAGGAACACAGGCTTTAAAACCGTAAAGTACCAATTTTACAAGTTAATGAAATAAATATGGTGCAAAATAATGCATTTTGTTAGCTATAGATCTTCTAATAAGTATATTTCAATTATTTTAGGTTACATTTGTAAAAATGCAAATAAAAATGTCCATAATGGTATTGTGTGTTTACACTGCCCTGTGTTTGCCTGAAACTAAAATCTGACTCTCTATGAGTGTGAACATGTTGCAGAGGTTAAATAATAAAACACATAACATCGTCCACGTAATGTTACTACTATAAAGTGTCCACTAGGGGTAAAAGCTTCCCCTGTTCCTCTTATAGCTCAACGAGGCCTGAGGACACGAGGGCATCAGAGGGTAAGAAATGGGCAAGTGGATGAAGTCCGAGGATGAAGTTAAGTGGAACTTACTTTGCCTCCAGGGCCAAAGCAATGATGGCAGCAGCCATTGGAGCGGAGGCCGATGTCCCGGTGTGACTGTCCGTACAACGCTGTCTTAAGTCTGTTGTGATCTGTGGATCAAAGAGAGGAGGAGGAGGAGGAGGGAGTTGAGGGAGGGGGGTGTAAAAGAGACATTTAGGGACGGAAGAGTGTAGCAAATCCAAGGTGGAGAAAGAAAATTGTTGATAATTGTATTTTAAAAAATCTGTTGTAGTTGTAATCATGGTTAATTAGTAATCAAGTTCAGATAATTGACTTTTAGATAAGGCTATAATAAGGTATAAAAACTAAACTTCAATCTCGACATTAAATTTCAACTTTATTCTCGAAATTTCATCTTTAATCTTGACATTTCGACTTTATTCTTGATCTGCCCAAAATTATTTTCTCCATCAAAATTGGCCCTAATCCACTTCCGTAGCTTTTAGCAGCTGAAGAACATTAAAGAATATTTTTTTTTAAATCAATGACTTAATGACACTTTCTGCTACTTCAGTCGCCTCGTCACTCATTACATTCAAACATTACATTTAACTTGGGTCTGACAACCACTCTTTACAATAAAGAACTTTGAGAAACCCTTACTAAATAAAAGTTAGGGTTTCCACGATACAATACCAATATTGCAGCCTTGAGTAATAACCAATATCAATCCAACAATATCAGCACTAATCATTCAAGCTTTTAATACTATTTTTTGTAGTGTGGAATATTAGAAAAGTACTGTTCAAATGATATTAATTAAACTGAAAATTACAGTCAGCAACAGTAGGTAGGAGAAAAATTGACCCATTTATTATTGACCAATGGGTTCAATACATTTATTCCTTAAACATAAGAATATTTTACCATTTCATTAAATAAAAATGTAAGTTTAAAAAAAGGGATTTTGAAGACCTTGAAAATCAACAAAAAATGAATTATATATAATTTTTTTTTGCAAAATAACCACTAGTTTAATTTAAATATAGGAATTTTCTATCAATAGAGTACTTTATTCTTTAAAATAAAAAGACCCTGAAAAAGAACCTCATCAAATCCAATAAAAACAATATATATCATATTGGAGATTGTAGATAAGCCGATACTCTTGTTATTCATTTATTGATTTATTTTTGCTGGTATCAATATCAGGTCGGGACACTCCCAATAAAAGTTTCCACAACACACATTTGAAAAGGGTAACATGGCTAACATACCTCTTTATTTAACAGCACTGCTGCTTCTGGATTCATTTAATTCAGTTAATTGAAGGGATGTCAATAATTTTTTGGAAGTATTTTGGATCCTTTTGGTTCACCAAAAGTCAAGTTAATATGTAAAATACACAAAATGCAAGCTATCCTGTAGGTGAAGCACAGTGTGCAGTCAACGCTTGCTCCGCACCTACGTCTTAACGGTGACGTGATCCTTACTATTTTGCGGTCGTAGTTCTCCCCGCTGCTGTAGGTGGTGGTCAGAGTGGATGAGCACTCCTCCAGGTACCAGGGCTTGTGTCCGCTCTCAGCAGTGCTGGAGATGGATATGGTGTAGATGGAGTTGGTGTAGCCATCACAGGAGCAGTGGTCTCTGCTGCGCCCGCCGTTTCCTGAAGCCCACACAAAGATGGAGCCGCGACCTTTCCTCCCCTACAAGGACAACGAAGATTCAGACAATGAACATTAAGAAACCAACAATACCAAAGCAATAAATGACAGATACCAGTCCCTGCAGGATCTCCCCTTAAAAACCTCTTGTAATAATTTGAGTAAAATTGCAGGAATTTGGGAAAAAATTGAGCTCTTTCAACAATTTGCGATCAAAAATTGGCAAGACCTGTATTCACAAGGCGAATACTTATTTGGAAATTGAAAATTGACAAAAATTACAACCTGTATCTGGATTTGTTGACAAGTTATATAACGCAGGAAAAACAGAAGACTGACCTTGACCTTAAATATGACCTTGAGCAAAGGTCAATGTCACACATTGAAAGGAAATGTTGTTCAATGGTCTGAGCACTGTCTTTCAATTTGTGGCCAAGTTATAGGGAAAAAAGTATTTTTTATTTGTTTTGTTTTTTACCTTGAGCGAAGGTGAAGGTCACACATTGAAAGGAAATGTTCAATGTAGCAGCCTGAGCACTGTATCTCAATTTGTAGCTAAGTTGTAGGGTAAACAATATGGTTTCGTTTTTCTGTGACGTCATGGACTTTGACTCCTACCGATCTTTTTACTGGTAGGTCAGACATTGAAAGGAAATGTTGTTCAATGGTACCAGTGTGAGCAATGTATCTCAATTTGTGGCCAAGTTATAAAAAAATATATATATATTTTTGGGGGTTTTTTTTTTACCTTGAGCAAAGGTCAAGGTCACACATTGAAAGGAAATGTTCAATGTAGCAGCCTGAGCACTGTATCAAAATTTGTGGCTAAGTTATAGATAAAAAAATATGTTTTCGTTTTTTCTGTGACGTCATGAACTTTGACCCCTACCAATCTTTTTACTGGTAGGTCAGACATTGAAAGGAAATGTTGTTCAATGGCACCAGTGTGAGCAATGTATCTCAATCTGTGGCCAAGTTATAAAGTAAAAAGTATTTTTAGGTTGTTTTTTTTTTTTTACCTTGAGCAAAGGTCAAGGTCACACACTGAAAGGAAATGTTGTTCAATGTAGCAGCCTGAGCACTGCATCTCAATTTGTGGCCAAATTATAGGGAAAAAACAAAGTTTGGCTTTTTTTTTTTTTTGGTGATGTCGTACAGCTTCGATCTGATTAAATAAAATACTCCACTTGAGATGAGCTTTTTTTTTTTAATATGTAAGCATTTAACTTGTACGATAAATATTCATAGAGATATGAAAAAAAAAAATTAGTCTGACACTTGACGCAACCTTGACCTTGATATTTTGGCTCCAAAAAGGTTGACTGCACATCCTTGACATTCAATTCAATTCAACTTTATTTATATAGCGCAAATTACAACAAAGTCATCTCAAAGTGCTATCAAAATATACAATTCATAATAAGAAGAAAAAACCCAACAAGATCCATTGCCCCTATGAGATGACATACTGTACGTGTCATTAGTGCTGCATTAATAGCCGAGGAGGAGTTCTAGGACAAAGGAGTTGCAGAAGGAAAAATAATAAGAACTCCTACAATTGCCCTCATGTGATATAACCACAAGAAAACTGTGAGCCCAGCAAATATTGAGGAGTTTCATTTAATGTGTGTTTTTGGAGGGGCTAATTTATCCACAACTAAATTAACTAGCATTAACTAAACAATTAACGCAACAATTCATGTTTTCTGTGTCATTTTTACTTTCTCCTTAGATGGGCTAAAGAGCCAAATTCGGCCCCTGGGCCTTGAGTTTGACACGTGAGCTAGATCAGTGGTTCTCAACTGGTGAGTCGGGACCTGTACTGGGTGGGTCGAGGACTGCTGGTCAAAAATGTTGGACTTGCCTTTTATTTTGAAAGAAACCTTTATTTTGACAGGCATGCTGTGAAATGCATGTTGCACAGGAAAATATATAGATTTATGTCTTAAAAAAATATTGTATATGTGTTTTCAACAAAAAAGATGATTTTAAAATGATTGCTGTAGTGTTTTGGTGAGATGTCGGAACAGTTTATTTCCATCTGTTCTTCACACATTGTTTTAATTAAATATCAAGACATAAATGAACTTTTCAGCTGATGTTTTCTTTGTCATCTTCAAACGTTGCAGGTTTGTGTTAATGGAGTAGGCAGAAACAAATTGAAAGTCAAGTGGGCAATGTTGAAATGCTAAACTAGATGTTCCCATAAAAATAAGGCAAAATAGAAAATATATGCTTAGCACCAAAATCATGAAAATACACAAAATGACTCATGGCACCCAAAACAACAAAAACCAACAAAATGACAAACACAAAATGAGACAAAATATACAAAACAACAGTGAATTTACGTAATAAAAACACAAACCTACAACAGGTATAAACAAAAATGACTCAAAAATCACGAAATTACAACAAACATACACAGAATTACATCATAAACCAACAAATTGACAAACACAGAATTAGAAAATATATACAAAATGACAGGGAATTCAGAAAATGAAAACATAAAATAACAAATCTAACAGATAAACAAAAGTGACTCAAAAAAATCACAAAATTACAACAAAAATAAACAAAATTACTTCAAAAACACACAAAATGACAACACCATAACAACAAAAACTAACAAAATATACAAAACAACAGTGAATTAACAAAGTTAAAACAAAAACACAAGCACAAACACAAGTATGAACTAAAATCTATCTATAAAAGCAAAAAAGGTCTGTGTGCGTGCGTGGGTGCGTGGAGCGAATATCTCCCAGACGCGGTATGAGTTCGACCTGAAACTTAGTCAACAGCTTCCAAATACCCCAAGTGTGTGCAACCGTTATTTTGAAGTAATTTGGTGTTGCAAAACGTCCAAAACACTACTTCCTGTTCCGGGTCATATGACGTCACTGTGTTGCAGTTTGTTTGGGTTTAAAAAAAAGTCAACATTAAAAACGTTTTTGTACTGTTAAAAGTAATTTAAGTTGATATTTCATGGTTATTTAAAATTATTCCCGTGATCCCAAACTTCCTTTAAATCGCATCACAGACTTCACTTCCTCCTCCGTCTCCATGACTGTGGGCGGCGGCTGTGCTGACAGCCAATAGCCGATCATATCACAAACTATCTGCTTCTTCAGACAGAGGACTGTAACTTTTTTGTGAGCGGATGGGTCCACAACACGGCTCCACTATGATTAACGTTTGTTCTGTGCAATGGTGAGTAGTTCTTCTTACATTAGTCTATGTGTTAAAGGGGACATATCATGCAAAATCCACTTTTTTAGCCCTTAAATGCATTTTGATGTATATTTAGATTGTTTAGAAGTACAGAAAAGTTCAAATTAGTCTCTTCAGGTGCTCCGTTGATATCTTTATATTCTGTTTTGGTCATATTTTTCAATCTGTTTCGATTTTTTGATTCTCTAGTACGTTTTTTTGAACAATGACGTCACAGTATTTGCAGCGGAACTGCCAAATTAGGACATCGACTCCAGGCCCAACACTTCGAGCAATCCACCATTCTGTTGTTGGATGTAGTAACCCACACGCTTCATTACACCGTCTGCCAGCATCAGAACCTTTTCGAAGTGCCTGGTTGAGTTTTATTTTTCATGGAAATGTACCCACATCTGTGGGTCAGGTCATTTTTGTGTGCGTGAAGCACTTCAAGGATGACTGCTTCTGCAACCTCCGCCAGTGTAAAGAAGGATTTGACCGAAAGACTTTGTCTGATTGAGGGTTCAATTCCTTCTATCTTTGGAGATGATGAACAGAGCACTTCGGTAAGCTGTAAATAACGCTAAAAAGTGTGATAAGACGTCCCTGTCATTGTTTTGTTAGCATTAGCAGTGGCTTAGCAGTTGCACCGTCTTCAGACTTCATATGTTAGCGCTGTGTGCTCGTTTTAGATCCTTGATGATATAGCCTACGTGATTTAATCTAAGTCTAAAGTTTTCATTAGTGATTTTATTTTGCCGTCTGTCTCCGAAAAGACTATTAAAATGCATTTCGTGACGTTAGCTTGGCGCTGGCGTTAGCTCGGTGCTTGTGTTAGCTCACTTGTTAGGGTTCTGCAGGTTCATCATCTTCATTTTCATCTCGCTCCGCCAGGTCCGACTCTGGCTCGAACATGTAAGGCTGGATGGACAAGTCTTCTGTTGTTGACATTTTGTAAATAACCTCTGAATAAAAAGTTCCTGCTCCACTACATAGCCATATCTCTTCTATCAAACTACAAAAATGGCCAAGCAGGGTGGAGTTGAACCGAGTGTCACCTCTGTAACCTGAAGAGGGGGCGGGGTACGAAGTGTCTCATTTGCATTTAAAGAGACCGCACCAAAACGAGTTGCTCTCAGAAGCACATCAGAAAAGGGGTAGAAAAGGGGCCTGTGGGGCTATAATAATGAGGAATTCAGACCCAAGCATTGCAGTTCCGCTTTATATATAGACCGCAACTGTATGATTTATATGTAAAAAGAAAGGATTTAAAACCATGATGTCCCCTTTAAGATGCTAGCAGCTACAATGTAAACGCACACACACACACACACGGCTGATGGCGTGTGAGAGTGCCGGGATGTACATGCTGAACGCACATAGAGCCGTTTACAGAGAGAGTTGCGACTTTGATGTTGCAAAACGTTTATTTTTCGTGATACTTCCGGGTCTCTTTTTTTAATCTCTCAACAACCTGTGACGGATTATGTGCATGGGCCCAGCTGACGAGCGTGTATGAGAGATAACCCACGGAGATGGAGGTAGGCGTGCACGCACGTGCACATACGCACAGTATTTATAATACAAATATACTAAATGAGTAAAATAAAACAAAAAACTAAACAATATTTATACAAAAAAATGCACAAAAACACAACAGAAAAATACACATAATGACTCCAAATTACAGAAAAATACACCAAACGAAAAAAATATTAAAATGAATAAAAAAAAACAAACATTTCAGGACTCTACACAAAACTTTTCCAGTGCTGACACTGGTGCGACGGGTGTAAGTAAAGTTGATGATCTGTAGATGGTCATTGCACAACGTGAATTATTTTAGGTTAACAAATTGTTATATCTTGATTTTATTTGTCAATCATTAATAGCCTCTGTAAAAAAAAAAAAAAATCTATTTATTCCAATAGTTTTTTTTGTTAAAGTTATAGGGAGCCATTGCAAAAGAGTCAAAGGGCCACATTATGCCCCTGAGCCGCAGGTTGCAGACCTCTGCTCTGGGATAACCACAGCTGAACATCTGTCCTGGCATCATACCTGTAGTCCATCCGTTCTGGCGTGTACGCGCTATCACTGAGCTCGGTACGTTCTTCCTTTTTACTGCTGCCCTCAATGTGAGCGCGCTCTCAGTGAAGGGCTCGTTATACCTGGCTCCGTTCATAGCGGAGCGCGCGCACTCCAAGGAGCACATTGGTGTTTATACTCAGTGCATTCACCGTTGCATTACCCGCAGAAAAGTTGCGTGAGCATGCACCGTCTCATCACCCGCAGCACTGATGTCAAGCCAGCCTCGACTCCGAAATCCTTGGTCAACCCAGCTGCCAGCCAATTTGCAGTGCCTGTTTATAAACGGCTTTACGGTAATCTCGCAGCGTGGAGAAAGAGAGAGAAAGAGAAGTGCACTCTGTGGGACGTGACAAAGCGCTCAGCCGCTCCGTATAAAATAACGTCACCCTATACGAACTTGCACGGATGCGACAATATAAAATTTTTACTCACACACTGAAAAAATACTCGCATATGCTACCATTTTGGTCGCAGTCTCGAGCCTCTATCAACTGCATGTCCCATAGATTTAAACCAGGGAAATCACACGCTATTTTACTTTGCACCCACAAATAAACCCCTTTATAACACAGAGTACAGAGTATGTACACCTCTTTGTACATCCAACCTTCAAACACACATTTGGCCATAATTAACAGCTCCACTTAAGCCCCCACTATATGAACACATACTTCCGACGGGCACTGTACTAGTTACTCTAAAAACACACAAACTGACAACAAACACACACATAATTACATCAAAAATTAACAAAACGACAAGATCATGACTACAAAACCATACAAAATAAGAGAAAAATACACAAAACAAGAACAAACACACACAGAATGAGAAAAAGTCAGATGACCATAAAAACAGACAAAACCTTTGTTCTCAGATTGGTTCTTACTGGCAAATGGTGGCCCTCAGATCAGACAAACACTTTTTTGGGCCCCATTATTAGAACAATTTTCCACCTCTGACTCGCAGAAGTAAAATCACCTTACTTGTGTCTCCACTCAAATACGTTATCCACAAGTTGTGGATCCAGATTTATCGTCACGTTAGTAATTAAAAGCTGCCACGAAGCTGGTTCTTTATTGAGACAAAGCCATAAAAGACATGTCAAAATGAGTGATACAGTGATTCACACCGTCTGTCCTGCAAACACACACACACGCGCACACACACACACACGCACACACACACACAGTAAGGAACAAAAGGTGGACTAAAGTTCCTCTAAAGGGAGCTTCTGTAAGGCAGCGATAAGCGAGCAATCCCGCCTGTACACACAGCATGAGGGAAGATCCAGGCATGAGCCAATGATAACAGATTAGAATGAAAGAAAGAAGGCAAAGAGTGGTGCAGATAAAAAGGTCAAAGTCCTTCGATACCAATCCCAGCTAACAATAATAAAAAAAGTTTTATTGCACAAATGGCATTAGGTGTCAATAATATGCAGAAAATCAGGAAAATTTTTTTTTCTGTTTTGATATTTATCCCAAAGTTTAATGACATTAGGGCAGCTGCAAGGGGGGCTCAATTTTTTTCCAGCTTCTAGTGGCAGCCCCCAAAGTAAACACAAAAAAACACAAAATGACAGTAGAATACAAACACAAAACCAGACTAACATAATCAAAATCACTCAAAACACACAAGATGGCTACAAGAATACTCAAAAATCTATGAAACAACAAAAATTAAAAAAAAAAAAAAAGAAAAAAGCCATTAAGCTAAATATTTGTTGGACAGGCAATTTTGTTTAAATTTACAATTCCCCGTGTTGTTAAAAGTTGCTACAAGCATGACACCCATCTACACATAGTCCCACTAGAATCACATCACTATTTTGTAGTTGGTTCTGATGTCGTGATTGTGCAATGTTACGGTAAATTATATATATTTTTTCTAAAACAAATGTTACCATTTATTTTGAAATGTGACACTAATTAAAATCATAAAAATCATACTTATGTGTTAACATTTAAGACTTTTGAAAAATTGATTTAAGACATTTTCATGACAATTAAGGCCTTATTTTTAGATTTATGAATTTAATACTTTTTAAGACTTTTTAAGGATCCGCGAGAACTCTGATTAAACCTCATCCATAGTCGTCAGTGAGCTGTGTGCGATAAACCATCTCATATACACATATTACACATACCAGCAATGCAGATAACTCACACATACATGACCCACCAACACACGCGTGTTTGAGGCGTGTGGGCGGACCCTCACAGCCAGCTCCTGGCAGTGGGGCAGACATCTCTCTCACCTCTGTCATAGACTGTCAGCTCCCTACACTGCAGCCTGTCAGCCTCTCAATTACTCCTCATGTGCACTTGGTTCCCAGACTTTACTTTCAGCTGTTTTCAACAAGCTGGAGGTCTGCATGACGTGTGTGGACCACTCCCGTCTGCCTCGCCTCCTCAAAGACTTCCATGTGCCTCAAACATGGCCAGAAACACGAGGGAATCTGTTTGAAAAAAAAGCTGCGTGTGATGGAGTTCACCCCCCTTAACCTTAATTACAGCTGTTTGAGCTATAGCTGAGGTGAAGCACAGCATCTGCTTTGCATTATGGGAAACAGACCATGAACATGTAAACTAATTTATGGTAATGGTGCAAAGCTCTAATGTCAAAAAGATACACAGCAGCTTAAAGTACACACACACCTGCTTGTGTAAGTGTGTTGCCATTTCCGCCCTTATGAATGTCTGCAAATGAAAATCAAATTTATTTCCTAATGTTTCTGTGAGTATGGCCGTGTTCGCAATGTCACAATCTGTACTACACACTACAAACTCAATGAGTATATACTGTCTACTATATACTATTAGTATGATGAGGATGGTGACCGTTCCCACTGAAGTATACTTCCAAGATGCATTTGGAACCTACAACGACAAAAACCTGAAGCACACTGGGGCTAAATATCTCCATCTTTGAAAGCTCTGAAAACATTTCAAGTGAGAAAGGGACCAAGTAGAATATCAACATGTGCTCATTTCATCCATAAAACTCACGTAAACACATTTCATGCTGACATTTCTGAGATTTTTGGAGACCCTCCACTGTGCTACTGACTAAACGTCCTGTTAAAGCTACAGTTTGTTTTGAAACTGAAACCGAAACTTAGCCTCCTTTACCGGTGGTTTTGTGAACGCTCTTAGTGACTTTTTTATCGAGAGAGACTAGTGACAAATGTATGGACTTTATCTTCAAAGCCGCTTAAATAAGCTTCTCTATTTGTGCCGCGTTCACACCTGCTCAGCATGAAAGCATCCGCAGGATCGAAAAATATTTTCCCCATATTCGCTTCATATGTGAGTCTGACGCGAACATAAAAAAGGGGCCAACACTGCCTTTTTTTTCACCATCAACTACGGAGGACCCCAGTAAAATCGCTGCTCTTCACCTTCTGTGGAAGCTGAGGTGCCGTCAAAACGCTTGACGTCATCAAACTTCATTTACAGGGCCAGGAGACAAAGATGAGATTCACTGTCCACTCAGAACCCAGTTTGGGTTACAATATGCTCAAAAATGATTATGGATTATTGACCAAATGATGACAAAAAAAAAAACAAGAACTTACATACTACAGCTTTAACTTCCAAACAAGAGCCCTATTTACAAAAGTGTTAAAAACTAATGGAAGACAAGAAAAGATGCTTTTGCTTTGAAAAGGGAGTGTTTGATTATTATCTTGAAGCTGTTCCCAGGATGATTTTACATTCCCCTCGCAATGCATCATGGGACAATTGAGTATGACCAGTGTGCCCACCATGCACACTTCAAAAATGTCCCCATATAGTATACACCCGGGTATTTCTCACATACTCAATCTTTCCATACTATCTAATGTAAACGTACTACATACTCATTTTGACGTCAGACTTGGTGCGAGTAGTACGTTAGTATGACATTAACAACACAGCTATAGTGTCTACGTGTGCTCACTGTGCGGATGCCATTCTCAAAGGCCTGCCTGGCCAGAGACGCTGGTCCGTCCACAGTCTTCCCGTCGTCGTCTGGGCCCCAGCTGGCGCTGTAGATGTCTATGTGCTGTGGGTGGAGGCTCAGAGAACGCGCCTCCACCATGTCCGTCACGTCCCCATCCAGCATTCGCACTCCTTGCACATAAAAACAACAATAGAATACTTAGTCGCAGTCCATATGTTACGTCTCCTGCATTAACAGAAACAGGTCATAGTTTTACAAAAAAGAAAAGGAAACATTAAATAAAGGCAAATCTCTCACCTCCTATTCTGGCATTGTAAGCAATTCCCACAATGCAGTGGGAGTTGTTGGCAGCTGCAGCGACTTCCCCAGCACACCGTGTGCCATGTCTACAAAGAGAATGGGAATCAGTGGATGGCTCATTGTATGCATATTTCTCAACAGGACCATGGACACACACTCATTAACTCAGTGTTTTTTAACCTTGGGGTCGTGACCCCATATGGTGTCGCCCAGAATTCAAATGGGGTCACCTAACATGTCTAGTAAATAATAAAAAAAAAAATCTGATTAAATTTATATTTTTCTAAATTTTTAGATTATTGTTCTTTTTCAAATCAAAACACCACATGCTGTATTATATACTTTGACTTCCTCAAATATAAATATTGTTATAGAAAATACAGTATAAAAATTAAATAATAAACATTTAAATTATATTTTTGTCATTTTTTAGATCATTGTTCTTTTTCAAATTAAAATACCACATGCTATGTTCTATACTTTCACTTTCTCAAATATAAATCTATTTTTAAAAAAAACACAGCATAAAAATTAAATAGTTATTGAATAATAAAAATACAAATGTATAATTTCTCCTATTGTGTCAGTTTAAACACTGATCTGAACAGATTATATGAAAATAAAATGTCTGTACATACATACATTTTGCAGGTATTACACACTGCCATCTTAAAATCAAGTGCAACTAGTAACCATTGCAACACATTGAAAGCATTTTAACCACTGAAATATTGCACAAATACACAAAAATATCGATTAAATATAAACAAAAAAAATTTTAAATAAAAAAAAATAGATTTAAAATCGACACCCAAAAAATCACGATATATCGTGAAATCGATTTTTTTTCACACCCCTAGATTAGATTATTCTTATTTTTCTAATTAAAACAGCATCCCACAATCTCACACAACTTCTATACTTTCACTTTCTCAAATATAAATCTAGTTTTCAAAAATACAGTAGATTTTTTTAATTTGGTTTTTTAATTAAAATAACTACATGTTTAAAAAAAAAAAAGTCTCTGGGGTCGCCAGAAATTTGTGATATAAAAATGGGGTCACGACCTAAAAAAGGGTTTGGAACCACTGCATTAACTTATAAGGAAACAATTGCAAGTTAAAAAATATGATGGTATGAATGTTGTGAAGTGGATTCAACACATCGATTACACAACTCTTGTTTTTGAAATTCATCGAGGTCTTAAACACACACAGATTATACCCTGACACACACACACACACACACACACACACACACACACACACACACACACACACACAAGAGTATCATTCCACCAATAACTGCAGTGGTTGACAATCAGCCCAGGTTAGTGACCAGCGTAAACAAACATTGCGTGTTTGCCTCTCAACAACACCACTCTCTGTGGATGAGGACAAACACATAAACACACTTACGTCTGCCTTAGAACAGTCACTGGAAACAGCTTTTACTGCCATGGAAAAACGTCAGCTTTTATAAGCCATGAAGCCCTCAGAGAAAGTCTTTACACACCAGATTGTTGGGGTTTGTTTTGATCTATTTCTCATTTTCCTAACTGAATTAAAAAAATAAAAAAACTCATACCCAGAGAAAGTATGCCCAGAGGTAAAGTCAACTGCAGGTTTTTTTTGTCCCCTTTTATCCCTTTCCAAAAATATTGTATCACTATTATGAGGTCATTATCGTCTATCGTATTGTATCTTAAACTCATCCCACCCCTACTAAATAATGTTTTTTGAGTCTCTTTGGACCATAATATCCACCCTTCGAAATATGTAATGAAAATAGGCAGTGGCTATCCGTACGGTTGCCATATAAATATACTGACATTCTATCCGTACGCGGCGCCCTTATTTGGCCAGTTTAGGTCACGTGACTAAGATTAAACCATACCCTAAACCAAGCCTAACCCTAAAAATTAAAATGATATTGGATTATAACCTAACCCTAACGTAGTTGTACTTCGGTAACCGTACCAGTAGCACCGGGGGTTGTCCATACGGCAACCGTACAAATAGACACTTTCATAAAAGTATGTATGAGTCGTACCGACATCTCTATTGGATCAATCCAATACAAATAAAATGAAAAAGTTGTATCAGGAGGGACACCCCTAATAGTGTGTTTGCTTCCCCTTCAAAGCCCTTTTACAATGTTGGCGACATTACAAGGCACTCACCCTCATTCACCGACAACTTTGGATTTGTTTTCTTGCCCAAGGAAACTTTGGTACATGGAACAATGAAATCTGAAAATGACTTATCTCTACACATCTGTGTAAAGGTTCAAACATACTCAGATGGACTCTGTGCTCAGCGGACTGTGTGTTACATGTATTCAACCCGCCTGTTGAAACAAAGCAGGAGAGATGGAGACGAGTGACGACACTATTCTGTCCTACGTGTCCGTGACGTAAACAAGCTGACAGATAGCTAACATGAAAGGCTCCAAGAATGACGGAGTCCACGGTTTATCTTTCTGGAGTTTTATGATCTTCACATATTCTTTTTTTTTGTTGTAAAACTATACAATGAAAACACAGGAAAACAAATGGTCAAATAAACAGCACAAAAATAAACTGTCATACATGTCTGCTGCATGTCCTCACTGCACACAGCCACACACAATGAATATATACTGTAGCTCACAAACTACATGTAAACACTGAATATTAATGCTTCAACTTAGAAGAAGGAAAGAAAAAACATATTACACTGTTTCTTAAGAGAGCCAGCTCGTGAGCAACAAAGATGCAGGCTGATTTAGCAGTAAGCTAAACATAAAAATGAGCTAATATTACACAGCACTCAGTACTCAGCAATCGCTCACACATAATGTCTATGACACACATAATGTCTCTATGACAGGCATCAACAAACACAGAACTTACAGACGATGCTTTCTAAGACACAATGCTGGAAGAAACAACATGTGACCTCGCATGCACCTGACAGAATGTACTGAACTACGGAAGCCTAGAGGGTAGGGCTGGGCAAAAAAAAATTGATTTAATCGATTTCTCAAATATGTAGATAAAAATGATTTTTATTTTGCAAATTTGAGTCAAAAAAAAAAAAAGAGATTAGTTTTGTATTTTTTTCCCACCACAGTTTTTTCGCGTTCCGTCCTTGTGGGTAACCTTAGCGTGATATGAGCCCGCCCCCTCTTTGTTTACATGTGTTTATCCTTTGAGAAGGCTATATGTGTGCCACAGGCATGTGTAATGTTTTATTCACACTATGCTGAGATGCTAAAGGAAAGGAAAGAAATTTTTTTAATTGTAATGTTGTAAAATATGTAGTTATCTGATTTCCTAATCCTAACATTTAAACCTGGGTTAAAGCTTGAAATTGACAGAGCCTTATTAATTTTCTATTTTGGGATTGTTCTACGCAACTCTTTAGGACAGTCACAGCAATAAAGTTGTAGTTTTGACAATATATCTGATGTCTGCAGTCATTTTTAAGTGCACTGGGGAAAAAAAAAATTGAAAACTATATTGAAACTCAAATTTTTCTTGAAAAATCTGAATTTTTTTTTTTATTTACGCCCAGTCGTATTAGAGGGAGAAATTTGCCTTCAAAATAAAAGTCCTGCCACACTCCTAATAATGTAATGTCGCAGACATCTTTAAAACACGTCCAAGAAACATAAACTATAGAGAAGGGCTAAGGATTGTGGGAAATGTTGTATTTTACTGGAAACTACTATGTGGCTCCAGGTGCAGACGAGTATGAAAGCTTTGAAGAGTGAGGATAGTGTTTCAAATTTCTAAATTGTCAAGGGGGGTATGCCCTCGGAACACTGTACAAAACACGCGTCTGTAGCACTCGCTTGTGCGCCAAGCGATCCCCCTACGCTGGGAAAAACTCCTGGTGAGAACCCTGTACAGCATGGACAGGCTCTCCACCCATGAGCCCCGGAAAACCAACGCACACGCACACGCACACACACACCAGGAAGACATACACACAGTAACAACAAGTACACACATCCATGCACACTCAGAGACCAAGAGGGATACACACACGATGTGTCTGTACATACACACACAGCTTGATGAACCCTCTGATTAGACCAGAATCAGAGTCACAAACATTACAGCAGCTGAACACAGTCTGGAGCTGTCAATCAATGCTCACATTGTGTGAATGAAACTCAACAAAATTTGCAGGTGCTCACAGCTTTCCTGGTGCTTTTATCACATGATGGCAGTCATTTATAATGTTAAACTGTTGAAAAAATAATCCAAATTCTTAAAAAATCCTAAATTATAACATTTTTCTTAATTAAATTAGAAATTTGTCACAAAATCTAGAACATTTAAAGTGAAGATTATGTTGGGACTGATATCTGCCACTTATTGCTTGGATATTGTCAGTTTCTTACATAGTTTGTATTTTATATATACGTAGAAGTGCAAACTCGGGCCAAATCATGTTGAAAATTACTTATTATCCCACATATAATCTGTGGCCCTCTTGAGATCAAACTACCCCGTAATTGGCCCCTGAACAAAAGTTAGTTTGGCCCCCTATGCTACACGCTACATCTGGTTGTACAAAACACGTGCCTACAGCGCTCGCTCGTGCGACAAGCGATCCCCCTACGCTGGGAAAAATTCCTGGTGAGAACCCTGTACAGCATGCATGGGCAAACAGCCCCTGCTCTCCACCCATGAGCCCCGGGAAAAACACACACACACACACACACACACACACACGCACGCACGCACGCACGCACGCACGCACACACGCACGCACGCACACACGCACACACGCACACACGCACACACGCACACACACACACACACACACACACACACACACACACACACACACACACACACACACACACGATGTGTCTGTACATACACACACAGCTTGATGAACCCTCTGATTAGACCAGAATCAGCTGTTTATAGAAAAACAGAGTCACACACATTACAGCAGCTGAACACAGTCTGCAATGGAGCTGTCAATCAATGCTCACTGAGGGATGTGATTGGAAGAAACCTCCCACTCAGCTTTTATAGGAGGGGTGGCGCCAACAGCGACAGTTGGTGACGCACAATGGTCCAATTAACTTTTCTCAGCTGATTGCAAAAAACAATTCTAAAAGCAGCGTTCAACCCATAGAGGCCAGTACCTCTGAGATTTTACAACTAAATACGCAAAATTAAAATACTTTTACTAAAAAGTTGGACTAGGATCAAACAACAGCACTACTTAATACACAAATACATACTGTATGCATTCAGCAGAAAATAGTAGGTTTGGGGTTTAGTTACTCTATAAGTGCAAATAAAATTACTGATTTAAAAATATACTTGAAAAAAACTACAAATCTACAATCTCACAGGACCTGAAGTGGACCTCCCACATAGACACATCCAGGAAAAAGGCACAGCAGAGGATGTACTTCCTGCGTCAGCTGAGGAAGTTCAACCCTCCCCAGGAGCTGCTGATCATGTTCTACACCTCCATCATTCAGTCTGTTCTGTGCACCTCCATCACTGTCTGGTTTGGATCTACAACCAAACTAGACAGACACAGACTACAAAGGATAATCAGGACTGCAGAAAAGATCATTGGTGTTGATCTGCCCTCCATCCAAGACTTATACCTGTCCAGGGTCAGGAAACGGGCAGGTAGCATCACTGCAGACCCCTCACACCCTGCACACAACCTGTTTAAACTCCTCCCCTCCGGCAGACGCTACAGATCACTGTACGCCAAAACTACCCGCCAAAAAAACAGTTTCTTCCCCCAGGCTGTCACTCTGATCAACACTAAACAGTCATAGAGCGTCAGACCTGTTTCTGTTACTGTGAAATAACCATGGAACTAAACATAACAACCCTGGATCAACCTGTCACTGAGAATGTTCATGGACATAATATTTTCATTTAAATGTTCACCTGCTCTACTCATCAATGCACTACTGCACTATTATCTTATTATTATTATTGTATTTTTTATTTCATTTCATTATTATTATTATTATTATTATCTTGTTATTTTATTTAGTTTGCACATATTAGTCTAACTACTCTTTATATTTATGTTTATACTTCTTTTTTATTTATTTTTCTTTATTCTAGTTGATTGTTATTATTTAATGTTACACTATCAGAGAGAGCACAGTTCACCAAGACAAATTCCTCGAGTGTATTCAATACATTACTTGGTCAATAAAGTTGATTCTGATTCTGATTCTGAAATAACCATTAAAGGACCTCAATTACAGTAATGTGAGTACTTCTAATCTGATACTTTCACATTTGCTCTTGTATTTTACAACAAGCAACACCAAATTAAAATAATTTGACTTTGGTCCCACTCTTCACATTTTAGTCAATCAACTTCACTAATACCCAAATACATTTGTTTTCAGCAGTTTTGGGGTTCAGTTCCTCTTTAATTTAATAATGGCATTTATTATTATTTTTTCCTTACTTGTTCTCATTGGTGGCGTCATATCGAGGCATTGGATCAACATCATTGCTGTTGACATCATAGCTTGCTTGAGGGTCCTGGAGGAAAAACAATCAGGTTAAAACTCGGGAAAACAACTGAGCAGCAGTTCTCAATATCAAGCAGACAGACCAATTGATTCCGAAGGTTGGTTTGTTTTTATCGCAGATGCGTTGTGGATGCGAGTGAGTGTAATCTACTGAGAAATCAGCAAAATCTGCACTAGTCCAATCAAACAGTCCACATTAGCATCACTGGCAAATCGAATGCAATTAGAGGCAACCCAATCTGCTGCCACACTTGCCCTTTGGCATAAACAAATCCAAGCGTTGAGAGCGGCTAATAACAGCGGCAAATAACAGCAGTGCTGTCAGACGCAGGGTGAAGCATTTCATCTGCACACTTGATTGAATGTCTCACCTGCAGCCTGAGGCCAAAATGTTACTGACTCTGACTGTCTGACCTCGGTATGGAGGAGACATACCTCAGCATGCTCAATGGAGTGTGTAGCCACAGAGATACAGACATGCACACATACCTACACACATGACTCATCATAATCACACAACAGTGTTGTAATTAAGTTGGCATTTGATTAACTTCTTTTTTTGGGCACTTTACAGTTTAAATGAAGGATGCAACTAAAAGAAAACCTGGAAATAGGAATACAACTATGAACAGGGTTTTATTCATCTTCTCATTTAGTTTTATCACAAAAAAAATGTTAATTCATGAACAAATTTCAACAACTTTAATCTATTTTTTTAATCATATTTATACATATTTTTTTTTTTTTGTCTGCACATGATGTCAAAGGTTAACACTACAAGAAGTGCAATCATTATGAGACAGCAATGCATGTTTCGTTATTGCAATAAAATAAATTGATTTATTTTGATTGATTTATTTGATTTATTTTAAATAGATTTATTCTATTGCTTAATTGTGACCATCACCAGCCCTCCCTAAGGAAGGGTTAGAAATCTTTTATTAGAGGGAGGATATAAAAAGGGAGAGCAGTGTTACACCTAAGTGGAGAGGGAAGGGGAGGGGAAAGGGAGCAGGGAGCAGGGAGGAGGGAGGAGAGACTCAAGGTAGGAAATAGAAAGGGTGGGGAGAATAGATTGTTTTACAGTGAGGGTGAGATGTGAATATATTGTGCTTATTATGTTGTGTAATCAAGCCAGTATAGTGACAAGTGTGAAGCTTAGCTATAATGGTGGTGGCTGTGGACAGGGGGAATGAGTGAGTGGTAATACCTAAAGCAGGTATTTGGGATTAACGTGTCTAAAGTTAAGCCCAGTATGAGTTTTGTCCCACATCCCAAGGCGTGCCAGTGCATCGTATACCAGTATATGTGCAAAAAACCGCTACCGCAAACCCAGGAACTGCCCCGGGCCCGCAGACGCAGCCAGGCCAGCAGAAAGAGTGGGGGCCAGGGAGCCCCAGGCCACCCCCCCACGGCCGAGCAATCCCCCAGACGCCCCCAAGATCCCAGGCTGAGAGGCAGCCACTGCCCCCCACACACACATCCGAGGGATAGCGACCATGCCCATAGTCGCCGAGGGCACCAAGGGGATGCTGCAAGTTGCCCCGCCGGCCCCCAGGCACACCGACCAGGCACCCCAGAGCGGGCCAGATCGCCTTTCCTTGATGCCGCCCGCGCGATGAGCCCTAGAAAGCCCCCCCCACCCCACCAAATGGGTCCAGTCACACCGCAGAGCCGTGCTAGGGCCACCCGGTGCCGCACCCTCAGGCATGGTAGGGCGCGGCCTGAAACCACCCCCCCCCCCCCGGAAGACCCCCGCCAGCACCGGCCCGGCCAGCCGGTCAGTCCCGCTGGACCCTAAGGGCACCACGGCAGGACAAGGGACCCCCAAGGGCGAGCCTCCGGGCCAAACCCCCACGGGCCCTCTTGAGATCAAACTGCTCAGTATTTGAATTATAATGAGTTTGACCCCCTGCGCTACACGCTACGTCTGGTTGAAGCACACTGTTTATATTCAATTGCATGAGAGGTTGAAGTAATATTTATGGTACATTTGTTACAAAGCAGTTACCCACAAAAACGTACAGCCAACATGCACACAAACACACACACACACACTCAGGGACTGCCTACATGCGCATACATACACACTCACGTAGTTCTGAAAGAGGTCAGGGTGATTTCTCTCAATGCCGTCGTCCAGGATGGTGACCACCACGTCTTTCCCAGTGTAGCCCCTCTTCCACGCCCCCATGATGTTCATGTCCGACTGGCAGTTATCGATGTCGTCGTTACAGTGCTGCACATTAAACACACCACAGAAGGAAGAAAGGTTCTTATAAAGGTTAATATAAAGGTGAGCTAATTAGCAAGTGACAAGTGTGTGCTTCCTCATCTGAAGGTTTGAGTGATAAAGAGGTTGGAGTCAATTATAATTGTAATCATGTAATTAGGGCCCGAGCACAGCGGTGCGTAGGACCCTATTGTAATGCACCTTGTTTTTATTATCATTACTGGGGGCCAGAAAACTGATAAATGGGACAAGAAACAGGTGATTCAATTTTGGTGATGTTCTGGCTACCAAAAGAAAATGTATAGATATATCTACAGCATATCCCATTCAGTTTCCCATCCACACTGTGGAACTTCTTGTTGATGATGTCATAGATTCAACAGCTCAATCGGTTGACAGGTAGTTATGGTAACACAGCTCAATGTTGACCGGTGTGTCATAGTAATCCTGAGTTTACCATGTTTCCGTGACCGGAGTGTGTTAGATGAGCTTGAGCTGCTTGGCGGAGGTCTGCACTCTCCGAGTGCTTTTCTAGTTATTATTCTTTTTTATTTAAGGCCAAATGATCGCATTTTTGAGGCCCTAAACACGTTCAAAAACTCATGAACATTTGAACGTATATTAGGGAATGGCACATGTAAATGTCAAAATGACTCATAGTACCCCCTTGAAAATTGTATTGACTCCCAACTTGGACTGATGATATCATCAATGTGGAACTTTGCTATTTCTTTCTACCACACTACCACAACACGGTAGGCATAGGGGAATCATCAGGAGTTAAAGTAAATTATCAAAATAAAATTCCAGAATAAGTTTGTCTGAATAAATTAAACCTTAACATATTATTAATTAAAAAAAAAAAAAAAAATTAACTTGCTGAAAAAAAATACCTGTCACTGTGATTGTAATTTATTATATTTGAACAATGATAAATGAAAACATAATTGTAATTAATAAAAATGTAATTGTAATATGTAATAACCCAAAACCTCAAAAAGTTTAAAAGTTTAAAACTGACCTTAACTAACTTGTCTTGTGTCACAATTTTAAAATTATTTTTTTCCCTTTTTACTTTAAACAACCCCCTGTTCTTATAAGTAGGTCTTAGTCATTTACTGGATTAAAACAATGTCTGCAGACATCACATTATTCAAACCGCCTCCACCTGACTCAACACAGCTCGAATATTAAAACACAAAGTTGATGATGGACAACTCGACACATAATAAAGCCACAGAATCACCAAACCTGCCACTCTAACAGCTATTTAAATATACCACAGGTGTCACTCACAGTTATTAGTTTGTTCGTCAAAGTGACATTTAGAGATGTAGCTGTGAGTGAGCGTAAAGAAAACTAAGCTGACCTGTGGGACAAACAGAGCGGCTTTAATATGTTTTTGCTGATCCTCCCAACGCCACTCACACCTGAGACAGCTCTGACATTTTATACTTTCACTTTGGATTACATTAAAAAACAAATACAAAAGAACAAATCAGTAATAAAAGTACAGGACGAAGGAACCTGATTAATAGAATAAGAAAATATGATAAATTATAGAACATCTATATCTTTCAACCTTGAGGTCGTAACACATTGTGGGGTCCCCTCAAATGTGTAGCAAATAAAACCTGATCACATTTGTTTTTTAAAAAGTCTTTTTGATTAAAAAACAATATATATATATATATATATATATATATATATATACATATATATATATATATATATATATATATACATATATATATATATATATATATATACATATATATATATATATATATATATATATATATATATATATATAAATAATTTAATTTTTTTTAATTCTTGAAAAATTGTATTCAATTCTTTTTTATTTTATTTAGAAAACTTATTTCAATTTTCAAAATCAAATTTTTTTTTTAAATGTTGAAATTTTATCATGTTTTTCAAGTTAAACAATTAATCAACAATTACATTTTTGAAAACTTAAAAAAAAAAATTTTTATGTGATTTAAAAAGAAATAAATTTAATTTCTTTCTTTTAAAAAAATTATATTGTATATTTAATTTTTTTTATTTAATTAAATTATGTATCTATTTTGCACAATTAAAAAAAACTATATGTATATCACAGAACTAGATTATACAATGCAGGAAGATGCAGAAAGCTCAAAGAGCTTAAATAATAAAAAAAAAAATTTTCCCAAATGAAAACACCACACATGACCTCAAACAACTAACCCTGGCTACTCTGTATTTGTAACACAGTATAACAAACATGTTCAGAAAAATAATTTTAGTGAAAACATTTTTATCTGGGGTCGCCAAAAATTTGTGATTAAAAAAAGGGGGTCACGACAGGAAAAAGGTGGGAAACTACTGCTCGATATTAATGACAAAACTTGGGTTCACTAGCTGTTAAAGGACTATTTGATAGAGAAGAGAAAATGTTTTGTTTTTTTAAACTTGAGAACAAGTGGAGACACGGTCACCTGAAAGTTTAGAAAATATATGAAGCCCGTGGTCAAAGTATCAGGAGTTATCAGGTTCATGTTAAAAATTAACAGAACTAAAGACACCAACAACAGCAATGATCCTAAGCTTCACTCCCACAGGTTTGAGTCTGTTTGAGTCATATTACAAATGCTCAGATGCACACACTTCAAAAAATTCCACACCCCACATGGGGTCACGACACTAAGGTTGAAAAACCATGACATAATCAGTAAAACACACAGCTGGACTGACAATTATTCATATATTATCTATCCTTTATATTAATTATAATAATAATTATTATTATTATTATTATTATGTTTCTGTTTTTTGTGTACCAAAGTTTTTTTGCACCATCCACAAAGTCAGTGTTTCACAAATGGGGGTATGTGTACCCCTATAGAGGTACGTGATGACACTACAGAAAGAGAGAGAGAGTGAGAGGAACAGATAAAAGCATTAAAAAAAAAAAGGGTTTCATATTGTTTATTTTTAGTTACAAATGATAATTATCATTAAATATTACCAGCAACTCACAAAACGACAACAAAAACACAAAAAATAAGAGAAACATATACTGAATAAAAAAAAGAACAGATAAACAACAACAAAATGACACCAAAAACACACACTTAGTATTACCAGCAACACACAAAACAACAACAAAGACACTTTAAAGGAGAGAAAAATACACATGTTCACTACAAAATACACAAAAATAACAAAGAAACATACAAAACTACACCAAAAACACACAGAGAGGATAATTTAAATAATACCAAAATAACAGAAAAATGACAACAAAAACACACAAAATAACACAAAAATATACTGAACAATAAAAAGAACATACAAAAAAACAACACAAGTACATCAAAAACATATAAAATGATAATAGAAATGATCTTGATTAGAACATGAAGTGAAAATAGAATCAGTGTTGGTCCCACATCAGGAGGGAAATGACCAGAAATGATAAAAACTAAATAAAGAAAAATGTGTTATCACTCATTCATCTCATCATTATGCTCTATTGTTGTTTTTAAATAGTTTTCTAAGATACAGTGCATACGGAAAGTATTCACAGCACTTCGCTTTTCCCACATTTCATCATGTTACAGCCTTATTTCAAAAGGGATTAAATTCACTTTTTTCCATAATACCCCATAATGACAACTTAAGAAAGTTTGAGATTTTTGGCAAATGTTTTAAAAATAAAAAAGGAAGAAATCACTTGTACATAAGTATTCACAGCCTTTGAGATCAAGCTCAAAATTGAGCTGAGGTGCATTCTGTTTCCACTGATCATCCTTGAGATGTTTCTACAGCCTAATTGGAGTCCACCTGTGGTAAATTCAGTTGATTGGACATGGTTTGGAAAGGCACACACCTGCCTATATAAGGTCCCACAGTTAACAGTGTATGTCAGACCACAAAGCAAGCATGAAGTCAAGGGAATTGTCTGTAGACCTCCGAGACAGGATTGTCTCAAGGCACAGGTCTGGGGAAGGGTACAGAAACATTTCTGCTGCTTTAAAGGTCCCAATGAGCACAGTGGCCTCCATCATCTGTAAATGGAAAAAGTTTGGAACCACCAGGACTCTTCCTAGAGCTGGCCGTCCCTCTAAACTGAGTGATCGGGGAAGAAGGGCTTTAGTGAGGGAGGTGACTAACAACCCGATGGTCACTCTGACAGAGCTCCATGGTTCCTCTGTGGAGAGAGGAGAACCTTCCAGCAGGACGACCATCGCTGCAGCACTCCACCAATCAGGCCTGTGTGGTAGAGTGGCCAGACGGAAGCCACTCCTTAGTAAAAGGCACATGGCAGCCCACCTGGAGTTTGCCAAAAGGCACCTGAAAAACTCTCAGACCGTAAGAAACAAAATTCTCTCGTCTGATGAGACAAAGATTGAACTCTTTGGTGTGAATGCCAAGTGTTATGTTTGGAGGACACCAGGCACCGCTCATCACCTGGCCAATACCATCCCTACGGTGAAGCATGGTGGTAGCAGCATCATGCTGTGGGGATGTTTTTCAGCAGCAGGAACCGGTAGACTAGTCAAGATTGAGGGAAAAATGAATGCAATAATGTATAGAAACATCCTGGAAGAAAACCTGCTCCAGAGCGCTCTTGACCTCAGACTAGGGCAACGGTTTATCTTTCAACAGGACAACGACCCTAAGCACACAGCCAAGATATCAACAGAGTGGCTTCAGGACAACTCTGTGAATGTCCTACAGTAGCCCAGCCAGAGCCCAGACTTGAATCCCAATGAACATCTCTGGAGGGATCTGAAAATGGCTGTGCAACGACGCTCCCCATCCAACCTGATGGAGATCGAGAGGTTCTGTCAAGAGGAATGGGCCAAAGTGGCCACAGATAGATGAGTCAAGCTTGTGGCTTCATATTCCAAAAGACTTGAGGCCGAAATTGCTGCCAAAGGTGCCACAACAAAGTACTGAGCAAAGGCTGTGAATACTTATATACATGTTATATTTTCATTCTTTACTTCTAATAAATTTGCAAACATTGAAAAAAAATGTTTTTCATGTTGTCATTATGGGGTATTGTGTGTAGAATTTTGAGGAAAAAAGTGAATTGAATCCCTTTTGGAATAAGGCTGTAACATGATGAAATGTGGGAAAAGCGAAGCGCTGTGAATACTTTCCGTATGCACTGTAAATGTGGTAGTCAGATAAAGGGGGGACTTGGATTCAGAAATAGGATAAAGGGGGTAATTGAGCCAAAAAAGTTTGAGAACCAGAGCACCAAGTCACATTCCTTGTATTGTTTTAAACACTATTTGGCAAATAAAACTATTCTGACGTTTTCATTTGCAAAAGAACTTGAAAAAAGAATAATAACATTATTTAAGTAATTATTAGTAATAATAAAAAAAAAAAATTAAAAAAAAAACAATTACGAGACATTTCAGGAGACCCCATTTTAATTCCATGACCCTCAGGTTGAAAAACCCTGCTATAATCATCAGTAAAACACACACAGACATTGCTGTACTGACCCTGCAGTAATCAGGACCCTGACATGGCCTGACCTTTGACCTACAAACTGGATCAATGCACAGAGAGCCGTGAGTCGTCCTCATCACACTGAGACCATTGAATGTGCAGCAGAACTTGTGTCGTTTTGTTCATCACGCGCACACGCGTTAACAAAGAGGAAGTGTGGCATACTCACGATGTACCACATACTGCTCCACTTGGCATCGTTGTAGAAAATGTTATTTTGGGCAGGGCTACTGTGGGCGGGGCTTGATAGTGAAAGGGGCGGGGCTGGTTTGTAATCCCTCTTGATCCTCCTCTTCACCACCTGCTGCTGTATCCACTCCACCTGAAACACAGAAGAACAGGCTTTGATTAATGACACATAATGGGGTTCACGCACTACACTCTGTTTCTAAGAAGTGGAACCATTTCATGGAAAACTATGGAACTATTTTGTTTTACTAAAAATATTGAGTGAATAAAGTAGTTGGCTACATTTAATCAGAATCAGAATCAGAATCAGAAATGTTTTATTTGCCATGTACAGTTTTGAGGACAGTACAAGGAATTTGACTTGGTGGTTGGTGCACAAAACAAGCAACAAAAAGAAATAAAAGAAATAAAAACAGAACAACAAAGCACAACCCAGCAACAATAATAATAATAATAATGATAAATATAAAGGATGAGGGATAAATAAAGGATAGATAGAGAATAAAGGATAAATAGGATAAATATAAATATAAATATATATATATACAGTGCAGCAGGTATCAAGCTGGTGGAGGTGGTGATCGGGTGGGGGGGGGGGGGGGTTCAGTGGGTGACTTGGGGTGTGTTCATGTGGATGGTGGCAGAGGGAAAGAAGCTGTTTTTGTGTCTGGAGGTTCTGGTCCTGATGGACCGAAACCTCCTACCAGAAGGGAGAGATTGAAACAGTTTATGACCGGGGTGGGAGGGGTCGGCCACAATCTTTCCTGCACGCCTCAAAATCCTGGAGGCGTACAGGTCCTGGAGGGAGGGCAGATTGCAGCCGATGACCTTCTCTGCAGAGTGGATGATACGCTGCAGTCTGGCCTTGTCCTTGGCCGTAGCTGCAGCGTACCAAATGGTGATGGAGGAGCAGAGGATGGACTGGATGATGGAGCTGTAGAAGTTCACCATCATCTTTGTTGGCAGACTGAACTTCTTCAGCTGCCGCAAAAAGTACATCCTCTGCTGAGCTTTTTTGATAAGGGAGCTGATGTTCAGCTCCCACTTGAGGTCCTGAGTGATGATGGTCCCCAGGAAGCAGAAGTACTCTACAGAGCTCACTGTAGAGTCTCCCAGGGTGAGGGGGGTGAGGGGGGCTGGGTTCTTCCTGAAGTCTGCTATCATCTCCACTGTCTTTAAAGCATTGAGCTCCAGGTTGTTCTGGCTGCACCAGGACACCAGCCGGTCTGTCTCCCACCTGTAGTCGGACTCGTCTCCATCAGCGATGAGACCGATGATGGAGCTAGGACACGCCCCACGACCCCGTCCTGAATAAGTGGGTCAACAATATGAACTAATGAATAAATGTTGCAACTTTTTTCACTTCTACTGCAGCCTCGATTGTTGATCCGATTCCATTATTGATCCGATTCGATATCAGCACGAATAATACACTTTTAATAATAATTATGCATTTTATTTATAAGCGCTTTACACTTACACACAAGTCAAAAAAGAAACTAAACAGAGATCAATAGTCAGAATTTAACTAAATAAATATAAAATAAATTAGTAAATCAAAAAATAACCTCAATAAATCTAATAAAAACGATTTATGTATCGAACAGATATCGATCTCTGATCGGGACACACTTATGTTGCAGATTTCATTAAAGATTAAAAACAAAAACTACCTCCGACTAACACTTGCTTCATGCTAATAGTCTCAGTTCTGTTAGCATGCATGCATTTATACTTGATCTAGTTATTCTGAGGGCAGAGGAAAACTTTTAATCAAGTCCTTAATAACAAGAAGCAGCAAAGCAGTTTCAAGCTAATCTGAGCGAAACAAGTTTGTTGTTTCTAAAGAAGCAGTTTGTCTTTACCAGCCTTTAGAAACACAAAAATAAATATCATCCATCCATACACATCTGGTTGGCCAAAAGAATAGATTTATTTCATATTTTGTCTATCGGTGGACACTCAAGTTAACTCATATGTAATCAAAAAAACATTTTCATAATATGTCCCCTTTAACATCCAAGTACATATGTATTAAGCAGAAAAAAGTGGGTTTGTGGTTTAGTTACTCCTTAATGTGACGTTGTATTGATAATACAAAAGTTTTGTTAGAGGTTGTTATGATGCGTTTTTTAGTTGTCGGTCAATGACTGAAAAGTTTGGCATCTGCTTCTTGGTCATGGTCTCAGTACATTTGTTCTTGAAATCCTAAAACCTGGCTTAAATTTGCTCATAAATGTAACTTGATTCCGTCTGTTAAAAAACAAGCAAATATGGACTTACAGGACATAATGTACAATTACATCCAGGGGAAATTCTGGATTTATCTAACCAGGTATACTAAAATAGGGCATTGAAAGCATTTAGTTCACATTTCGTGTTAGTAGAGGTTAATATTCTGGTTAATATTCTTCCCTGGCTGCTAAAAGGAGCAGACAGAACGCACACAGACACATGTGCACCAAAGAATGAAAAGCCTCTCAGGTAACATCAATCTCTCAAATGTTATGGGCTCACTTCAAGGCAAACGGCATTCCTTGGCAGGGATCTCGCTCAGCTTTCAGATGGAATTTTCCTTTTTCTAAATCAGGGTTAGTGGATCTGAACAAAGCGGCTGGACCCACTCAGCTCTTTGTGAAATCCTGAAAAAATCTTCTGTTTAGTCTAACGGACTTCAGTTGTCTATAAGGACTCAATCAGAGCACCGACACACAGCCAAACATCAGCACAGAGCAAGTGTTGCAACTGTTCAGACTGACGTGTAATCTTTATTTAATTAACACCACGTTTGGCCCCTAAACCTGCTGGTAATACAGTTTTATAGAGACTCTGCTTATTTACATCTGCGACATAGATAAAAGGTAAAGTGCTGGTTGATTTTACAACATTCTCATTAAATCCTTTATGAGAAGGTCAAAACAACATCTGCTGGGAACTCAAAGTGTCAAGTAGGGTTCGGCAATATATCGAGATTCAAGATAGAGTATTCTATTTTTTGTGATATAGAAAATTATAATATCGCCTATATCAGTGGTGTCAAACTCATATTAGTTCAGGGGCCAAATACGGGGCAGATTGATCTCAAGTGGGCCACAGATTTTATGCAGGAAAACAATTTCAACATTATTGTTCCCTAGTTTACACTTCTACGTATACATGAAATATAAAATATATAAGAAACCAACAATATCCAAGCTATAAGTGACAGATATCAGTCCCAACGGGATCTTCACTTTACATTTCCTCAATATGTGAGCAATTACTATGAAATTCAGGAAAATGTCCTAATTTGAGAAAAATTAAAAGATTTTTAAGATTTCTGAGTTTTTTTCAACAGTTTAAACAAAAAAAAAAATGACTGCAATCATGCAATATAAGCACCGGAAATACTGTGAGCCCATGCAAATATTGTTGAGTTTCAATTACACAATGATTCATGTTTTCTCTGTCATTTTTACAATCCCCTGCAGGCCACATGTGGCCTATATCGACAAACATATATATATATATATATTTTATATTATTTTTATAGCTTATTATGTTTCAAAATACTTGTTTCCCTGAAACCGGGAAAGGCTTTTTGGGGTCCATCCATAAAGTCAGGAAAATGATGGTCCATTGTTCTATGAATCTGTGATAACCACTTTTATTTATTTATCTGAATAATATCCACTGTTTTTCAAGAAGTTTAGGTTTTTTTGGGCAATACTATATAGTCATCTTAAAGATTTAAACTCTTGTTTTAATCAGAAATTTAAAAAAATAAAATAAAAAATGGGTAAAAAGTGACGAAAAATAGTGGAAAAGGTGGTGAAATGAGATTTTAAAAACCACAGGAATTGATTAAAATGGAGAGAAAAGGGTTGAAATGATCAATATTGGAAGAATTAGTTTAAACTGGCAAATAGTGGGCATAAAATTTTTTGAATGTGGTTAAATTGGGAAAAAAAAAAAAGAAAAAAAAAAAAGCATGAAATATGGTGAAAAGAGGTTAAAAGTGACAATAATGGGTCAAAATATGCAACACTAGGTGGGAAAAGTGGTGGAAAGGGTTTGTAAGGGCTGAAAATGTCTTGGAAGTGGAATAAATGTGCAGAAAACGCACCCGGGCCTTAAGTTTGACACATGTGGCTTATGAGAAGGTCAACACGACATCTGCTGTGAAGTCAAAGTGTTGAGCTGTAGGGATGAAGCGTAAAAGAAAGAAAAAAAGGAAAGAAAGAAAGAAAGAAAAAAAGGAAAGAAAAAAAGGAAAGAAAGAAAGAAAGAAACCACACTCAAAAGCACAAAATCCATAGAGTCATTTTCACTTTGTTTTGTTGCTCAGTCTCTAGAATCAGTAAACTGTGTGCAGCTGTTATGTGGGGGGGAAGGGGGAGAAAAAAAAGGCATTTCTCCACATCAATATTGCACCAGCAGACATGGGGATAAGAGAGGAGAATAGCTGACATAATGACTGCAGAGTGATTATCTGGTCTCATGCACTGAAACAATCTGCCCGCCTCTCAGGAGAGTGGGCGAGCCAGGCGACAAGATAAGACACGAGAAGGAGATGCGATAAAAAGCTGGAGAATGAGTCCCGGGAGAATTGATTTGGGGGGAGCGAGCTGAAGAAAGAATAAGATGAAAAGTGTAGGACAATTGATTTAAATATACACAATTTTATGTAGCATTAAAGACATAATGGTGCTGGGAAAAAAGCAAATAATAAATAAAAATAAAAATAAATATGCTTTACAATTTGAGGCCATTTCTGCTTATTTACACCCTTTTTCTGTACCAAACTTGCCATATTTCAACTATTTTCATCACCGTTTCTTGACATATTTTTGCTCCTTTTAATGCATTTTTGCTACATTACTCCCATTTCTGCCACTTCTCTATCAAATGTCAATGCCTGTTCTGCACATCTTTTCCCACTTTCAAGACATTTTCAGCACTTATAAACCGTTTCCACCACTTTTCCCATCCAATATCACATATGTTGACCCATTATTGTCACTTTTAACCGTATTTCATGCTTATTTTTGCCAATTTAACCACATTTGCCAGTTCAAACTAATTGTCCCTACTTTTCAAACTCCATTACTATCTCCACATGACTATTGTTCATTGTTCACGTCTGTAAACAACTGGTTTAGGCGTAGGTCTAATTTAGGACACATTCAGTGATCTTCTAACTGTGCTTTTCATGCTGTTCTGAGAAATAGCTAAAGCACTGACTCCTAAAACCCCTATTTTCATACAAAATAAGCTAAAAATGCAAATATATCGTCATAGACCAGCGGTCGGCAACCTTTACTCTCAGAGGATTAATGTCCTTCTGGAGCTGAAAAAAATACCTTCTCAATGAAGACAATATAGTGTATAAAAATATATACAGTTAAAATTACCGTATATCAAATAACGTTATGTAAAGAAGATTATTTTTAATGTATTTGAAGGGCTACAAACAATTTTGCCTCATATGGAGCATGCATTTTTAGCCGTCATGTTGGCAGTTAAATTAATCTGTCCCCACACAATTAAAATCTGCATTTTCTTCCAGAATAATCTTTTACTTGATATTGAACGCAGGTGCAGGAGGTGAAATAGGAAGGTGGCAGAGTTATTGCACAATGTGATTTACTTTTAGGTTGACAATTTTTTTTCATTTGGTGTCAATGTCATTAATCATTAACACCCTCTGTAAGAAAATAACAATTCCTTATTTCTATGATTTTTGAAAGCCATTTGGAGCTAATGCAAAAGAGTCAAAGAGCCACATGACGCTCCAGAGCCGCAGGTTGCAGACCCCTATGACATAGGCCATGTTGTTATTTTCTATATTGCCAAAACGAAAATTGTGATATATCTCGACTCTTGGTAGGGCTGGGTGATATTTCGAGATTCAAGATAAATTGAGTTTTCTATCTTGGCGATATAGAATACTACAATATCGCACAAATATATATATATATATATATATATATATATATACTAGGAGTGTGACGATATCTGGATACGCCGATATATCGCAATTTTTTATTTTTTTTCCCCGCACAATCGATTATCGATATGCTCGCGCTAAGTATCGATTTTATTTTATTTATTTAAAAAAAAATTCAGAACCTTTTCTGCTTTTTCACTAAAATGTGCAGGTATGTCTTCACAGAAATGTTGTCACTGTTTGTTGAAGGAACCAATATATTGTTTACTGGAATATTGCACTAGAATGGTGTCACTGGTAAGACAGACCCAATTTCTTGTTTACAGAAAGCACTATTGGAGATATTTATTCATTTACATTGGTATGTTGACACTTATTTACACAATGTTGCACTAAAATAGTGTCACTGTTCATAGGACACTTTTTCAATTTATTGTCTTTTAGAGTTATAAAATAAAAATTGTATTTTTTTCACTTAATCTTTTTTTTTGTTGTCAGATTATCGTAGATTGATTTCTGACCAATATATTGATAATCGTAGTATCGCCATAATCGTAAAATAATCGTTATTGTGAGCTTTGTATCGCATATCGTATGGTACCCATAGGTTCCCACCCCTAATATATACAGTAAATATTATAGCTTAATTTGTAAGTTGCTGCTTTAACTTCTCAGAACAGCATGTAAAGCTCAGTTAGATGGATTTCTGAGTGCATCCTAACCCAGAACTTCCCCATAACAAGCCACACTACAGAACTCACTCACACGTGCTGTCCGTTATAGGAGAAAAAGCCAAAAGTGGCACATATTCCTTAATAAATGTGCCTGGGTGGCATTTTGCATCAGCAAATTTAACTCAGAATTGTCTTTCTGGTCAGGCATAATTTAAATTAAAATGATCAAGAATAATATTGTATATTGCCATTTTGAGAAAAAATATTGAGATGTGAGCTTTGGTCCCCATCGCCCAGCCTAACTCTCGGTATATTGCCCAGGCCTAGAGAAAAGTACAGTCGGTGTGATGAAATAACTGTGGATCTTGGTTTTAATCACATCACAGCAGGATATAAAGGTGAACAAAAAAAAAAAAGTAAAAACCCAGAGAGAAGTTTAGATTGAACCGATGTTCTTAACATCTGCAGAGGTCGCAGCTCATTTCACACCAACTTCTATCAGGACCTTAGCTTCAAAGCAACCGTTTACACACAACATTAGCTGCCAAACAGGCACCGTGTGCGTATGTCTCAGCATAACCACGGCCGTGTCATTACAATTTGCATAAATTAGCATAGCATCAACCACAATCAGTGGAAATCTAACAACTGCTCTCATCTAAAACTTGGGGACTTAAGGGAGGTCTCTGAATCACAGCTTTTCACAAAAACACAAATCATCTCCCGCTGCCTTGATTCCATCACACACTGACCAGACCACAACTTCACCACAGGCAGCGAGAGAAACAAAGTGCTCTGCTGGACGCTTACACTTCACTGTAATGGATCCAAGTAAATAGTGCTTTGTTGCAGAGCGTTCTCCCTGGGTAGAAACATCATCTAAGAGAAAGAAGATGTGATGTTTCCATTCAAACTCATTCAAGTTCAGGGGCCAAAGACGGACCAGTTTAATCTCACATGGGCCAGTAGTGTGATCATTTATGTGCCCTAGTTTGAACTCAACTGGTCTCACCCTGGGACCCACATTTTTCCAAAATCAATCACTTTTTCAGAAATCAATCAAACCAAATTTAGGTTTTCTTTATTTATAAATAGCTTTCGAGAACACACATGTATCATCTTATTTTAAAGCAAAAACGAGACAAGTCCGAGATAAGACACACTAAGTATTTATTTTCTATCAGTTGTCAGCGACCCACCCAGTACAGGTCCAGGGTTCTCCCCAATGCTGTTGAGCGTAGGGGCCCCCAACGTTGTTGCTCCCCTATGGAGCGATAGCGCCCCCTATTCTGCGTTTTCAGCAAACAAAGACAGCTATATTACTCGTGAAATATTTATTAATGAAATATTTCAAAATAATGTTAGGTACAGAGTTTGAAATGAGTACATACAAAGTAGTAAATTAAAAAATAATTATTTTTGTGTAGTTGTATATTGCAGTAATTAGGGCGCTAGAAAATCGGTTTTATTTTTTCCTAAATTATGTTTTCCACATTAAAAAAGAAAAAATTTTTTAGAAACGTTAATCAATTTTTTCATAAAATATTAGTTCTTAACAAAATAAATTGTAATAAATAAAAAACCCATAATTAAACAAAAATTTATGTCAAAAATAAAGTAAGAAACAATTAAAAGGTAGATACTGTATAAGTTGTAGTGACATGGATTATTCTGACTGCTCCTTTTTAATTATTTATATGTCATATAAAGATGTATGAGAACAGCATTAATGTCATCCAGATGCAAATTCCCATCAGGGATCAATGGTTTACCGAATCTGATCAGGTTTATTGAATAGGTTTTGATCAACTTAATTTAAATTTAACCTAATGATCCTGATGACATCATTCCAGATCGTAATGATTAAACAAAAACAAATGGACACATTAATTAATTCACCACTAGGGGTCTGAATATTTTACAGTATCAGAAGTTGTCATTAAGCTACGATGTTTCACACTCTACAATCCCTGGCATCGATGGTCTCGTCCACAACAACAGAACAACTTTATCCACAGATCTTCTGTAGCTCTGATGAGATGTTGTTCAAACGCTCTGAGCAGGTGAAGCAATGATGCAGCACTTGACGAGAAACGGACGGAGCTTCACAGGCAGAGCAAAGTAAAGCAGTCAGTGATGATTTGCATAGTTTTTTGGCAGGTTAGACGCTGTCTCGGGTGGTTTAGGAGGTGTTTTTAATGCGTCCAGGATGGGAGGGGGGCGGGCGGTGCACCTAATGAGTGGTCCCCAGAAACATTTCCTCATGAAAAAAAAAAATATTTCTTGCCTCAGGGTATTGGCGTTTCATGCCGATTCTGTCCATTTCTGCTTTTAACAGTGGATTCCGTTTTTATTGGTCAATTCCGTGAAACCATCTGTGATTCTGTTAACATGGAATTTAAAGGACACTAAATAATAATGTATGGTTGTCAGAAAATCACACGGCACACCGTTTGGGAACCACTGGTCTATACAGTGTGAGTATTTATTAGTTACCTATACCAGGGATGAGTAAATAACTACATTCATTGTAAAGCTTCATCAGTTGATTTGATTTGATTTCAAGCATGAACACAACAGCAGTGAATTATTTACCACAACTGATAATAATATTAATAATTATAATCATAAATAAAATAAAGCAAAATGAGAATAAATGGTTACAAAATTCTGCACATGAAGCCTGAACATGTTCCAAAAGGAGTAGGAGAAGGTATAAACAAACATGATCCTAACCTTTGTAATAACAAATACCTTTTAGCTTTAAAGTAAGGCCGTAACAAAGAAACAACTTTAACTTTACTTCACTAAACATGGCCCGCAAAGAGTAATACATTTCAAAATTTTCCGCGCCAGCGTCGCTCGCTCACACGGACCCCCTATGCTGTGAAAAATTCCTGGTGAGAACCCTCAGGTCCATGACACACTTTTGGGTCCCAACCCACCAGTTGAGAATCACCGCTCTAGAAAACACATGAGCATATATGAAGAAAAAAATAAATCTATACCAGGGAGAAATACCAATTTTCAATTTCTTCACAAAACAAAACTAATTGCGATATAACGTAAACCAATGTTTTTCCCCACCCCTATAGGCTGCTGAGGGCAGAGCTTTTCTTTGCTGTGCCTTTTAGTTTAAAGTGACACATCACAGTCCTCCACATTAACGGCTTTACAAACTTCTAACAACTGTGCCATCGTTTATACCCACTGATCCATCGCTGCAGCATCACCAAGCCAATTCCGTGTCTGGTTCTCAGACGCGACCATCGCCTTCATTCATCTACCCTCCATCGCTGTGGAACAGGAGTCATCTGACAACACTGGACTTCTGTGTCACACTCTTTAATATCCCTGATCCAACTCTTTATCACTCTCATCTCCTCTTCTATAATGTTGTTCTTTACGTTTTTGGGCTCCATCGCGACAAATACCGTCTGCTCTCTCTCTCAGATGGCCTGTCGCTCTCTCTTTCCCTCCCTCTCTTCCTCGCTCACTTACTCATTTGCTGTGTGTAAGGGTTTGCAGGTGGCTCTCTCTGGCTGGGTCAGTAACCAGGGGAAAAGTGGGGAAGAGTTCACTTCAATAGAACAAAATGAGAACAAATTGATCCACTTCCGCTGTGGTTTGCGCAACCACGTTTGCACTACGGTGGGGGGGGGGGGATGTAAACTAGGCGAGTGTGCAGGATACCGGCAGAACCCTTTAAGTGTGGATAGGGAGTGTGTACATTGTGAATCGAGTTTTTCTCAAAAACACAGACCACGATCGCACAAAGTCTTGACTTCACATTTATAGAAAAGCTGTGGTTTTGTCTCGTCTCATGGCATTCAAGCACCACTGACTTTGCCTCTTAAACAGATTCAGACAATGAAAAGCAGAAATATGCAAACAGACATGATAGGAATCTGTACCTGACACTGTGGGAAACCATTAATACATTTGCATATTTAAATTATGCCTGACATCTGTCGTCTCTGATGCTTTCTCTCTTTTTCTAACTCCTATTTGCAAATACTCTCATTTTCTTGTGAAGTTTTTAACTGAATATTTGCTAACACTTTAATTGAATTATTATGACATGACACCTGTCTTTAGCATGAACTAGTACAGTAGTAAGTAGAGTTGTCAATTATAGCCAAATGAGTACGTGTTTGAAGGTTGGATGTACAAAGAGACGTACATACTTTATAGTGTTATGAAGGGGTATATTTGCGAATGCAAAATAAAATAGCGTGTGCGATTTCCCTGGTTTAATTCTATGGGACGTGTGCATGATAAATGTGTTTGTTTTTTACTCATTTTTATATTTCTTTTGTTTAATGTATTTTTCTGTAATGTATGTTTTTTGGAGTCATGTGTATTTTTGTATCTTTTTTGGTGTAGTTTTGTGCATTTATATTGTCATTTTGTGTATTTTTTGTATAAATATTTAGTTTTGTGTGTTTTGAGTCATTTTCATATTTTAGTTGTTTGGTGTACTTTTCTGTAATGTATGTTTTTTGGAGCCTTTTTGTATATTTTTGTGCATTTCTGTTCTCGTTTTGTGTTATTGCTGTATAAAAATTTAGTTTTTTGTTTTTCTTTTACTCATTTAGTATATTTTTATTATAAATACCTTGTGTGTGTGTGTGTGTGTGTGTGTGTGTGTGTGTGTGTGTGTGTGTGTGTGTGTGTGTGTGTGTGTGTGTGTGTGTGTGTGTGTGTGTGTACACTTCTGTGAAATGTTTGATGAGACGCTGATGACCAAACTCCATAGACATTGTAGTGCCAATCAGAAAAGTAACAAAACTGCGCAAAACAAAATGTAAAGCTCCAAACTACATGAGTGAGTAAGTCAATTAAAATATTATCTACAATTCGGCTGCCTTTTATTTATTTTTTTAAACAAAAATTATTGTTTACCTTTGAACAGAGAGGTCAGAGCTTAGCTTCCATGCGCGGCACCACAGAGAATCCGCAGTTTTCCAGATGGAGTATTGAATAGATGGAGTTCAATACTGACTCTAGTAAAACTGTCCACGTAATTGCTCATTATATGGTTTAAACAATGGGAAAGTTGTCGGCAAAAAACTCACCAGTAGCTGACGGTCACAAATGATCTGTTCAGAGAGCCCCGTGTTTGAAAATGACTTTTCAGAGGGCTAAATCTTCAGAACACAGGCGAGTTGGGAAAATAAATCTCAAATACTACGTTGTTGGGGTTCTTCGAACAATTGGAGATGGGTGAAAAATTGCTTAATACTGGACCTTTATGAGATCCTTCATGAAACCGTATTCATGCTAATGACAGCGTAATGTCAGCCTTATGTATAAAACTTCAAGTAAAGTGTTACTGATTTTTTTTATGCACTTGAGTTCATTTGATGGAAATTTAAGGGAAAAAAACGTAACTCCTCATGTGCCGTGACCTCCCTTCATTCTGCATCTCTAGATTAGATTAGAGAAACTTTATTAATCCCAAATGGGGAAAGTCATTTGCAACTGAGTCACATGGTTCAAACATACAGTCCACAACATGACATTAAGAGTACATACAAATATAAATAGCAAATGACATTGACAAGATGACTCTGAAGCACCACAAAAACATTGAAATTTCATTACGTCACTGTAGCCATTTGTGCCTTCTGGATTCTCCGAGCAAGGACTCAGCTGCGAGCCACCTTTGGCTCTCAGTTTTCCTGCACATGTCGAGATAAATGACTTCGAGTAAACAAGAGTGGCTAAGTGAAACCGGCTGGAAACACTGAACTCAGCCACCAAGTCGCTCAGCGATTGCAAGTCACTAATACATGTTTTTTTTTTTTTAAACCTGTCAAGTGCCGTACTTAGTCTTTCCTGTTCACATGAGATTCATGAAAGTAGAACACGCTTGAACATCTTCCACATGAAAGAAACTAATTGAGAGCAGAATTGAAACGCACGTCGATCCAGGCCATCTTTTTAACTCCCAGTGTGAATGAATCATGCTGGACGTCAGCTTGGCTGCTGCACACGCACAAACAGGCTCCCATGCACAGATTTAATAAGAGCCATGCAACACTTTATGTTCCTCAAAGACATTCCTAGAACAACAATGAGCAGCAATAAGGCTCCATATGGGCTCCTACATCATCTACGTACCCACCTACTGACTGTAAACGTGGGCTTATCCGTTCTTAGACGAATCCATTGCAGCGTTAACTCACCAAAATATTTGCTAGAACACACACAACCACTCCAAAGGTCATTTTAGATTTAAGTTAGCCTGACACACTCGTTTTTGGACCGTGTGAGATAGGGGTGAGCATTGCCATGAATCTGACGATATGATACAATTCACGATACAATATATCTCCCAATACTAAACAATACAAATGCATAGCAATATATTGCAATATCAAATTTCACCCTTTCAAGTACAAAATGGTATTAAATACAATCAATTTCATTTCTTTTTCAAACTTAGGAGAACAAGTAAATGTTAACTAACTGTAATTCAAGGACCAATATCAAAAACAAGTGGGATGCTTACCAACCGTCAGATTTTGTTTTCCTTCTTTTGCTTCTACAACAGATTCTGATTCTATTAAGTTCTTAAATTCTTAAAAATAAATAAAAAATAACCACATACATCTATTGGATTAGAGAAACTTTATTAATCCCCAATGGGGAAACTTATTGTCCACCAAGTCCCACGGTTTACACACACAGTCCACAACATGACGTTAAAAGTATATACAAATAAAAAATGTAAACGAAACAGATAAATTATAATTCAAATGCAATTAACATGATCTAGAGCTTCCACAGAACAGACATAGCAACAATTCACAGATGTTCATTAAAATAGCGGACTGTTGTCGTATCAAGGGTCCAGTATGTTTTATGCAAATAAAGCGCGGTCAACTCTCAGCTAAAATGCATTGAGGAGTGAGGTAGTTTAACAAGGTCTGATGTGGTTCACTGACACCTAGTGAATGGGCGTGTGTGTGCCAGCGTCCAGAGCCCAGCATTGTGCCTATGCCTTTCATCAACTCATTCATATTTTGGGTGAAGGTAAACTGAACATAAATAATGCTGCATGATGAACATTTTTGTCTATCGAGCCTTCCAGGCACAAAGTCAGCTAAAACACGCCGTTAACGGGCATTAATATGAAGGGGATGAAACACCAAATCTGGCAACACAAGCAACCACAGAGTCACACCCATAGACTGTAAAAAAGATGGACGTGACAAGCTCCTCCAAAAGTGAAGCTTTTTATTAGAGCTCCCCCTTCTGACTGGCAGCAGTGTAGGTTATAAACCCCGCCTCCTCAGTGATAACAGATAGGATTTGGGTCAAACTGTAAAGTTAAAATACTCAGCAGATTTTAGGTTTGGAAAAAAATTATGTGATGTGATCATTAGTTATTATCACCCTACATTGTGTTCAAGTGCTAATTTTTCTGTGAAGTTTGTTTTAAATAAGGTTGTAAAACAGGATTTGACATCATATTACGATGATTGGGCAGTACGCTAAATGGGCGGGGCGTGTTACCAGGGCTCCTCCCGCAGGACACTACTGTGCAGACTCTGGCCCCAAATGACGTCGAATTTGCAAGATGGCTGCGCCCCTAAACGCCGTATTTGGGCTTCAAGTATGTTGAGTGGGAACTATGGAGGACGTCACGTCCATCTTTTTTTCAGTGTATGGTCACACCACCGCAAGCTACAGCGCCAGCAACGCTACCTCCGATTCCAATTCCATCAAGTTCTTTTTGTCTATGTTAAGGTTTCATTTACTCAAGGAACTGTTTTTCAGGAATTTTACTGTGATCTCGTCACATGTTTCGACTGTCAACTGCCAGTCTTCTTCAGCGGCGTCTACTGATTGCTTTGATGTTTTCTATGACTTCTGCATAAGAACTGTTACTGAAGAATAGTTGTCTGAATAAATAAAACCAGGAACCTTAACATATTATTTGGGGATGTCCCGATGCAACGTTTTCATTTCCGATATGATGCCGATATTGCAACCTTGCGTATCGGCCGATACCGATATTGATCCGATATCAGCATGAAAACTTTTTACTTTTTTTAAAAAATTTCTTTAATAAAAAAAAAAAATAATACTTATTTTGTAGTGTGGAATGTTAGAAAAGGCTTGATCAAGTGATGTTACTCAAACAGAAAACAATAGTCAGTAACAGTAGGTATGGGAAAAACTGACCCATTTATTATTAACCAATTGGTTACATACATTTTAACCTTCAACATAATATCTACAGTATTCTACAATTGAATAAAATAAATAAATAATGAATTGGGTAAAACAAGAAACAAGCAAAAGAAAAATCGGAGAATCTGGAAATTTGAATCCGATATTTGTTTGTTTTCAGGCTAATATCAGACCGATATCGGATCGGAACACCCCTAATACTATTCAAAAGGAAGACATAAATAACTTGCTGGAATTATTACACGTAAATCAAGGATACATCAAAGCAATCAGCAGATTCCTCTGAAGAAGACTGGCAGTTGACAATCAAAACATGCCAAGAGATCAAAGTAAATTTCGGTCCCAGGACAATTTTACATTATGCTCGGAATGCATCATGGGATGGTTGAGTTTGACTAGTGTGCCCATCGTTCACACTAGATAGTATGCATCTGGGTACCGATATTTCTTGCATACTCAACTTTTTTATACCATCTAATGTGAACGCACTACATACTCATTTTGGTGTTAAACTTAGTATTAGTACTAGTATGATATTTACAACACTAGCCAAGTGTCCATTAGAACCTTTAAATAAGCTCTAAATCCTGCAGTAAGGGCCAAAAAACATATACGTATGGGAAAACCTTTTAAGCTACTTTAAATAGATTTTCAAACACAAAAGTTATCACATTTCTTAAACAAAGGCCTAATTTTTAAGAGTAAAACCTACTTTTAAAAAAAAGAAATGCATACACATTCCAAAGTCACACAGATGTGAAGAATTTGAACCAAACATTTCACATTTTATAAGGTAAAGTGCACAACCTGTGTCCAGAGTCTGAGGTACACCGATAAGGGTTTCTAGTGTCAATAACTCGGCCTCTTTTAAGGTAAACTTTCTATACTTTATGCTGATCCCATATTCAAACTTTACTGAGGGTTAAGCTGGTGTGCATTCAATACAAAATGTTTCACTGGTAAATAATCATGTACAGCACATTGAGTGTATGAATCGTGATATACAAATAGGCTAATGTCAAAGACGTTCTTCTAATGCACATGTCAAATTTGAGGCCCACCAGAGTATCTGGTCCCACAGGAAGATTTTGTTTCAAGTAAAAAATACAGCAAAAACAGGACTTTTTGTAAATGGCCGTACAAGTTGAAAATCAAATATGATAATATGAGGCCATAGTGCTACATTATTTTCAGTAATATTACATCGCAAATATTTTTAAAAAATTTGGAAAAATTTCGGAAATTATCACACACAATTCTGGTAAATTACATTGCAAAGTCAAGGAATTTTTCCAATTGCTTAACATTCAGAATTAAGTTTGAATTTTTGTTGTTTTCCCTTCATAAAATCATTAAAAAAAAGTGTTTTGGTCCAGCTCACTTGAGGTCAAACTGGGTCGTATTTGGCCCTTGAACTAAAATCAGTTTGACACCCCTGGCCGGTCCTCATGAGAAAGCTGAATAGGTTTCTGTTGCCATGTTGTTAATGCTTGAAGCGACTAAAGTACATATGTCTCGTCACACATCGTGACACAACCTCTCCAGAGCTCAATGACGGGAAGTGGTGGTCTTTGGTCTTTGACCCCCCAGAGGTGTCTGCCAGTGTAGTTTGGCAAGTGTCATAAAGCAGTTATCAGCTCTGTGGTCCCTTTGATGGAAGATGGATGGATGGATGATTTACTCAACCACTAAACGTGCACTGCTGGCATTATTACTGTATAAAAACCTGATTGCAAAACATTACGAGCGGCAGCATGCCTAAACACAACAGTGACAAAGCAACATTGAGGCCATAGTGGAGACAAATGTCAGAAGAGGGTCAACGTGTTATAAAGGAAGAACACTGAATAGAAAACACTGACAGGCCATTTTTAACTCTTCTTTTATCAGCTGCACTTTCCATTTTCACCCCAACCCTCCGTCTCATAGGGTTGCAAAGGGCTGAAAGACTTCCACTAAATTTTCACAGAAACTTCAGTGCTGGAATTTTGGGAATATTAAAAAATGGAAGCTTTTCGTGGGACTTATTTATAACCAGAAATTGAAAGTAATTTTAAATGACTTTATCATATGCAAACATAAATATTAGCATCCATGCACAACAATACAACCATTTCAATTTATTTATTTGTAAGTAGAACTATACAATTATCTTGTTTTTTAGTACTTACAGGAAGTGATACAATCTTAAACTTCAAAATGTTATTCATTTCATCTCAATACCTTTGTAACCAAAACTTATTTTTAAGCACAAACAGTTACGTGTTTGTCAAATACATTTTTATTATTTCACAACAAAATCATCAATGTTGAGTAAAATATTACTCATCTGCCTGACTTCACTGTGTACTTCCATTCAACGTTAACTTGTGTGAAATGTTTCTGAACATCTGATGGCCCACGTGGCATTTTTCTATAGGATAAAATTAGCATTTTTTTAAAAATACAGTGACATGAACAGATATATAGTTACCCTCAAACAACAGGGATGGTCTTCAAAATATTTTAGAGACATTCTCATGTTGCATACTGCACGAAATCTGTTTTTTTTAAGTCAAGCTGATGCTAAAATATATTTTTCAAACTGTATCCAACATCCCCGTTAAGAGCCAAGCTTCAATTTTGTAAATTCCCTGTTTAATCCTGTTACTTCCCATAACTTCTAGTTTATTCCCAGGGAATGTTTCCAAATTTAAAACCTCCCAGAATTTGGCAACCCCACTTCTGATAAACAGCCTCTTTTTTTTTATTTTTCCCCAATCCACCTTTTCTGTGATCAAGTCATCCAAAGTCTTTCTCAGCCTGTGTCTTTGAGACGTAAATCTATCTCGAAGCACAGCATCTGGCCCATTTTAGCTAATAAAGAATAAAAAACTAAGATAGAAGCAGGTTGATGAGCACAGAAAAGAAGACGAAAGCAGTTCTAGGGGTTTGAAGAACGTTAGGTTGAGAGAACTGGAAGTCCTAAAACAACTAGAGGACAACAAAGATCAGCCTTCTTCAGTCATGGCGAGCACACGCAGATACCAACAGTACCTTAAATCAAATCTCAAACAAATCCACACAAAACCAACGCAGTAGCATGACTCAACACCTCAAAGTTATCATTTTTCATTTTAAGTCATTGAGAATTATTTAAGCCACGGGACCATTTTGTACAGAAGCTTATTGCATTCACTGAAAAAAAAAAGTTTGGATTTTTTTCTGAATTGCTGAGATAAAATTAAGTAAATAAATACATTTTCCCTGTTTTTATAGGAAATATATTTTGTTTTTCCAGAGTTGATACAAAATAAAAATAAAAACATTTGCCCTGTTTTTCTAGACAATATTTTATTATTCTTTATAGGCAATATTTTTTGGTTTTTCAGAATTAATGAGATAAGTTTTGTTTTAGGAAATATTTTCATTTTTTCTTCTGAATTTCCTATAAAAACGTATCTCATCAACTCCGAAAAATGGAAAGATATTTCCTATGAAACCAGAAAAACGGGTAAAAAATTTTTATGATTACTTATTTTTATCTCATCAATTCAAAAAAAAAAAACAAAAAAATCTTTCCTATAAAAACTTAAAAATGGGGCAAAATTTTTGTATCGACTTATTACTGATTTTTTTTTCTTCTTCAGTGAATGCAGTAAGCTCCTGGCCATAAAAAAAGAATAAAGTTTGAAAAATTACATGCATTTGTTATGTTTTTTTTTTTTAATTCCAATGTCCACTTTAAGGTACATCACTCCTGCACACAGACGTACATAAAGCTGACCGACCGTGTACGAGAGGTGGTACCACAGAAAATGGTGATTTATTTTCAATGGATCAGTTGAACAAACTGATTTGAAGGGAAAATGGAAAAATTGAGAGACTTCTCTCGAATGTTCTACTATACTATGATTGTTAGCTTAAATGCAGAAACCCAAAAAAAACAAAAAAAAAAAACAAAAGTGAAAACAGACACTTTGAAAGAACACTGAAGTTTGCTCAAGCAGCCTGTCTAGTGTCTATGCTGAGGAGTGATGTGAGACTGGGGCCTTTTTTCCAAAGCAGTCTGGGTCTGATGATGACCCGATGAAGTGAAAAACAGTCAACAGCAGAAGTTTACTAAAGGTCAAACATTTTTTTTTTTTTTTTTTTTTTTTTTTTTTAATGGCACAACACAGAATTACCGAAAAAAAAAAAGAAGGTATTTTACGTGCTGGATTTTAGGATTAAACCACAAATAATTTCACCATAAAATCACTACAATAAAATAAAATCAATATACAGTATAGGGACACCAATTTTACATAACCACAAAAAATGAACGTAAAAAACACAAAATTCACTTTTTAAAACGGAAAAGCAATCTGAACCTGTTTTATCCCCTCTCGGTATTCAAAATGTGACCTCCACATGTAACAAAAACAGACATTCATTACAGTTTTTGGACAATATCATGCATTTACATGCAATTTTTTTTTACCGGAAAACAGGTGACCGAATCACTAAGATCTCAATTAAAGGGTGGAAAATCAGTTGCTTCCCTAAATCCTTAAATTTCTTCACCTGCTGCGCGGAATTCACTAAGATTGCAGCAATTTATTAGTGCACGTGCAGAACTGGTGCAGACCGCCCTTATTTAAATGAGCATTTTCAACATCCTGTGTTGAACATGGAGAGTGAACATGTGATTGGCTTTACAATTTATGTTTTTCCCTTTCCATTTTATGTCTTGAGGCTTTTAGATCTTAAAGACTTAGCCTCCAAAGTTGTTTTTAAACAACTTGTTAATTTCTCATATTAAACTAATACAGATAGGTGAGAGTGGGAAGCAGTTAATAACGACCTGGCAAAGACACTAGAGCATGGATCAAGTGGAATAGGCCTGGCTGGGCTAGGAGACCATCATCACATGCTCCCAGGCCAAGGTATGCGGTCAGCTTTAGGCTTGACTCGGGGAAGAGGGCACGCCCCCTGCCTTACTTAGTTCCGTGGGCTGCGCCAATGAAACAACCAGGCCACAGAGAAGATAAAAGAGCAGAACTTTCTAGGAAGAATAAAATCAAAGGGCACAGACTGAGTGTGAAGTGACCCAAAGCTGCAGATAAGAGAGAATGGGAAATAGTTATGGGACACAGGCTCAGACTTGATCACCCTGTAGCTGGCCACCTTCGATGAGGATGTCTAGTGTTAAAAAGGCCAAAACACCCTCTGATTCAAAGGATGATCTTTACTGATGATGCGTCCCAAAATGTACATCCTTCCCATATCTGAGAGAGAGCTCCCACACCACTCTCAAATGGTAAACCCAGTGGGCGTGCACTGTAGCTGTTCCCACTCAACGTCCTTGAAGCCAAAATACAGCACTTAGGGGCGCTTCCATCTTGCAAATTTGACGTCATTTGGAGCCAGAGTCTGCGCAGTAGGGTCTGGCGGGAGGAGCCCTGCTAATAAGCCCCGCCCATTTAGCGCACTGCCCTGATGACTTATGCAGCCCAGCTATGCCACGAATTTAAAGTATCTTTCCCAATGGAAATTCTACCAACTTCGTGTTCCGATGATCAGATCATAGAGGTTAGTACTAGTAGCTCAAAAAAGATGAAAAAACTGAACGGAAAAGTTTAATGGCGTCTCAGCTTTCCTTCACGACGTTAACTGCTTATGCTATTCACAAAGAGAGCTACGCAAGATCCGAAGCTGTCAATTATCATCATATATGACGTCAAATCCCGTTTTTCAACCTCAAATAACTTATTTAAAACAAACTTTAAGAAAAATGAGCACTTGAACACAATGTATAGTGATAATAACTAACAATCACTTAACTTTACAGTTTGACCCACATTCCAACTGTTATCATTGAGGAGGCGGGGTTTATGACCTATACTGCAGCCAGTTAGCAGGGGGCACTCTAAGAATAAAAGCTTCACTTCTCTGACAGCGTGCATTGTCATCCATATTTACAGTCTATGGGTAAACCTCATGTGACTACCATCTTTTGGCACAATGGATTATTTAACATCCCATGTTTAATGATTCTTATGAAGACAAAGATTTGATTTTTCATCAGTTGCTTAGTTATTTTAAATACCACCCTCCACCCCCTCTACACTTTTAATTGATTTCAAATCAATAAGCTTACCTTGGGCTCCATGGAGATGAAACTATGGCGACCACGACTGGACAAAGTTGACCTCTTGATAGTCCGGCTGTGATAGAAGTGATAGTGGTCTTTGAGGTCCCCGATCTGAAACACACACACACACACAGACTTAATGGTGTAACCCCTGGATATGAGCTTCTCTGGCACTCATATTCTCAGAGGTTCCTCGGGGTGGAGGACGCCCCATTACGTGGCTACAACTTCTCAGCAGATTTATGAGGCTCTTTGTGTTTTATGTCTCTTTATGTAATTCCAGACAGACTCCATGAGGGTGAGATCAGAGCTCAGTGGGAGCCACATCTGGTGTGGGATTCCTTGTTCTTGCTTGTTGCAGAAGATTGATCATCATTACGATTTAAGTCTTTATGGTTGTGCACTGTGCGTTGTTGTGGTGGGGGAATAAATTATTAGTAGATCAGATCCATGGGCAGAAAGCAAAAACGATGGTCTCTGCTGCATCTCCAAAAATGTTTTAGAGACATTCTATAAATTCCTGAGCAGAGGTTGTTGTACGCACATGTTGGCAGGTTAAAAGTTTCAGGGGAAAGACATCAAAATGTCAAGTATTTTTTCATTATTATTACCATTGTTGTTCAAATTAGGATATTTCTTTCTTCTTCTTTTCAATCATCAATCTCAATCTTTTTATTTGCACCAAATCATAACCAATGGTATCTCAAGACACTTTACAGTAGAGCAGTCTTAAGGACGGACTCTTCATTTTATGGATACACACATATGCATATATACTGTACATATATACACATACATATGTATCCCACACCCAACATGAACTCATCATGGCGGCAAGGAAAACCTTCTGTTAAGCAGCAGGAACCTTGTGTGGATCCCATTCCTATGATGAACAGCCATCCACGTTATGCTGTGTTGGGTGTGTGCAGAGGAAAGGGTGGAGACAGAGTTGTTGAGACTCTGTAACTCCACACTGAGGATCCCACGGACCTGCAAGACAAAAGCCAGAAGGAGTACAGGAGCAAACATAATCTTTTCCCTTTAGAAATAACACAATTAAAACTTGTACCTGTAAAAACTATCGAGATCAAGGGTGTTTCAAACTCCTTTTAGTTCAAGGGACAAATATGAACCAGTGTGATGTTTGATCACATGTGGGCTGCAGGTTTTAGGCGGGAAAAGGAAAACATTTTTAAAATTAATGTGCCGAAATTTGCACTTTCCCAGTTATAAATTAGACAAAGTATTGAAAGCATCAATATTAAAGCAATAAGTGACAGATATTTAAATGTCCTTTGATTTATTAATTTTTTGACCAATTTGAGGGCATTTTGCAAAATAATTTGAGAAAAATTGCAGGGTTTTGGAAAAATGTTGAGTTCTTTCAACAACAATTTACAACTGAATTAAGTGGTAATTTACACAATAATTCATGCGTTCTCTGTCATTTTCACTTTCTCCTATGGGCTGAATTGGATGCTTTGAAGGGCCAGGTTTGGCCCCCGGGCCTCGAGTTTGACACATATGATCGAGATTACACTGGACACAAAACTGAGACGTTTATAAAACAAATGCCAGACCAGTAACAGACTGCAACCTGCTAAAAGGTGAGGTTTTTAAATAATTGATGGACAATATGATCCCTCAGATTAAAGTCTCATGGCTGCCAAGGCTCCTGTGGTTCATCACGTGGACAGTAAAGATAGATCAGCTTTCAGCTTCTGTACAAACACACAACCTCCAAAATATAACATACTAATTAAAGCAGGCTTGAGCCATTGCTTCAGTTTTTTTTTTAACTAAAGCAGGATGCACACACAAGGATTTTCTAATTCAGAAGAGATGTTTTATCTGTTGCAGAGCCGACAAAAAAAAATCAGGCATAGAAAAGTTTTGATCATAGTGCGTGTGCGCCCTACAATAATCTCAACAGCACACACCACAAACAAAACCATTCTGTCCAACCAACAATTCTCTTTCAAGCCAGAAATTTTGACACTTTCAACCCTTTTTTTACTACTTTTTCTATCCTTTTTTGGCCAAACTTGTCATATTCAAACCTATTTTCGTCACTATTTCTTGCTATATTTTGCTCCCTTTAATGTGTTTTTGCTACAATACTTCCATTTCTGCCACTTTTCCATCAAATGTGAATTACTTTTCTGCACATTTTCAGCACTTACAAAAACCTTTCCACCACTTCTCCACCTAATTTTGAATATGTTGAACCATTATTGTGACTTTTAACCTCGTTTCACTAGGCTTTACACAATCAGGATTTTTGAGCCGATCAACAAATATTGAGTTTTAAAAAAAAACGATCACCGATCAGCTCCTGGAAAGTCAGGGAAAAATCAATTATTGTAACAGTCTGTAATTTTTGAGATATTTACATGAGCTCGTTTTTTGATTGGTCAGAGCTTTGGTCGCAAATAAAACACTGAACAAGTTTAATATTTACGATCGTTGGCCAGACCCGTTTCAGAGCCGATAATCAGAACAAAGTCACTCTTAACAATCCTCAGACCACAGGATAATCTAATAAAACATAAGGTAATCCTTTGTTGGGGAGGGGGAAAGTTGGGACAAAAACAGCCTTATTATCTTAACGTGTGTACCCTAGGCCTGCGCAATATATCAAGACTCAAGATATAGAGATTTCTACTTTGGCAATATGGAGATTTACAATGTCACCTATATCCATATATTTTTTATTTTATATCTTATTTTTAATTAAAATACTTGTTTAAGGAGTCACTGCTTTCACTACTTCTCAGAACAGCATGAAAAGCTCAGTTAGATGGATTTCTGAGTGCGTCCTCACCCAGACCTTCCCTAAACAAGCCACACTACAGAACTCACTCACAAGTGCTGTCCTTTATTAGAGAAAAAAACAAAAAGTGGCACATATTGTGCTGCTGTTTGTTATCAGCAATTTTAACCCAAAATTATCTTTCTCGTCAGACTGTATTGAGTTAAAAACATCAAAATTTATATCGTATATCGCCATTTCTAGAAATAAATATAGAGATATTAAATTTGGTCCATATCGCCCAGCCCTAGCTTAACCATACATTCAGAGGATGTTTACAATTTGCAGGAATTCTGTTCACCCAAATAATGTCTATTGACAACCCAAAGAAGAAACCAAGAAAATCTAAACGATGCATCAAAAATGTGTACGTTTCCTCAATCCTGATCCTACCAATATATAAAAGCACATTATTGCTGCATCAGCCAATCAGGTTGACGAATCATTGAGAAAAGAGAGGTCAACTCAACATCTCCGTGAGTGACACAATGTGACCGGTTGCACTTGCGCCACAGAATTCTGCACAAGCCAGGAGGAAAAAACATCACATGCGTGCACAGAAATGTGCACAGAATTGCAAAACACTGGTTTTCTGGCTTCCTCCTGCTCAGTGCTCAGGCAGCAGCATTTTCCAACTGTGTGGATAAAAGGCTGATGAAAACAAAAGAGCTCAAATAGTTAATTTACTGGGTTTTTGCATACAAATGAGGAGGCAACAAATGAGGCTTTTTGTTTTGAGAGTGACCCTCGTAAACAGTAGAGAAGAGAAAATTCTGCACAACTTTCTGTCAAAGCTGCCTCTGAAGTTCTGGTAAAGGAGGTGGAGAAAGCAAATTTGTACAAGAATTAATTGAATGAACTCTCAGATATGTAAATGTGTCTCCTCATTAAACTGTACAGTTGACATCAAATCAGCCTTTCTCAAATAGTGGGTGTGCTATGCCGGGGGAGGGGGCGCCTGTGACCCTGGAGAACATGTTTTTTTGTTTTTTTGTTTTCTGTACTAGAGTAAAGTGTAATTGCACATCCACTACTGTAGGGGGCAGTGGTGCTCTCATGTGTGTCAGTGTGCGCTCAGAGATCAAAGAACAGGGGTTCCCAAACTTTTCAGCCCACGACACCCAATATATATTTTCTTTTTCCTCAAGACGAGGGTAATGCGTGCGCTTCGGAGACATTGAATCCGCCTCTCTGCTCTGTAACTGGGGGGGCACGTCGGACGGGGGGAATGCCAGAGCGAGACCATCCTTCCCCGCCGGTGCAGAGCGACGGGCGGCAAACCGAGCTGCAGCCTGGCGCGCAAATTTGCGAAACGAATATAGAGGAAAGTCCCGCCTTTCTTACCGCTGATTGGCCAGAACTACTCTTCTCCGATTGGCTATGAGAAGGTCCCGCCTTTCTTACCACTTATTAATAAAACAATATTCGCAACAAACAATCAGGCAATCCCATACAGTGATGTTGCTAGGTACGCGTCCTGTGTCCCTGACACATAAAAATCTCAAAGGACGCAGTAAATCCACTATCCATGCGTCCCAGGGACGCTCCTCATTTTTCCCATGAAAAACGACACATTGTGAACAACAACTTCGGTTTAAAATCACAGTAACTAGCAAAACAAACCTAGCCGTCAGCGGACCCCTTTACGCAATAATTTAGCGCACACATGATCCCCTTGTGTACATGCTAGTTTAGCCGCTACAACAACAACTTGCAAGTTAACGCGGATTTCATTTCAAAATGTTTCCAGGGACCGCTTGTTAAGTGCACTGCCCTCCCCCCTGAAAGCTCCATCCATTTTGCGTGTCGCGCCGCGGTGCTCCGTGAGATCAGCTTAAATCATCTTCACCTGCTCAGTGTTTGAACTGTTATGTCTGTCTAACTAAGAATAACTCTAAGTCTGTGTTGTTAGTTCTTTTTATTCCAGCCTTTTGTCCGTGTCTTGTAGGTACTTATTCACAGTCAGCAAGATACCTCAAGTACAACAGTTTCAGTGGGAACTTCCGGTTTACAAAACAAAAATCCGTTGGAGCAACGTTATTAGATTGTTACATTCTAACAACTTCTCATCAGAGATACAGAAGATGGGATTATTTAAATTACATTAATTTAAACTAAGTTGATCAAAACTTAATCATTAAACCTGCTCAGATTCAGTAAATCACTGATCCCTGAGATGAAATTGGGTGACATTAATGCTGTTCTCATACATCTTTAAATGACATATAAATAATTAAAAAGGAGCAGTCAGAATAATCCATGTCACTACAATTTATATTTACCTTTTAATTGTATCTCCCTTAATTTTTGACATAAATTTTTGTTTAATTATTTTTTTTATTTATTAGTATTTATTTTGTTTTCTCACAGGATTTAAAAACGAATCTTTTCTTTAAAAAGTTATGAATATTTCTTAAAAAACGGAATGAAAAAACTTTAAGTGGAAAACACAGAATTTGGGAAAAAATAAAACGAAATTTGGAAAAAATAAAACTGATTTTATAGGGCCCTAAGTCAAAGATACAAACGTAGTAGTTTGTAAGCAGTGATGTTGCTAGGTACGATACATTGTAAACAACAACTTGTGTTTAAAATCACAGTAACTAGCAAAAGAAACCTTGCCGTCAGCTGACCCCTTTACGCATTAACTCAGCGCAGACATGATCCCCTTGAGTACATGCTAGTTTAGCCGCTACAACAACAACTATCAAGTAAACTAGCTGCTTACAATACACCACAAACATAGCTGCATCATTTTATTTTTCTCAACAGATTTTGCACTGTGTTAGTTAAGTAAAATTTCTGTGCTTTAAGTTTCATAGTGATTGACTCAGTTCATTTGATTTAGTTGATGTTCAGACAAGAAGATTCTGGTTTTATTTTGATGACAATTTATTTTTTGACTCTGTCATGGTGATGAGAATGTTTTGTTTGTGTTAAAATCAGCAATTTATTTTTGTACAAAAAACATCATTTTGTTTTCATTTGAATTTTAGTAATTTATTTTGGTGCTCTTTAGTGCAAAATAACCTGCCACTGTCACCAGTGACGTGCCGTCAGGGTAGGCAAGGTAGGCAGTGCCTACCCAAGGGTGAATTGATATTTTGATTGTTTAATTATAATTTTTTATTTTTTATTTTTTTTTATTATAAATTATTTATTTTTCCATTTCCAATAGCCTACAGTACCTATAAATTTGAAAGTGTCCGCATTTTGTGCGTTTCGTAGCCCAAATTACTAAACAGCGCTATTTCCTGGAACAGCTGCACAGTCTTTTTTTTTTTTTTTTTTTTTTCACTCCGCTGTAAGGCAGAGGGAGGCCACGCCCCCTCCCAAAGGCACGTCGCTCTTCTGCCTCCGTTCCCATTGTGTGATTTTACGTGTTTGCGCATGCGCAGTCAGGTCCCCAATATGACATCCATTTACGCGTAAAGGCAGCGTAGAGAGCTGCCTTTGCACGTAACTGCGCTATGCTAAATGCTATACGTAAGTTCACAGCACATTAGTGAATAGATGACACGTGACTGCTGCTGCTACGTTCTCTAGCTAGTGGGCGGGATAACACTACAGTGTGGATGACAGCGCTAGAGATGATAGAGAAATTTTGTTTTGAGGAAAAACGACAGCTTTTAAAAGATGGAGACCAACACCTGAGTTACCAGAGCTTCAGCTAAGGTAAGGTCAGAACATGTTTCATACTTTTCACAGTGAATGGTACAAAAGGAAGGATTGACTTTGTGGATGCTCCTCACTGAGGCTGTTCTAAGTTGTCATTTTCTCTCTATTTCTGTGTTTCCAACACAAACAACGGATGCGCTGTCGTGTCATGAGATATATCTTGTTGGGAGAGTATGGAGGCTATATTAAATAATTGTTTATGTTTCTTTAATGGTGTTTATGATGTTGATTTTGTTAGATGGCGAAACACTTGTTCATGTGGATCTTATTCGGTTTTTTCTTTCTTATTATGAATTTTACATTTTGATAAGCGCATTGAGATGACTTTGTTGGAAATTTCTTTATACAAATAAAATTGATTTGAATTGAATTAACACTTGACAGCAGAAACATATGAAATTGTCATTGGTGGTCTCGATTTGCAACGTGCCTACCCAGCCCTAGTGGTCACGGCACGTCACTGACTGTGACAGTTGTGCAATAAACTTTTCAGATTTGAAATTGTATTTGTTTAATTTCAGATACATTTTGAACATACATGAATATATCTGCTAATTATAGCCATATCATACCACCTTTAAGAGAGTTTGACACTACAATTTAAGAAATAGAAGAATATAAGAAATAGAAATAAATGTTTTTTTTTTTGGGGGACCCATTGAATTTCCCAGAGACCCATTCAAATCACCACCTGTGGGTCCCGGGACTCACTACATTGAATACCTATCAACATCACTGCCATACAGAAGAGAAATATATGTACATAGATGTTGCTTGCATATATTTCAATAGAAGAGTATATACAGTATGTCACATTAATATATGTATCAAAATATGTAAATATAGGAACAGTTCATATATATATTTATTATATCATCATTAACTAGATAATTACTTAAACAAGTTATTCCTTACTTCTTCTGTAGGCTACTTAAGTCTTTACAGTTGTTCTTAAAAATGACTTGGTTACATTTGTAGTAATTTGCACACATGGAAAAGGCCATTTTAGATAAATTTAATTTATTGTTTATTTTTCTCTCTCTCTCTCTCTCTCTCTCTCTCTCTCTCTCTCAAAAAAAAATATACAGCCACAACACAGCCACACACAAAACTAATAAACAGAAAGCATATTGATCAGAGGTCCATCGGAGGGGCAATCGTACCTTACTTCACCCTAATGATAATATGTAATGTATAGGCCAACTTGTGATTTTCAAAACCAATGTAAAGCCACAGACCAGCACAAATGTGGTAGTTGTACCAGGGGGAGAGCGACTGTCGGTGATCAAAGAGGTGAGACAACAATGGTTAGAATGTGTGCAAAGTATTACTAATTGAACCAAGTAATTCTTAAGAACAACTGTAAAGACTAAAGTAGCCAACAGAAGAAGTAAGGAATAACATGTTTAAGTAATTATCTAGTTAATAATGATAAAATTAATATATAGATGAACTGTTCCTATATTTATATATTTTGATACATATATTAATGCAACATATTGTTCTATTGAAATACATGCAAACTACAGCTATGTGAATATAATTCTCTTCTGTATGGGATTGACTGATTGTTAATATTGTTTTATTAATTAAACAAGAACGGGTTCCATGGCGACCTTTCTATTACCCTAGTAGTGAATCACTAAGTCGTCGTTCAGGCCAATCAGCGGTAAGGAAGGCGGGACCTTCCTCCATCATCCTACGTTTCACAATATTTTTCAGTTGGCGAATAAAACTGATTCTGAAAATGTTTAGTTTTAATTTTAGGCAAATTGATGCACTTAAAATCTTTTCTGTTACAGACTAAAAAATTATGTTAATAGAGTTATTATTTGACATCAGTTAATCTATATTTCTTTCTTTTTTGTTTTCTTTAATGTTAATAAGAATACAATGATATACAGAGGTATAATTATCACAATTTTATAGACAAATTATACTATTTATAGTCAAGGTGGAGAGTGGGGGTGATGCGAAGAAAAAAGTTTCTTCGTAGGGGGGGGCGTGACAGAAAACAATTGAGAAGCACTGCACTAAATGGCAGCAGAACATTGCACTGTTTGTTTGTTGATCATAAAAACACTTGATTAGTTTGTCTCTGATTTGCAGCGTTTGTGGAAAAAAGAAAAAAAACAAGATTTTTTGCATTGCAAAGGCTTCGATAATCACACTATTGCAAATGTATCCAGATTATTAGCCTCTTCCATTTTTTATTCTTTGTTACCATCAAGTCCTTTTGTCATGCCATGAGTAGCCCCTTGTTTTATTTATGTATTAGAAAGCTTCTCCTGTGTGGAGCCATGAGTCAAGGAACCAACCATCTGTATTTCTTACCTACGCCAAGGAAGTCATATTTTCACTTATTTCATTTGTCTGTTAGCCGAATTACATAAAAGCACTTTTAACCAACGATAGACCTTACACCAAAGAAGATTCCATTAAATTTCGAACGGAATTAAGGGTGTAACAATACATGTATTTGTATTGAACCATTTCGGTACAGTATTTTCGGTTCAGGTACAGGGTTGTGCACAAGTGAGTTCCCGGAACGGAACGGAAGTTGCGTGTGTTCACTTCCGCCTGCAGCTACATGTGCAGCCCGTACGTCATGGCTAATGCTTGCGAGAAACCAGAGCTGGAGGACCCTCTCCTGTCGCTAAAGTCTCCTGCTTGGGAACACTTCGGCTTCCAGATGAAATACTGCAACGGATCCAAAGACCAGTGGATAAAACGAGGGCAGTGTGCCGACATTGTTCAGCTGAGATCGGGTATGTTTCCGGGAACACGACGAACATACTAGCTCACTTGAAACGGCATCAACCGAGTGCGAATATCACTGCGACAAGAAAGAAAACGTCCTCAGTGCAAACGCAGCTGACTTCGGCATTCAAGCAGCCTCTGCCTAGCAATTCAGATCTGGCCAAAGCTATAACAACTGCCATCGGAGTCTTTATTTTTGTAATATTTTATGAATTTTTTTTGTTTGAGAATATTATTATTTCCAGGCAGCACTTCACAAGTATTGTATTTTTTTTTAACTTTACTTTCATATTCAGTATCATGTTAAATAAATTGTTTGTTTACTAAAGTTTCGAATAAACAACAAGCAAATTTATGTTTTGCATTTTGTTCCATACTGTACCGACAATGAACCAAACCGTGACCTCAAAACCGAGGAACGTATCGAACCGTGATTTTTGAGTATCATTACACCCCTAGATGGAATCCAGATCAATGTACTGCTTCTGGGTCAGTTTGAAAAATGTAAACATCCCTATCTCATAAGGATGTAAGAAAAAAATCAATGTGGCAATATATGACAATATTTCACAGCGTGATTATCATATTGATCCATATTTAAAAAAAAATATATATATATATATATATATATATATATAATTGTGCTAACATCTGCACAGCACGAAAACGCCCGGTCACCAAGTGTCAGTGAACCTCATCAGACCTTGTTAAACTACATCACTCCTCAATACATTTTAGCTGGAAGTTATTTGCATAAAACATACTAGGGACTTTAATGGATGTATGTGGTTACTTTAAATACATTTTTTTTTTTTAAATCAAGAACTTAGAATCTGTTGTAGAAGCAAATGTTAAACTTTTTAAAAAAATATACTTTCCATTTACTAGTTTAAATAAACCTAAATAAATTGTATTTCATAACAATTTGTACTTGTAATGGAATATATCGCAATGTATATCGTAGGGCTGGGCGACTTTGTCTAAAAAAAAAATAATCCAATTTTTTAAAGAATAATTTGAGATTTGATTCCATTTTCAATTTTTTTTTCTTCAATACACTTAAAAATGACTGCAGACATCAGATATATTGTCAAAAGTGCAACTTTATTGCTGTGATTGTCCTCAAGAGTTAAAATGCATACAACAATCCCAAAATAAAAAGTAAATGAGGATCTGTCAATCAACTATTTCAAGCTTTAACCCTGGTTTAAGCAAAAGCGCAACAGCAACTTCACAGTAGCTTAAATTTTCTGATTAAGAAATCATATAACTACATATTTTATAACATATAACATTACTATTGAAAAATAAACTCTTCCCTTAGCATCTCAGCATAGTGCGAATAAAAAATTAAACATGCCTGTGGCGCACATATAGCCTATTCAAAGGATAAACACACGTTAACAAAGAGGGGGGCTGGCTCACATCGGAATGCAAAAAAGTCCGAAAAAACTGTGCTGGGGGAAAATAAATAAATAGATAAATACATTTTTTTTTTTTTTTTAAACGCAAATTTGCAAAATAAAAATTGTTTTAATCTACAAATTCGACTGAACGATTAAATCAATTTTTTGCCCAGCCCTAGTATATCCTATAGATTAGTAACAGGACATATTTTATTCGTGACATGCAAATCGTATTGTATCGTCAGATTCAAGGCAATGTACACATACTATCTCATAATCTTCAAGATTTCAAAAATTCATATCTTGGATCTTGAAAACACTCATCTTTAGGAAATTTCACTCAATTATGTCGGGGTGCCTTCTCAATTTCCCTATCCATCTGAACCAGATTGCACATTTAATTGCAATTTTATGGAAAAAATGGGGGTTCCCAAACATTTGGACGTACTGTATGGTTCTTAATGGGGATTAGGGTTGGGCATAGGCCTGAAGAATATATGACGATTCATGATATATCAAGATTTTTGTTTTGGCGATATAGAAAATTACAATATCACCTATATCGATAATTTTTATTTTATAGCTAATTTTGTATTAAAATACTGTTTTTAGGAGTCATGACTGAGTGCGTTCTAACCCTGACCTTCCCCTAACTCACTCACACTTGCTTGGAGGAGAAAAAGCCAAAAGTGTCACATATTGTGCAGCTATTTGTTAATAAATGTGCTTTTGTGGCATTTTGCTTCAGCACATTTAACTCTGGTAAGACTGAAATATTAAGATTTACTTTGTATATCGTCATTTTGAGAAATAAATAAAAAATCGAGACAATGAATTTTAGTCGATATCGCCCAACCCTAGTTGGGCATCGTTTGAATCCGATTCTGATTCCTCGTTTCGATTCCGATTTTGATTCTTTTAAAAGGCAATCGTACATGTACTGTATGTATTGTACACAATGTATATTGTTATTTACATGTATATACTGTGTATATACAGTTAAATATATACACAAACATGTATACAATGATCATAATTGTTGTGCACCCTCCGGTGCATAATATATTCTTTATACAAGTGTTGCACTGTGCCGAGCTATTTCTACCAAAGTTAAGCCGCACTTTAGACCGTCAGTGGATTCTTCTTCGTTGGTGTTTGGAGGCTTCTTCTTCTGGTCAACAGACTGGGTATTGAAAGTAGGAATTGAAATGTAAAATTTGAACAATTCTGGTAGAATCGCAAAATTAGTCCCGGGACAAACTGATACTCGATTTCCAACCCTAATGGGGATTTAAATGTCTTCCAAGCCTTTAAAGTGTGAATGATCCTGGTAGCATGATCAGGATCACTGATCCAGATAACTGCTAATATCTGGCAAAGAGGAGATTTGGTGCTTGGCAGAGGTTTACGCTCTCTGAGAGCTCTTGTTTTTCTTTTGTTTTGGATAATTTGAGATTTTGGGTTTTCTGGTTTCATTGTCAGTTCTTTCACCATCTCCAGTCAGCCTGGTTGATTGGAACCAATTGTGGAGTGCAACGGTTTGTTTTATTAAAAGCAGCCATGTATTTGGGGCGCCATGGGGGGCTAGGTTGGGGTGCCTGGGGGCCGACGGGGAGACTCCCGGCGGCCCCCTGGTGCCTTATGCGGCTTGGGGTGTGGTCGTCCTCCCTGGGCGGGCTGCTCCTGGTGCTGCGTTCATTCCGGGTCCCTCTGGCCTGGGGTCGGGTCCCTGCTGGCTCTGGGCCCGGCGGCGGGTGCCCGCCGGCTGCCCGTTCGGCGTGGCTCTGGTCGTCTGCTGGGCGTGGGCTTTGGCTCCTCCGCTGGGGTCTCGGGCGGGGAGCTCTCTGGGCCCTCCCCTCGGGGGGTTGGGCGCGGGGGGGTGGGGGGGGATGGGGTGGGGGGTCTGGGGGTTGGGGGTTGGATTGGTGGCGTGGTGCGCTGGGTCCTTGGCTCCTTGGGGCTTTCTCGGGTGTGTATGGGGGGGGCGATGGTTGCCTCTCGGTTTGGGATCTTGGGGGCGTTCGGGGGGCTGCTTGGCCGTGTGGTGGTCGCCGGGGGCCCCCGGGTTGCCCGCTCTTGCTGCTGGCCTGGCTGCTTCCGGGGCCCGGGGACGGCTCGTGGGTTTTGCAGTGGCGGTTCTTGGAAATACATTTGTCATGGATGCACTGGCCTTGGGCTGTGGGATAACACTCATACTGGGCTCAACCACAGACACGTTGTTCCCAAATACCTGTTCTATGGAATTTCCACTCACTTCTTCCTCTGCTCACAGCCACCACCATTATTCCTAAGCCGCACACTGGTCACCAAACTGGCTTGATAACTCAACAATAAGCACAATATACACAACCACAATTTCACATCGCATCACTTGAAATCTATCGACTACTCCCCACCCATTCCATTTCCTATCTTGTATTCCTCTTCCCTGTTAACTTCCCCACCCCTCTCCAACCCCTCACCTTGGTGTAACACTGCCCTCTCTTTTTTTACATCCTCCCTTTAATAAAGTATTTCTTACCCTTCCCTAGGGAGGGCTGGTGATGGTCACAATTATGCAATGAAATAAATAAATTTATTTAATTGCAATAACAAAATATGCATTGCTGTTAAAAGATTGCACTTCTTGTAGTGTTAACCTTCGACAGAATGTGCAGACAAGAGAAAAAAAAAAAAAAAAAAAAAAAAAGCAGCCATGTAAAGTGAGTCAGATACTGATCTTACATCTTGGAAATAAAAGGATAAATATTTCTAAGTTCCACTAACAGTGCAGTACTCTGGTCTAGAAGTCCTCCACTATCTCTCTAGAAACAACAAGTTGAACAGATATCATGTCTGAGGCCTCGACAGCTGATTTTGACTCAATGTGGGCCAGTATCTCAGTCTGGGAAGGGGGCTCCATGGTTAAGAGGATTACCCAGAATTCCCCAACGAGGTGCTCTCTCACTCCATGCCAACTCTTTTCATCCATCTGTCTATCGTCCCTTCTTTCACTTGCTCCTTCATCCGTCTCTCTCTCTCTCCCCCCTCCCCCTCCCTCTCGAAATAGTAATTCCGAACTGAAGTTTACCTGGAAAACAGGCATACTCAGATCTGACATTTAGCAGTCAAATCAAATCTATCACAAAAACAGCTTCTACCACCTAAAGAACATCTCCAGAGTGAAAGGTTTAATGACTCAGAAAGATCAGCAGAAACTGGTCCATGCTTTTATCTCCAGCAGACCTGACTATTGTAATGGTCTTCTAACTAGGCTTTACACAATCAGTCACCAATCCATTCCTTCGATACTACCTGATACAGATTCACGGGAAATCAAATGGTACTAGTTTTCGGGACCTAAATGCAGACTTGTGACTGTGAGGGAGTGGAAGAGTTGAAGAATTTCCATAACTGTTGTTGTCATATTGTGTATGTGTGGGTGCGTGGCCCTTGAACTGCGAATGAATGCCCTGGTCGCTCCACCATGTGTGGAGTGAGAGAGCGCGTATGACCGGAGCAGACTGATTATAAGCTGTGTGCCATTTTAGTGATTGGCAAAATAAATATTCCCATGTTATACTCAATGTCTGCTGTGAAGCAACTACGAGAGTTGGAGATGAAGCTGTGGAAGCAGACCACAGTAGAACTACATGAAGCCTCCACTAGCATTAGCATTAGCATTAGGAGTAAATACATATTTACTGACTGTGGCATCGCAAAACCTGCTGTTGCTTAAAATAATAATGCATGAATTTTATATAGCACTTTATGGACACTCAAAGACGCTTTACAGAATTAAGGGATTATTCTTTCTCTCCACACTTAGTGGTGGTAAACTACTATTGTAGCCACAGCTGCCCTGGGGCAGACTGATGGAGGCAAGGCTGCCATAGTGCGCCATCGGCCCCTCCGACCACCACCAACACTCACTCACGCATGACATTCATACTAGGCAATGTGGGTAAAGTGCCTTGCCCAAGGACACAATGACAGATACCACTGGGGTGACTGCCACCCCACTGTGGAACCTGGAATTCTCAGTGGTCTCCCATCCACCTACTAACCAGGCCCAGACCTGCTTAGCTTCTGAGATCTAATGGGATCGGGCAATGACATGTTGGTATTATAGTCCATATTTACAGGTGCACAGTGAGGGTGGGGCGCAAACGTGTCCACCATCACCCTGAAAACGAAAAAAAGTGTCCGCTATGAAAGCGAAAGTAAAGGGGAGGCATCGCTCTGCTTTAGGACTCTCTCTTTTAACATGCTCGTGCTGAATAAACAAAACAAACGCGTGAACACATGCACACACACTAATAGCAGACGCTGTCCCTGATTTCAGAGCCAGTAGACTGGGAAAGACGCCCGGCGGACAGCCGCTCCGCTCGACATTTTTGCCATTCACTCAGGTTTTCACCTTTGTGCACAAGTCGTGTCATGTAGAGCAAACAACTCTTCGGTGTACTGTAAATGGGACGATAAAACACTGCAATATGAGCATCTACAGTTTCATCACGACAATGACGTCATTGATCGGATCTGCAAATTAAGACGTTACAGCTGATTACATTAATTGCATAAAATGCACAATATTGGCCGATTCGATGAAGCCGATCAGATTGGTGTAAAGCCTACTTCTAACAGGAATCCCCCAAAATAGTGGTCCAGAATACATCAGTGACATGTTAGTCAGGTATGAACCCAGCAGGTCTCTCAGATCTATGGACACAGGTCAGATAGTGGAGCCCAGAGCTCACAGTAAACATGGTGATGCTGCATCACATGTGAACATTTTTAAATCAAAGTTAAAGGCACTCTTTTTTCTCTCCTGTGTTTGAATGAGAGGGAGATTTTTGGTCATGTTGTTGTTGATGTAATTTATTTGTTGATGATTTTAAATGTTTTTGCTGCACATTTTAAATGTTCTTATTGATTTTTAAGCTGTTTTTAAGATGTTTTCTGTTGCACTTTTTGATCACGTAAAGCACATTGATTTGCCTTGTGTATGAAATACGCTATACAAATACAATTCCCTTGCCTTGCCTTATTCAGCTTTATGAAATTCCGCTTTAGGTCTGGGGGTTGGGAAGGGTTCTGATTAGACAGGGGGCAAACGTGACATATTCACGTCTACAATATAGAAGTCCACATAATAAGAACTATTTTCACTTTTATTTTGTCCTTTTGAAGCAGCAGCGCGACAATATCAAACTGTTTCACTTTTGTCAGCTGAGCAGGAGAAAGAGATAGAAACTAATCACTGATAAATAAAACAATAACCAGGAATAATTATTTGCTCCATAGTAAAGATAGTAGCTCTAACAATCGGTACAATGATAAACTTGGTGATATTACAGCCTGTGCATGCAGTACGGGGCAATTTTTTTACAATTTTTTTTAAACCTATTCAAAATACGGATCAGAAGAAAAAAGACCAAATTTAAATACTTTTACCGTATTTTTCAGACTATAAGGTGCACCAGATTATAAGGCGCACTATCAATGAATGGGTCTGACCAGGTCTATTTTCATACATAAGGCGCACCGGACTATAAGGCGGCGCACCGGTTTGTTGTTATTATTATTATTGTTTATTACTATAAACAAAATAGTCAGATAAGTCCAACTTTATTCAACTCATTAACAATAATTCTCAACATTGTTCAGGTTTAACACATAAAATATAGAACATGACACTCACTTTTTCAGTTCAGTATGTTGAAGCACAGTACTGGTACTATCACTCCACGAGGCGCCTTACTACGGTAGCCTTGAAGCGCCAAAAATCCATCAAGTGGTGCAGCTTCATAGTTTACCAAAGTTGTATTAAAACATTATGACATATTAATTTCATACATAAGGCGCACCTGATTATAAGGCACACTGTGGATTTTTGAGAAAAATAAAGGATTTTAAGTGCGCCTTATAGTCCAAAAAATACAGTATTTTAAATGTAAACTTTAACATCTAAAAAGAAGTCAAAAAAACTAATTTCCTCCAGATACACTTTAAGTTTTTGGTTAAAATTGTCTTCATGTCATGACAGAAATTAAGATCTTACGCGCTCTGAAAAAAAAAAACGAAGAAAATCTGTCAACTCTATCAACTGTAAATCTGTAATAACTTCGACCAATGAAAAAAGACGGTTAGTTTTTTATTAACCAATCACGTCTCCCAGCTCGTTCTCAAGCCCTTGCGTGCAGGAGCCCACACTAAAAGCACGTCACCGGTGACCGGTGAGTTTTTATGTCACCTTTTTTAACATATATAATGTTAAAGTTTAGTGTTTACTTACCGCTGAATGAGACGACAAAGTTTCTACACAATACAAGCGATGAGCTTAGGTCCGCTATTGGAGCACCGGTACTCGTGCATGTGAGTGAGGGGTGTGGCTTTGGCAGGAGCACAGAGGGGAGGGGGCAGGTAAAAGCACAGCACTAGGAGGATGCTACTTTCAAAACCATGCTAGTCTTTGAAAATTACCTACCCTGTCTTTAAATCAGAAATCAGAAATGTTTTTAATGGCCATGTACAGTTTTAAGGACAATACAAGGAATTTGTCTTGGTAGTTAATATAATATAATAATAATATAATATAGTATAATAACATAAGTTATAACTATTGCAGTTCACAATTTGGGACAGATGAATAGTGACGTTAGTTTGATGCTAACAATTATTTCACTGGTATGCTTTAGTAGAGTAGCGGTTCATGATGTAACGCAGCAGGAAGGCTGTGACAAGCAGTGCTGTCTGTGTGTGATTGGCAGCGCGCACCGCGGCGCTCCCGTCAACAGCGCTCCGCAAAAGGAGGATAATACTAAGTTGATGACCAAAAAATTGGGGGCAATTTAGGCCCCTGAAACAAGGGTTTTGGGGGCACTCTTGGCTAAATGGCCAGTGGCCCTCATGTATTTCCAACACTGAACAGTAATATGTCAGTACATGTAACACGCTGGCCAGTTTCCAGACAAGCGAGCACTCACCACGGCGTTTGCTGGGGTCATCATGTCAGGTGGTGAAACATGAAACTGCTAATGTACACAGCTACTTTGGAGCGGCTAAAGCCGTTCGTCTGCCTACATCCCCCAGAATGCCTTGCAGTTCAAGGTTGCAGGTTGTTTCCGGGCTTTTTCTAACGAAGTTCAGTAAAATTGTTGAACATTCTATCGCACCGATGTCCGTATGTGTGTAAAGGCTCAAACATACTCGGACAGACTCCCGCAAAGCAGAGTCCGCCAGGCCAATTAAATGCAAAGCTCAGATTTTAGTACCGCGAGGACTTCTCCGCGTAGTTGGTGTCACACAAAACACTGCTCAGCATTGTATCGACCCACATTAAATGTAACACGAACCTGCATTTCACCGCCTGGTGAAACAGAGCAGAAGAGATTAACACAAGCTTAGAGGAGAGACTGGCAGACGAGCTACGACAGTAGCGACACCTTTAAAACACGTCCCAGGAGTACAAGGACTACAAAGGACCACTAAGAATCATGGGACATGTAAGATTTTAATGGAAATACTACGCGGCGGTGCACCCGGGTATGTCAGCTCTAAGGAGAGCGGACAGTCCGCGCTGTGTCCGCCCGAGTATGTTTAAGCCTTACTAAGTCAATGTGTCCACATGTATCTCATTCTCATTCAATCTTGCATGTTTTTGCTTCAGTCCATCCACTCTTTTCATTATATTCATGTCTTCTAAGGCTCTTATTAAATAAATAGTCTTGGCTTGAGTCCGGGCGACAATTTTATATCATTTTGTCGCCAGTGCGTCATCGCGACAGGACGAGCATGCGTAGAACAACCGGAATTAATTTAAAGCGGAATTAAGCATTTACAAGATCGAGAAATTATTTAATTTGGAATTTAAATTGCAATAAACCAGGCCCAGCCACCTAATTCAGATTTAGGTTTAATTTGGAATTACCATTTTCATTCAGAATTAAGTGTTTACAAGGTCAGTTTAAAGAGGATTTAACTTTTATTCTGCATTAAAGGGGAATTAAAGCTCTTGTGTAAATGTGGCCAGTGTTGCACTATCATATGGGGACGGGGTCTGGATGACGAGGGTGTCAGAGTTCACATTAGGCAACCCCAGTGAGCTGTTATCGCTCCCGTGGGAGCAGCTTTCAGCTGACCCCAAAACCAGGAAGTGAAGTAAAACTCTTGTCTGTGAGGTGTCAAAGTCCAATAGACGCTCCATATTGAGATGGAAATTAGGGCGAATGATGGGGGTTGGGGGAGACACTGCACGCCACAGGGGAATTCCTATGGGGGGTGGTTATATGGAAAGGATGAGGGCCATGGGGGCTCTACACATTAGTTCCCATCAAAGAGATGGGATAAACGAGGCCATTAAGACTCCCTGTGTGGAGTATAGTGGGTGGGCAGGCTGGATAAGGTGGAAGGCTTGGTGGGTGGGGGTGTTCAATGGCTGTTGACTAGGCTACACCACAACAACCTGTCAGAATGCCCCCACACCCCCACCCCCCGCTCCACGACATCTTCACATCAAACGGTGGCAAGCGCAGACTTGAACTAGCCACTCGTTTGGCTGCTACGTGACGGTGTGTGGGGTCTGAGCTGGTGTGCACCATTTCTTTAGTGCACATGACTGCTCTTTAAACTCCGTCATAACACATTTCAACTCCTCCTGCTGCTCCGTCACATGTGAACACACACATTTAGTGATCGAACTAAATAAAAAAAAGATTTTTAAATCCCATTATACAAGTTTAAACTTCTTCTAGAAGCTGTAAGACTGATGAACAGTAAGCCTAAGCTCTGATTAGAGCTGGGCAATGTATCGAGTTTCAAGATATTGAGTTTACGATTTTGGCAATATTGTAATTTTCTACATCGATATATATATTTACAGCTTATTTTGTATTAAAATACTTGTTTTAGAAGTCACTGCTTTCTCGCAAAACAGCATGAAAATCACAGTTAGATGGATTTTTTTTTTATGTGTACTAACTAGGAGTGTGACAATATCTCGATACGGCGATATATCGCAATATTTTTCCGCAAGATCGATTATTGAGATGCTCCCGCTACGTATCTTTTTTTTCTATTTAAAAAAATAATAATAATTTTAATTATTTTTTTATTTATTTATTTATTTATTTATTCAAAACCTTTTCTGCTTTTTCCCTAAAATGTACCAATATATTGTTTACTGGAATATTGCACTAAAATGATGTCACTGGTAAGAAAGACTATTTTTTGTTTACAGAAAGCACGATTGGAGATACTTATTCATTTACATTGGTATGTTGACACTTATTTACAGAAATGTTGCACTAAAATAGTGTCACTGTTCATAGGACACTTTTTCAATGTATTGTCTTTCAGAGATATTAAATAAAAATTGTATTATTTCACTTCATCTTTTTTTTTTCTTGTTATGTCATAGATTATCGTAGATTGATTTCTGACCAATATATCGATAATCGCAGTATCGTCATATTGTGAGACAATCGTTATCGTGAGCTTTGTATTGCGTATCGTATCGTGAGGTTCCCACCCCTAGTACTAACCCAGACCTTCCCCTAAACAAGCTACACACTACAGAACTCACTCACACATGTTGTCCCCAATGGGAGAAAAAGACATATTGTGCAGCCGTTTGTTAATAAATGTGTCTGTGTGGCATTTTGCTTCAGGACATTTAACCCAGACTTTCTGCTCAGACTTTATTTGAAATAAAAGTATTGAGATTTATATTTTATATTGCCATTTTGAGAAAAAATATTGAGATATGAGTTTTGGTCCACATCGCCCAGCTCTAACGTGAACACCATTATTTATTGATTGTACTAAATAATAAAAAAAAAAAAAGATTTCCTAATCCCATTATATAAGTTTAAACTCAGAGTGGTTGTCGTGTTGTTCCATTTTGTCATATTTTAGACTCAGTTAAGGACTTTTGTCCCAATTGTCTTTGACTTCAAAATGTATCTCTGGTCAAAACACAAAGGGTATCAATAATGCTCAAATCATGGATCACTAAGAAAAATCATGTATTGTTGCCAATAATATGTTAAAGACAACTTTTTTCAGGAAATTTGATCACCTAACATGTTTTGACTGCCAACTGTCAGTCTTCCTCAGAGGTGACTCATTTTCAAAATTGGCCTTTTTTTTCCCCATACAATAATATAGTTTTTAGTTCTTTTATTTCTCTGGTACAGCTTTTTATTTTTTTTTAGATGAAATCAAACCTTGTGTGGCCATCAGAGGAAAAATAAGGATTTAGACTTTAAAACGTATCAAATGTAAACATTAACACTATATTATATAGCCTACTGTAGGGCTGGGCGATATGGACCAAAACTCATATCTCAATATTTTCTCTCACAATAGTGATATATGGTATAAATCTAGATAATTCTAACTCAACAAAGTCAGACCAGAAAGATAATTCTGGGTTACATTTACTGACGAAAAATGCCACACAGGCACATTTATTAACAACCAGCTGCAAAATATGTGCTACTTTTGTCTTTTTCTCCTATAAGGGACAGCACGTGTGAGTGAGTTCTATAGTTGGGACACACTCAGAAATCCATCCAACTATGCTTTTCATGCTGTTCAGAGAAGCGGTGAAAACAGTGACTCTGAAAACAAGTATTTCAATACAAAAAAAAACCTATAAAATAAAAATATAACATTGCAGGTGATAGTGTAATTTTCTATATCGTCAAAATAAAAATCTCGATGTATTGCCCAGGGTTAGCCTCCTGATAGAAAATACATGTGGTTACAATAAATGTAGTTGAAGTGGTCACTTGATGATTCTCCAAGAAGCAGGAAAAGGTTTGACCATCTTAAAACTAATGAATAGCACAACAAAGGAGATGATGAATTGGGAAGAACAAGTGAAAGTGTCTCCCTGAGGTCCCTCATCTTCCTCCAAACACAGGTGTAAAAGTACTGATACTTGATTAAAATTGTACTCACGTACAAGTAAGTCATACATAAAATACTGCAAGTACAAGTAAAAAGTAGCTCAATTAAATAGTACTCAAAATAAAAGTTACTAGTTATTTTCACCCTCCACGTTTATTTTTGGTAATACATTTTGCCACGATCATTAAATCGCAACCAATTCAACCAACCAAATTTAGCTTTTCAAAAAAAGCTGTTGAAAACATACAGATATTTTTTTTTTTTTTTTTAAAACATAAATCTATATATTTTCCTGTGCAACATGCATGTTACAGCATGCCTGTCAAAATAAAAGTTTCTTTCAAAACAAAAGACAAGTCCGACAAGAGAGACGTTTCAGGGGTGGACTGGGACAAAAATTCAGCCATGACATTTTCTGTCCAGACCAGCCCAGAAGATGTTATTAAGTCAGTGATTCTCAACATGTGGCTCATGTCTTAATTCTAATTATTATTTCCCCAAAAAACAATAAAAGGGGTAAACTTTATCCTTTTCCTTTGGACATTTTGCAACTTCCTTTTTTTGCCCCTTTTCAAAAAGTACCGTATGCCAATAAATACAGCTTTTTCATCATTTTTTTGTCCATTTTTGCAAGTTCTTTTAGTCCTTTCTCTCATTTTTTGGGGGCCACTTTTGCCCACTACCTCTCGTTTCCTTTCTTCTTACATTTTCCCTCTTTTTGTTCCACATTTTTGCCCTTATTCAATGTTTACCCTTTTTTCACTATTGTTTGCCACATTTTGCTCACTAAAGCTATCCTTTGCCATTACATACCACCTGGTTTCTCTTTTTTAGCCAATTTTTGGCCACTCCTTACTGTTTTTGTCACTTTCCACTCTTTTGCCCACTTTTGGGACATTTTTAACCACCTGTTACCATGTCTGCCTCCACTCACTTTAATGAGCAAAATGTGGCAAACAATATTGAAAAAAGGGCAAAAATGTGGAACAAAAAGAGGCAAAATGCAGGAAAAAAGGAAACAAGTGGTATTTATTGGGCAAATGTTAGCTTATCTATATAAAAAAAAGTGCTCCAACAAATTTAAGAAAGGACAAAAATTGGATAAAAGGGTAAAAAAAAAAAAAAAAAAAAAAAAAACTTGCAAAAATTGACAAAAATAGGGAAAAGGCTATATTTATTGGCATATGGTAGCTGAAGTCTAAAAAATAAAATAAAATAAAAAAGTGAAAAGGGGCAAAAATGTCCTAAGAATATTGGATTTGTCTTTTATTTTGAAAGAAGCTTTTCGTTTGACAGGCGTGCTAAATGCATGTTGCACAGGAAAATATATACATTCATGTTTTTAAAATAAGATTATATATGTGTCAGATGCCCAGTAAACTCCAGGAAACACTAAGTATTTATTTATTTGTTTGTTTGTTTATGACCAGCTGTCCGCGACCCACCAGTTGAGAACCCCTGCTTTAGAAGTCAGTGATCATAACCGTCACTAGAGCTGAGCTCATGGTTCTCCTCATGTGGAAACTCTGTGGAAGCACCTGTTGTTCCACAGACTCTGAGCCTTGGGTTCAGAACCTCAAACCTCGGTTCGTACTTTCTGAGTTGGTGGAACCAGTGATTAGAACCACGTACCTGTCCCATGTTCCTATAGCCGTATCTGTCCGCTATCCGCTCGGCCACCTCGGCTCCCCCTGCTATCCTGACCGCCCAGTGGTTGGTGTAAATCCGAGCTTTGCACGGCGGGGACGCGATGCCGAGCCACAGCACCAGGACGCACAGAGAGCTCCTGCTCCTTCTCCAGGCGGCGGTGGGGACCATCTTCCCCCCACTTTTACCCCGACTCTCCTCCTCCTCAGCCGCGCAGGCAAACAACCAAAGTTCTCCTGTGTCCGAGCAGGACTCTCATAGAACCGCTAAATATCCACCGGACACACGCAGGGGGAGGCGAGGAAAATACACCTTATCCTCCGAGCTCCGCTGTCCACATGGAGGAGTTAAAGTTTGCTGAGCCCTCACTCCGTCCACCGCTGCTGCTCTTTCTCCGTCTCCGTTGTTGTTCCTTCGGTGGACGAGGAGGAACTGTGCTGTGTGTGTATGTGTGTGTGTGCCGTGCGTCTTTACGCGTGAGTCGGTAGCGCGCGGAGGTCTGGTCCGCCGGCAGCTCGGATGTTAACCGCTCAGCTCATCTGGCTTTCAGGAGGAGAAATGGCTACAGCGCCTCCCTAGTCCCCGCAGATAAACGGCCAACGCTGGGAGAATGGAAACAACTACAGCACAACTACACACTGCTGCCCCGGGTCCTAAAGCCTGCCTGACCACAATCAAAATCAGGATCAGATATACTGTATTTATCACAGAGGGAAATAGCTTCTTTTTTATATATGCAGATGCTCCAGAATAACATAGAACACAGAAAATAAGAAAGACAAACGTGCATAATTCAATAAAAAACAGTTAATTAAATATAAGATAAAATACCCTTTATTTGTACCACAAAGGGGAAATTGGCAGAGTTTCAGCAGCATATATATATATATATATATATATATATGTGTGTGTGTGTGTGTATATATATATATGTGTGTGTGTATATATATATATTGGGCCTGTACACAGTACTGATAGAAAGTGCAAAAAAAAAATTGCACATTAAAACCATAAAACAGAATATATACATATACAGATATACAAAACCTATACAAACAGAATACATACATACATACACACAATGTGGATTAAATACAAATGCACACCTCCTATTAACCTCAAATATTACAAACACATTTGACCCTTGGGGTCAATCTGACCCCACGGATATTTACTTTCAGAAATGTATGTTCAGAAATATGTTGACCAAGTTTTTGTGTCACGCACTTGGTTTATTTGGTGAATACATAAATAAGCCCTTGATAATGAAACATTGACCTGTTCTCTAGCGCCACCATCAGGAATAACTCTTACATTAGAATTAATTTATCCTGAATAATTTGAATCCGGGCGCACGTCCAACTCACAACAACAAAGTCCTGGGTTCAAGTCCTGGGGTGGACTTTTCTGTCTTTTTATGTGGAGTTTGCATGTTCTCCCCGTGCTGCTTAGGTTTCTTCTGGCTTCCTCCCACAATCAGAAACATGACTTTTAGGTTGATTGGAGTCATAAAATTACATGTAGGAGTGATTGTGTGTCTATCTGTGTGTTGACCTGTGATGGACTGGCGCCCTGCCCAGGGTGTACCCTCGTCTAATGCCCTGAGAGCTGGAAATAGCCACTAGGAGACCCCCGTGACCCTGAAAACAGGAAAAATAGAGTTCAAATGCAATTTTTTGGGTATCAAATTTTTCTTTTTGCATTTGAAAACTTTTTTGATTGAAATTATTTATTTTCGATTTGAAGTAAACTTTTTTTTTTTTGATAGTATTTATTTTATTGAATAATAAAGACACAAATCTACCTCCATATGGTTCCCAACCTATTTTGGGTCGTGAACCCATTTTGATATCACAAAAAAATACTTTATCACAAAAATATTATTTTTATTTTTATCTACCGTATTTTTCGGACTATAAGGCGCACTTAAAATCCTTTAATTTTCTCAAAAATTGACAGTGCGCCTTATAATCAGGGGCGCCTTATGTATGAAATTAACTACTGTGCTTCAACATACTGAACTGAAAAAATGAGTGTATTGTTCTGTATTTTATGTGTTAAACCTGAACAATGTTGAGAGTTATTGTTAATGAGTTGAATAAAGTTTGAGTTATCTATTTTATTTCGCTTAATGCGTCTTAATAATAATAATAATAATAATAATAATAATAATAATAACAAACCGGTGCGCCTTATAGTCCAGTGCGCCTTATGTATGAAAATAGACCCAGTTAGGTCCATTCATTGATAGTGCGCCTTATAATCCGGTGCACCTTATAGTCCGAAAAATACGGTAATTGTTTAGTTATATATTCAATTATTACATTTGTACACTTTATTTACATCTGAGGAAGTGTAAGTATAGAGTACAGTTGTTTGAGATTGTGTGATGGTGTTTTACTTTAAAAAGGAAATTAAAACAAAAAAAATTAAAAATCTAATTAAAATTTGTATTATTGTTTAATTATTTAATAACTGTTTAAAGACGAAAACAAAAAAGTTCCCCATGACCCTAAAAAACAGGAACAAGCGGGTCCGAAAATGGATAGATGAACAAACAAGTTCGGATGAACTACGGATGGGCCCGTAGAACGTCTCCACGCCTAAAAGCACTAGCACGCACCATGGTCTTGAGGATTCAGTCAAATGACTTGGTTCCACCGAGTAAAACAAATCAAATTGTGCAACGTAAAATCGCAATTTATGTTGAATTGCCTTTGAAGCGATATATCTCACGACTATGTTCTCATACATTTAGAAATTAGATTTAACATTTGGAGTTGCATTTAACAATTAGACTTACATATAACATTTAGATTTTTTAAGAATTTAAGAACTTAAATTTTTAAACATGCCACTTGTTTTTTTTTAATATTTGTACTTGAATTACACTTAGTTACCATTTACTTGTCTTCATAAGATTAAAAAAAAATGAAATCAAAAATCGGACTCGGAGCGTTGATTCATAAACATCCATAGATAGGGATGTAATGATTAATCGTAAAGCAGTTAAAAATCGATTCATAGGTATCACGATTGACGCCTTCTACTTTTAAACATGTTCATAAATGATTCTTTACCCCTTTAGCACCAAAAAATATCTGTAATATTACGTGAATATCTGTAAAAGTCACGTTTTTCTATTAGCTCTGTCTGGTTGCATAACATCTCTTCTTCACTGCAAGATATCTGCATGCTAATCGACCACTGGGTTACCAGCGCCCTCTGCTGTTCCAAACAAATATCTGACCTAAATACAGTGAAATTACTGTTTTTTTTTTGTTTTTTTTTAAGTCCAATTGTTAAGGCACAAAATATATTTTCAGTTGCACTTTTAAAAAGAACTATTATGCAGTTTTGCATTGTTTACTATAGAACCAGAATTTAAATTAATAGGCTTCTTCTTCATTTGTATTATTCCTTTATTTATTTCATTCAAGATTTATTTTGAGTTAAATTGCATTGTTTTGAACAGTTTATCAAGGGATTCTTTTGACAATGAAAAATAAAAGGAAAACAGTAGTTTTTATAGTTTTTTACCCCAAAAAAATAAAGGAATATTTTTCTACAGTCCCATTTTGTAAAATAAATTGTGAGAGAATCGTATCGTGAGCCCAGTATCATGAATTGAATCTTATCTGGAGTTGAGTGAATGATTACATCCCTATCCATAGATTATAACTACCAAATTTCAGCCTGATCTATTCACAAATGACAGAGAAGTAGTGATTTTAACTAGTGTACGCAACAACAACAACAACAACAAAGTGTGGGCGTTTTGAGTCCGATTGGCCCACGTAATAAAACTATGTGAATCGTCAACGTTGTAGGTGGTATCGCGATAATGCGATATCTTTGCTACATCTGTCCCAAGTGAGTTTGCATTTCCAACTACAGGAGACAGTTTTTTAAATGTGTTATGCAGAGTTCATGCAAAGGTTGGAATATTATATTTGAAGAATGTCATGATGATGATGATATGATTTGGTTTTCATTTTAAATTGGCATGAATTTATTTTATTTTAATTATAGGGAACGGATTGTAAAGTTGAGCATGCTAAAATAAACAGCAACTTTTTGCAACATTTAGCAACATACAGTTGCTGAACATTATTTAACATTCAATGAATGTTACTTTTGACCAGATTTACAGCAATATTTGGGAAATTTGTGATATTTGATATTTTCTCTAATAAAAATATATTGTCAATGTTAAATCTAAACGTTAAATCTAAAATCTAAATGTTACATTAAATATAAATGTTAAATATAAATCTAAATGTTAAATGTTAATATAAATCTAAATGATAAATCTAAATGTCATGGGCGAAACTTAATATCTAGCCAATATGCAAATTCACCAGAAGCACCAAAATAAAAGCTCATTATCACAAACACAAGAAGTCATTTTAGCATGCGCAACTTTACAATCGCACGGTACCCATAGTCAGTAGTCATAGTGACAATTTTTGCACTTTAAATAGGAAAAATTGGTCTTGTTTATTTGTATTTTTTATTCCTGTTGAGCTGAAAAGGTCCTACCCACAATAAACATGAGGGTTTATTTAGAGTTAGAGTCAAATACAGGCATGGTTATTTTTCCTCCATCATATATTGTATCATATCGTGAACTTTGTATATCGTCCCACCCTTGATTATTTCATGTATTGTCAAAAACCCTAAATTTAGATTTAGAGTTAGCTATTTTCAGAGAGCTTTGACCTGTTACGTTATGTCTGATCAAATGTGAGTTGCTTCTTCAGTCTAGAATATGGGGGTAACATAACATTGATTTACTGATTTCACAGTAAATCCCATGACCTCCCAGTGTCCATCAGGCGTCTTCTTACACCACACGCTTCATTTCAATCACGTTCCCCTATTGCAGCATGGTCACAGCTGAGTAAATGCTGTCCTCAAGGAATGTGCTTGGCATTATTTGCAGCTGAGCCTCTCATTCAAGGCTTTTTTTTCTTTCCTTGAGATCTCTCCATGCACTGCAAAAAAAACTCTGTTCTGCATGGGACACAAGCAAAAATCAGCATAATTGCACTAATTGCTGCCAATTTCTTGGTGAATAGACCCCACTGTTACATCTCAAAACAAGTGGGGGTTGGAAGGACATTTCATGGTCCCTCAACTGGCGATATAAAGGAATAAAGCGCATAATAAAGCAGGTTTTATGAAAGCACAGGACTCAGTTATAATTCCCCTTTCAGTTGGAAATAAAAAAGGAGCAGATTTAAGGGAAAGAAGAAGAAGAAGAAACACAGCAGATACTAATATCAGTATCAAATCCAAGCCTGCTTTGAGCACCCAGGGGCCCCCTGTTTTCTATTCCGGCCCTAAACTGTCGCAATATCTTGCGTGACAGCTTCACGGCTCCCAGAGTTTCTCCAGTGGGTGAACTGGGTGAACCCCAACAAAAAAGTCTTTGTCAACATGTGAGAGCCAAGTGTCAACAAACACTCAGAGGGGCATTCCTGGTGCATTCCTGTCCCTCTTCAATGAAACAACAGGGTGAATCTTTACGCAGCCTCAGTGATGCTTTAGACAATAGAAGAACCTGATGGAGACTCAGGCCAAGTGGCTTTGTCCTCCACTACCACGGCTCATTTGCTCATTCAGGTCTAAACCCAATACTTTTCCAAGGGAACCTCCCACAAGATTCTGAAGGTAGTCGTGATATCAAACATTTGAGCGTCATATAAATCCTTCACCTCTTGGATCAGATGATACTCCATTTAGTGAAAGCTCCTCATCCTGTTTCCTCCTGTTTGTGGTGCCTAATGTAAAAACTCAGTCACTGTTTCATAACCAATATATTATGAACATTTACGTAGCTCATTTTTCTTCCATTTTAGACAGAAATTCATGTTAAACAGCATGTTCCAGATCAGTGTTTCTCAAATGGGGGTACGCAATGGCACTACAGGGGGTACTTGAGACTGAGAGCGGGAGAGAGTGGAAAATTAACAAATGAGAGCATTAAAAATACGGGGTTTAATATGTTTCTTTTTAGTGAAGGAAATTATTTTGATTAGAACATGAACTGAAAATACAAGGCTCAGTCTTGGTCCCACACCAGGTTGAAGATGACGGGAAATGATAAAAGCTATAAATATTGCATTAATATTATATTAATAGTATTATATTCAGGATGCACTATATACTATTTCATTCCATTTAAAAATGAAATTTAATTCTTTAAAATGTATGTTGTCAGTATTCTACGCAAAAAAATGTTGCAGTTAGACAAATGGGATACTTGGATTCAGAAATAAGAGAAAAGGGGTTTTGAGCCTAAAAAGTTTGAAAACCATTCTTATATATCCCTGTTGAAAATGCGTACACATGAACGTTAAATGTAAAACTAAATATTGATATAAATATAAATGTTAATGTAAATGTTAAATCTAAATATCAAATGTAAATATAAATGTTAAGTATAAATTCTTAAATCTAAATCTAAATCTAAATGTTAAATGTAAATGTTAAATATATATTTCAATTTAAATATTAAATGTAAATATAAATAATACATCTAAATGTTAAATCTAAATGTTAAATTGGTTTTCAAGTGTAAAGCTTAATGTCTTCTGCATCGTCGGTATCTTCATCATTGGCAATATTAAGAACAGCATGCCGGTACTCTCAGCAAGTCTACATCTGAGGGAAGTTGTCCACGGCTGATATGCAACCTCCTTTTCTCTGATTCTTTCCCTCTACGCACTCACTGAGCCGCAGTTGGTGGTGTGGTTGAAGCCTCTTGATCGACAGGCGCTGACTTTCCCACTTTGCATAATTTCTAAACATTTAGCTTTACACTTGGCGAGCAATTAAACATTTAGGTTGAGATTTAACATTTAGGTTTAGATTTAACCTTTAGATTTAGATTGAACATTTAGGTTTAGATTTAACCTTTAAATTTAGATTGAACATTTCGATGTAGATTTAACATTTAGATTTAACATTTGGAGTTGCATTTAACAATTAGACTTACATATAACATTTAGATTTTTTAAGAATTTAAGAACTTAAATTTTTAAACATGCCACTTGTTTTTTTTTAATATTTGTACTTGAATTACACTTAGTTACCATTTACTTGTCTTCATAAGATTAAAAAAAAATGAAATAAATTGCATTTCATGCCATTTGTATTTTGTACATTTTGTATTTTGTGTATTTGTATTCAAGGTGACATTGTGATATATCGTGATGTATATTGTATTGTTCAGTATCGGGATATACTGTATCGTATTGTGACATGCAAATTGTGAATCTTATCATATCATCACATTCATAGCAACGCACACCCATAATTCTGAGCAAAATGTTGCCGGATTCAGAAAAAGGAAAAAGGGGGTACTTGAGCCAAAACATTTTGAGAACCACTGCATTAGAGCATGGTGCTTTACATGAATGTCTGTCTTTAATGTAAGAAAAAATAGCTAAATGTGAGGAAAATGAGCTAAATCTTCATATGACGTCAGCTATGAAACAGTGACAGAGTTTTTACATTTTGTACCCCTACTCCTGCTCATCACCACTGTCACCCACCTGTTGTTGGCGTAAACCACCCTCTGCATGAGCTTCCAGGGAGTCCTGCAAGGTTGGCCTTTAAACTTCACTTTGACCTTTGACCTTACTGCAGTATAGGCTCCAACACTTAGACCTCAATAGCAGCTGCCACTCACCATCTCATCCTCCCATTGACATCCACTCACCTCTTCTTGGCACTGCTTCTTTGTCAGCTACATTCCAGGGCTGTACACGCTCCTCTGGGGGGGGGGGGAGCTTGCAACGCTCCCCACATTCAACAGGACAAACACTAGGAGCATTGGGGCCAAAATACTATACTTAATGATATAAGTCTATAGAGTTTGTCTGTCTGTTTCAGGAGTTGAAGCTTGTTCACACAGCCCGTGACCCCCAGAACAAAGGTTCCAGAGGCCGAGAGCTTTTTGGGGTCCATCCATAAAGTCAGCAAAATGATGGTCCAATGTTCTATCAATCTGTGATAACTACATTTATTTATTTGAATAATATCCACTGTTATCCAGGAAGTTTATTATCATTTGTGCCCTAATATATAGTCACCTTAAATATGTAAATCCTAGTTTAAATCAGAAAAAATGGGTTAAAAGTTACCAAAAATGGTAAAATGGGATTGTAAAAACCACAAATTGGTTAAAAGTGACAAATTAGAGACAAAAACAGACAGAAAAAGTGGTTAAAAAATGGTTCAATATGGTGTCAATATTAGAACAATTAGTTTAAACCTACAACTATTGGACATGACAAACCGTAAATAAGCATGAAATATGGTGAAAAGAGTGACAATAATGGGTCGACATTTTTTACATTAGTTGGGAAAGTGGTGAAAAGGGTTTAATATAAGTACCGAAATTGTGCAGAAAAGGCAATCAAATTTGATGGAGAACTTGGCAGAAATGGGAATAATATGGTCAGAAAAAGTGATGTAATTAGCTTCAGATATGGCAAGTTTGGTGTAGTTGCAGAAAAATGGTAAAAATAAACAAAAATGGCTTCATAATTATTCCAAGAATTTTTTTATTGGCATCTAGCAACCCCTCCCAACATCTGGTGACCTCAAATGGGATCCTGACCCCACGGTTGAGAACCCCTGGTCTATGTGAGCTGTATTTGTTCAGTGATCAGTTCTGGTTGGAGCAGTGAGATTCGAAAGTGTTATTTTCCATCACAGAGAAAAATAAAATCATTTTTATCTCTGTTTTAAACTTTAATTCAACAGTAAATGAAGTCATGTTATCTGCTGCCATCTAGCGGTGATTAAAATGTAAAAACACTTCAGCATGAGTTTGTATAAATTTACACAATCTAATTTCAGATGTCCTTGTCCTCACTGAAATTCTTTCAAATTGTTTATACTTGAATGAAAATAAATGAAAAAGTGTTGTTTATATTTGCCTAAATTCATGTTTAAAGTCATCTCTATAATTTGTTCTTCTTTCGGGTTGAAAAGCTGATTCTGCATTTTCAAAGATTGCCTGGAAAACAGAACAATTTTAAAAAGGGTAAAAAAAAGACTCCAAACAACTTATAGACATAGAAATATTTTCCCACCAACTAATTATATCCAGGGAATAAAAATGAGACATGTCACCTCAGTGTCTTTCAATCTTTTTTGGGGCGTCAACCCATTTGGATACAACACATTTCTGGCAACACCAGAGACTTTTTAAAAAAGTACTTTTTGACCATGTTTGTGATATAGTGTACATGTATGTATATATAAATAGTCTGTTATTATGATATATGAATAGTGTTATGAGTAGCACTATAGCGACAAGATGCACCATCTCAGATATTTCTATACTGGATATTTAAAATAAATAAATAAAAGATAGATGCATACTAATCAATTCATAATAATAACAATAAATATATTTATTTAATTAACTAAATGATTAAATTTTTCTACTGCATTTTTTAAAAACTAGATTTATATTTGAGGAAGTTAAAGTATAGAATACAGTTTGAGATTGTGTGGTGGTGTTTTAATTTGAAAAGGAAGAATAATGTAAAAAATTACAAAACTATAATTTTTTGACTATTTCATTTTTACACTGTATTTTCTTTAACTACATTTTTAATTGAGGAAGTGAAAGTATAGAGTACAGCAGTTTTAATTTGAAAAAGAATAATCTATGAATTGTGCATGAATGCTGGTTGTGGTCAGAGGAGCCATAGGCGCAAAATGGCAGCCACGCTTCTGTCAGTATGTCCCAGGACAGCTGTGGCTACATTGTAGCTTACCACCACTGGTATGACTGATGTGAATGAATAAAGGTTTCTGTAACACACTGAGTCTCCTCAAAGAAAGTGCTATATAAATACAACCCATTATTATTACTGTTGCATGAAACCATAACTTGGCAAGACCTGTATTCGCAAGGCAAATACGTCTTTGACAATTGAAAAAAATGACAACCTGTATCTGGATTTGTTGACAAGCTTATTTTTACTAATTGAAAATAATAATGCAGGAGAAAAAGAAGACTGACCTTGACCTCAAATATGACCTTAAGCAAAGGTCAAGGTGACACGTCAAAAGGAAATGTTGTTCAATGGTAGCAGTGTGAGTACTGTATCTCAGTTTGCGGCAAAGCTATAGGGTAAAAAGTATTTTTTTGTTTTGGTTGAGCACTTTTCTGAGGAGTTCTTGCCCCTACGTATGATCTTGAGCAAATGTCAAGGTCATACATTGAAAGGAAATGTTGTTCAATGGTACCAGTGACCAAGTTATAAGAAAAAGGTTTTTTTTTGGTCATGAACTTTGACCCCTACTGATCTTTGTACTGGTGGGTGGTACAGCTTCGATCCAATTAAATAAATACTCCACTTGAAATGAGCTTTTCATAAATGTAAGCATCAAACTTGTATGATAAATATTCGTAAAGATATGGAAAATCTGACACATGACACAACCTTGACATTACCCGTATGAGATGATATACATGTCATTAGTGCTGCATTAATAGCCTAGCAGGAGACCCAGGACAAAAAAGTTGCAAAAAAATAAAAAATAAAAAATCATCTTGTGCTAATGCAACTTGTTAAAAAACAGACACTGAAACGAGATGTGAAACAGCTCAGAACTTTATTTGGACAAACCTGGGTTAAAACTTAAATTAAAAAATAAAATTTAGATGGGCAGGTGTGCCATTAAAAAGGAAAGAAGTGAGAAGGAGAGCAGGCAGACATCCACAAGAAAAGAGGAAGAGAGGCCGGATGGGAAGACAGGAAGCTACAAAATGGATCTGAAGGGATGAGCTTGATCATTCAGAAGATCATGAATAAAAAAAAAAAAAAAAAAAAATGACAAATGCAATTAGTTAATACAAACCCCACCCCCTTCCCATGTGTCCTCATATGCCATCAGTGCGGCAGCTCTCTTTTTCCTTTCAGGCAGTCTTTGATCCTAAAACTTTACCCGCTCGTACAATCACTTTATCTCAATTTGCCTAAATGTAACATTTTCCTGCAGTTTTGAAAAAAAATAAAAAATAAACAAAAAAGTCCTTCAAAAATAAAATTCAGTGACCACATTTTATGTCTTACTATTACATATACAGTATATATATATATTTATATATAAATACATACATAAATATCTTACATGTACAACCAATTATCAAAAAACGGGGGAAAGAGAGAACCCAAAAGACTAATGAGGACAGGTGGAGGTGGAGGGGGGGCAGAGCAGGATGCTCAGTGAGGACAGTGTGTTTAGCTTCACTCTCTCTTACACACACACACACTCAGACACTCAGGGTTTGAGGAGGGACAGGAAATGGGGAGATTTCCTCAGTTTGCCCAGTATGGAGAGCTGCCGTAGCTCGACTTGTTGCCTTGATTTTTCTGCTGCTGCATCCCACTGGACTGGTTACGCTGACCAGGACCACCCTAGAAAAAAAAAAAGAAAACATCTCAAAGTCTCTCAGCAACAATGACAGTATGTGGATTTTTTCCTTTCACCATAATCTACGAATGAGTGGATTTATTTTGGTATAGGAATTTAAAAAGCTCGATTTCTGTTGCTAGAAATTGTCAAAAACAAAGAGAAGTGAAACATTTAGATTTCACAGCTGCATCCATGAGTGTCAGTGTCTTCATCTGCATAAATGCAGGTGTTAAGGCGCATTTGTGTTCATTCGGTCAATTCGGTCCTTTGGAGCATCCAATTCAGCTCGCAAGAGAAAGTAAAAATGACACAGAAAACAGAAAAACTGAACCCCTGCAAATGTTAAGTTTCATGATGTTTATATGGCATGATTGCAGTAGTTAAAAAAAACCCTCAAAATTCTTACAAAATCCTTCAACTTTCCTCAAATTATTACATATTTCCCTTAATTAAATAGAAATTGGTCACAAAATCAAGAAAATGTAAAGTAAAGATCCTGTTGGGACTGATATCTGTCACTCTTTGCTTGGATAGTCAGTTTCTTACATATTTTGTATTTTATGTATACGTAAAAGCATAAACTAGGGAATAATGGTGAAATTACTCGTTTTCACGCAAAAAATCTGTGGCCCATTTGAGATCAAACATCTCCGTATTTGGCCCATGAACTAAAATGAGTTTGACCCCCACATTTCTCCATGTCTGTGGCCATCGACTCCAGACTTGGATTTTTGCCTGCAGTAATACATTAAACTGTCCTTATAAAAGTTGTGTCTTAAACCTTTATCACCCGAGTAAAGTGTACATTTTAGGACATCCTCAGGTCTCAGAGTGGGGCATCAGGTATGAGGAAAACCTTTGTCATTTATCAGAACAAACAGACTCATGACTCGGCAAAACCTCAGTCAAATGTAACTGCATCACTTGTCAAACCAAACGTGTCAAATGACACGGCCTCAGGCTTCAAAATTAAAGTCAAACTCAACGGTCTTATGCCATAAAACATGACATGACGTATTTTGAAGAAACCGGAAATAAACATGACATCATCAATATGTGCTGCTTTGGACACGAGACTAAGTTGAAAGCTGTTATTTTCTATTTAATTTTAAAGGTTGAAATATATCAACGTTTCATTTAACTATGTATTTATTAATCCAACAATACATTGATACATCTTAACTTTAAAAAAATAAGGTTGTTGAGTCTGATTACTTTTATTTTGAAAAGTGAGGCTGTGTCATTTGACAGTGTTTGGTTTGACAAGTGAGGCCTTTTCGTCTGATGGAGGTTTTGCCGAGTCATGAGTCTGTTTGGTCTGATAAATGACAGGTTTTCCTGATAATTCACTCTGAGACCTGAGGATGTCCTAAAATGTACACCGTACCTGAGAGAAAATGACCATCAGTGTGTTATACAGTTTATAATGACGGGTGTATTTTTGTATTGTGTTTACCTGCCCATCCTGTGCGAGATGATGGTGCAGCAGCTGAGAGTGCGGCTGTTGGTGCGGTGGCAGAATGTGCAGGAACTGAGCGGGGGCGTAGCCAGGGGCCCCTCCAGGGTTCAAGGGCCCAGTGCCCCCCAGTGCTGAAGGCAGGCTGAATGGAGGTGGGGTCCCTGTGTGGAAGCCCTGCTTGTCAAACGACTATAGGGAGAAATGGAGAAAGTGGTTTCGATACAACTTTATTGTACAACACGTGTCTTACGTAATAATGTTAATGTCACACACCTGTGTTTTACTGTATATTGAACCTCCCATGTCAGCAACGGCTCCACTGGTTCCTGACCCAGACAATCCTGGAGCTGAGGAGAGAGCGGAAAAAAAACCCAAGAGATGAAAAAAAAACAAAAAAAAAACAGATTAAACCTCAAAGTGGAAAAGAAGCCAAAAAAAAAAACAACGTGAAACAAAACCAACTGATGCGTGATTGAGCAGCAAATGTTCGTCCCCACCGTTAGTGGGCAGGGCCAGCCAATAGGAAGAAGCACATCAAGTAAAGAGTCACACAAGCATGTTTCTTAAGTGCATTCTCACACACACACACACACACACATGCTTATACACACCTTCCTGCAGAGCACTCCTAACTGTTGGATCAGCTGCAAATGTAGTGAGTACACCCATTTCCCCCCCGCTGAACAATGTCCTATAATAGAGCTTTTAACGGTCGTGAGTGTGTGCACGTGTCGTGTGTACGTGTCATGTATACGTGTGTCTTGTGTACGTGTTGTGTGTGGGTCGTGTGTATACGTGTCGTGCGCATGTGTACCTTTCCCTGGGCCGCTGCCCGCTGACTTGGCCTGTGACTGCGCTGAGCCTCCGTAACCTGCCTTACTGTACTCCCCACCGTGGGCTTGAGACAGGTCATCAAAGGCTGAAGGAGGAGGAAGAGGAAGAAGAAGAAGAGTGACAGATTTGGAAAAAGAAAGAAGAGTAAGAAGCGAGAGAAGAAGGGGGGATGGGGACGGGAGAGAGAGGCAGTAAGGTAACCTGACTAAAATGGCAGCAGTGATTCTATCAACTGTAGCGGTGGTGGGTGGGTGGGTGGGGCGAGGGGGGGGGTTAAGCTAAGCGTGCAGCACAAGCATAAACACACAGGCCCCACTCCACGCACATGCAGCAATTCAAGTGTATAAGAGGCAGAAAGTGGTGTTTTTCTCCTTCCACTACATTCTTTTCTTTCTATGCTGTGTCGCAAAATCCCCAAACACAAATACTAAAACTTTTTTCCCAGGAAATATACTTTGATCTCCTGACATGCTTCAACTGCAAACTGTCAGTCTTCCTCAGAGGCATCTACTAATCGCTTTGACTTGTCCCCTTTTGGGTTCTTTCTGGGCGTGGCCAACTTGAGCGTTCTCTCAGGCTGGCCACGCCCCCAGATATCAGCGATACAGCAAAAAATTGTATATCCTGATAATGATATACATCCCAATACAGCATTTATTCCTTAAAATTACATGAAGATAATGGAAAATTGCTATACATTATATATATTTTATTCTATATATAAAAAAAAAAGGTACTTCTTGTTTAAGAATCTTCTCAATGAAGGAATATTTGTGACTTTTGCTACATATACTGTTGTCACAGGTGTTCTGATTTATAAATTTTTATGTGGAAATGCCAGATCATATATGATACCTGAGGTTTTGTTATTTTCTTTAAAAGTCCTTTTAGACGAGATAAATTAACACTTCCAAACAAAATAGCTGCAAGTGTGTCTTACAAATGCAAGTGTCATATTGGTTGTAGTGACACAGTTTGTAACCAGACTAATTGATGACTCCAGTCACTCTGGCATACTCAATCTGACTAAAAAAAACAGTATTTTCTAGGGGTGGGAACCTCACGATATGATACGCGATACAAAGCTCACGATAACGATTATCTCACGATATGATGATACTGCGTTTATCGATATATTGGTCAGAAATCAATCTACAATAATCTATGACAAGAAAAAAAAAGATTAAGTGAAAAAATAAAATTTTTATATCTCTGAAAGACAAATTGAAAAAGTGTCCTATGAACAGTGACACTATTTTAGTGCAAGATTTCTGTAAATAAGTGTCAACATACCAATGTAAACGAATAAGTATCTCTAATAGTGCTTTCTGTAAACAATCTTTCTTACCAGTGACACCAGCATAGTGCAATATTCCAGTAAACAATATACCGTATTTTTCGGACTATAAGGCGCACAGGATCATAAGGTGCACTTATCAATGAATGGGTCTTGACCAGGTCTATTTTCATATATAACCCGCACCGGACTAGAAGGCGCACCGGTTTGTTATTATTATTAAGGCTCATTAAGTGAAACAAAATAGTCAGATAAGTCAAACTTTATTGAACTCATTAACAATAACTCAACATTGTTCAGGTTTAACCCATAAAATATAGAACATTACACTCACTTTTTGAGTTCAGTATGTTGAAGCACAGTACTGGTACATATCACTCCACGAGGCGCCTGACTACGGTAGCCCTGAAGCGCCAAAAATCCATCAAGTGGTGCAGCTTCATAGTTTACCAAAGTTGTACTAAAACATTTTGACATTATAATTTCATACATAAGACGCACCTGATTATAAGGCGCACTGTCAATTTTTAAGAAAATTAAAGGATTTTAAGTGCGCCTTACAGTCCGAAAAATACGGTATTGGTTCCTTCAACAAACAGTGACAAAATTTCTGCACATTTTAGTGAAAAGGTTTTGGATTAAAAAAAAAAAAAATAAAATCGATACTTAGCGGGAGCATAACAATAAACGATCGTGCAGAAAAATATCGCGATATATCGCCGAATCGAGATATTGTCACACTCCTAGTATTTTCTGCATCTTTGTCAAGCTATACTTAACACTCGGGGCTACTACATGCTACTGCAGAGTGGGACAAAGACCACACACATTAAATTAGCCACATAAAAAAAGGATATAATGTACGGTAGACGTTTTTATATCGCACTATGATATATATTACTATATCGCACAGCATTACCTCTGAGGAAGACTGACAGTTGGCAGTCGAAACATGTCAGGAGATCAAGTACATTTCAAAGTATATTTCCTGAAAAACAGTTGTCTGAATAAATGAAACCATAACTTATTTAAAAAAAGACTAAATTAACTTTCAGGAATCAAAATTTTTACAGTATAACCTATAGTAATCGTCCACACATCTCACAATAACCACATATACACAAAAAATAAATAAATGAATAAATCAAATATATTTGGTGGATAAATCATTAGTAAAAATGTAGGAGTAAAACTCAGGAATGAATTTAAGAAGGATTGAATTCAAAAAGTTGAATACAATCCATTTGTAAAGCATGTGTGATGTCACATAGCCTTACCTGTGCCATAGGCGTGCTGTCCGTAACTGGGCTGGTGCTGTTGGTGGTACTGGTTGGAGGGGTTAGCCAGGCCCATCGTCGGCTGCTTGGCCGACGCAGGAGGCACGAAGACCGTGGGGCCGTACTGAAAGGCGGAGGGAACACCCGGCATACCAGCGTAGTACGGCAAACCTGCAAGTTAAAAAAAAAAAAAAAGTTTTATAGCCAAGTAGAGTTTTTAGACAAAAAAATAAATTTTACTTGGTAGATGGGGCAAAAAGACTGTAAAATACAGTGTAATAAGTCAACAACATCCCCCGCCAAATTGGTTGTCATAACCTTTTCCTAAATGTCCTAAATCTAAGAACTTAGATGTATACATGAAAAAAGCTGTCCACTTTAACTTGGATGGACGGACGTACAGAGCGTAAACCTATAACCTATGTCCCCTCCGACACTTTGTGGCGGGGTATTATAAATATGAAACAATGCAATTTATATCATAGTTTCCAAAGTTTTGCTGCATCTCGCTTTGCATGAACCTTAACATTTTTTATTTCAGTGTCATACCTAAAAGCAAGGAACGTCTGTGTGCGTGTGTAAGTGTGTGGAGCGAATATCTCCCTGACGCAGTGTCTGATCGACCTGAAACTTTGTCAACGGCTTCCAAATACCCCGAGTGTGTGCATGCCTAATTTTGGAGTGATTTGATCATTCCAAAACCAATATGAAATGACCGATCCACACTTTGGAACTCCCGGCAAACATTGTTTTAGAACACTAGTGATGCCATCAGAGTTCCAAACAGAATGTTCTAAGTGATGATGTCAACAGTGACTTCAGGGTTCTATTCTATGCTAATGCTAAGCTAATCTAGTGCGATGGCTGTACGCGATAACTTGAAAAGCTATGAATGGATTTTGATAAAATTTTCAGGAAAAGTTGATAATGGGTCAAGGAACAGCTAAATACATTTTTGGTGATGTTCTGGCTACCAAAAAAAAAAAAATATATATATATATATCACATTTATTTTCCCATCCACACTGTGGAACTCCTGTTAATGTCAATATGAATACATACTTCAGACGGGCACTGTACTAGTATTCTTAAAGATAAAAAGTATCTTTATATGATTTTACATAATCACAAAATCAAGAAAACTGAAGATCCTACAGACAGTGATACCTCTAACTGATTGCTTCAATATTGTTGGTGCTTTTAATAATTTACATATTATTCATATGTATCCCCACTTATAATGTGCAGCCCTTTTGACCTTCAACTGATCCCTATTTGGCCCCTGAACAACATCAATTTGACATCTCTGTTCTAAAATGTAACAAAAATGCTTACACTAATTTGTCCAAGCTGAACGTGATGCACAGTTTAAAAGAAGGTTAAAAGCCTTTTTGTGCTCACCTGTGTATCCGTAGCCTGGAGGCAGAGGAGGGTTGAGGAAAGCTTGGTTCTGCGTCTGCTGACCTTGACCCTGACCTTGTGTGGCGGTCTGCTGCGTCTGCTGAGGCTGAGCACCAGCTGTAGACAGGCTGGTGGGAGGAGCCGGAGAAGACGAGTCGTTTCTGCCAAACTTTGTCGCCTCACCTGGAAAAGAACAAGCACTTTTTCAAACTAGATAAACTGTGCGCATCAGAAGGAAGTAAAAACCTTTGGCACACGTGTTTTACCGTATAGTGAAAAAGGAATGTCAGACCAACTCTAAAGTACTAACCAGAATATGGATTATTAGGAAGGCCATCTCTTCCAGGCATGGCAGCTGTTGCACCAGGGAATGTTACACCGTAGTAATCCTAAAAGACAAATATTTCAGCTACTTTGTAAATTTCAAGTGTGTCGTCGTTGTTTCCCTCTATGCATTGTGATGTAAAGATGACCAAACAGAGTGTTTAGAAATCCTAGGAAACAATATGGGTGTGCCATTTAAGGAATCCCACAATTCGACTACAATTCAGGGTGCTACAATTCGATTATTCACCGATAATCATGATATTTACGATTATCGCGATTTTTGAGGCATCTTTTTTCCCTCACCTTATTAATTTGTTGGTTTATTTAACAGGGCCAGTGTCGATTAATATAAATACTGAAAATATACCAGATTTAGCTCAAAGGCTTTTTATCATCTGTAGTCTTTGGACAAAATGTTAAATTTTCACCCTAAAAGAATACCAATTACACAATTTCCAGTAAAATAAACAATATAAAATGCAACTACAGTACATTACACTTCATTTACATGCTAAAAAACAGTACTTTGTGGCTACTTCATCTACAAGCGCTATCTACGTCTCCTGTGGTAGAGAACATCTCTTCACTGGTGCCAGGAACGCACAGATACTTCTTTGCCAACTTAAAATCATAGGATACAGCCCTTGATTCTTTCAAACGCTAGTTTTCCTGTCGTGTTCCTGTCATTTAGTCATTATGAAAAACAATTGTTTTTGAATATCCAGTATTGAATAGTCACATATTGCATTGCGATTAATCCAAAACTGTAATGTTTACAATGAATGATCAGTGTTAGTTTTGGAGACTAATCATTTTCTTCGTAGTAACTATGAACACTTTCTCAACAGTATTAAATCTCGACTACAACTAAATGGCAAATGCAGAAAGACTAAAATGATGATCAAATCGATATAGATTCACAAAGAAATAAAACCTTGATAAAACATATGATAAACCAAATAACACATACCAGATTTTAAGCCCAATGTAAACAAACGTCACATTTAACTCACCAAAGGAAGCCGAGACTGCAGCATTTGCAAGTCCTCATAACCATAGATCTGCTGTGGAAACAAACAATGGTGTTTAAAGTGATTATTTACTTTTACACAGCATTGTTTCTAATATATCCAAAGACAATACATTTTCTGTGAGAAATGCACTTTTATTTTACTGTATTAAGCTGAACTAGAATTGTTTTGTGATTTAAAGCTATATTTAATACAAAAAATGTAATCATGTGTTCTTTAAGTCATTTTGTGTGTTTCTGTTTTGCATGTTTTTCTGTTATTTTTGTTGTTACCTTGTGCGTCTTTAGAGTATTTCTGTCATTCTGTGTACCTTTGGTTTTTGTCATTGTGTTTGGTTTTGGAGTCAACTTGTTTTTTTGCATGATGTTGTGTTGTAGGAGTAATTTTTTATGTAGTTTTGTAACTTTTATTTATTTATTTTGTAGTCTTGTGTTTTTGGGCTAGATTTTGTGTATTTTTCCAGTCGTTTTGTGCGTTTACTTGTGGGGCCGCGCAAAGTTACATGTGGCCCCCGGGCCACCAGCTGCCCATGTCTGCTTTATAGTGTAAATGATTTTTAAGAGACAGTTACCGGGTAAGCAGGAAGCAAACCACCAGGGCCCATGATGTACTGATTGGCCAAGAGTGGCGGCACTCCTTGGGCCAAGTTGGGGGGAGCTTTTCCTGAGAAAGAATAAAAAAGTTGTACAAAAACTACAGACTGTAACTGAAGAACAAAACTGTAACCTAGTGAAATGTGTGTGAATGGTACCGGAGGTAGCGGTGAGCAGTGGGGCTGAGCGACCACCTGCTGATGACAGGGTGGGGTTTGTGCCATTCTGAGTGAGTCCTGGTGCTCCAGTGGAGTGCAGACCGTTAGCGGCTGAGCTACTCATCGCCAGAGAAGCTGAAGAACTGGGATTGGTTGCCAGGTTGGAAGATGTTGTGAAGATGTGAGGGCTGCAGCTGTTCTCCTCGCTCATCATCTGTCAGAGCAAGACAAAAAAAAAAAAAAAAACATGAGTGTGAGGGAGAAAAACAAAACAATGAGTATAAAAATGTACTACAAAAAGACAGAAGGAAATATCGTTTTACTCACTGCCTGTGAGGAGCTGGTAGAGTGAGGTGATGAAGCTGACAGAGTACTGCTCACATGACTGGAAAAATAAAAATACATTCCGTCACCACGTGTAACACTATAGATCATCTAATTTCTAAATTATGTACTTATAGAGTTAGAGGAGTTGTACTGGTTAACCAGCTATTTACAACAACGACAATATGTTGAATTGGACAATTATAGGTCAGAATGTATGAATATTGAATGTGGACTTCCACAAGGTTTGATTTTAGGACCTAAACTTTTTATGTTATATATAAATGATGTTTGTGAGGTTTCAAAAACGTGACTGCACATATTATTCACAGATGATACAAATTTACACTGTTCAGGAGATGATTTGAAAACATTAGCTGATAACATTGAAGAGAAAATGGTTAAACTAAAATTGTGGTTTGATATAAATAAATTATCTTTAAATTTGACAAAGACCAAGTTTATGGTATTTAGTAATAAAAGAAAGATGGAAGTCAGTTTATCCATTAACAATGTGAAAATTCAGAAGGTGTCTGAAAAAAGATTTCTTGGGGTCATCTTAGATGAAAAGTTGAAATGGAAATATACTGCATGTAAAGAATGAGCTATCTAAAAGCTTATTTATTTTGAACAAGGTTAAAAACTCTTTACCGCATAATACAAAGAATGTTATATTGCTCAATTATTCTACCTTATTTATATTAGTGTGTAGAACTATGGGGCAATACTTATCACAGCAACATAATGCCTTTATTTCTTTTACAAAAAAAAGTTATTCATATTATTTTTAAAGCAGGATTTAGAGACCATACAAATGCACTCTTCATTAGGTCAGGATTATTAAAACTAAAATATATTGTAGAATTGCAAACTCTATTAGTAATGTTCAAAGTTAGAAACAAAGCTCTTCCCCAGGTCTTACAAAAGTTATTTGTGTTTACTTCTGAAGATGAAAATCAAAGAAGAAGGTACGACTTTAAACACCCAATAGCACGAACAAATTTGAAACAAATGTGCTCGTCTGTTGCTGGTGTAAAAGCATGGAATTCTTAAGAGTTACAAACAGTTACAGTTACAAAAAAAAGCCAACTTGCGTCATATCTAAATGATTTTTGATTGATGTGTTCATTGTAAAAATGCTTAAATGAATATTATAAAGTATGTTGAAGTCCAGGTGATGGTAAAGGGAACAGCGATAAAGCAATCTAATATTATTTTTGTTAAAAAAAAAAAGGGGGAAGATAACTATATTCTTCCATCTGCTCTTTTCTGATAATGGAAATGTATAAAACAAAAAGTGTGAACCGTATGTGGCTTGTACAACTATGCATTTTCATGAAAGGAATAAAAGAAATTAATGACTAAATCTAATGTGCCTTGCCATTCTGACCTGCTGAGTGAGGAGTTGGGGGTGGAGTGGGCAGGTGTAACTGCAGGAGACGGGATGTGGTGGATGGGACTGCTGTCACTCGTCGCAGCAGGATGCTCCGTTTTCACTGTTCTTGATGACAATGCAGCTGTTTTTGTAGAAAAATGACAAATTAGTTTATTTTAACAAAATAGTAGCAGGGTAAGAGGAAAAACGGATCACAATGCTTTGGTCTCATCCTCTGTCATTATCGATTGTTTTTTTTTTTTTTTGGTTAACTCAGATGTTCAAAAAAAAGCTCACTCTACGTACCGTCCTGTGGAGTCTGTGCTTTCATGCCATTGTAGCCGTTCTAGAGAAAAGAACATTTTGAACGTTAACATAATCACAGTTTGTTTTTAGATACTTCATTTGTAAAAACATTGGAGGATCCCTTTAAATGTTAGCATGAAGTCTCAAATCTTGTAAATGTCCTCATTAGAAGATGTATGCCTAATAACCATCATTTTGCACCATATTTTTTTTTCATTCTAATTTATTATTTCTAATTTATTGTTTTAAAGCCTGTGTTCCACCAGCTTGAAATCACGTGATTGATGATGTCACACGGCCCCACTGCCAGTAAACACCCCATTGTTTTCTACTGGAATGAAACATTCAGCCTGCTTTTTAGATCATTTAGTAGCTTTTTTTAGTCAAAATGACAACTTGTGCTGCTTTTGGTTGCTATAAAATATGAGGAAAAAATAAAAATGTCGATATAAACCTCTTGTTTACCAAAAGAGGATAAAAACAGTTGTGACCCAAAAGAAATCTGACCGCAGGGGGCGACAATTCAGGAAGATTTAGTTGAAACTGAAAAATACAGCAAAAACAGGATTTTTTGTAAATTATGATATTAGTTTTAGATTAAATAAATACGATGGAGGTTGCAGTACTACAATATTTTAAGTCATATCAAATCACTATCTTTTTTTAAACTGGAAAATTTTCGCAAATTATTCTAAAGAATTCTGGCAAATTACATTGCAACTAAATTTCTAATTTTTGCTTTTACCTTCACAAAAACTTTTTTTTTGGTCCATTCCACTTGAGGCCAAACTAGGTCATATGTGGCCCTTGAAAAAAAAAAATGAGTTTGACACCTGATTTAGAGCAACCAAAAACAGCACAAACTGGCATTAAGACTGAAAAAGCTGCTAAATGATCCAAAAAGCAGGGTGAATGTTTCAGCCCAATAGAAAACAATGGGATGTTTACAGGCAAATTGGGCCATTTGATGTCATCAATCACATGATTTCAAGATGACGGAATACAGGCTTTAAAACTCTAAAGTCATCCCATTTTTAAGAGTTAAAAAAACAAATGTGCCGCAAAATAATATGTTTTGTCAGGCATTTTATAATAAGTGCATTTCAAAGGTTTTAGGACACAAAAACAGTGGAGGATCACTTTAAGTTGCCCATTGTTTCTTCATATTACCGTCATGTTAACACCAGCTGCTATTGGGACATCTTTGCTTTGTGAGTAGCCCAAATGAGGGGGTATGGATCGTTGACCGCTACTCTCGACCCGATTGACTGTGGGTGGCGCTGCAGAGGAGGGCGGAGCAGCTGCACTGGGGAGGCCAAGAGACGGTGAGGGAGTGGCACTGGGTAAGCCCAAAGACGGTGACGGGAAACTGGGGTCCGACGCAGATGATAAGGTGGGTAAACTGTTGATCTGATCACTATAGAGACAGTGACATAATCACAAATATGAATAAGCATCAAGAGTTAATTAAAACCAAGGTCAAACAAATCCAAGCCTAAAATACGACCTAGTGGCACCTTAAGTGTTGTGTAAAGTTATGGATAGGATGCCAGGGTTGGGGTAAATTATAACATTAATTATCAATTCTGCAATTATAATTATGACAATTACAATGTAATTGTAAATATGTGTTGCACTAGTAAGTGAGAAGATTTACTTTGTAATTATAATAAATTCTATAAAAACTGTAATTTACAATTTAATTAAACAAAACTTAAAATATGTTTCATATCAAGTTTTCCAGTTACCTGTCAGTTCTCTTGATGATCATTTTACAATTAAAAAAAAATTAAATCTAAGGGTATACAGACAAAAAAAAAAGTCTCAAATGCCCACACCAAAAATATTAAAAACATATTTTCATTGATTAGGAAGTCCAACAAGCTAATCAATAGATGAGAAACAAATTATTTGATAGATGATTTTTTTTAGTGTATTTTACAAAACTGATTAGTTATAAGAGATAACAGAAAGTTAACTAGATTAAAGTAAGTAATTGTGATTTAACTTTAGTAATTGACAAGATATTAGTAAATACATATCAGGGGATAAATTATCACTTTCATTTTAATTGTAATTAGAAAAAAATGCTGGTCACCGTAATCATAATTGAGTTGTAATTGAAGATGGATAATTTCATCACCTCATTAGTCAATTATGCTCCCTTGTTTTGTAAGTTTCCTCTTTCCTCACAAACATACGCTACACAATATCATACCTGACAGCTGCTGGCGTAGAGAACAGGCTGCTCTGTGGTTGCTGTGTGGAAACAGGAATAGGAACCGTCATAGCCACAGGTGCTTTTTGTGGTGTGTTTTCACGAGTCATCTCAGACTGTGCGTCTGCTGCTCCACCTCCAGCCTCTGAACCAAAGTCCAGAGCCCCAAACTGAACATTCAGACCAGAAACGTCCGCTGACCCCGGCATCTCCACTGCTGACGCTGGAATCTGAGGCATTAAGACAAATGACAAATTCTATAACACAATTGAAAATACAGAAGAGAAAAAAAAGTTTTCACTGTCTGAAGATTAACAGTAAGTATTACTTTTTACACCAATGTATTCTTTAGGGAACATAAATGTCTGATTAAAGTTATTTTGCCGCTTAAAACTTGATCTATGCTTTTGCAAGTGCGTTAAAAAAAATATGAATGAATTGAAATTTCTCAAAACTAAAAGCATAATTTAAGTTTAATTAAAAAATGCTCTACACTTTGGCTGCTATAGTTAATTCAACTCAGGCTCTTTGGGCAGAGGAACTTTTTTCAGTATGAACTAGAGATGGGCAACTCTTATCCCAGCGAGGGCCACAATAATGTGATTTTCTGATCCGTGGGCATTACTATCATTGTCATTATTTCATAACAATGACATATCCGAGCATTAATACTGGTATCAACAGGGGTTTAGTCAGTTTTTTGTTGTTTTGTATATTTTTCATCTCATTTTAAGTATTTTTGAGTATGCTTTGTGTGTTATTGGGGTTATTATGGTCAATTTTTGGATGCGTGTTTTTGGAGTCATTTTATCTATTTTTCTGACATTTGTGTATATTCGTAGTCGCCTTGGTCTTAGACCATCACCAGTCCATAGCAGTGATTAAAAGTTGTTTTTTTTAACGCTTCATGCTGACCATTTTTTCTGTGAAACAGAAAAGCTATCACTCTAATTGAAAGAAATGCATACCTCAAGTTTGACCACTTTGAAAAACATTGTCATGACTAAGAGAAAAAGACACTAGTTCCAATTCAGAATTCCTTTAGTATAGGAGGGAAGTGTGTTTAATGATCCTGTGTTTATTGGCAAAGCTCTTCATTAGTGCAGTAATGGAATTAGCAGCATTAAAAACATTGGGAACATGCAAATTAGTCTATAAAGTCCTACAAAAACAAACAAGGTCAACGGCAAGTTTACCACTTTATTGCCCAACAAGGAATTTGACATTCACCTTTGAGGGAGGGGGTGCTCTTCGTCTCTGTGTTTTCAGCTGTCTCTGAGGAGGATCAGTGGCCGACGCATCCAGGACAGGCAGCTTCACTCCAGGTGAAACTCCATCTCTCACAGGAGGGACAGAGGATTCATGGCCTGAATCAGGTTGAAAAAGATATGCTTTAATAAACTGTTCAATGCAGGAACAAAGATAGATCTTTGGTGTAAAACACAATAGGCACAACAGAAAATTTGTCTGGGACGCAAGTTCTTTTTTGTTGTAAATTTTGCTACAACCAACAAAAAAGAAAATTAAAAACAATAGATTTTTGCACAAAAAGTACTTCTATTGCATCTATTAAACCAATAGCTATAGAAGTTACTATCAAATTCAAACCAATAAAGAAAAAAAAATTAAACCGTTGCCATATATTGTAGCTCTGCAGAGCCCATCCCCTCACATGATCGGCTCTAGACTTGTAGCATTCAATTTCAGGCCTACCTGGTGGAGTAGGAACCTGAGGAGCATGTGACTGAGCCAGGACCAGAGCCTCAGTGCTGGGCAGGACGGAGGACTGTTGTTGCCTCTGAGCCAACTGGCTGAGCACTGCTGAGGGCTCGGGCTGAAACTTCATTTCCACTGAAGAAAAAAAAACAAAAAACAGATTCACTTAGAAATACAGCAGTGCCAAATATACACTCTATATGTTATATACCTAATCATCTTAGTATACAATACATACACCATATGTATGCATTTTTTGTGTAATATCACATCAATTTTTTCTCTTGGTGCAATAATAATATGCATAAACGCATCTATAAATACCAGCTATGTACAATAATTTTAGCACTCACCAACTAGGCTAAGGGTGAGGTGCAATTTCTTTTTCAAGACAAATTATTAGATATAGATAGAATATAGAATTAAATTCCTCCTTATGTGATCAAACTTTCCCAGTGCTCAATTGAAGATTCAATCAAAAACCTACTCCTTAATAAATAACTTGCTTTATGTTCTGTTATTTGATTGACTTTTGATTTTGATGTTAATAATTTTCTTTTTCTGCTCCATTTCAAAGTTTTACTGACTTCACGTTTCTTTATTTTGTCTTGACTTTATTTTATTATTGTTTATTTTTTTCTTTTTAGTTATGGTACGTTCACACCAAACGCGTTTCTGGCGTCAAAATTGTTCCTCACGCCCATAGTTGGACACTTGTGCTCAATGAAACAGACGCTTGTCACCAGCGTCGAAGAAGCTCGGGATGTGCGTCCAAACAAGTTGGGAATGGAGCGTGTTTAGGGGAGGGGCTTCTCTTTTGCCGGTGGTGTTCCTACAATGGATGATATTGTGGCGATCAGTTACGTTCATAATTCACCCAGTGACTGTGAAGTGGTGAGGAACATCATGTTGAGAAGGCGGGGTTTTCGGTTAGATGTATTTTGGTGTGACTCAGTGAGTGCACTGTGATGTTAGAGGGCTATAGAGAAGTGTGGTTGAATGGAAAATAAAGTTTGGAGTTCCTTGCTGAACACGCCCCCTCCGACTCCTGTTCATTAGCTCTACATTATTGAGAGAGCGGCTTGGCTTTATGTGCGCCTCGGTGCCGTTTCTGGATTCACCAGAGCTGCGCTCAGACGAGAGTCGCTTTCAGCGCGACTTCCGTCTCTCCCGTGCCTAGTTTATAAACCTGCTGACGAGCATTGGCGCTCGCATCTCCTACCAGGACACCAACTACAGGCGCTCTATCCAGCAGAAGAGTGCCTGTCCATCTGTCGCCGTTAGTATTTTTTTTTCTCATTATTCTGAATACGTCACGGTTGGGGAACGCTCTTGATTGGTCGACGTGCCGCGATATGCCCCAAAAGTTTAACAATCACAACTCCAGCATCGGACGCACGCCAAAGGCTTGAAATCACAAAACGCACAGCGTCCTCAGCGTGAAAAGCTTGAAAACGTGAAGGCGCGGGACGCGCAGAGGGACCTCTCGACGCACCTAGAAGCCCTATTCTTCAAGCTCCTTGAGGGTTTTTGGCTTTACATGTATTGATTGAATAAACTGTTATCCGAAAGCATCCCCGGCTTCTTACTCAGCTGTAGTGAGGAGGTGGGTTAAAAACAAGGCGAGCGAATAGGATTGGCTTAGGCGGCGTCATGTTTCATGATAGCCAATCAGAGCCAGTGTTTTTACACATGTGCCAGCAAGAGGAGGCGGGTTAAAAACAAGGTAAGCAATTATGATTGGCTAAGGCAACGTGCCAGCACACGCGACACACACACACACACACACACACACGAAGCAGCAGAGATGGCAGGCATGGAGCAGTCCGATGAAAAGTTGTCATTTTTGAGGTGTCGATACAAACACTACTTGAAATTAATTATGGTCAAAGACAAGAACGTACATGTGTAGTGTTCATTATATCCAGGAGTGCAGACTTTGTCGACATCCGTTGTAAGCAACTCAAATTTAATGAAGCACCTCATGACATCTAAAAAATTTGAATTCTTTGACATATAGCAATTTTTTTTCTTTTTCTAACAGTAACGCAACAATTACTTTCCTTGGTAATGAGTTACTTTTATTAAAGAGTAATTCAGTTACTAACTCAGTTACTTTTTGGAACAAGTAGTGAGTAACTATAAATAATTACTTTTTTAAAGTAACGTTCCCAACACTGCTCGTGGCCCATCTATCCATAGTTAGTGTATAAATTGATTAATGGCCGCTGAAAACTGTACACACATGGCTTTGTACCACTTCACGGCACTTTGTGACGTTTTCAAGCACTGCTGTTTACAACGCATATGGAAAGGCAATTCAGATAAACAGCAGTCATTGCACATTCTAAGGAAAAGCAACGGAAAGTTGACCCCGAAAATAAACAGTTTAATAAAGACTGCACTGATAAGTATTAGGGATGTAACGATTAATCGTAAGGCAGTTAAAAATCGATTCATAGGTATCACGGTTCATGTCGGTGCTCTGAAAATTGAATCGCAGTACTTTTTAAAATTTTTTTTTATATATTTATCCTCCTCGTCTAAAAGTGTTGGCGGAGGGCAGAATCTGCTACTACTTTCTTTCTGGCCGCCATCTACTCTTAAACATGTTCATAAATGATTCTTTACCCCTTTAGCACCGAAAGAATATCTGTAATACTACGTGAATATCTGTAAAAGTCATGTTTTTCTATTAGCTCTGTCTGCTAGCAATAGCATCTCTTCTTCACTGCTAGAATAACTACATGCCAACTGACCACTGGGTTACCAGCGCCCTCTGCTGGTCCAAACAAATATCGGACATAAATACAATGTAATGACTTTCTTTTTTTTTTTTTAATTTTAAAGTCCAATTGTTAAGGCACAAAATACATTTTCAGTTGCACTTTTAAAAAGAAAAAGAACTATTATGTAGTTTTGCATTGTTTACTAAAGAAACAGAATTTAAATTAATAGACTTTTTCATTTGTATCATTCCTTTATTTATTTCATTCAAGATTTATTTTTAGTTAAATTGCATTTTATTTTCAATGTGTGCGAGTGAAAATTTTATCTGGTCGCATCCGTGTGAGTGCGTATGGGTGACCTTATTTTGGATGGAGCAGCTGAGCGCTTTGTCACGTCCCACTGAGTGCATTTCTCTCTCGCTCTGCGGGATAGAAGACCGTGCACGCTCACGCAACTTGGCTGCAGGTAATGCAACGGTGAATACACCGAGTATAAACAATGTGCTCTTTGGAGTGCGCGCAGTCCGCGAACGGAGCCAGGCATAACGAGCCCTTCACTGAGTGCACGCACACATTGAGGGCCTAATGTGGCCCTTTTGAAATGGCTCCCTATAACTTTAAAAAAAAAAAAAAAAAACTATTGAAATAGTTATTTTCTAATCGCAAAGGCTGAGATTTTTTTTTTTGGACCGACAAGCTACATCCTTATCAGCCCTGTTACCGGTATTTTTAAAGTTGCGTTAATCCTCAAGCCTCAGACAAGCATTGATACTGCTGTGCTGCCCTTCAGTCATCCTTAAGAACCCACAAGTTGAGCTGACTGATGGGAGGGGATACACTTCACGAGTAGGCGTCTGTAGACGCCATCTACACATTTGTCATTGTTTTCAGCCAAAAAGACTGAACACTACAGTAAAGTTTGTTATTTTGTGTTTTTCCATTGATTAAAAAAAAAGTAAGGTATTGATAAGAATAGTACTATACCCATCCCTAATGTTGAAGAGGTAAAGCCACAGAATTGTTTGCTTTATTGTTGTAATCTGTGCTTTAAAATTGACATTTAATATTTATTTAAAGTTGAAATAAATCTGAAATTGTTTATTATTATTATTATTTATTGCTTGTGTTCATTGAAACATATGACAAGAAATAATCGCATATTATAAATCTCAATATTGATGAAAAAAAAAAAAATCTCAAGCAGATTTTCCAAAATCGTTTAGCCCTATTTATAGCCAACAATAAAAGGTTTGTTGTGTGTTTTTCCCGACAGACGTGATACGTTATGTTCACCCCCTGTCCAATCAGAGCCTTCCCAACCCCCAGTTCTAAAGCAAAATTAAATAAATAAACCGGTTTTCCATGTAAACCTCAGTTCGGGAATTATTATTTCCATGTAAACACGAAGCAGAACACTAATTCCCAATGAATTAATTCAGAATAACTAATTCTGAATTTAAAAAAAAACAGGGAGCTGGTCATGTTCTTCAGTTGTTTTTTTTATCATTTCTTGCACAGAAAGCTAGCAGGTGACTAAGCCCTTTTTAAAAAAAAAATAAGCTGAAGTTAGTTATGTTTTTTAAAATGTCTTGCACAAAAAGCCAACAGGTGCATGCCTTTGTGACTTATGTTTTTCTTAAGTGAAACCGGAAGCTAGTTACGCCATTGCTGTTTTTTTAATTTCTGGCACAAAAAGCCAGAAGGTGCTGCTACTTAATTTAATGAAACCAGAAATTGGTCATGTTTCAGTTTATTTATTTCTTGCACTGTTTATAGAATGTAAAGAGTTCAATAAAAATATAGAAAATGTGATGCATTGTGTCAGTTCACTGTGAGACCAACTGTACCAGGAATGTCCGGCCCACAAACCATAGCTTTCCGACAATATGGCCCACAGCAAAGTGTAGTTGCATAGGCCTGCTCTAAAGTGTATTGATTTGGGTTAACGTCTGCCCACCGTTGATATTATGTTTTGTTGTATTTCAAACTGTGCCAAATAAATTATGAATGGCTGCAAATATCAGCATGTTTGCACCTTAGCACTAAAGTAGTTTATCATTTGCCTTATGCACTTTGTTATATTTGAGTCTGTATTTTATTGTACTGCCCCGGGTATCTGATTGATTTTTTGTCATTTCCGTTGTACACATCAACCTGCCGGGGACTACAGATGGAAACTAGCCTGTGGCTTCAATCTGGCACGTTTACATATTTGTCCATTAATGTGCATTGTTATTCTAATCATCTAAAGTACACTGAATTGCCTTGTGAATAAAAAGCACTATACAGATGAATGGGCTTAGCCTTATGTACTTTGAGACCAACTTACTGTGATGGCCAAGACCAGGTTCGTTCTTTAATCTCTGAGCCTTTATGTCTGCAGAGGGTGAAGGGTCAGGCACAGGAGAAGGTCCTGCTTCTTTGGAAACTGCACTGGTGCCGGTGGGGGCCGACATCTGACCGGCTCTCTGATTGAGCCGGGGCCCATTGATCTGATCCGATACCCGGACATCAGGGGCAGGGGTTTGCTTTGGTGCGTTGAGAGAACCAAAGCCAGAACCCAGGGCCGTGGACTGGAAACAAAAAAAATGCAAAAGATCAAGTAAGTTTAGGTTTAGTGTTTATGCATCTCTGCATAAGCTTTCGGAACAGCATGGCAGTAAGGGTGCAACTATTTGTTTTAGTAACGAATCGAATTGAATCATGACTCACTGTAGCCGATTTAATTCAAGGACAATATTAATTAATTTAGAATGATTCGATCCGAAATGATTCAGTGACTACAAACCAATTAAGTAATTTTTTTTAGCCAAAATAAGAATTCAACCAGTGTGACTGAAATAAATCCCTGAATACTGTACAGTGCAGGTGAGTTTTCATAGATTCCTGATGGTTCTTGTAAGGGAATCATCTCTAAGTTTATTATAGACAAAAAAGTAAATATCTAATGGCAAATATATTCACATTTTATTTGAATAAAGGCCAACCAACACTTTTCAGCTCTCATTCAATACTCAATTAAGTTTTCAATTAAAATACATATTAGGTTTACCCAACTCTTTTGCTTGTTTACTATACATCAAAATAATACAATATTAAAATTGCCCATGTTATGCTAAATTTACTTTTCTGTGCTTTAAACATCATGAAGTGCTATTTGGGCTTCATACACATGGCCAGTGTTTTTTTCATTGATTCCCTCAATTGTTAGAGGGTGATTTGCTCCTTTCTTACTGCATGGTGAGCCCAAACACCTCGCTACAATTTGATGCTACATTCCCACTTTGATGACGAATTTGACGCAGCAGTGAGCTGGAGACACGCCAACTAAGGTGAGCATTTCAGAGTCCTTCACACAGTATGTATGCATTTTCTACAGTCTATGTATGTACCGGAGAATGTCCCGCACCCACGCTCTGTCTCGTGTTTATAAAGCAGCATGAGCTCAGCTACGGAGTGGGTGGGAGGAGGTCGGGCCATCCTCTGGCCCTACATCACTGTGCCGTGAAGAGGAAGTCAGTGTCCCATCTATAGACACGCTCACTCATGAATATGCATAAGTAGGCCACAAATCAGCCTGTTTGTGTAGAGTTGCTCAGCCTTTCAGAGGCGAAAACAGGCATGTTTGAGAAAATAAACCTCAAATACTATGTTTTTGGGGTTCTTAAACAAATGGAGATAAGTGAAAAATAACATGATATATGAGACCTTTAAACACATTGTAAAACTCATTGTTTTGTATTTTTCATGTTTTTTTCGTTTCCAGATGCGACATTGTTCCAGTCCCTCGATAAACACCATGATGTGCTTTGCTTGCTGTTCGGACGCTTTGCAAAATGAATTTCTTGCAAAAACTTTGTTTCATTTTTAAAAGTTTAATCCTTCTCCATAAAGAAAGGATGTCTGTGTTGGTGGATTGATGATAAATAAAGCCAGATTTCCAAATGAGATTAAGACATTGTGCCATTATTAGTTTGTGTGTGAGTCAGTCCGACACTGATGACGTGATCATTAGTTTTATCTTTTGTTATGATTGTATGATGAGCTGGGAGAAGGATCATAACCTTTAAGCCTGAAGTAATGGACTTCACTGGAAAACTATTGTTTGTCTACATCAAGGTGTCTACACGTGTGGTACCTCCAGGGCCCGGTTTTTCAAAAGTAATCAGCTCGGGTTCTGGATAACACATTGGATCAAATCTTGAAAATGGGTTTTTCAAAAAATTTTAAATCCTGGGGCCGCTACTGGTTGGAACGTAGGAAAACAAATCTAACGATGAATCGGCAGTGAATGACGGTTCCAAAAAGCAGTGTCTTTTTTCTCCTGTTTGATGCTAGGTGCCAGGTGAAAATCACAGTCAGTTTAATATTTCTACCTTTAAAATATGAACCGGTTTGTATGTTTGACACAGACGTACCAGCGCAGCGTGTGCGTAGGTGGGATTAGCAGAGGCTGCGTGGGCGTAGCTGTTGGCTGTGGCGTGTGCGTAGCTGTGTGTTGCAGTTCGTCCATTGTGGTGGGAATTGGTGAAGACCAGGCTTTGGCCCAAATCCTCAGCTAAGGGGCTGTCAACGATGGCCCCCAGGTCTGAGTCCACGGTGCCTCCAACAACAGCTCCAACCTTAGGCAAGAGGCCAGCCAGATCGACACTGAGGGAGTAGACGACAGCATTTTTAAAGGTACAACCATTGATTGATTGGCTTTATTTTTCACACTGACTGACCTTTGTCCTGGTGCAATGTGGTTTGTAGAGGCAGTGAATACTTTGGTCTCAGACAACTGGGTGAGAGAACAAAAACAGGTTTCAGATCTGAAATGCACATCACAGAACTGCTCTTAAATTAAAATATTGGATGACGTCTTTCGGAGCGTTTGGATGTCCTAAATTGTTAGACGATAGCAAGTGAATCTGTCAATTCTAGAAAATAAAACGTACTGAAAAAGATAATCTAGTTAATGTTCAAACTTTCAGAACCATATGGATGTGGCAAATAAGGCAGCACACGCTGTGTGTGGATTTTGCAGAAGTCATACATCTGTTATATATTAGTTTTCATTCTCTATGCCTAAAATATGGTGTTAAATAACAAGCAAATACCGGTAATAACTTGAAGTTTCTGGACCAGGGAGGGCTGTGGGCTTGTATGTATTAAAGGCAGAAAGAGGATAAATTTTATAACTACAATAAGGTTTAAAATGCATGATATCTCATATGTTCGTAATAGTAAGTAGGGCCCTATAAAATCCATTTTATTTTTTCCAAATTCGGTTTTTTATTTTTTTTTCCAAATTCTGTTTTTTTCCACGTTCATTTTTAAAATTCTGTTTTTTTTAAGAAATATTTATCATTTTTTAAATATTAGTTTTTAACGCCTGTGAGGAAACAAAATAAATAAACTCAATTAAACAAAAATGTATGTCAAAAATAAAGTACACAATTAAAAGGAAGACATAAGTTGTAGTGTCATGGATTATGCTGGCTTCTCCTTTTTAATTATTTATACGTCATATAAAGATCTATGAAAACAGCATTAATGTCACATGATTTCCTCGCAGGGATCAATGGTTTACTGAATCTGATGAGGTTTATTAATTAAGTTCTGATGAACTTAGTTTAAATTAACCTAATTTAAATTATCCTATCTTCTGTTTCATGTGGAATTTGACATTGACTAGATGTTGCACTTTGTTACTTTTGTCCCCCATAGTCAGGATGAAAGTAACACCATGCAACACACTGAAGTTAAAAAACAAAAGAAAACAAAATCTTTTTTAGGAAAACAACAAAACAATGTTCTGGCTAATAAGCCATGCTCGCTCTAAATAGAAAAAATATTACATTTTTCATTGCTTAATTAAAAAAATTATAATAATAATAAATGAAGTATAAACTTTGATTGTTTTCATTATTGTGTTTCATTAGTACATTTTTTATTAATTCATTATTTCAAAATGCATTTTACTGTAGCTCTGATGAGATGTTGGAGCAACGTTATTAGAATGTTACATTCTAACGGACTTTTATTTTGTAAACCGGAAGTTCTCACTGAAATGGTTGTACTGAGGTAGCTTGCTGACTGTGAATGTGTAACTACGAGACACGGACAAAGGGCTGGAATAAAAAGAACTAAATTGCAGCACAGACTGAGTTATTCTTAGTTAGGCATAACAGTTCGAAAACTGAGCAAGTGAAGAGGATTAAAGCTGATCACGTTTTTACGGAGCGCTGCTGCACTACATGAAACACGGACGAAGCTTTACAGGCACAGCAAAGTTAACGTGCACTGGAGATTCTGTATATAGGAGTCAGTGACGATTTGGGTTGTTTTAGACGGTGCTTGTGGTGGTTTAAGATGAGTTTAATGTAGCCAGGACAGGAGGAGAGAGAGCGGCACACATAATAAGCGGTCCCCAAAAACATTTCTTTGCACCACGGTGAGGGCGTTTCATGCCGATTTTGTCCATTTCCACGGTTCGACGTTTTTATTAGCTGATTCTGTGATTCCGCCCACGATTCCGTTAATGCTGATTTTATAGGGCCCTAAGTAAGAAACAATAACTGGTATGACATTACCGCATCAGCCTGGTTACAGTAAAAACTGATCATAAAAAGGAGTAAAAGGAAAGATATGCAGACGTGGAGCAGTGAGGTGGTGATTTGCTATGTAAATGGCTTCTCATTAGAAAACACGTTGATCCAAAAGGAGTATCCCACCTGCCCGCATGTTCAAAGGGCACCCTAATCAGCCAATAGGGGACAACCTATGTTCTGGTACAGCTATTACGCAGATTTTTCTATGAATAGTTAAAAATTCTTGGTAAGCGATGCACTATATACGGTATACACTGTAGTATTTCAATGCACCATTCCTAACGCTGCCATAAAATCCCATTTTTTTCCCGAAAAGCATGGACTTACATCCTCATTCCAGTCTTCAGATGTCCAGTCTTCAAGATTACCCCCCCAGGTTCCTGTGACAAAAAATAACAGCAGCACAGTTGGTCTTCATTTTTATATTGTATTAGGCAGCCATTGGTAATTTCATTTTTATATATACATATCTCCCACCAGATTGATATTAATAATATATTATTTAGGGGTGGGATGATGCACAGTTCACCATAAGATAGACCAAGGTTTTTCAACCTTGGGGTTGTCTGGCAATAAAATGGGTTTGCCTGAAATGTCTAGTAGTAATAAAATGTTTTAAAAATGATTAAAAATATATCTTAAAATTTCTACCTAAAAAACCGATCAAATTTTAATTTAAAAAATATATTTCGCACAATTAAAAAACAACTGCAGTCTATACTTTCACTTTCTCAAATATTAATCTAGTTAAAATAAAATGCAGTATAAAAATATCTGAGCTTGTGCATATTTTCTCTTTGTGCATTGATACTGGCTACTCTATTTGGAACACATTTTAAAAGAAGAAAAAATAGTGAGGTCGCCAGAAATTTGCATCATAAAAATGGGTTCATGACAAAAAAAATGGTTGGGAACCTGTGGGATAGACGATAATGGGCTCGCAATAACGATACAATATTTTTGGAAAGGATGAAAAGTTTTTTTTTTAAAACTATAGCTGGAAAAGAAACCTTTCTTCTATTTGACTTTAACTCTGGACACACATTGATTTACTTATTGACTGATTCTGAGTATGACCTTTTCAACCCTGGTTTATGTCATGATCATTTGCAAGATGGCGGCGCCGGGTGTGGCAGGTATAGCTGCAGCGCTCTTTGCTTATGCACTGCTCTCAAACACCTTTTTTTACACAGATACTGGTCAAATTCTAGATGACTCTTATAGTTCCAAGAGCATCATCAAACCTATATCAGTGGACTTCGTGACAATCAAAGTCACCAAACATCTCGGACTTGGAAGACAAGTCCTGGCTCATTCATCCACATCTGTACAGCGAAATCAGAAAGCACACCAAATCAGCGCTAAAGCCGCAACAGAGCCTCGCACTAATAATCCCCATCTGCATTCTGCTGTCCGGGGACATTCACCAATGCCCCGGTCCGACAAATGGCCCAACATCAGGTAGCCCCCATAGCATCGCATCAAACCACAGCAACAGCAAGAGCATCGCAGGAAACTTACAGGTACGCACTTTTACTACAAACTACACGTTTGACCTAAGCACTTACCTCGATTCTTCCAACTCTCCGGCGAGCACGGCGGGACCAGTGATTGACGCGGATGTGGTTACCGGTTGGACGGATCCATCAGGGATTAGCAGCGAGTTTGCTGGCTACACAGCTCTGCCCTCTCCACCGCACGGGAATGGGATGCCCCCGCCAAATGGATATTTGGACGAGGACGCCTTTCGGGATGGCCGTGGAGCGCTGTTTCACCGGGGTTCATCGCACTCATTGAACTGTACCGTGGGCTCCTCATTGGAATCGGCGCGGGGGAGCATTGTAAACAGTCCACAAACAGCTGGTAAGAGTGGCGGCAGCAATAGTACGGCAGGGACGGCATGGTTGAAAGCTGGTACGGATCTCACCGGAGCGGCCGACTCGCTAACCTCCAGCTGTCAGACTGTTTCTACAACGGCAAGTAAATTCGGAGCCCCATCTTCTCTTTCTCTTCCTTGTAAGTTTGAGAACCGTGCAACAAGTGACAGCACAGTAAACGTAAAGCTACTTGCAAATAACGTCAACACTAGAAACAGGAAACCGACAAATCCCGCAATAATAAAACACCGGAAACTCGGGGTATTTCAGACAGTGAATAACTCTAAATTAATTTGGGACTCAAGATCTAAACCAAAAGGCATTTTATGTGCACATTTGAATATACGAAGTATCAAGTCAAAAAGTGATCAAGTCCGCCACCTACTTACTGACTTTCTATGCCTTTCTGAGACCTGGCTTCATGAAACCTCACCCTCCGCAATAATATCTATACCCGGTTATAAAATGCTTCGTAAAGACAGACAGGGTTCAAAGGGAGGGGGGGGTCATGATTTATGCCAAGGACACTTTTATCATCTAGAACTGTACAAAATAAGTCTGCGAAAATTCAATGATGGCTTGTTCAAAGCAAGGCAGCAATACTTTTCTGAAATTATTGCCAAAAATGTCAACAACTCTCGCACGTTGTTTTCTGTAATTGAAAAGCTCACAACCCCCCCAGATCAGATAGCCCCTGAATTACTGTCAGCTGGAAAATGCAATGAATTTGCTGTATATTTCAATGAAAAAATACAATCAATAAGGTCAAACATCAGAACAAACCAGCAAAATCACAAAAAGCTTGAACAGCTTCAACCACTGAGGGATGAGTCAACTACAATGTTAGAGTTTATTACAGTGAACCCAAAAACAATAGAGGAGACTGTTCAGCAGCTGAATCCATCAACGTGTTGCCTTGACACAATACCCTCAAACTTCTTTAAAACTGTTGTAAAGTCAATTGTCACTGATTTGTGTCAGATAATTAACTGCTCATTCCAATCAGGCACCGTACCAAAATCCCTGAAAGTAGCTGCTGTGAAACCGCTGTTAAAAAAGAGAACACTGGATGCCTCTATACTGGCTAACTATAGACCAATCAGCAACCTTCCATTCATGGCCAAGATCATTGAGAAGGTGGTCTTCAACCAACTGAGTCAATTCTTAACATTCAACAAAATATTTGATAAATTTCAGTCAGGTTTCGTTCTCATCACAGCACTGAAACTGCTCTTATCAAAGTGATCAATGACATAAGGTTGAACACTGATTCAGGAAAAGTATCTGTTCTCATTCTGTTGGATCTAAGTGCTGCATTTGACACTGTAGATCATACAATTTTGTTGCACAGATTGCAAACATGGGTTGGACTAAATGGAAAAGTAATGCAATGGTTTAAGTCATACTTGGAGGAGCGAAGCCATTTTGTAAGCATTGGAAACTTTGAATCTGACAGATTACCAATGTCCTGTGGGGTTCCTCAGGGATCTGTTCTTGGACCCCTTCTGTTTAACCTTTACATGCTTCCTTTAGGACAAATTTTACAGAACTGTAAGGTTGATTATCAGAGCTATGCAGATGACACACAACTATATCTATCACTGAACCCAGATGACAATGGTCCCATTGAGGTGTTGTGTGACTGTTTAGAAAAAGTAAACTGCTGGATGAGTGAAAACTTCCTTCAACTAAACCATGACAAGACGGAGGTGATTGTCTTTGGTAACAAGGAAAAGAGGACTGCTGTCAGCAATTATCTTGAGTCTCGATCTTTAAAAGCTAAAGACCAAGTCAAAAACCTTGGTGTTCTGATTGACTCAGATCTTACATTCAGCAGTCAGATCAAATCTATCACAAAAACAGCCTTCTACCACCTAAAGAACATCTCCAGAGTGAAAGGTTTAATGACTCAGAAAGATCAGGAGAAACTGGTCCATGCTTTTATCTCCAGCAGACTGGACTATTGTAATGGTCTTCTGACAGGAATCCCCCAAAAGAGCATCAAACAGCTACAGCTGGTTCAGAACGCTGCAGCTCGGGTCTTAACCAGAACAAAGAGGTCAGAACACATTACTCCAGTTTTAAAGTCTTTACACTGGCTCCCAGTCAGCCTCAGAATAGACTTTAAAGTTCTGCTGCTGGTGTATAAATCTGTGAATGGGTTTGGTCCAGAATATATCAGTGACATGTTAGTCAGGTATGAACCCAGCAGGTCTCTCAGATCTATGGACACAGATCAGATAGTGGAGCCCAGAGTTCACAGTAAACATGGTGATGCTGCTTTTAGTTGTTATGCTGCAAAGAAGTGGAACAAACTGCCAGCAGAGCTGAAGTCAGCATCCAATGTGAACATTTTTAAATCAAAGATAAAGGCACTTTTTTTCTCTACTGCATATGATTGAGAGAGAGATTTTTTGTCATGTTGTTGATGTAATGATGACTTTACTGATGATTTTAATTGATTTTACTGATGATTTTAAATGTTCTTATTGATTTAAATGTTCTTATTGATTTTAAACAATTGAATGTTTTATCATGTAAAGCACATTGAGTTGCCTTGAGTATGAAATGCGCTATATAAATAAATTTGCCTTGCCTTGCCTTGTAATGAAATTCATGTTGCAGATGAGAATGATTTGGAATTTCTTGGTTTAAATGTAACTTTGTCACAGCAAATGTCCTTCACTCTTGTGGTTATGTATAGACCTTCTTCCAATGCAGATTTTTAGGAAAAGCTAGACATTTTATTAAAACAACTCAACCTTGCAAAAGAACTTATAATATTGGGTGATCTAAATGTGTTTTAACACCTGTTTTTAAATCTGGTGTTTCAACTTCTCTAAATAACTACCGACCCATAAGCATTCTTCCAGCCATTTCCAAAGTTGCAGAAAAATGGGTGGCTGAGCAGATTGTCCAGTACTTAAACAGTAGCTACCCCTCTTTCCACACCATGCAGTTTGGCCTCAGATCCAAACACTCCACTGAAACGGCTACATGCCTTTTTATTGAGAAAATAAAATTTTCTCTTGACAAGGGGGGAGTAGTAGGGGCGGTATTCTTAGATCTCAGGAAAGCTTTCGACACAGTAAACCACTCCGTTCTACTTTCTAAGCTCTCACAATTTAACTTCTCTCGTGACACTGTGAGCTGGTTTGAATCATATCTGAATGATCGTACTCAATCTGTATTAATTAACAACAGCAAGTCTGAGTCTCTTAGGCTTAGGTTTGATGTATGCAGATGACACCGTTGTATTTGTTCATGGTCGCTCCAAGGACATTGTTGCAGATAAACTTACCAAAGCAATGACTCTTGTCACTTCCTGGCTGCAGGAGAACTGCCTGCAGCTAAATACTTCAAAAACTGTAGGTATGTTTTTTAGTAAAACCAATAGAGCCTCATCTAATCCTGACATACTAGTTGCTGAAGAAAAATTACAAATTGCAAATCAATACAAATACCTTGGGTTAGTAATAGATTCTCACCTCTCCTTTAAAGTCCATATTGACAAATTATGTAAAAATATCAAGTTTAATCTAGCAAATTTCCGCTCAATCCGAAATGAAATGTCAACTGAAGCTGCAATAATTTTTCTACATTCCATGATCTTCAGCCACTTTAACTACTGCCTAACAAGTTGGTCTCAGGCTAGTCAGAGTGCAAAAAGACCTTTGGAAACATTATACAAACAAGCCATTAAAGTCTTGGATAGAAAACCAAGGCACTATCATCACTGTGCAATCCTAAAAAAATTGGGACAGTCTCCATAGATTTGCGGATTTGAGTCTCATATACAAAATAACACATGACTTGGCCCTAGCTCCTCTGGCAGAGTTCGTCAGCCAAAGAAACAGCTCTGAGCGCATCACTCGAGGCTCTGTAAGAGGCGATTGTGTCATCCCTCTGCGCAGGAGTGCTTTCAGTCGCTCGGCCTGGTCAGTTAGGGGCGCTGCTGAGTGGAACTCAATACCTGAGGAGGTTAAACAGCTAACCACTTACAAGGCCTTTATAAAAAAATTGAAAATTTGTCTTATTAACATGTACGTCTGCCAACATAAAAAGTCGAGCATGTTGCACTGCACTGTATTGTACTCGATAACGTAGCCTTTTGAACACGTGCTTTTTGTGTGTTTTAATATTCTAACAGGTTTTTTGTGTGTTTTAATATTGTAACTGGTACTGTCATTGTTGTTATTGACTTGTACATGTATTGTCATGCTTGTATTTTATTGCCTTTTTACATCTTGGCCAGGGGACTACAAATGAAAAATAGCCTCCTGGCTAAATCTGGCTTTTTTTAACCATGTTTGTTCATAGGTTATATGAAATTGCACTGTCCCCTTTCAAATAAACCAATACAATACAATACAATCTAAAGGAATGTAAAAAATAAAAACAAATCATACTAAACTGGTGTGTAGTAATTTGTGTGGATTATTATTAATCTGACCACCCCATCCACACCACTTGTGCCCTCCACACACCTCGTGTTATGTTTTAATATTGCGACATCTTCCCATCCTTAAAAATATTATATCAATCTGGTGGAAAAGTCCTATCTTATTACAGGTAAATGAAATCAAACCAAGATTCTTTAGCTCCGTACCAGTTCTTTCAGGCCCGTCTCCATCACCTTCCCATGCTTCCTGTCGAGCTCCCGCGTTTGCAGAGTAGTCAGAAGGATTAAACGTGCTGAAAAGGAAAAGAAAAAGACTGAGCTCACACTGTTCTCATTCTCCTCTCCTTTAATTTTTTACTCTTACCCCATGCCCTGTGAAGAGAACCTATTACCAGCAGCTGCTCTTCCTCGCCCCTGTCCACCTGTCCCTGAAGGAAAACACAATGACAAATCGTTACTGCTCACCCACAGCTGTTTTTTGGGCCTTTTTAAATAAGGCAGTTGCTAGTTCATAGCAAAATATTAAAGAAGACACTTGGTTTAGCCTTAATTTTAAAAGACACTGAAAAATTTTCCCAATCATTTATTGCATAAACAAAATCAAGGAGGTGTTTTGAGCAGTATGGTATAATCATGTCAGACAGTAACAGAACGTAAAACTTAAATATAAAAATGGAATTTCCGATTCTGATTTGTCAGGAATTTTTGGTGTTTACAGGAGGGTTTTCCAACCACTGTTCCCACGGAGTAAAATTATTTTATTTCACCTAATTGGTCTGAAAACTAACACTCAACACAGAACAAAATTGAATTCCAAATATGTGTTATAAATGTATTTACTAATAATAAATTTAAACATATATATAAAATGGTACAATGTAAAAAAAGACACTTTGATAAGAATGAATGTATATTATTTTTAAAAATTTGAAAAAATAAATATTATTTGCTTTTTATTAGGAAGAAGAAATATGAAAGAGCATAAAACATTTCTTTGTTTATTTGATTCTATTCAAGACTATTTGATGAAAATGACTACATTGTTAATATAGGCGACAAAGTTTTATTTTTTAACATTTGTCGGTTGGTGGTTTGCCTTGGGATTTTTTTTTTCAATGAATTGGCTCTGATTTACGAACTACGGTCAATGCACATATTTTGTGAATTGTATTAGAATCTAACTTTCCCCAGTTAGTTATGAACTAAACATTGGAATAAAAAAAGAAAGCTATTAAAAGGTCTTGAAGTCAGTCGTGCGCACCTCTGCCTCGACCACGGCGTCCACGGTCTGATCCTCGCTCTCCAGGAACACCGTCAAATCCATTCTCTTCTAACCGACCTACAGCAAAACAGCAAATAAGGATAGAATTAGACATTATAGGTGCAAACACTGAAATAGACCCATCTCTATGCAGCGAACAAAGCACAGACCCAAACATTAAAATCATCTTTAGCAGTATCTCACCTTCCCGCCCTCGGCTAGTGCCTCGGCCCCTTCTGCTGGATCCTCCACGCCCACGACTCCCCTCTTTATCACCTCCTCTCTTCTCTCTGGTCTCTTTCACATCCGAGGATCCTCCTTCCTTACCAAGGCTCCGCTTCTTCCCAACCGTCTCCCAGGACGTCTGATAAAGATCGACACAAGTTAATTAATGTATACATACCGTACAAAAAGGATATCTATATGAATTTGGCTTACAGTCTCAGAGGTGCTTTCCAGCAGAAAATTGATGGCTCTGTTTACATCTCCGCTCCAGTCGTGGAGGGCAACCATGCACTCATCTTGAGTCTTTCCAGACACCTCAATCAACTTTGAGTAGAAACACAACATCAATATGTTAAAAAAGAAGCAATTGGCATAATATATAAAAGAATACAAGTCCATATAAACTAGAGATGCCCTGATACCACTTTTGCCCAGAACAAGTACGAGTACTAAGATTTGCGTACTCACCAATGTAGAGTACTAATGCCAGTATCCATTAATGCAAATACAGCGGTTATGATTCTCTAGAACAGGAATGTCGAACTCATTTTATTTCAGGGGCCATATTTGGTGCAGTTTGATCTAAAGTGAACCACACATTTTATGTGGGAAAACGAGTGATTTCAACATTATTGTGCCCTAGTGTGCACTTCCGCGTATAAATAAAATACAAAATATGTAAGAAACTGATCATATCCAAGCAACATGTGATTGATATCAGTCGCAACAGGATCTTCACTTTAAATTTCTATTAAGTTAAGGGAAAAATTGTCACAACTTGAGAAAAATTCAAAGATTTTGTAAGAATTTTAAGTTTTTTTCAACTGTTTAACATTAACAATGACTGCAATCATGCAATATAAGCAACGGGAAAACTGTGAGCCCCTGCAAATATTGTTGAGTTTTATTTACACAATGAAACATGTTTTCTGCTTTCTCCAGCGGGCCGAATTGGATGCTCCAAAGGGCCAGATTTGGCCCCCGCCCCGGGCAATGAGTTTGACGAATGTGCTCTTGAAAAGAAACAATTTTTGCACTATTGTTTATTCTTTAGTCAAATATAAACAAATCTGCTTGTTTTTACCCAAACACTGCCTATTTATTAGATAAAAAGCAATTTCCTCCTAGTTAAAACAACACCTGGGGTACCAGACTGCAGAATAGTATTTTTCACAAGTACAGAACTTTATATCAGACATGGTATTGGGACATCAAAAAAAACAAAAAAAAAAAAGTTATCTTAACTGATACATCCTAACCTGATGTCAGTGAGGCTAAGTAAATCTGCTGTTTTACTGGTTGTGGTCCATTCACAGAAAACCAACAGAAAACTTAAGACAATTAAAAGCTTTGCTTGAAAGTTACCTGTTTGACCTTGTCTTCATAGTCAGCATCAGATTTGTTATCTATCATTTGGGCCAAACGAATCTGTTCTGCAGTAGCCTAGACAAGAAAAAAATACAGTAAAGAAAACATAGGAGGGAAAAGAAAGAAGGAGCTGCAGAGCAAATCTTCCAGCGTTGCTTCTCACCTGTATCTGTTTTTGTGGCTGTGTTGTTTGTGTGGTAGTGGGTATCGTCCTTTCCCGACTCCCCCGGATTTGATTGTTGACCACTGAAGTCATCATATACAGTATATACAAAAACAAGGTATGTACAAAATAGAAAAATCTGTAGGAGGAAGGCAGAGTAAAAACACAGTGAGTGGATTAAACACTATATTTTACACTATTTCCTTATCAAAAAAACTGCCGCGTGATAAAAAAATGTTGCCTTCCAGTTACAGCTGCAATGATTAGTCGACATAATCGATAATGTCGACTACCAAAAATTTGTTGAAAAGGGTTTTGTATCATCGACGTGTCGTTTAATGTTGTAAATCCATGATAAATCCAGTTGGAGGCCCTTTCTGACTTTCTTTCTGCTGCAGTACCTTACATTGACTTCGAGGGCAGCTAAGGCAGTGTTGTGTTTGTTTGTTAGCTGACAGTCTGAGATTCAAACAGGTATTAATTAAGAATAGGTATTACTATGCCTGTGCGTACTAGTGATCGACTGATACAGCGGCCGGACAATTAAATCAGCCGATTTTTGCGTGTATCGGCCGATTTTGCTGCATTCGCCAATCCACTTTATTAACAGAGTGGCTGCTCCGTGTTGCTGGAGACAAGCTGCAGAGAGAAGAGTGCAGAGCCCCTCCCCCCACTAGCAGAGCGTGAAGCAAGCTCTTCAACCCCAATGGCAGGTTTTAAACTTTCAAAGCATCTTTTAACTGTTTAACTTCGCTGTTGTTCCGTGGGTCGTTGTGTCATGGTTGTAGTTAATGTGCAGCTGGCCAGAGGTTTGGCATGTGCATGCGTTTCTCTTTCTCTGCTTCTCACGCAGCGCTGCATTAATGTTGATGCAACGTAAAACAGAAACTTGAACAGTTTGTTGCTTAATGCGCATCACATTATTTTCCTCTGTTAATTTATGTTCTGGGGTTGTGTTGGAATGGACAATTATTAATGGTTTCTTTGTGTGTTCAACACTATAATTATATATCTTTATACTCAATAATCCTGTTAATAAAATATATCTTCAGTCAGGCCAACTTTAGTCAAAGCTATTTTCAGGGCAAAGACAAACAGTTCTCTTTCAGAATATTTCGTGAGATGTCTCACTATTTTTTTTTTGTTTTTGTTCTACATCCCGTTTATTATTTGTTAAATATTTTTTACTTGGTGTTGTTCTACCTCACCTTTGTTAACCCTCTGGGGCCTAAGACGTTTTGGCAGTTTTTTTCCCATTGTGTTTGATTTTACCTTTATATTTCATATAAGGAAATCCATAAACCTTGCATGTTTGGTATCATTTTTTTCAGGAGAACCTCCCAAATATGACTGTTAAGTATTTCCTTTAATCCAGAGGGTTAATTTCAATAAATGTTCCTTTTTTTAAAAAAAATTGAGACTTTTACCATTTGTTATCATCATTGTGTAATTTTTATGATGTATATTGAGGGAGCAAAAGTAGTATCGGCTCCAAATATCGGAAGTCCGTATCGGTCATCGGCTAAGGCTGATGGAAAAACAAAAAGGAAAAAAAGGATGGGAATTGATTGAAATCTAGCAATTCTGATTCCATTATTGATACTGCTCATCAATTCGATTCCTTAACAATTATCATTGGGTGAGGGAATAAAATATTACAAATTGATTTGTTTGCTTTAACTCTTTATTATCTTATCTTTGTCTCTTTAATTTCCTGCAGAGATCACCGGTCTCTCTTATAATCCACCAGGTAAGGCAGGTATAGATTGTTTTCACTTGATATGAGTAATATAAGAGACTTTGGTTCTGGACTTAGGGTGTCTCCAGCTCCAACACCCTTTCAGAAGATGTTGAGGATTCTTGAACATATTTCTCAGCTAAAGCTGACTCCATTGGCAATGTGTCCTGTTTCATCCACCACTAGAGGGTGGTGCTATCTTTGGTTGGGATGGGGGGATTGTTTCTAAATAGTTGGACTTCTTGTTCCACTCTTTGGAATATGTAGAGCCCTATAAAATCCATGTTAACGGAATCACGGACGAAATCACGAAATCGACCAATGAAAATAGAACTTATTGTTGAACACGGAAATAAAATCAGCATGAAACGCCGTCACCAGAACGTTTTTTTTATTGGGGAAATGTTTCCGGGGGGACTGCTCATCAGGTGCACCGTCCGCCCCCCTCCCGTCCTGGCCGCTTCAAACACTGTCTGAACTGCAAAAGAACTATGCAAATCATCAATGACTCCTAAATACGGAGCCACTAGTCTATGGTTTAGACAACAAGCTGCTTGCGTGTGACGTCATCACGTATTTGCGACGTAAGAGGGTTCCTCTTACGTCGCAAAAAGATAAGCGGAGTTGACAGGTAAGCAAACAAACGATTCCTAGGAATTGGATTACGGTTTTTGATTCCTATCCCTAATGTGTACGTCTGAAAGCATTTTAGCTGCACTCATCAGTGAATTAGTGACTTAAGGCAGGCATACACCGTGCGATTTTTGGCCCATTTTGAGCCGATTTTTGACTTGTGCGGCTATTTTGTGGGATCGTGCGAGTCTCTGCTAGATCGTGTGTCGTGCATCGTGTAGTATACATGGTGTCACGAGAAGCGATTAACACCTCACGACCAGCTCTGATCAGCAATCGTAGGGTGGCCCCTCGTGAGCTCATCGCACAGTTGAAGCAGTGCCACGGTCCGGCTTACCGTAAACGCTCACATTGCGCATGCGCGAACACCGTGGGACCGCTGTAAAATTGACAGACTGTACTGCCCACATCTGTCCAGCCAGCTCCTGGTCCATCACATTGCCGTCTTTTCTTTTTTAAAGCTCTTTTGCTGAGATTTGCTCGTGTCTCTACACTTTCGGGTTTTTCTTCTTCGTGTGTTTTAATGGCGACACTTCATTGTTCTTCTTCTAATTTGTAAGTTGCATTTCCAGAAACAAGACCCCAACATGTCGTGTATGGATGTACAGTGTGAGCAGTCAGATCGTGTCAGAGTGTCGGTCCATACAGTGTGAGAACATGCATCGTGAGCTGCGTACATTCGGGCTCTGCGTCTGAGTCGCACAGTTTGAGCTGGAGCTGAGGGCAAGGATTGAAAAAAATTGCATAGTGTATCCCAGCCCTTACTCGCTTTGAAATACTTTTTTTTTTCCTGCCTACTGATGATACTAGTGTTTATTCTGAACAGTAAACCTCTTTAATTTATTGTCAACTGTATCATTTGGATAACATTAATTAGACATTTCTTAACTTGTAAGGATTCTTTCAAACAAGATGTTTTTTATTATTTATGGACTTGGTTTAAGTCAAAGCAGCTCTGTGATTGGTTTAAACCTCATTGCCTCCATAATCTACAGGCAAATTTGCTCCAGCTTTTTAAAGTTACTTATTCACACTGCGTTTACTACTACTACTTTGTTCAAGATAACTTACACTTTAAGTTTGTGATATTTAATTTATTCATGATTTTATTGTGATTTCAGTGATATTCTATGCGTTAAATAAACTACACAATGAATATATGTCATTGTTTTAATTCCTCTGTGTAAAACAAGGACACGTTCACAGTAGGGCTGGAGTATATGGACCAAAACTCATATCTCAATATTTTTTTCAAAATGGCAATGCACAATATTAATCTCAATATTTTTAACTCTATACAGTAGGGATGTAACGATTAATCGTAAGGCAGTTAAAAATCGATTCATAGGTATCACGGTTGATATCGATTTTCTGAAAATTGAATCGCAATACTTTTTTTAACCAGCAGAGAGCGCTATCCACAAGTGTAGGCCTTCTACTCCTAAATATGTTAATAAATGATTCATTACCCCTTTAGCACCGAAAGAATATCTGTAATATTACTTGAATATCTGTCAAAGTCACGTTTTTCTATTAGCTCTGTCTGCTAGCATAGCTTCTCTTCTTCACTGCAAGATATCTGCATGCCAACCGACCACTGTGTTACCAGCGCCCTCTGCTGGTCCAAAAAAATATGACGTAAATCAGTGAAATGACGATTTTTTTTTTTTAAAGTCCAATTGTTAAGGCACAAAATGCATTTTCAGTTGCACTTTTAAAAAGAAAAAGAACTATTATGCAGTTTTGCATTATTTATTATAGAACCAGAATTTAAATTAATAGGCTTCATTTTCATTTGTATTATTCCTCTATTTATTTCATTCAAGATTCATTTTTAGTTAAATTACATTGTTTTGAATAGTTTATCAAGGACTTCTTTTGACAATGAAAAATAAAAGGAAAATAATACAGTATTTTCTAGTTTTTTTCCCAAAAAACAAATTTGTCTAGAGTCCCATTTTGTAAAATAAATCGTGAGAGAATCTTATCGTGAACCCAGTATTGTGAATTGTATCGTATCGGGAGTTGAGTGAATCGTTACATCCCTACTATACAGTCTTACCAGAAAGACTATTATGGGTCAAATTTGCTAATGAAAAATGCCACACAAGCATATTTACTAAACAGCTGTAAGATGTGTGCCACGTTAGTCTTTTTCTCCTCTAAGGGACAGCATGTGTGAGTGAGTTCTGTAATATGGCTTGTTTAAGGGAAGGTATGGACGCACTTAGAAATCCACTTAATTGTGCTCTCATGATCTGCGAATAAGCAAAAGCAGTGATTCCTAAAACGAGTATTTTAATACAAAATGAGCTATAAAAATATATATCTCAGAAATATGTTAAAGTAGTATAATTGTAAAAAAAGACAGTTTGACTGCACTCTATTAATAATATTAAATACTTGTATGATGTGATTGTATAAATAAAAACAAGTTGAAAAATATAGCTATATCTCGATATAGGCAATATTATCATTTTCTATACCGCCAAAATAGAACACTCGATATATCTGGAATCACGATATATTGCCCAGCTCTAGTTCACAGGTGGATGGATTTAAGCAGGTGCGCTCAAAAAGTAGTTAAATGTGCTTCAAAACAGAAAAATAAATGTGACTAATCGGAAAAGTAATCGATAGATTAATCGACTACAAAAATAATTGTTAGTTGCAGCTCTACTAGCAGTGTAATAAACGGTACAGGCTGAGATTCACAGTATGCCTTGTAAGACCATAACACCCCCATCTGTCACTCCCCACAACCCCAGTTAAATTTAGCAGCCCATGAGGGGACTGTCCTGGTGTCATCTTACGAACCTCCCTCTTACACTCAAAAACACTAGTGATTTGCACCATTCCCCTACACATTTGCATTTAAAACGTTGACAACTCATTATTCATTATGATTGTAAGTGTGTTGACATATATTCTAATGATGGATTTGGACAGATGGATTAATCTGACAGATAAAAATATAAGTTTAATTAGAGAACATGCTTTTCTGTTGACTGTCAAGTAAAGTTGGTCTTATTTATACTTTGTGAACGTAGACAAAAAATCGTGTTTCATGCCAACAACAAACAGAAGCTATTTGAGGGACAGGGTGCTAGGCTACATTTAGCATCTGCTCTTTGTTTGGATCAAGACAGGAACTCATTAAAGTTACACATTTCAGGCATAAACTGACGCCCCAACACCGCTAAAACACGACGGGGTAAACCTTTACAGAAAAAAACCGGCTGTTCCAAAGAGAACATTCGCGATGAGACACAACAAAGTAAACAAGTGTGACAGACAGACGCGTCGGGGAGCTTCTTTGTGTGGCGATGCTAACGTTGGTAGCATAGTTAGCAACGAGCTAACAGCTGAAAAACAAACAACTAAACCAGGGTGGAGTATTTCCTAATCAGAACACCAATATTCGCTATTGTGTCCTTAAGCAAATGCGAGGTTTCATACGTATAAATTAATATTTCAGGCAAAACGGGCGATGTCAGTAGCATGCTGGGCTGGATGGTGTTTCAGATTAACTCATGACCGTTTTAAATCATGACAGCCCACAAACTGCGTCGCTAATAAACACGTTGTTTGGCGGTTGTTTTCATGTAGATACTGAAAAAAATATATATAGGTGCCTTTCTATCTTTTCAATAAATAATTATACCCAAAACTATATATTAAACGGCTAATCTCCGATTATTTCTAAGCGTTCAAACCAAAATTTTGACACTAACGCAGTAGGAAGTTGGTCACTTTCTAAAACGATGACCAGTTGCACCGGGACACCAGCGTGTAAATCAGGCCGTCCACATACAATGCATCGCTCACAATACGGCTAAGCTAGCAAGTAAACGAGTCGGTAAACCACCGAATATAACAAATAATTAACCAAAATTAAGCCATTCCTTCTGCCTAAATCTGCTCTAAATAATATTATTAGAGAACCATGTGTGCTCCCGTCACTCTTATGTGTAAAAATAGAAGAGCGGTAGTGTCATTCTTTACCTGCTAACACGCTCCGCTCAGCCAACAGCAGCAGATGCTGTCACGTGACTCACTGCGCGGCTGTTCAGTGTTGAGGTTTAGACGACCAATCAAATTAAGGTGAACTGATCACATGGTCTAATGACGTTGACGGGGCGTGCGCGCTCCCGCTGACAACGCGCTTCCTGTCACAACAGAAATAGCATAAATACAAAATAAGAGATAGGCAGAGGTGAAAGTAACTAAATACAAACACTCACGTTACTGTAATTTAGTTGCTTGTATGGGTACTTTCAGTATATTTCTAAATCAGTCATTTTACTTGTACTTAAGTACATTTTGAAAGAACTAAAGTAATATATTACATTTCTACACCCAACTGTTACTGAGTAAATTATTATTTTGTCTTGAAATGATCAACGAACATTGTGAAACTACAAAAATTGAAATGACCAGGCAACAATCAAATGCATCACATCATAGCCGACCAATCAGATTAAACGTAACGCACCGCACCAAAACAGCATTGAATTCTGGTTATTTTCTCAGCTTTAGATTTCATGAATGTAGCTATAGAGCCGGATATTTTTAAATTTTTTTCGAATTGAATTAATCGGTGTTATTTTATTTTTTTTATAGGAATTGCACATTTTGACAAACCTTTTATTTTATACAGATGCCTTTGTGGAAAATAAATTAAGTTCCAATTGTGCATGATTTGGTCTCTTTCTTTTCAAGTTTATACATGAGATGTTTACTGTATGCAAGGGAACCGTGGAAAGATTTATTACCGAAAATAAACATGGGGTGAAAGTAACTAACTTTTACTTTGAATAGTATTTAATTTAGCTACTTTTTACTTGTACTTGAGTATTTTATGTATGACTTAATTGTACTTGAGTACAATTTCTATCAAGTAATTAGTACTTCTACTTGAGTAGGATCAGTACTCTTTACACCTCCAGAGGTAGGACTGTAGGACACCTTGTATTTATATTAAACTCCACAAACATGAAGCATTAAAGTGTGAGGCTTCATTATGATGCATGTGCAAAAAATGTAGATTAGACCAGTGTTTCCCAACATTTTCAGCCCTGCAACCCCCAAAATAAAGGTTCCAGAGACCCCCAATGTACCTGAAGGTGTTTGAACACAGACATGAACATTGAAGGACAGTCATATGGAGACAGGGCCATCTATAAGGGGGAATAAAGGGGAGAGCTTTTTGGGGCCCATCTATAAATTCAGCAAAATGATGATCCATTGTTCTATGAATCTGTGATAACCACATTCATTTATTTATCTGAATAATATCCACTGTTATCCAGGAAGTTTTGTATTATTTGCGCCGTAGTATATAGTCATCTTAAAAACTAGTGCAGTGCCCGTAGGAAGTCATGTCTTGCTATAAAAAAGTGGGAGGTTAAGTAGCTTTTTCATGGATGGTTTACATGGGAGCATAAATTCCTCTTTAATTCAGAATAAAAGTTAAATTCTCTTTAAAGTGACATTTTAAACACTCAATTACTAATGTAAATATAATTCTGAATCACACACACACACACGCACGCACGCACGCACGCATACACACACGCAATTTTTTATTATTATTACTCACCTTAGTTACAAACGTTGCTCACTGAGGACACGTGCTAGTAAATATTTATGACTACCTGTCAACATTAAGCTGTTCTGTTAAGCTGCATTTAAAACAATTTTATGAAATAATTAATGAATGGTATCATTACAGTCCAAACAAATCCGACGTTGCACACCCTTCAACCAAGCAGCGGCCATGTTGAAAGTCTCAGGTCAATTGGAGCTTGATTTGCAGAGATATTTGAGGAACAGACACACACAGACACACAGACCGAGGTTCCTTGCTTTATAGATAGAAGATAGATAGATGTAAATCTTTGTTTAACTCAGATCAGCATCTTGTTTTTGAACATAGTCAATAAAATCTATAGTTCGTCTTATGTTATCTGCTAATAACCTACCTGGAATGAAACCACATTGATCTGTGTTAACTATATATTGAGTAATATTTTTTAATCTTTTGGCCATTATTGATGATATTCATTTGTAATCTGTGTTAAGAAGTTACATGTGCAGAAAAGGCATTGAAATTTGATTAAGAAGTGTCAGAAATGTAGAAAAATGCATTAAAAGGAGCAAAAATATAGCAAGAAAAAGTGATGAAAAAAGGTTAAAATATGGCAAGTTTGGTGTAGTGGCAGAAAAAGGGTAAAAAAGAGCAAAAATGGGCTCAAATGTTTCAAGAAATAGTTCTAGTGTCTTGAAGGCATCTGGCGACCCCCTCCCAGTGTCTCGCGACCCAAAATAGAGTCCTGACCCCAAGGCTGAGAACACCTAGATTATACACAGTTCAATTGTCAATGTAAGACTAGATGGTGGGAAAATAGACAAAGAAAGGAAAGTTATCAAGTCTTTAAACCTCTGACAGTCACATTTCAAGGTTATCCTTAAAAAAAAAATAGCTGTGTCAAATATTAAAATGTTGTCATAATATTCCACATTTCCCAATTGTGGCGTTACAAAAGTACTATCTTATCTTGTCTTATCAAAAAATGACCTTGGAGAGGATGCTATTGGTTTATCAAAATGTTGAGAAGGTAAACATTTTTACTCCAATACTTTTAGCTGTAGCCTATACATGAAGTTGCATGAACAAAACACTGAAAAAGGTAAAATGTTTGAGAACCCCATCAGAGTGACATAAAAGACACAATCTCCTATTTAAATACTTCACAAGTTGTTGAATAATCAGCAAAAACTACAGTTTAATTACATTTCATAACTCACCCCCAAAATAATTTAAAAGAAGCATTTAGTAGCAATTTATTTGGTTCAGTTTATGTCTTTAGTTCTGATTAGGAAACTTCTTCAGAGTTAATGGAAGAGATAAATGCAAAACACCTAATGTGCAATTTTGAGACTGAGCTTTAAATAAAGATGATACCTAAAACATTTCACTAGTTCAATTTTATTCAAATGGGAGGGAAAGAACACCAGACTTTTTCCATTAAACTCTGATTTGGGGGGAAATGGAATTAGCAGTAATTAAAATAACAGCACTGTGAACTAAAAAATTATAATGCATAGAACTAAATGTTTTTAAAATAGAATATTCTTTAAGACACACTCACAAATGAACACAAAACCAAAAACACTAATAAATAAAATGCACATAAAAAAAAAAAAGATTGATGTGGTCAATGCCAAATGTCCTTTAGTTTAGACAGTTGGGTCAAAGTGCATGCACTAGGGATGAGTATGTCGCTGCTTCCTGGTTGTTGTAACTCAAGTAGCTTAGTGATGATCATTTTCTCATTGATGACTTGATGGGCTTCAGGAATGGCAGCAGCTGAGCTCTCAGGTTGTTTACACACAGAACCTTTGCTTCCACAATCTTCCCAAGCCTGTTGACATACTCCTCAAAAGCCTGTTAAGTTAAAAAAAAACAAAAAAAACAAACAGAATACAGTTACGTTGCTATTTAAACAAAATGTATAGTTTACAATAAACAGTTGTAGACTGACTGCACTGGGGGGTATTTCAGAAAGAAGGTTCAACAAACTCTGAGTCTATCTATAAACTCTGAGTTAACATACCCCACGATGGGAAACTCTGGCTATCTGGTTCTACTACAGCTGGTATGAAGTGGGTCAATCAACTCTGAGTATGTAAACCTTGAGTTACTCATGAAAAAAAGCCATCATCAATGGAGCAATGATACCACAAGCTATCATGGCAGCGAGCTGGAAGACAGCGACTTCTTTCAAATTTGTATAAAAGCACCAAAATTGGTACAGATGTAGAATAGTGTATCATGAACAATGTTAAATTACTTACCCTACTGTATTTTTACAAGGACATGTAGTACATGCATAGATCAGTCTAGTACAACACAAATTTTCAAGCTCAAGTGCACTTGCTCTGGATCAAGAAGTGAACACTTCAACAGGCAATGCGACTGTCTGAAAATCTGAAATATGAATCTACAAAATTGCGAATTTAGACATAAGAATACAAATAAAGGAGATACTATCACTTTAGCAGTATCCTACACATGTTTTGGCCACTTCTAATACTACTACTACAATATTACCAAATTACAACCCCACTTCTACCACTACCACCACCACAACAACATACTTCTGAACCTGTCACTAATGTTGTGTGCGAAAATGAATTTTCCCACAAAAATGACAAGTTTTCCCCAATACAATAATTGGAAAATGGCCGCCAAAGGTGACCAAGGCAAAAATCTTGAGGGGTTCCCTATCCAAGTGTTGGCTGGGATTTTGTATGGACACTAACGGATATCTCTAACACTGATAACTTGGTCTTTTATTGTCCCCTGGCCTCTTCTGGTAGTGTTCCTTGATAGTTGTATGCCTTATCTCGCTTTATAGAACCAAAAACTCAGAGTTTCCCTTATTTCAGGCCAAACATTCTCAGAGTTTGAACAAAACCCGTTTTCTGGAATATCCCTCTGCAGTCTGATTTGTCCCTACCATATTAGGCTGTTGGCTCAAGAGCTTCCCCTCCTCATGACTCAAAGTCTCCATCTGTTTCAGTTGCTCCCGCTGGGCAACAGAAATGCTCCACCTAAGTAATAATAATAAAAATAAAAAACATTATTGTGATGTTTTTATTTACCAAATATATTAATGCCAACAAAAAATGAAATGGGGCACAAACCAGGCCTGGTCCAAGTCGTTCTGATTGCATGGGCTTGGATTGTCATTTGCTGCTACATGACTGTTGGGTTGAAGTTGGATGCTTTGGTTTTTGTGATGCAAATTTGTCATGAAACTGCGCAGACTGACTGTATTTTGCCTGTAACAACATTTCAGTGGAAGTTTGGAGTATGTTTGTGGTGGATTTTCCAGGCTTTTCTTTTGGTCTTGTGGGCAGCTCTGCAAATCTTCTGGAGCTTTGTTTCCACCTTGAAGAAACGAAAGGTTTCACATAACTGCTTTAAGCAAATACACACTTTATATTCCAGGGTTGGGGTCAATTATAATTGCAATTACGTAATTGAGAATGAATTGTAATTATGACATAATTAAAATTGTAATTGTAATTGAAAAAAAATCTATTGCTGTTGTAATTGTAATCGATTTGTAATTGAGTTCAGATAATGGACTTTGTAATTGTAATTGGCAAGAGCCCGTTATCACAAGAGATGCTAACAGAAAGCTAACACTAGCTGAAGGTTTGGTTTTATGGGCTTATTCATTAAAGATTAAGCATTGTGATTGATTTTCGGTGGGGAAATAATAATTGTAATTCAAACATTGTCATGCTGTCCAAAAATAAAGGTGACCGCAGTGACTGCAACAACTAAATTGGAATCTGCCTCCTAAGCACTGTCGGCTAAACCTTCACTTGAGTGGTACTCAACAGACTGCAATTGCTTGCGACCCGAGTATATCCAGATTCGCAATGTGGATTTCGATCTGGGAGATCAACCATAGACATGATATTCTCTATTCAACAACTACAGGAGAAATGTCGAGAGCAGAGACAACGACACTATATATCGCTTTCATTGACCTTACTAAGGCCTTTGACTCATTCAGAAAGGTTTTCTTCAATTTACTCCAAAAGATAGGCAGCCCACCAAAGTTGCTGGGCTGAAAACATCCTTTCATGAGGGTACGCAAGGCACTGTCCAGTATGACGGCTCTACATCGGTCCCCTTCCCAATTAAGAATGGAGTGAAGCAGGGATGTGTGCTTGCTCCCACACTTTTTGGTATCTTCTTTTCATTGCTTCTGTCGCACGCATTCAAATCATCTGACAATGGCGTGTATCTGCACACAAGAAGTGATTGGAAGCTTTTCAACCTTGCACGTCTTCGGACAAGGACCAAAGTGCGAAAAGTACTGATCAGAGAGATGTTCTTTGCAGATGATGCTGCTCTGTCTTCACCATCGTAGGAAGCACTCCAGAGGCTGATCAACTGCTTTTCCAAAACATGTAAAGATTTTGGCTTGTCTATTAGCCTTAAGAAGACCAACATCATGGAACAATATGTAAGCAGCATTCCAAGGATCTCCATTGGAAATCACACCCTACAAGTCGTTGATAACTTTTCCTATCTTTGTTCAACAATATCCAGCAATGTCTCTCTGGATGCTGAGCTCAACATCCGCATCGGCAAGGCACTGACAATGATGGCTAGACTCTCTAAGCACGCCTGGGAGAACATACTTCTAACTATCAACACAAAGATGAAAATCTACCAAGCCTGTGTTCTCAGCGCGGTTTGAACTCTTTCCATCTACGCTACTTGAGGCGGATTCTGGGAATCAAATGGCAGGACCACATCCCAAATAAGGATGTTCTCAAGAAAACATGAATGATGACAATCTTTGCTCTCCCCACACAACAACAACTCAAATGGCTTGGTCACGTAAGCCAATGGATGACACCCATATTCTAACGTACATCCTGTATGGAGAGCTTGCTTCTGGAACCAGGGCTGTTGGAAGACCTGTCCTTCGCTATAAATGTGTCTACAAGCTGGATGTGAAGACCAGTGACATCAACCCTTCAAACTGGGAAGCTTCTTCAGCTGACCGGGTAAAATGGAGGCAGCTAGTGAAGGCGGGCATATGTCAGATTGACCAGAAGAGAGTACAGCAGTGGGAGGAGAAGCGAGAACGCAGTAAATGAACACTAACACCAGCATCGAATCAAGCACCTAATCTTACATTTGTATGCAACAACTGCAATGAGCCATGCCTTTCCAGAATTGGCTTATACAGCCATAGCAGGCGTTGCAAAATGTTGCTTGTATGCTTTCTTATTTTAATCAAATTACACTTTTTGTTTGAATAGTTTTACTTTTTTTAGATAAAGCTTCTGTCTTTGTGTTCCTGAGATGCACATTTTGGTATTAAAATGAAAAGTAGATAATTGAGAGCAAAACCTTAATAATTGGGCTTATTCATTAAAGGCCCAGTAATTGTGGTCAATTGTAATTGAACTTTAGTAATTGAGAACGTGATTGTAATTGATTTTCAGGGGAAAAATAATAATTGTAATTTTAGTTAATTGGAAAAATTGCAGGTAACCATAATGGTAATTGAGTTGTAATTCAACATGGATAATTGAAAACATAATTGTAATTGAAAAGTGTAATTGACCCAAACCCTGGTATATGCTAATAATTAGTTACTTACGTATCCTGTTGTCGGTCGAGGTATCGGAGTTTGTGGAAACTGTCATTGAGGAAGATACGGTTGTGTGGTGAGACTTTGACTGTGGAGTCTCTAAAAGAGAAATGTGAAATTCTCCATCCTCTTCCTCTAATGACATGTCTGAGTTAATTTTTTTTCCAATTTCACTATCATGGTTTTCACTGCTCTCTTTGTCAAGTAGGTAAGTTGAGTTGTCGCAGTTGCTTCCTTGTAAGAATGAGACGGTGGCAACTTGTTGATCTGCTTGAAGCAATGAAATGCTCAAAGGTTCCATTGTGTAGCTTTGGGATTCTGTGTCATCATCTTCAGGTAAAACATCTCGTTTCTGATAGTAAACTGGATGTTTTAGCCAAATGGGCTCAACTGGTGCTTTGCATCCAAGAGGTAAAGTAGCAGCATGAGCATTAGCAGTGGACAAGGCTTTATTGACCCTTTGACTGTTTGATGGTGCTGCCTCCAGGGACTTTTGGACATACAGACGGTCTGTATCACTTTTCCACATTGTGATTAAAGATGCATTGGTAGGTGTTGGGGACAGGGGTCGCTCTGCTGGTGCTTTCTGTGCTGGGGATTTAAAATCAGAGAGGCTGAAGTGGCTGCTGCAGTCTGCCGAGTCTAATTTGGAATCGTCAGCTGCTCTTTGCTTCCACACCTTCGCAGACGGGACACTTGAGGCCTCCACTCTGGACTCCAAATCCCCATTGCACAGCACATATGATGTGGCTACATTTGTTGAAATAGCAGCTGTCATCGTATTTGTCCCTTGTGTTGCCACCCAGGCTCTCCTCCTTCCTTGAATTTCCATCCCAGCTGGTGTGTTATCTTCTTTCCTAACCCTTGCTGCACCAGTTACCTTGTCTGACCTTTCACTATCACTAGAATCAAATTCAACTCTCCCTCCGGTTTCATCTCTACCGACTCTATAGATTCTACTTAAATCCCCTTGAGTCTCTTCATCACTATTTCTAGAAATTACTGCGTGTTGAGGAATGGTTTCTCTTGAAGATAATGGCTTTCCTTTATTTCTATTCTCAGCTCTGGCTGAGTCTGAATCTAAAACGTCTTCCAGAGAAGAGGATGAGGAACTGGACGAGTGTACGATGGTAGACGATGGAGAAATAGAGAAAGAGTTGGAGCATAAATTGAGTGATGAAGAAGTAGACGATGGTCTAAATTGCTGTAACTGCTGATGATATTTCATCAGATGTTGCTCCTCTTTATTCACCTCTTTCTCCTTTTGAAAATAACTTTCCTCAAGCATCTCTGTTTCTCCTCTGGTTTCTCCATGGTTTTCAATTTGTCTTCTTAGTTCGACCCATTTTCTGTCTTTTGTGTTTCCCCCATTACCACCGTGTTTCAGCCTCGTTTTGTGTTCGTATTCTCCTTCATTGGAAGTCATACAACTGTCTAGAAGCAAACTATTTCTTTCCATCTCCCATAATTCAAGCTGTTCATCTTTTTGTAAGGCCATCAAGTCTGTAGCGATTCTTTGCTTGCTGACATAATGGCACTGCTCTTTTTCAGTTTGGATTATTCTACCCTTTCTTTCACCTGCTTTCTTACTCCACTGGCTCTCTTTACTCATCCCCTGCCAACCTCTTATTGGTGTATTATGTTCAAGTTCAATCCATTTTCTCCCTAATGTAGCACCGTCACTTCCACAGCTGCTGTTCTTGGGTGTGGAGCAAAGGATTGCATCCTCTGTTTGTGAACTTCTGGGACCAAAACTCCTGCTTTCTCCAGCTAACTTCTGTTTCTTAGAAGGGCTTTTTCTCCGTGTCCCAACACTGCTGTTGCTGCTACTGGTATTGCTGTTGGATGAGCTTTGTTTTGAGGAGGAAACAGTTTTTCCTCTCTGACCTTTCAACTCCTTCACTCTGCAGAAAAAACAAACAAAAAGCACATACACACATAATTACAGTACAATATCAACAGAGATCTTAGATCTATTACAGATATCATTACTTCAGTAATACAGGATAAAGGTTATACAATTATTATTATTTTTACTTCTTTGGCAAACACTTACCGATCAGCATATCTCAGTGTATTGAGTGTGTGTTCAGTTGCCGAGTTACCAGGAGAAATGTTGGCAATCATGCATGTCATTGAGTCACCAACGAATGAATCTTTCAAAACCTAGAATGAGATCGAGTTAGCTGGATGTGAGAGTACTGGTGACTAAATGCTAAAACCACAAATATATTTAAGTATGAAGTCATGTCATCTCTTGATATTTTACTCAAAGTATTTAAATTTGGCTTGTTTTGTTGTAATAATGTACGAGTGACTGCCCTCTATGGGTTGAAACCAGGATATTACAATGGAATTTTGCTACTGGCTGAGAATGATGGTTTGTGACGCCCTAGTGCTACTGACAAAACTTCCAGTTAACTTCAAAAGAAGAGCCCTATTTAAAAAAAAAGCACTAAAAACTAATGGAAGACAAGAAGAGATGCTTTTGTCCCAGGACCATTTTACATTCCGCTCGCAATGCATCATGTAGTGGTTGACTATGACTAGTGTGCCCACCATGCATACTTGCACATAGTATACATCCGGGTATTTCTTGCATACTCAATCTTTCCATACTATCTTATGTGAACACTACATACTTATTTTGACATCAGACTAAGTATGAGTAGTATGTTAGTATGACATTTCGAACCCAACCTGAGTTTGTCTATATTGCGCCAGGAGCCCCGCCCATAATCAAGGCATTTTCTAAATTCTAGCCTAGACACAGGCTAAACCTCAGGGTTTAGTCACTCTTTAACTGATCACAGTGGGATAACAAGTCAATCTCATGAAACATCTGGAGTCTACGTTAATGTCAATGTTTACATCACTTGTACTACCTGGGTGAGTTTGCTTTGCCTGAACGGGGTGTGCTTTTGCTTTCTATCAAGAGACCGGATACATTCTTTCAGCTGAAAGAAAAATCACAAATATCAGGTTGTTAGTTTATCTTATTAATTATTCTAAGATTTATTATGAAGGTAGAACTGACAGCCAAGAGACTTTGGTTGATCTCAGCGCCCTCCTTTCGACTCTGCTTGTTTGGGTCTTTAGAGTCTGAGGCTCTTTCACTTCCTGCCAAATCCACAAACCACATCCTGGACACACACAAAAAATAAACAATTTGTTAAACTTAACCTTATTCGACAAAAAGATAGCAGACAATCAGATGCTATCAATATTTAAAACCAATTAACCTAATGTATCCTGAACTATAAATTCTCACCTGCCAGCTCTCTGCTGGGTTGAATGTCTTAGCTCAATTTGAAGCACGGCATGTGAACGAGAGGAGAAGGGATTCACACCACTGACCCCCTGTGTACGCTCCTCTGTGCCCTGTGAAATGACCTGTGTGATGGAAAATGACAGAACTAGATAAATAATTGGATTTTTAACATGAAAATCCCTTAGGTACCACGCAGCTATGATGCATTATCACAGGATTGGATTGTGTTTGGTTTGGTCATTATCCAGTAATAAGCCATAACGATTTGAATTTCCACCTTTTAAATGAATAAGTTCAGTGGTTCTCTAACTTTATCTGTTGTGCTCTGTATATGATTAGTGAACCCCCCTGATCACAGCACAATTTCAACAAAATGGGTCAAAAATGTAACCTTTATTGAAGAAGGTAAATATTAAGACTATTCTTCAAAACTCATAAAAAATAACATAAAATGTGCATCACATATTTTAGAACAGTAATAATAAAGTAATATTATTGAATAATAAAGTTCAAACCTCCATCAGGGATTCGATCGAGGTCACTTTGATGTAGCGAAGTCCAGAAATATGAACAACTTTCTGTCCATCTTCCCTGGCAAATAACCTTGACCATGGACAAAGAAAGAACAGCAAAATTAATCTTGTTTTTTTTCCCTTATTTGGAAATAGTTGAGATACATATGGTGTCTAATAGTGGGGCTAAAATGCACAGAGTTTAATGAAATGTAGCCTTTTAGTCATTAATACAGTGAAAGGACACACCTTTTCCTATGGTCCAACAGGTCGTACAGCTGACCACAGTAGATCTCAAAGAAACTGACGTACATCTGCTGGGAGGAGCAGGTGTGTGTGGTGGAAAGGTGTTTGAAAATGTCCTGCACTGCCAACGCATACAAGCCGGGCCGTGTGGGACATGATCCCAGCATGGTGTGAGTTTTCCCTGCACCTGTCTGACCGTATGCAAAGCAGGTAGCCTTCCCTCTGTGTGGAAACACAGGACAAATGTCTAGATTTGGGTACATGCTTTGAAAGTTACACAAGTTATTCAAACAAGATGTAAAAACTATTGATTTTGGAATGAACTGTAGAAAACTGCTAACATGCACATCCTTTAAAGAAGGTCAACTCACCCGTTGAGCATGTGCTGTACCAAAGGATATGTTGTCCTCTTATATACATCTTCATTGGAGCTCTCGTCCCCAAAAACACTGTCAAAGTGAAACTTGTGCTGTAATCAGAGTAATGTTAATCTAATTAGAATAAATCAGCATAGAGAATATGAGATATTTAATGTACCCCTGAACCAGGGTTGGGGTAAATGAAACGCAAACCATGTTACAGTTCAATGGCTTACACATACGTAGTTACCAATTATTAAAATATGTTTCATATCAAGTTTACACACTACCTGTCAGTAGATCAGTTTATCATTAAAAAAATGAAATTCAGAGCTATACTGACAGATAAAAGGATTAGACACCCACATCAAAAATATTACTACCAATATTTTTATTGATAAGGAAGCCTAACAAGGTAACAAAGAGACGAGAAACAAATTGGATGATAGATGACATTTTTAGTGTATTTTACAGCTGATTTAAGACATGGGTTTAAACTGACCCGTTATCATAAGAGATGCTAACAGAAAGCTAACACAAGAGAAAGGTGATATTTTATGTTGTTAATAATTAAATGCTCATTAATTGTTATTATTGTAATTGTAATTTTGTATTTTCAGGGAAAAAATAACACTTCAAATTTTGATTGGAAAAACACTGACTTAACATGGATAATTTAAGACGTAATTGTAACTGAAAAATTTAAATGACCCCAACCCTGCCCTAGTACATATCATATAGAGATTTATTTTCTATGTATGTGTAGCCGCCCTACCTGGAGTATGTAATGAGTGAGATCCACAGCTTCTTTATTTTCATGGACGATCAGACACTCCCCTCCTGGAGTTGTAACAACATCTGTGTCTCTTCTTCTTCTTTCTGCCTGGGTCAGAGGTCTTTTCCGCACACAAACATAGATGCGCTGCATGCCTGGTTGCCTTATATTACACACATAGAGATGCACATAGAGAACACAGACAAACAAATCATAGATTACAATCACTGAGAATAGAAGAGCACAGCTTTATGCAAACAGAAGCGTGTAAAGCTATAGAAGCATTTAGATATTCTTTGTTTCCTCTGATTTACATTGTTTCTCTTTTGAAATGTATCATTAATGTATGTATTTGGTTTAGTTGAAGGGATACTCAACCCAAAGTACAAAGACAGCTCAACTGAAAGACTATATCACTATAGGAATTAGATGTGATTCAGAAGCTGTGGATCCAATTCGGCCCACAGGAGAAAGTAAACATGACAGAGAAACCATGAATCATTGTTTAATGAAACTCAACAATATTTGCAGGGGCGCAGAGTTTTCCTGGAGCTTATATCACATGATTACAGTGATTTTTAATGTTAAACTTTTGAAAAAACTAAAAATTCTTACAACATCCTTCAACTTTCCTCAAGTTATGACATAATATTTCCTTGATTAATTAGAAATTGGTCATAAAATTTAGGAAATTTAAAGTGAAGATCCTGCTGGGATTGATATCTGTCACTTATTGCTTGGATATGGTCAGTTTCTTACATATTTTGTATTTTATATATACAGTACATAGAAGTGCAAACTAGGGAACAGTAATGTTGAAATTACTCGTTTTCCCGAAAAAAAAATCTGTGCCCCACTTGAGTTCAAACTGCTCTGTATTTGGCCCCTGAATTAAAACGAATTTGAAACCCCTGCTGTAGATGCAATAAAAAGCGCTTTAAATACATGCTTGTTGAAATTGTAGCGATTACTCAAAGAAGTTCTCCATTCATGTAAGTCAAACTGGTTTGGTGAGGTTAAAGTTATCCGATGGTTCCAATTGTAGTGTAGATTTATCTGTTTTAAGGTGTCTTTCTTGTTCAGCTAGAGGGCACGTATGGGTCTGCAGTAAGATGGCTGATAGTTGTATCTAAATGAGTGCCGACCAACATTTTGAGACTTCCATTTTTTTTTTCCTGGTTAGAGGTGTTCTGGCCTTCTTAACAGAATCTCTTGTTGGTCCGACAAATGAGTAGACAAGCAGTTATTTCCCTTTGGCGTGACCCCTCATGTGGGAGCGCAGCCATAGTCCCAGGACAAACAGTCAACCACAAACACTGCAGGGGGTTTTGACCTGTTATGAGGTGACAACTCCACATTTCTGTGGGCTTTCTTGTCTCGGATGGATGCCACTCTTGCCCAGTTGAATAACTCAATGATGTGGCAGATTTGCTGCCTGCACATTTGCACAACCATAGAGTAGGGCACTAAGGATAACTTATACCATAGTCTTATGCTATAATTATGTTCTAGCCTCTTTGACAGTCTTCCAAAGAATGAACTAGCTTCAGAGATATGCAGAAAGATTTTGTGGTCAAGACATCCATTGGTGGTGATGGTACTGCCTAGGTAGCAAAATGTCTCCACAGTTTACGGTATTACCAATGGTCACTGATATTAGGGGGGAAGCAGCAAGGTCCTGAGGGAATAGAAGTAGTTGGAAATTTACCCAGGTCTTCCCGCAGGCTAGTCGTCAGGCCAAAGTGTCTACATTAAGATGAGAAGTGATCCACAAGGGACTGGATGTCATCATGAGTGGTGACTGCCAGTGTACAGTCGTCCGCAAAGAGGAATTCCCACAACAGAGTCTTCTTAATATTAACTTCTTAAAATCCAAGGAAGTGGATGACATGTCTAAGCACTAAAATGTTAGATTGAAATGCTATTTTACCAATGACTATCTATGGAAGTTGAAATACAAAGAGTAATATTGACGTGACGAGAACACGTTATGCTAACGTTGATTGGCTGAAATCTCCAAAATGGTGAAGCACACATATAAATGAATATTACATGTGTTTGAGAATAAATGTTGATATATTTGACTCTAAAGAGATTTCTGACATTAATTAGTTTCAAAGTTGTATTTAACAGCTTTAGACTGATCATCTAAAACACATTCAAGTGATGAGTTGCTATCACTTTGATGTAAGCTACAAACTGCTCTCCAAACATTAAAAGTAAATGATTAGATTAAAGGAAAGGTAATAATGAGAACAAAGCAAACCTCACTCACCTGTTGTTGGGAGCCAATCTCTTAGCTTCATAAATAGGCGTTGGCTTACTGAGGAGTCTAACAGACTTAATATCATCTGTTTCTTTATAGATATTCTTCTTTCTGAATACTTTCTTTTTGTCTTTTTGTCCAAAGTTTAAGTCTTTAGTCTTTGGTGAAACTCTTGTTCTGGGATTTAACACGGGTATCGATGATAACTCATTGTTAGAATAATTGCAAAAATAATTTCCTCTTGCAACACATGGATAGACATTCTCTCTCCTATGATGATGTGGTGAGCAGTTGCTGCAGGTATTGTTTCCTCTGCAGGAACACACAGGATATACCTGAACAGGTATGGCTGGTTCTTTTCCCAGGGCTGGATTAGTTCTATTATCACTTGAATAAACATCAACTGAATCTGTAAGATTGGGAATTTGCATTTGAGGAAGATGTGGGGATTCGTTGCTAAATTGATGTCGGCTAGATACACTCAACAGTCCAGCATAGGAGTCAGTTTCCTCATCATCATCATCATCACCATCGTCGTCATCATCACTTATGTCCTTACGTAGTTTTCCATGGTCTTTGCCCATTACTGTATAACCTCTGTCACTGGTGCTAGCACTGTGACTGTAGTCCTCCTCATATCCAGGGCTCTCAAACTCAAGACTTTTGAGCACTTGGATCAATTCAAAAAGCCGACTCCGATCCTCCACTGAACTGATTCCCAGAAGAGAGCAGTCCTCTGTGGTCAAAGCTGACAGGTGGACGACATGGCAAACACCCGCAGAGGAAAGCCTGAAACGCAGAATTAAAGAAACTGACTTACAGGCAGAGTATGGGGAGTTGATTGTAAAGTTGTGCATTCTAAAATAAACAGCAACTTTTTGCAACATTTAGCAACAAACCATGCTTTAAAAAGAGCAATATTTGTGATATTTTTTTCTTGTAAAAAATATAATGTCAATGTTAAATCTAAATCAAAATGTTAGATGTAAATATTAAATGTAAATGTGACTGTACAGTGAGGAGACATGACAACATACTTCCGGTGAATTTGCATATTAACTAAATATTTAGTTTCACTTGTGACATCCAGATTTAACGTTTACATTTAACATTTAAATTTCACATTTAAATATAGATTCAACATTTAACATTTAGATTTAATATTTAGCATTTGGATTTAGATTCAACATTTAGATTTAACATTTAGCATTTGGATTGAGATTTAACATTTAGATTTAACATTTAGACTTAATATTTAGACTTAAGATTTAAAATTTACGATTTAAATTTAGATTTAGACTTAGCATTTAGATTTAACATTTAGATTTAACAAATTTCACAAATATTGCTGTAAATGTTGTCTTAAGTAATGTAAAAAATTCATATATGTTTTTTAGATGTGGTTTGTTGCTAAATGTTGCAAAAAGTTGCTGTTTATTTCAGCATGCGCAACTTTACAATCGGCACAGGAAAGTGTACATTTCAGCGCCCTGCAGTTAAAATACATACCTGTCATGGTGGCGTTGCAGTCCTACTACCTTCAGACATTCATACAAGCTGAGCACCATTTCCTCGGTTTTGTCCTCCTTTTTTTTTTCCCGATTTCACCACACCTGCAATTACATTTTCCAATTTGTTATTCTCAGCACATCGTCAGAGTCACAAATACCAAACATTAACTCTTGGCAGAAACAAACAATGAAGTAGCTGCATAAATAAATCTCAACACCAACTTGTGTTGAAGCACAAATGTTGAATACTGTTTCTTTGTTACTTTTCCTTCTACCTCTGCGATATTAATGAGAGAATGATATCTGAAGGTTGGCTACAGTGTCAATACATATTATCCTGTACAGAACAGAGCCAGTGATGCTGAAATCTGACACTAGCAGTAGTATATAGCCAAGCAGCTCAGTCTGATATATATATAGATGCTTCATGAAAGCAACTGTTAACGTGAAGAGACGCTCCAGTGCTAAATAGCACGAGGGACGCGGGCTTTGGAATCTATACCTAAACGAAAAAGCTGATTTTACTTTTAACTTGGTAAACTTTCAGGCTACTGTGAAATAGAGCAATCTATTAAAAATTACAACTCTATGTAAACTCAGTCATGTGATATCCTTTTCCTGTAGATACTAGGTTCCCAAAGTGGGGTACGGGAACCCTCAGGGTTACACAAATTGTCATAGGGGGGTACATGAATAAAAAGTAAGAATGGGAAACTAGAATATAAATAGACCAGCAGTCAGGATTAGCCAATATAATTCATAGACGAATTTCACTGTAGGGCTAAATTGTATGTAGTATTACATCAGTGGCTCCCAACTTTTTTGGGCGCGGTGACCCCATTTTAATATGAAATTTTTGATGTCTCCAGAGGATTATTTTTTCTATCTAGAAACATACTTAAAGCTGCAGTATGTAGAATTGTGAGACGCTCCACACTCCCCCCTCCCCTCCTTAAATCTGATATCAGAGAGAGATATAAGAGAGAGAGAAAATTCAAAAGCGAACGTCTCGATGCCCATCCCTAAACACCTCCACTTCCTCCCCCTGCCTCTGCCTACCTACCCGAAGCCACACCTCTACTTTTGTGCACACGCATCACGGAAAACAACAATGTTTACCACACCAACACCAAATTGTTTTTCACTAATAAAACACTTATGGTAGTTTTATTAGAACATGTTTATTACCTATCCATGAGAAATGTCGCCAATTCCAGGTTTGTTCGGAATCCTTGTAAAAGCCGCAAGTCCCTCCCCTTTGAAAAGCAGCTCTGAAATAAATTTTGCTGCGGTCATGAAGATGTTTATCTGTAAGCTTTGTATCGAAACGCTCCTCCATGAGCGCTACTCGGAGTGATACCTGTTTGCTGTTGTGACGTGTGGCCTTGTTTTTGTGCACAGTTTACGCACGCGCATTCACTTTGATTCACAGTCTCCGCTACAGGAAATCGAAGCCTATTGGCTGGGCGATCATGGCGCAATTTTCTATTTGTATAGGGGTCTATAGGACGAAGGCGGGACTTCTATACATTGACGTATATGAATGACCACCGGCAGGAGACCATAGTAAAAGACTAGTTAGGCATTTTTTCACACTTCAAAAGAATGATACATGAACATAAATTTCTCAGAAACTCTGGATATCAACTTTAACGAAACTTACTGGTCTTCTTCTGTACACTTGTGCGAACCTAGTGACAAATGTAAGAACTTTATCTTGTGTTGTGGGAGTTTTCTGATGTTCTGAAGACACAAAAGCACATATCACTCGCTCCTGTGAGGACAGTAAGAGGCTTATAGTCACAGCTGCTCCTCACAATAGGGCTTTTCCACCAAGAGCACGGATATTTTTTTTAGAGTTGGGGTTGGTGCCAGAGCTACTTCAGAGGCAGGCCTGTTTAACTGTAGAACCGGTTCGGTTTTCCACCGTAGAAGCGGCAAGTTGGAGCCACGTCATTGCGTCACCACAATACGTCAGTACGTCACTGATTACGTAATAGTTTACCCATGAGCACTTGCGCCATAAAGAAGCCCATGTTTTGACTGTTGCCATCGTATGAATACTATCTTATCCTACGTAAAGATTCTGCTGAACAAATGTAACCATCTTCATTTGGAGTCACAGGAATCTGCGACAACATTTGTGAACACAGGTAACAATGACCGTGTTAGCATTTGCTAAGCTACTTAGCTTCAACTACGCCTGCATAAGTACAGCAGATTTCCCTTATTGTTACACAATGATCATGTAATAATATTACTGAACTATGTGGTAACAAAGTTTCTGCTCATTTCAGAGTTGGATTTGGAGGTTCATCTGTAGCTCAGCTCGTCTTCATCTCAGAACAAATCCAGTTAGATTCATTCATTCTATGCAAAACATGTACAATATTATCTCTTGGTCCATCCTAAAATATCATTTGTTTATGAACAAATGAAACTATTATTAAGAACTAATATTGTTTTCTATTCCTGGACAAAACCAGGCACATTCTTATTCAAAAAGCATTGCACACTCTTTATTGTACAATTGTTTTACTATATTTGAGTTACTGTCTTGAAGTTCGGGGAAATACATACATGACGAACATCCAACCGTTATTTATAATGTAAAAAAGTTCCATCAGACTCAGACAACGCTGGATACAGAGAACACACACGGATTATTGTTAAAAACACCAGATTTAAAATTCCAGATCTCATCAAACTCAAAACTGTCCAAATGATTTATAAAACAAGTAAAAGTTCACTTCCAAAAGCGTTGCAGAAAATATTTTTAGAGAGAGAAGGGGAAAATAATTTGTGTATAACAATATCAGGGGTTAAAGTATGGAACTGCATAAGGGATGAAACAAAACAACATAAATCAGTTTTAAAAGTTTTTTAAATCATATATTGTTAGTAAGTATAAGAAAGAAGAGTAACAATTTTACCAAGTACATGTCATATATACAATTATGTGTATGTACATATGTATATATGTTTGATGTGAATGTATACACTGTATATATAAAACTTGTGTAGAATATATAGTCAAAATAGTAATATAAGCTAAATATTTTTTGTGTGTGATTATCTAGAGAACCTTGTTTAGTTTTATTGTGATAAGGTAGGTTTGTATAAGCTTTGCTTCAAACTGCACACAAGGATTACACAAGTGAGTGTTTGTTTTTGTATTTTCTTATTGTGGAGACTGCTGGAATAATAAATTCAAATATTATTTTTAATGCTTCTATGCAGGAAAAAAAGGAGGAAGATGTTAATGCAGATGTTCTTCCATGGGGAGCAGTCAGCGACTCGGTTCATGGACCAGAACCAGGGCCAGGACTACGTCCATGGTCCATAACCTCCAGCTCATGATGAACTCCACAGCACTGGTGTTGATTCTGGAGTAGATAGGCTTTAGCCCTTTCTAATAGAAAACCCACAATCATTTAAGTAAATGTTAATATATATTGAGTTGATTTGTACATCTATTTTTACTTTGTGTAAATAAAGTTACTTATTTTGTATTATACAAGGACTTTGTTCATTGTTTGTTGCCTACTTGTAAGCACACACATGCATTTTATTTCTATTCAGTTAATTTAATTACTCTTTACATCCACTTTATTGCCCTAAGATAGAAACATAACCTGCTGTAGCACACACTATTAGGTTTGTATTTTTTTTTTTATTTTGATACATTTATAGAATTGAAAAGTTCACACAATACTCACCTAATAAGTAGGACAATTAAATAGAATGCAATTAAGATTTCCTCAATTCAAAATTTATTTAAACAAATCAAACAGTAGCAATAGGTTTAAAACATGTTGGAGTCAATAAGGTGTCATTGATCATTAATAACTCAAGTTGAACAACATAATGAGGACACAAACAATTTAATAAAGCATCCATTCAGTCACACACACAGTAGGTCATTGGTCCAAATATATATGAATGACATGACATCAGGACTCGTTAGTTTGACACAAACTTGAGCTGATTCTGGTCGTATTGAGTCCCACCAACAGCATGGTCACGGACGTGCACAGTCAGCATTAAGAGCATCTATAATGATAAACAAACAAATCAAAATCAACTTATTGTCTTTATCTGCTGTAGTTATGCAGGCGTAGTTGAAGCTCAGTAGCTTAGCAAATGCTAACACGGTCATTGTTAAGCAATAAAACGTCTTTGATAATTACCTGTGTTCACAAATGTTGTCGCAGATTCCTGTGACTCCGATGAAGATGGTTACATTTGTTCAGCAGAATCTTTACTTAGGATAAGATAGTATTCATACGATGTCAACAGTCAAAACATGGGCTTCATTATGGCGTAAGTGCTCATGGGTAAACTGTTACGTAATCGGTGACGCAAGGACGTGGCTCCAACTTGCTGCTACGGTGGAAAACCAAACCGGTTCTTCAGCTAAACAGGTCTAGCTCTGAAGTAGCTCTGGCACCAACCCCAGCTCCAAAAAAACCTCCGTGCTCTTGGTGGAAAAGCCCTATCAGAACGCTTTGGATTACAATATGCCCAAAGATGATTATGGATTTTTGACCAAATGACACCAGAAAAACCTTAAATACTGCAGCTTTAACTAAAAATCTAAATAAAATAAACCAATTATTTTATTTTATTTTATTTTATTTTATTTTAATTTTTTTTATTTAATTTTTTATTTTTTTTGGGGGGGGGGGTCTTAAGGACCAATAAAGACTCCAGTTTCATAACATTGGAATTATCTGTCAGTTATTAAATGATTCAGGCTTTACGGGGTTAAATTGAAGAAAAAAAAACCCCAAGAACTATGAATAAATTGCTCTCTAATAACTCATAATATAATATATATACTGTAGCTACAGAAAACAATAAAGAAAATAAGTTATGTCATGTTGTTTCATTTGGCGAAGAAGAAAAAACAAGAATGAAATGTATTATTTTGTAAATTGAGTGTCAAGTAATAAAGAAATATAAATCATTTAGCGTAAAGTTGAAATGCAGAGAACTTACATGCTTCGCCGCAGACGCTGTTGTTCAAATATGGTAAAATAAACCAAGTTTAATACGAAGCACTCAGCAGACAAGCAAAATATGGTCGTTGAATGAATGCTTGACTATATTAGCAGTTCGAACAGAAGCCCCATCTCCATTTCATTTCCGTACACACTTTGTTTCCATGGTAACCGAAACGGTCTGTCAGCACGAGAGTCTTTTCTTTTACCGCTGCTGCACGCGGTCTGGCACCCGGCTGTCAAGAAACATTAGAGCGCGACACGCACGCACAGACAGACACGCGCACATGGATAATCCTTCAGAGGCTTTAACACCGAACAACAAACTCACTAATACCTATTAAGACAAAAAGGGTCTCCTGTGTGCTCTGATAGGACATGGTTCTTCCATGTGGAATTAGGATTAACAGACAATCTCATTCAAGATGTCATTGTGACAATTATGTATGTTTTTATTAAACAATAATTAAAGTTGTCTTGTTTCCCGTTGGGACATAATCTCTATAGAAACCTCTATAGATTATATCATCCTATCATATAGTTTGGAGGGTGAATAATAAGATTAATAGCAACGCTAGTGACTTGTATGCATTTTATTTAGACGCAAAGGTTTGTGACTTTGGACGTTCCGTCTTGCACTGGGGACAACATTAAATGTAACACACGTTAATTTTGTTTTTGCTTTTACCACTAAGCTTGAACACATTTGTTTAATGTTTTAAATCTACTGTATACATTTCGAACGGGGTACACAGCGACAAAAAATCACAATGACTTTTGAAATAAAGATAAAGCAGCACATTTGTGCTTCTATTTCACGATAAGGAACATTTTTCACCACGGACATGAAGTCCAACGAAGCGCGTCCAGCTTCCGGTTCGACTATGGCTGAGTGACGGACACACAGGTGAGGACAGATGTGTTGTATTTAGTATTTAGAATAGTGATAAATGATCAATAAAGGAAGAGTCAAAGGTTCATTTTGTGCATTATTGTCGTATATGTATATTTTTCTTTCATTTTGTGTATTATTGTTGTAATTTTGTATATTTTTCTTTTGTTTTGTGTATTCTTCTCCCATTTTGTGTACTTTTGTTGTAATTTCTGTATATTTTTTTTTTCATTTTGTGTATTAGTACCCCCCTCCCTTCTCCCTTTTTCAAATTTTGTCATAATTGTGTATATTTTTCTTTCACTTTGTGTGTTTTACAGGTTTTTATTAATAGTCATCTTTTACAAAAGTTTCTTTTTTAAAGGCTTGAGATATGCAAACTGAGAAACATTATATTTTGATTATTAAATGCACTAATGTAATTAATCGCAGGCGACCGTGGCTCAGTGACCGAAGGGTTGGGGGTTCAAAACCCGCTCTAACAGAGTCATTGTCGTCGTGTCCTTGGGCAAGGCACTTTACCCACACTGCCTTGTATGAGTGAGTATGAATTGTGCATGTGTGTTGGTTGGTGGTCAGAGGGGCCGTAGGCGCGAAATGGCAGCCACGCCTCTGTCAGTCTGCCCCAGGGCAGCTGTGGCTAGATTGTAGCTTACCACCACTGGTGTGAATGAATAATGGTTTCTGTATTGTGCTTTGAGTCTCCTCGAAGAATGCGCCATATAAATCCAAGCCGTTATTGTTATTATAATCAAGCAGCCGCTAACAAAAAAAAAACAAACTTTGAACAGTTGAATTTGACCTAAAAATATTGTTTACTTGCTTTTTAGTCCCATCGTTAAAAAAACCCAAGATGTGTTTATGATGTCATGGTGCTCTTTTTCATTATTTAAGCAAGACATTTTACTCATAAATCTATTGTTTTTCACAGAACATTTGATACAAGAAGTGATCGTTATGTCTTCCAAGGAGGAAACCTCTCAGACGCCTCCTCCTCCTCCTCCTCTTCCTCCCTCCTCCTCTTCACCACCACCCGGTTCCTACTTCATTGGAACAAAGGAGGACGTGGTTAAAGCCCGGCGGGTCACCAGGCTGCTGAATGGATGCAGAGATGTTCTGGTTCTGTATCATCAGGGTCAGCTTCATGCCATGGATAAACGCTGTTACCGTAAGCTGCTGCTGTGTAAAGCTGAGTGTTGCATTATGTATTACCTATATTGTTTTTAAACCGCTCATTGCTTATTTTTCCGCCACAGATGCAGGTGGTGAGTTACAGTTTGGGGATATTGAGGTGAGTTTTCTGCATTTATTTCACATTATTAGACAAAATATCTACACTGTAAATAATAACGAGTATAGCAAAGTCGTTGCCTCAAAAAAACACATTTATGTTGACTTAAATCAAATCTAGTTGATCTAATTAAACGTGACTTATAAGTTAATCAAATCTAATTGATCTAATTAAACATGACTTATAAGTTAATCAAATCTAATTGATCTAATTAAACATGACTTATAAGTTAATCAAATCTAATTGATCTAAGTCACTTGTGTCAAACTCAAGGCCCAGGGGCCAAATCCGGCCTTTTCGAGCATCTAATTCGGCCCGCAGAAGAAAGTGAAAATGACAGAAAAAAACATGCATCATTGTGTAAATTACAAAATTATTCAGTTGCAGATATCTCAGCTCCTCTAAATACACATTGATACAAATTTCCCACGCTTATAGCACATGATGGCAGTCATTTTTTAATCTCAAATTGATGGAAAAAAATAATTTTTTTTCCAAATCCTGCAAATGTCCTTAAATCATTCTACTAAATTAAATTACAGTTGTTTATAATATCAAGGAAATATAGTTAATTTATGTTTAAGGTCACTTAATGCTTTGTTATTGTCAGTCTCGTATATACTTTATATGTAATTTATACCTGAAAGTGCAAACTATGGCAGATTATGGTTGAAATTGCTCTTTTTCCTGTCTAAAATCTGTGGCCCCCTTGAGAACAAACTGGTCTGTATTTGGCCCCTGAACTAAAATGAGTTTGACATCCCTGATCTAAGTTATCGTGAATTTGTTTTTTTTTTTAAGTCAACGAGTTTCTATTTTTTAAGTAAAGTCAACTTATTGTACTTTTTAGTGTGCAAAGAATAAATATGAAAGATCATGAAAACTTTTTTGTGTTTATTTGATCCCTATTCAAGACACTTTGATAAGAATGACTGTATATTGTTAATATAGGCTACAAAGTTTCATTTTTGAACATTTTCGGTTGGTGGTTTGCCTTGGGATTTTTTTTCAATGAAAAGATGTGCCTTGGCTCAAAAAAGGTTGAAAAACTGTGACCTAATGTAACTTTCATGCTGCGCGACCATCAGGAGTTTAACGGACGGCTGTGCATGGTGTGTCCGTGGCACAAGTACAAGATCACACTGGCTGAAGGGGAGGGGCTTTACCAAGCTGTGGAGAATCCAACCATCAGACCTCACAGGACTCAGTGGCGCTCTAAGGGCGTTAAACAGAGGATCCATAAGGTGACGGAGGTCAATGGGGACGTCTATGTGACACTGAACGACTCTGCTGAGGCCATTGAGTCAGACAACTACCAGACGGAGAGATTCAGGAGTGTTCAGCAGCCACGGCTCACAGCTGAGAATTAAATACAAATAAAATCATAACTTAAAATCAACTTCAACACTTCAGGAACTATTTTACTCGGAAAATAAATGAAATAAAAGATAAGCAAGATCCATAAAGAAGAAAAAGCTGTTTAAAAGTGAGCACAAAACTTTTTTTTAACATTATTCTTTGGAGAGGTGGACTTTTACTCAGGGCACTTCAACAAGTATCTATTTAACATTCTGATATCAGCATTCAGTAGGTAAAAAAAACACTGGCTGCATTCTGACTCCCCCACAACTGAAGAGTGGGAGAACATAGTTAATGACATTTATATCATTTAAAAAAAAAAAAAAAAAAAATGACATTCTCCCTCTGATTACAAACATAAAGGTTTACCCAGCTTTGGTCCAATTGGACGTAAGATATTTTGATTCTAAATTAGAAAATGATTTGTTGCTGAATTGTCTCTGTATTTATTTCTATATGTTCACAATCCTCTGTTGTGGTTGTAAATTGTTATTAAAGTAAAAAACTCAGAAATGAAAAAAACAAGAGAAAAGCTTATGTTGAGAGAAAAATGTTGTCATTAAGTCATGTCAGACATCTTATTTTACTGTGGTTCTTTTCTAATGTGTGTAAACATGATTGTTAATGTGTAAAATTATTTTGAACATTTCATAAATAATATTTTTTTTTAAAAAGTGTGCACAACAGTACATTTTTAGCCACTGAAATAAGCAATAAATAAAGACTGTTGATTTCAATCCAGGAAGTGGATTTGTGAAGGTTGCAGTTGATAACAGTGTAATTATTTGATAAATAAACATATTGTGGCAGCACTTCTTTTATGAAGTGGTTATGTGACATTTCTGTGTGAAGTTTGCATGTTCTCATGCTAAATCAGTCTATGGTTGGATTAACTGAGGCTCGACATTTGGACGCCGCCTTGCTCCACTTGAGCAGGATTAGACACAAACCTCATGCAACCCATGCAAAACAAAGCAGGTACAGATCATGAATGAATGATATGGTATAGTATAGTTTGTTTGATATTGGTGTTCAATTATAAAGTGAGTAGATCTGTCCAGGAAATTTATAAATTAAAATTTCCTGAAAAACAGTTGTCTGAATTAATAAAACCACAGCATATTTTTTAAGGAGACAAAAAGAACTTGCTGGAATTAAAGACAATGGCAGATGGGTACAGAGCATCTTGGTGAGGAAACACCATCATAAGGAGCCATGGAAAAGAATGTTATTTTCCATTAAGGTTAACAAAATAAATGTTTTTCCAGCTTTGAACCAAATTGACTTGATATGTAAAATGATCTGATTTTATTTGATTAAGTGTCTGATGTATTGTGTTCATATTGTGGTGCATTATTGTCAAGGTGATGGCTTTTTTTCTCTCATTTTTTTGTCAGTTGTAATTCTGTATTTTTTTTTTTTTTCATTTTGTGTATTATTGTTGCCATTTTGTATATTTTTCTCTCATTTTTTGTTTTTGTTGTAATTTCTGTGTATTTGGTTTTTATTTGGTTTATTTTTGTTGTAATTCTGTAATCCCCTCTTTTTTGTAAGGTATATTTTGTCATAATTGTGCACATTTTTCTTTCATTTTGGTGGTTTTCTTTTGTTGTTTTGTGTGTTTGTGTTTTTTTTAATTCATTCTGTCTTTTTTTCTTGTTTTGTATATGTTTTTGTGTTTTTTTGGTATATTTTTCAGTTATTTATTTATAGTCATCTTTTGTGTTTATGTTTATATACAAAATAGCATGTAAGGTTGTTTTTTACGTTATTTTTAAAATGCAATTTTGGACAATGATATTTGTGGCTGTGTTCTTTAACATAAGAAGCAAATGGACTGAGTAATGGTCATTTTCTTGGCTAAAGTTTATAAACTATAGTTGACTGATAGTAATGTGTCGCCTAAGGGTTTTTGCTGCTTGTTGACGGTTGGAGCTGACTAAACAAAGATTTTCCATTGTGATATTGTGACATGTTATTTGTACTGTGCTTTGACAAAGCGGGAAGAACCAGATACTAAATCTTGTTTAGGTGTAAAACAGGGTGTGGAAGCAACGTTAATTACTATTAGATATTCAACCTGAAGTTTACATTACTGCATTCATTTTCATCAATGTAAATACCTAGTATTGAATAGAGATGTGCTTCTGGTTTGCATAAATACACTAAATTTTCATAGTTTTTTTTTTTTTTTTTAATCTAAGAACTGACAAAGGTTTAAACATGAGGGGAAAAAAGAAAGAGAGAAAGAAAGATAAAATGAGAGGAAAAATAGAAAAAAAAAGAAAGATAAAGTGGAAGGAGAAAGAATGAATGAAAGAAAGAAGTGAGAGGAGAAAAAAAGAAATAAAGAATTAAAAAGCACGACCTACCTCTCAATGCAGTAACAAAGAACAACCAGACAGTGACGTTGTACATTTGAGTTGGTTATAATTTTCCTTACAAAGACAAAAAAAAATTGATTAAAGAGAGAGTTTTACCTTGAAATGATCTTGCCTTCATATTCATAAACAGACAACCATTAATATAATGAACATATGTAAAGGATTTTAAAAATATCTACATAGAATACAATATTTTTAATTGAATTGAAAATAATGAATTCATTGTTTTCAATACATTTAATACAGAATATTATAATAATAAATATTTCCTATTTGCAAATATGTTTATCTTTGTTTTGGCAATGCAAAAAAACAAAACAAAAAAACCCCAAAAAACAAACAAACAGACTAGTCTAAAACTGGCCGCTGGGTGGCAGCAGTGCATGTTTACAAGTTCTACTGGAGAAGAAATAGACGAAGAAGAAGAAGAAAAAGAAAAAGAAGAAGAAGAAGAAAAAGAAGAAGAAGAAGCTGCGTGCGCACACAAATGGTGAAACTGTTGAATCGCAATGTAATTCAATTAATGTTTAAAGCTGCTTCATTGAGTAAGTACACAGTAATCCGAGGCGTTCAGTGTGTGTGGAGAAGTTTGAAGTTATAAATGAGAAAGCAGCGAGGATAAAGCTTCAGCAGTAGCAGCACTGTTTGTACAGAAGGTTCTCACCGGGATGGCATCAGGTCGGTGTTTATTGTGCTTTCAGCGTGTGAAGCTAAACTTTTCACTTTCAGTAGGAAAAGGTTTTTATCTGCATTATCAACATTATATTTACTGTATTATTGTGAATGCATGAAGCTTAATCTGTGTCTTATTCTAAAATGCAGCTGGTGTTTATCAATGCATTTGTAATTATTTAGCATTTGTTTTATAGTTTGGTTGTATTTTAAGAGGCAAAGTGAGTTGCAATATTTATTTATTTTATTCACCATAAAAGGGAAATTTGGGAATATTTAAAAATGTAAACTTTTCAAGGGTATTATTTAGGTCGTGACTGTTGATACGGAAACGTATGAATAGACTATTTGTTTATTCATACGCAGCACCCTTCATTGGCCAGTTTAGCTGACGTGATAGGTGCACCACGTGACTTATACTTCCGTCAGTTTTATTTTAGCTAATATTTATTTGTAGCTACCCCGCTAACTTTTTTTTATTTTAGCCCTAACCCAGGAAATACCCTGAAATGTTTACTTTTTTCGTTTATGTATTTTCAAAGGTGGAATTTGCCGTGTTAAATATGTTAAAATGAAAAAATATATATGACAAAAGTGGGATGCGAACCCCCGGCGGCGGAAGGAAGAATTCTTGAGTCAGGCGCCGTAGACCACTTGGTCATCCTGACACTGTGATAACACAGGCACATTACGCATATGTAGAAAAGGTCCGGAAAATGTATCCATAGCCCCAGGGGCTATTGATACGTTTCACACTTTTATTATTTATGGCAGTGGCTATCAGTATGTAATACGTGTCAATTAACCGGCAGTTTATCCGAACGCAGCACCCCTCATTGGCCAGTTTAGGTCACGTGACTTAAAGTTCTGTCAGTTATATTTTAGTTCATACTTAATTTTAGCTACCCCGCTAAACCTTTTATTTTAACCCAACCCTTAATTAGTCCTGAACGTAGTTTAGGGTTAGGGTTAGTTAGTCCGTAATGTAGTTTAGGAATCTATGTATTAGTGATGTCCCGATACAACTTTTTCACGATACCGATATCGATCTGATACACTATCAGCACAAATTATACATACTTTTATTGCGTTTTTTGTAGTGTGGATTATTTGAAAAGGCTTGATTAAGTTCACTTCATTTATTTTTTACTGTCAGTATATGGTGGGAACAACTGAGGGCGGGGACAAAAACAACAAAAACTTATCTGAGCGCTTATATTGAAGATTTTAGATGTAGTCCGATAAAATTGGATAATCGTTTTCTGGCTGATATCGAACCGATATCCGATATCAATATCAGATCGGGACACCCCTACTACGTATTAATAGCAAACAGAAGTACTGGCCAATGAGGGGCGCTACGTATGAATATCACAGCAATTCATAAATATGTAGCATGTCCATAACGTACTTTAGGAATCTACGTATTAATAGCAAACAGAAGTACACGTACGTAGCGTCTTAATCACATGACCTATCACATCACCTAAACTTGCCACAGAGGGGCGCTACGTACTGATAGAATGTCGGTGTATTGATACGGCTACGTACGGATAGCCACTGCCATTATTTATTGGAATGAACTGGAAATGTGTTTTAACTTTTAAAAAGATGGATGTTGATATTTTAGATGCTAAATATATATTTTCCCAACTATGTTTAACATCCCTGTTAAGAGCAAACCTTCAATTTTGAAAATTTCCCGTTAACTTCCTATGGAAAGTTTCCAACTTTAAAAATTCCCAGAATTTTGCAAACCTAATTGAAATGTTGTGTTTATTAATTGTATTATTTTGAATGGATGCCAATATTTATTCTTGGATATAATACAGTTATTTATAAGAACTCAATTTCAATTCCAATAAATATTTCCTATGAAAAGTTTATGGTTTTTCAATATTTCCAAAAATCTCAAGTTTCAGTTCCTGTGGAAATGTTCCTGAAATTTTCCACCCCTTTGCAACCCTAATTCCTAATGATGAAATACTTATACATTGTTATCTGAGGTTTTAAGAAGGGAATGTTACATGTTAACAATGTCATTTTATTCTTTTCAGTCTGCATATATTTTAAGATGAAAACCTATTTTTAATCTGCTGTGGATGTCTTGCTAGCATTATTATTTGAAACAAAGTGAATATATTTTTGATTAGGATAACAATGAACTTCTGAGCTGGGTCTGTTTATTTTAGATCAGTTATTAAAAACGTATTGTTTCTGAGGTGAAGCTGTTGTTCTTAAATTTAGTTTCTCCACAGAGGATGAAATCAACCTGCTGGTCATCGTGGTGGATGTGAATCCATTATGGTGGGGACAACAGGCTCAACGTGAAGCAGAGGTACTGTTACCACCACCACCACCACCACCTACTGTATCATCACTGCTCTGTTCATTTGTTCTCTTTCAGAGGTATATTGTGACTAATCCACAAATGGTTTCACTCTATTTTCCTCTCTCTGACCAGTTCACGTTATCCAAGTGTCTAGACGCTGTGATGGTGATGGGAAACTCCCACATGGCCATGACCAGGACCAACAAACTGGCCGTCATCGCCAGCCACTGTCAAGACAGGTGAATAGAAACAGCATCTCTAACTTCTAACAGATGACACAACTAAGTCATTCCATTGGGTTTTACCTGCTCTATGACAGAGGGTGTCACAGTCATTTCACTGGTGTTGTGTTCAAGACCACACTACAGGACCTTATGGAGTTAATGCAGCTTCTTTAATTGCTGTGGTGACAGGTAACAAAGGTAAAATTGTGAAATTAAAGAAAAACAAAAAGCTTTATAGAGATACAAATTTGACTCCTATGACATGTCATCCAAAGAGTCCACCAGTGTCTCCAGTAAAGTCTTTAAAATTGGCTCTTCTTAATGTTAGATCTCTTGTTGACAAATCACTACTAATTAATTATATTATTTTGACACATCACTTGGACTTTTTACTTCTTAATGAAACGTGGTTGAATGATGGTATTGGTAATACTATTCTCAATGAAAGTGCACCACAAGACTTTATTTATTTCAGTAAGTGTCGTACTTGCAGGAAAGGTGGTGGAGTTGCTGCCATTTTTAAATCAATATTTCAGTGCAAAGACATAACATTTGGTGATTTTATCTCCTTTGAATATATGTCATTCTTACTGAAGGGTAATTCAAGAGTTCTGTTTTTAGTAATTTATAGACCCCCAAAATATTCTGGAGAATTCATGGATGAGTTTTCTGAACTGCTGTCAGTTGTATGCACTGAATACAACTTTTTAATAATAACAGGTGACTTATATATTAATGGACAATAACATGGACAATACTGCCAAAAAACTGTATTCGTTAATGGACACTTTTGGTCTTATACAACATGTGACTGGTCCGACACACACTCAAGGTCACACTTTGGATCTGATTATCTCTAAAGGTGTTGATATCTCTTCTGTTGATGTAAGAGACTTAGCTCTATCTGATCATTTCTGTGTCTTTTTTTGCTTAGAGACTGTAACATCTGTTCCCCCTACTTCTGTGTGTTTAAAGAAAAGTTACATAAATGACAACACAAGTGCACAGTTTATGGAAGCCATAGCAATGACACCAACCTTGAGTGCTGAGACAGTTGATGATCTTCTGGATGAGTTTAATACAAAAGTCTGTAATGTGATAGATGTGGTGGCTCCAATCAAAATTAAGAGAAAACAAAACACACAGAAAACACCTTTGGAGGAAGACTGAGATAATGCAGAATTTGAAATCTGACTGGAGAAGAGCTGAGCGTAAATGGAGATCAACAAAACTCCAAATTCATCTAGAACTGTACAAAATAAGTCTGCGAAAATGCAATGATGGCTCGTTCAAAGCAAGGCAGCAATACTTTTCTGAAACTATTGCCAAAATGGTCAACAACTCTCCCACATTGTTTTCTGTAATTGAAAAGCTCACAACTCCCCCAGATCAGATAGCCCCTGAATTACTGTCAGCTGGAAAATGCAATGAATTTGCTGTATATTTAAATGAAAAAATACAATAAATAAGGTCAACCATCAGAACGAACCAGCAAAATAACAAAAAGCTTGAACAGCTTCAACCACTGAGGGATGAGTCAACTACAATGTTAGAGTATATTACAATTAACCCAAAAACAATAGAGGAAACTGTTCAGCAGATGAATCCATCAACGTGTTGCCTTGACACAATACCCTCAAACTTGTTTAAAACTGTTGTAAAGTCAATTGTCACTGATTTGTGTCAGATAATTAACTGATCATTCCAATCAGGCACCGTACCAAAATCCCTGAAAGTAGCTGCTGTGAAACCTCTGTTAAAAAAGAGAACACTGGATGTCTCTATACTGGCTAACTATAGACCAATCAGCAACCTTCCATTCATGGCCAAGATCATTGAGAAGGTGGTCTTCAACCAGCTGAGTCAATTCTTAACATTCAACAAAATATTTGATAAATTTCAGTCAGGTTTTCGTTCTCATCACAGCACTGAAACTGCTCTGATCAAAGTGATCAATGACATAAGGTTGAACACTGATTCAGGAAGAGTATCTGTTCTCATTCTATTGGATCTAGGTGCTGCATTTGACACTGTAGATCATACAATTTTGTTGCACAGATTGCAAACATGGGTTGGACTAAATAGAAAAGTAATGCAATGGTTTAAGTCCTACTTGGAGGAGCGAAGTTATTTTGTAAGCATTGGAAACTTTGAATCTGACAGATTACCAATGTCCTGTGGGGTTCCACAGGGCTCTGTTCTTGGACCTCTTCTGTTTAGCCTTTACATGCTTCCTTTAGGACAAATTTTACAGAACTGTAAGGTTGATTATCAGAGCTATGCAGATGACACACAACTATATCTATCACTGAACCCAGATGACTATGGTCCCATTGAGGTGTTGTGTGACTGCTTAGAAAAAGTAAACTGCTGGATGAGTGAAAACTTCCTTCAACTAAACCATGACAAGATGGAGGTGATTGTCTTTGGTAACAAGGAAAGGAGGACTGCTATCAGCAAGTATCTTGAGTCTTGATCTTTGAAAGCTAAAGACCAAGTCAAAAACCTTGGTGTTCTGATTGACTCAGATCTGACATTCAGCAGTCAGATCAAATCTATCACAAAAGCAGCTTCTACCACCTAAAGAACATCTCCAGAGTGAAAGGTTTAATGACTCAGAAAGATCAGGAGAAACTGGTCCATGCTTTTATATCCAGTAGACTGGACTATTGTAATGGTCTTCTGACATTAATCCCCCAAAAGAGCATCAAACATATACAGCTGGTTCAGAATGCTACAGCTCAGGTCTTAATCAGAACAAAGATGTCAGAACACATTACTCTAGTTTTAAAGTCTTTACACTGGCTCCCAGTCAGCCTCAGAAAATACTTTAAAGTTCTGCTGCTGGTGTATTAATCTGTGAATGGGTTTGGTTCAGAATACATCAGTGACATGTTAGTCAGGTATGAACCCAGCAGGTCTCTCAGATCTATGAACACAGGTCATATAGTGGAGCCCAGAGCTCACAGTAAACATGATGATGCTGCTTTTAGTTGTTATGCTGCAAAGAAGTGGAACAAACTGCCAGCAGAGCTGAAGTCATCATCTAATGTGAACATTTTTAAATCAAAGTTAAAGGCACTTTTTTCTCTACTGCATATGATTGAGAGAGAGATTTTTGGTCATGTTGTTGATGTAATGATGATTGTTGATGATTTTAATTGATTTCACTGATGATTTAAAATGTTCTTATTGATTTTAAACAATTGAATGTTTTATCATGTAAAGCACATTGAGTTGCCTTGTGTATGAAATGGGCTATACAAATAAATTTGCCTTGCCTCGAAACCAAGACTGGTCTCGATTACTACAACACTACATTTCACCTCATACGACTTAGTTTGATCTCAAGTGGGCCGGAAAAGTAAAATACAGATTGTAAAGGAAGTGAAGGAGCAGTTTTTGTACTCTAGGTTTGGATTTTTGTGTAAGAAATAACAATCTATAAGTCTATAATTCACTTGCGTTCAGTCACAGATATTAGTAACTCTCCAGGATCTCATAATTCAGAAGTCTTAGAATTTGTGGACAATTTTTCCCTCAACATTTTCTTTTATGTAAGATTTTTGTGAAATTGTAGGATTTTAGAAAAAAAAAAAGAGTTCTGGCAAAATATTTTGCAATTACATAGATAGATTTTTAGTATGTTTTACAGCTGATTTAGGACATGTGTCAAACTGACCCATTATAAGAGATGCTAATAGAAGGCTAACGCAAGAGGAAAGGTAACTTTTATGATGGTTATTTATTTCAGGCTCAGGTAATTGTGATTAATTGAATTTTAACTTTAGTAATTGAGGACATAATTGTAATTGACTTTCAGTTGCAAAAATATAATTGTAATTTTAACTGTAATTAGATAAAATGATTTTCAAAGTAATCATAGTTAAATTGTAATGGAACGTGGATAATTAAAGACGTAATTGAAAATTGTAATTGACTCCAACCCTGGTCCCTGTGCTCTTTCTGATCACTTCCTCTGGTTTTAGTCATTTCCTGTATCCCATGAAGAACTGGGGATCCTCAGACGGCGCCACAGACGACGCCTCCTGCAGCGGTGACGGAAAATATGAACTCCTTTCTGTGACCAATAATGTCATTGCTGAAGAGATGAGGAACATCATGTTAAAGAGTGAGTACAGTCCGCAGGTTTTCATCTTCCTCACATGTTGGAGAATACTGCTGCACATGTTGGTTACCCAGAATCCTTTGTGTTTGCAGCTGAAATAAAGGGAAACTCCACTGCTACGTTGTTGGCTGGATCTCTGGCCAAAGCTCTGTGCTGTATCCTTTATGCTTTATATTTGCTGTCGTTAATAACAGTGTACAATTCTGTTTTTCAACCGCTTTAAGAAATTACATTTGTAGGGAGGCACAATCTTTACTACATGACACACAAATATATTATGGGATGCATTTGTGATGTCCACTGATTCCCAAAATTTCCACAGTACCATACCCCTTCTGACATCTAACCTGAAGCCAAGTAATGTGAATTAGTTTTTCATCACGTTTATTAAAGTGTGTTACAAATATAGAATAGCCAGGATTAGTGCACAAAGTGACTCAGATATTTTTATACTGCATTTAACTAGATTTATACTTGACAAAGTTTAAGTATTGGATATAGTTATTTAATATCTATTGTGTGTGTGTGTAATGTGTAATTGAAAAATGATCATTTAAAAAAAAGTCAAAATAGAATTTTATTCCGTGTTCTTTTTTATTTTTATTAATTACTAGACATTTCAGGTGGTGGAAAAGCATTGACCTAATGTATAATGACCTGTATCACCCAGGATGAACACTTTGTTCCGTCCAATGAGCTTCCCTAGCCAGCTCCGCCCCTCTTAGTAACGCACAGCTAATGTTTTCAGTGTGCTCAATAGAGGATGTTTAAGATGTTGTCACCTTAACGCCTCAACCATCAGACATTCACAGAGTCTCCAAAGAGCTGGCAGGTAATCATCTTTTTATATTATAACCTGCTTCACTAAATCCTGTCTTTGACTCATTTTCAATGTGCATGAATGTGTTTTTTTAACCAGTGGGTCAGGAGATGAAGTCCAGAATACTGGTGAGCCCTGAATGGTTTTCACTTTGTCGTGACTTGTTTCCTGTTTGCAGTCGTATCACAGCCTCTTTGTTTGACTGTAGGTGGTAAAAGCATCAGAGGACTGTGCTCTACAGTACATGAACTTCATGAATGTGATATTTGCTGCTCAAAAGCAGGTAAACTATATGCTGCTGAATATCCCACACAGAGACAGACAATTACACAATAACAATAACTGTTCTACTATTTATAGTCACTATTTATAGCTAAACTAAAGCAACATCACTTTATGACTCACAAATGTGAATGTTTCACAGAACAAAGCCAAATGATTACAGGCTATTTATATTTGATTAAAGGGCCGATATCATGCAAATCAACTTTTTTGAGCTCTTAACCTTGCTACAATGTTAATTTCTTATCAAAAACACCCCAATTATTGTAATAATGGGCTTCCTTCCTGCATCTCTGAGAAATCCTCAATAATCCTGCTCTCTGAGCTGCTGCTCTGCCCACTTCTGAAGATTCAAACTCTTGTGATGTCACTAAGTCTGAACCGCCACCTCCAGGAACTGCTTGCTGCCGGTGCCATGCCTCCACAGTGAACATACACTTCATGTCTATTGCCTCATATTGCTGATCTGACGTGTTTGTGACCCAATTTGACGCAGCGGTTAGACAAATCAAATAATTTTCACTTTAAATGCACTATTCCTGTAGTTAGAAGAGCAGAGGAGGAGAAGAAAATGACTTAGCAGAGTAACACTCCGGTGTTTGAAGCAGCAGCTGAAGCAGACACACAGCCTGAGGACGGACTAACAGTCACATTAGCTGCTTAAAAGGCCATGTGTTTTACTGTAATGTGCAGTTTTTGGGCTGAAAACAATAACAACAGTGTGTGTATAGCAAAAAGAAAATCACTTTGGTGATCTCAGAGCGAGTCAGTCAGCGTCTATAGACACGCCCACTCATGAATATGCATAAGCAGGCACCAAACAGCCTGTTGCTCAGAAAGTGACTTTTCAGAAGCTAAAACTAAAGTTTTTGGGATTCTTAGAACAAATGGAGATGGGTGAAAAATGCATGATATGGGACCTTTAATACATATTTCCATGTGTGTTCATATTTATATATTCATAATCCTGTTAATACTCACATTTCATATTTATAGTATATTCCTGTGTTTTAAAACAGAATATCCTGATTGATGCCTGTGTGTTGGACTCAGACTCTGGACTCCTTCAGCAGGTATGTGTTCAAAACTTACTTCACAGAGGACAACTTTGATCAATGGGGGCCACAAACAGTTGATGTTCTGATCTGAGGGCCACATTCATGTAAGCATTTAGAACAATAACCAATCTGAGCATTAATACTGGAAAGAACAAAGAGTTGCTCTGTGTTTTTGTTTTCATTTTGTATATTTTTCTCTTTTGTGTACGTTTTCTGTTTTGTTTTTTATTTATTTGTGTATTTTCCTCGTTGTCTTGTGTGTTTTTGGAGTCATCTTGTTTATTTTTATTGTTGTTTTGTATATTTTCTTTAATTTTGTGTATTTTTTCGGTCACTTTGTACATTTTTCTCTCATTTTGTGTGTTTTTGGATTCATTTGGAAAATCAATGTAGTCGTTTGGTATATATTTATTATCATTTGTTTCATTGTATTTAAAAAAAATTTTTTTCATTATGTGCATTTTTGTTGTCGTTTTGTGTATATATATATATATATATTAATCATTTTGTTTGTGTTTGTTGTTTTTCTCTTTTCCTGAAGTGTGTTTTAGTATTGTGTATTTTTCTGTCATTTCATGTACAGTATTTGATAGTTGTCTTTCGTTTTTTGTGACAAATTTTATGCATTTTTGTTGCCATACGGTGTGTTTCTGGAGAAATGTGTATTTTCTGTCATTTTGTGGGTTTCTGGAGTCACTTTTTGCATTTAGCGGTACCTTGATGGCCGTGCGAAATTAAAATTGTCCATGTTTGATTTACTTTAACTCGTGTAAAAGGATACAACATTATGTGTGTGTTTGTCTCTAGGCTTGTGATATAACTGGAGGACTTTACCTGAAGATCCCACAGAAAGTGGCCCTGGCCCAGTATCTACTGGTGAGAGCACAGCCCACTCTAATAATCCCAGTAATGTGATTGGGTTTTTATATTTATTTCCATTTTGTTTGCACAGTGGGTGTTCCTGCCTGACACAGAGCAGCGCTCACAGCTAGTTCTACCTCCACCTGCACACGTTGACTACAGAGCTGCATGTTTCTGTCACCAAAACCTCATTGAGATCGGCTACGTTTGCTCGGTTTGTCTGTCAAGTAAGTTTGGAATAAAACGCTAGCACGATAATTGCATTCATGGTGAAAACTTTGACATTGTTTCTCAACCTTTTCAGTTTTCTGCAAATTCAGCCCCATTTGCTCAACATGCCAGTGAGTTTTTGTTCCTACATCTATCTATCTATAAAGGAATCTCTGTCTGCGTGTGTATGTGCCTGTGGCTCAAATATATCTGCAGTTCAGGGACAGACAGAGCTGAGACTTTCAACATAGCCGCTGCTCGGTTCAAGGGTGTGCAACGACGGATTTGTTTGGACTGCAATGATACAGTTCATAAATTATTACATAAAATTGTCTTAAATGCAGCTTTGCAGAACAGCTCAATGTTGACAGGTAATCATGGTAACTCAGGATAAGTTTAAAGCTGTGTAGAATCTACAGGAGTGACTGCACAAAGGGCTTTTAAAAATGACTAAAGTGGATCTAATATCCTAAAAAAAAAAAAAAAAACACCCTGTAAATATTGACCAGCAAATGTCCTCAGTGAGCAACATTTGTACGTAAAGAGAGTAATAATAATAAAAGTGTGTGTGTGTGAGATTCAGAATTAAATTTGCATGGAGCGACCGTGGCTCAGGTGGTAGAGGGTCGTCTTCTGATTGAGAGGTTTGGGGTTCGATCCCAGTACCTGACGATGTGTTGAAGTGTCCTTGGGCAAGACACTGAACCCTAAGTTGCTCCCAGTGGTCGACTAGCGCCTTGCATGGCAGTCCTGTCCCACTGGTGTGTGAATGTGAGCGTGATTGGGTGAATGAGCTGATATGTAAAGCGCTTTGAGACAGCTTCAGTGTGGTGATAAAGCGCTATATAAATCAAGTCCATTTACCATTAGGAATTGAGTGTTTACAAGGTCAGTTTAGAGATAATTTTACTTAAAGCTCCCATGTAAACCATCCATGAAAAAGCTACTTAACCTCCCACATTTCTGTAGCAACACATACTTTCTATGGGCACTGCACTAATAATAAAAAAAGGGAATGGATATGTTTATTTCTGCCTTTATATTATAGGTAATGATATATAGTGATATGACCAAAAGGAAAGTAACGCTGCCATTTTATGAGAACGGGCGACTGAATGGGCACAAAGCTTGTTTTTAGTACCAAAGAAACGCTTTGTCAACAATGTCTGTGATACTGAAGGCAGCCAGGCTGGCTTTTTACCCAAAACCTCTAACTAATCATCTAAAGCCCATAATTATCATAGAGTATAGCCTACAGTTTTGGCTGCATTAAGTAAACGTAAAGAAAGAAAGAAAGCTAATGTGATAATGGATGTTTGTGAAAGAGATGAACAGCAAAACAAGAGCAACACGTCTAAACCAACCAATGGTTCCCAGTCTTTTTTTGTATCATGACCCAGATTTCAACACCGCAAATTTCTGCCGACCACAAATTATTTATTTCTAGAATTTTTTTTTTTTTGGATCAAGTTTGTTATGCTGTGTTAAAGATACAGAGTAGCCAAGATTAATGACAAATTGCTCCAGCTCAGATATTTTTATACTGTTTTTTTTAATTTAAACTAGGTTTTTATTTGAGGAAGTGAAGGTTTAAAATTGTGTGTTGTGTTTTCATTTTAAAAATAATTTAGTAATGATTCAGTTTAATTCAACTTGATTTATTGATATTATCTCTCTTGTTTTTATTTCCAGGACGGCCTTCAAAATCCAGCTACCGCAGATGGTTAAGCCGAAAAAGAAGAAATTAAAGCAATCGATATAATCGTTTCCGCCCTAACATAATTTTTTTTCCTCAGTGTGCTCAAAAGATTCAGGGATGCACACACAAAATAACTGAGGAACAACCTTTAATGTCCAAAAACATGCCATTTTTACACGTGTGCACAGTAGCATATGTATTATCTTTGTATAATTTCAGTATTTGCTTCCATTTTTTAAACATACAACACATATTATTCAACATATTCTTCCAATAATAATCACATTGTTTCTACGGTCTCATTTATTTCATTACTAATGATGGTAAAAGTATCTGAATTAGGGAAAAAAAATACTCTAGCAATTGTTTGCTTATGTTCATTTTTTATATAATAAAACAAATATGCTTGTTTTTCACATTGTGTGTTCTTTTTATGTCAACTCAACTATTTGACACTGTTTTTGTTCTCGTTTGTTCCCGGTATCACGCCACGAGACATTCAATTTCAGCCGGATTTCAAGATCTTTCCATGTAAGCCCAAAATAAAAATCTGCCATTGTTTTAACCTGTTATAACCTAATCACTGTAGCCTGATGGATGAACAAATCAAATTAAAACCTCAGTAATAAATTGGTTATCTTGTAGGCTATATTGCATGATCCAAATTTAGTAATTTTTATTATTTCATTACATTTTGCGCCTGAAATCTAATGGCATCAGTTTAATCCAGATATTTTGGATCAAAGTGATTGCAATCCTTCTAAAAATAAAACTAAACTAAAGGTTTGAACTGGATCAAAACCAAAATTGGATTATTGATGATTTAATCCGTTTTTTTTTTTTTTTTTTTTTTGAAAAACCCATTTTCAAGATGTGATCCAATCTGTTATCCAGAATCCGAGCTGATTACTTTTGAAAAACCGGGCCCTGGAGGTACCACACGTGTAGACACCTTGATGTAGGCAAAATAGTTTTCCAGTGAAGTCCATTAATTCAGGCTTAAAGGTTCTGATCCTTCTCCCAGCTCATCATACAATCATAACAAAAGATAAATCTAATGATCACATGTCATCAGCGTCAGACTGACTCACACACAAACTAATAATGTCTTAATCTCATTTGGAAATCTGGCTTTATTTATCATCAATCCACCAACACAGACATCCTTTCTTTATGGAGAAGGATTAAACTTCTTAAAATGAAGCAAAGTTTTTGCAAGAAATCCATTTTGCAAAGCGTCCAAACAGGAAGTGAAGCACATCATGGTGTTTATCGAGGGACTGGAACAATGTTGCATCTGGAAAAGAAAAAAAACATGAAAAATATGAGTTTTACAATATGTTTAAAGGTCCCATGTCATGCTAATTTTTCACCCATCTCCATTTGTTGCTAGAACCCCAAAAACATAGTATTTGAGGTTTATTTTCCCAAACTCGCCTGTTTTCCAGAGTTTTAGCCTCTGAAAAGTCACTTTCTGAGCAACGCTACACAAACAGGCTGATTTGCAGCCTACTTATGCATATTCATGAGTGGGCGTGTCTACAGACTGGACACTGACTTCCCTGCATGTCTCGCTCTGTTGCGAGGGGATCAGTAATCACCAATGCAAATTTATTTTTGCGATCCACACACAGTTGTGATTGTTTTCTGCCAAAAAAAACTGCACATTACAGTAAAACACATGGCTATAATAAGCATCTCCACCTCCCTGCACGGTGACGTAGGGCCAGAGGACGGCCCGCCATCCTCCCACCCAGTTGACATGATGGCGACAACACGTATCAACAGCGGCAGTAGCAGAAACAACAATCTTCGATGTGCAGCAGTGACAGACTGTGGAAGCACTGCGCAAAAAGTGCTGACATGTTCACCTTAGTGGGCGTGTCTGTTTACATGTCAATCACCGCAGAGAGCTTCCTGGAGGCGCGGCTTCTCCAGCTCAGTGCCGCGTCAAATTCGTCATCAAAATGGGAACGCGTCATCAAATTAGAGCGAGGTGTTTGGGCTCGCCCTGCAGTAAGAAAGGAGCAAGTCACCCTCTAACTAACGATTGAGGGAATCAATGAAAAAAACACTTTGGCCAGGTGTATGAAGCCCTAATAGTACTTTTATCATGTTTAAAGCACAGAAAAGTCCATTTAGCTCAACATGGGCCCTTAAATTTACTGCTGACATCAAGAAACTAGATATTTTATCCATCTCAATAATAATAATAAATCAATTTTATATAGTGCTTTTTTTGGGAATCAAAGCCGCTTTACATAAGACAAACATAAATAAAGAGAATTAAAGAAACACAGCACAAGAAAAAAGACTTACTGAAAAGCAAAAATACACAAAAAAGCCAGACAAACAATAAAAACACAAAATTTGAGAAAAATGAATGACAAAATAACTTTTGAAAAATGCCCAGAATGACAAAAACAAAGACACACAACATTATGGAAAAATACACAAATTTTCTCCAAAAACACAAAAAATACAAATAAACAAAAGAATTACTGAAAAATATCGAAAATGCACACAAAAACACACAAAATGACACCAAAAACACACAGGATGAAAGCAAAAATGCACAAAATCACCCCACAAACAATAAAACACAAAATTTAAGAAATGAATTACAAAATAATTTCAAATACGTTTAAAATACAAAATAAATACACAAAACGACTCCAAAACACACAAAATGACAGCAAAAAACAAAAACACAAAATTACAGAAAAATACACAAATTTTCCCCAAAAACAAACTTAAACTAAATTTTGAAAAAAAGAAGTACTGAAAAATATAGAAAATGACACAAAAAACACAAATAAATTACTCCAAAAATACACAGAATGAAAACAAAAATACACAAATTTACTGTACAAACAATGAAAACACAAAATTAGAAAATAACCCCCAAAAAAAAGCAATATGACAAAAAAAATACACAAAATGAAAACCAAAAGCAAAGATACAGAAAATGACAAAAATATACAAAACGACAACAGAAACGGTATTATGGCTCCGATTAATGATTAGCATAAATGCTGGCACAAAGGTTGATAATGTGGCCCTTGGATCTGACCATCACATTGTTGTGGCCCCCGCTTAGAAAAATATGACAAATTAACAAATTCCGCCAGCATCTGATCACTCATTCCTATTGGAGTCTTTTTTTGTCGACTGTTAAATAGGTGTAAATTGTCCATTAATGATTGAATGGACTCACCCCAGCAGACCCCTCCCCGACCATCTCTGTGGAGTCAGACTCATGTTAACCTTCTGTCCAGCTCGCATTACTGTGACACGGAGTGGTTTCTGTGGGAAAGCAGCACACTCAGTTTACCGTTTAAATCATTCTTATTCTAAAGCTATTACATCATGTTCACATTTTACACTTGATATTTTTACCACACATTCATAATAAGTTTGTTTAAACTTTAATTGGTTCCAGATGACACATCTAGGGGGATTTTTGTAGGAAATTATATGAACCAAACAACAAAACCAAAACACTTGATACAATTAAAAGACCTTTAAAAATCATTTGAGCAATGAAGTGTTTTATTTAAGCATGTTTTAGGTGTCTCACATCTAAAATACACTTTAAAAACAGTGTGTTTCAAACTTGGGGACGTTTTTAATCAGTAATTACTGATTAAAAATATATAAATATATAGCTCGATTTACGGTAAATTCAATAATAAATTGAATTAAAATATAAATTGAATTTAATAATTTTAAAAAATTAAATGTAGAAATTTAAAAAAGTATAATTTTAATACTTAAAAAAAAAAGCATTATTACAAGACATTTTTATCTACCCCATTTCATTTCCAGGCGACCCCTCAAGGGGTAACAACCCCAAGGTTGAAAAACCCTGTTTTAGGGTGTGCTGCCACTTGAAACAATGTGTCATCATCATGCCAGGATCTTCTAACAATGGGCAGGCCATTTTCCAAAACAATTGATTGGTCAGAAGGCGGGGCTTTTATACTCACTGATATCTTATCAAAACATAACTGATAATTGTAATTAATTATCAATTATGGGATTACAATTGAAGTTGACCCCAAGCCTGGCTCAAATTTTGGAATAGTTTCTGCAGGTGGGTGTGGTAAAGCAGGGGCGCATCTAAAACAAGATGGATTGGAGGCCCTCATTGTTCAAAGTTGGGCCCCCCTGTTTATGAAGGATGTGGGGTGCAGGTAACTCACCCCTTCACTGTGTTGCACCACTGATGAAATATTCTGTAAACTCTGAAAATTCCCAGTGTTGACTGAACCAAACTCAATGACTTCATCCCCGACTCTGAGTCCCTTTAAAAAAAACGAGATGGATGAAAACACAGCTTCACCCGGTGTTACGCTGAGGAGTTATTAGACACTCACAGCACCACTGGCAGGTGATCCAGATGTTACAGCATCCACTCGTGCAAACGGAGGTAACACAGTGGCTTCCTGCTCCATTGCTTCTTCCTGGGCTTCAGCCTCATCCTGCTGGTGCTTTTCTTTCTCACGAGCATGGAGCTGATGCAGAGCTTCCTCAATCTCCACCATCAGCGCCTTGTGGTCATTCTGTAGACCTGAATAACACACCAGAGGAAAAATACGTCCAAACCTCTGATGTGATGCTTACATGACCTCCAATGCTTAGATTATTGACTGGGTAATAGAATATTGATAGTTTATGGTTGAAATTTGATGCATTTCTAACTTTGTAATTCTAACTTTCCATGGCAAATGTTTTTTCAGTTGTTTTTGTGTAAATTATCTTAAACTCATAATAAATTATGGCATAGAAGTATGTAAGGCACCGGCAATGTTTAGTGATTATGCCTTGACTTTGTAACCAATTTTTTATTTAATTTGGGGAAATTTTATACAATAATTTGAGAAAAATTAGAGCAAATTTGGAAAAATAGAGTTCTTTCAACAAACAATGGGGAAACACAATTAAAAATAAAATTAAATAAAACAAAATATGAAATCAAATTAAACCAAAATTGCTAAATAAAGAGTAAAGATATAAAGACAAGAACACTGTATTTGCAAATAATTTTCAGGTCAATCAATCTCTGTCATTTTTTATTTCTCCTACAGGCCAGATTGGATGCTCTAAAGCAGGGGTTCTTAACCGTGGGGTTAGGACCCCATTTGGGGTTGCGAGACATGGGGATGGGGTCGCCAGATGCCTTCAAGAAACTAAGAATTTTTTTTTTTTAACAATTTGAGCCCTTTTTTGCTTTCTTTAAAACCCTTTTTCTACAACTACACCAAACTTGGCATATTTTAACCTATTTTCATTTCCTTTTCTTGCCATATTTTTGCTCCTTTTAATGAATTTTTGCTACATTGCTCCCATTTCTGCCACTTCATCAAATTTCAATGTCTTTTCTGCACATTTTTTCCACTTTGAATACATTTTCAGCACTTTTAAACCCTTTCCACCACTTTTCTACCTAACATCGCAAATGTTGATCCATTATTGTCACTTTCAACCTCTTTTCACCATATTTCATGATTATTTTTGCCAATTTCACCACATTCACGATTTGTGAATTGTCCCAATATTGACACTTCTTAAACCAATTTCTGTGGTTTTCAAAATCCCATTTTACCACCTTTTGCACCATTCTTTATTTTAATTTTTTTTTAATCACTTTTAACCCATTTTATTGCTGATTAAAACAAGAATTTACATCTTTAAGATGACTATATACCATGGCGCAAAGAATTCTGAATAACAGTGGATATTATTCAGATAAATAAATGTGGTGTCTCGTTAATTTGAATGTTACTGTTGAAATGTATTTTAGGTAGGTTTCACCTTATATTATCATTTATAACAAAATGTTGTTTAGCAAGTTCAGAAAACCTTTAGCTTTTGTAGCTAAAGGTCTCTGAGAGTATAATCCCATTAAATAAGGTTAAATAATCTTAAAAAAAACAGCCTTACATGAGATGTTGTGTCTGGCTGTCCTGATCTGGTACAAGTTCACGTCGGCCCGTGGGAAACCCTCAGCGTCCACTAGAGGGCCGCTGACCCCCACACCCTGCTGTAAACATCAACACACAAACAGGCTCGTTTCAGTCACTTATGCTGTCAAACAACTGCAGAAAGAGCCTTTATTTAAAACACTTACATCCTCCAACACGTCATAATAGGCTTTAATCTGCTCCTCGATTTCGTCTTTCTTCTTAATGAGGTTTTTAACATCGTCCATAGTGATGTTTAAACGTTGGTCACAGTTTCCTGTTGTCATCTTCATGACTGCGACCGGAAGTACACGCAGTCGCTTCTTCTTCATTGACTCTTTTTAAGGCAGACTGATTGTTTACCGCCCCTAGAGGAAGTAGATGGTAAGGCTTTGGAGAACAAACCAGGCAGCGCAGCTGAAAAAAAAAAATTTAAAAAATTGACGTATGAAAAATATATGAAATAACAAATACATTAACTAAAATAAATAAAACAACTGACGTTACAGAGAATATCAATAACCTCTTCACTAAAATATATGGAATAGATTGATTAGAGCAGTGGTTTTCAACCTTTTCAACCCGCGACCCCCAAAATAAAGATGCAAGAGACCGGGGACCCCCACTGTACCTGAAGGTGGTTGATGACTGACATGTATGGGGTGGCGATTG